>NC_092876.1:22324160-22934577 GCF_028372415.1 Notamacropus eugenii
AACCTTTGGTAAATGGTTGACAACCTCTAGGAACGTCCTCATTCTTTTAGGTCTTTTTCCTTTGAACCTTTATGGTCATCTGGCTCTTGACTAAATCCCCTGCAGCCTGTGGGCTTCAGATGCTGCTGATAGAGGGCCCACCTAGTGATGTGCAATTCAACCCATCTAAATAGTGCCTTCCATACATATTCCATATGGGTAGTGACCGACTTAGAGCTGATGCATTTGAGGGGGTTTGGTCTCTTACCAATGCCTATTTGTCCAATGGCCTTATTATCCCCTGTGTTTCCCCCATGAATCTTCCCATCTTTCCAGTCTGAAAGCCTGGTGCATAGGGCTAGTGACTTTTGCATGATCTCCAAGTCTATTGTCCCAAATCCCCACACTGTTTAACCTTGTCATATTGGGTGTCAGATCCTTGATCTTTTGTCTCAAATCAAGGCAATTGTAAAGGCATCCAATCTACTTCTGGGGTTGTTTGGGATTCCCAGAATGGGCTCTTGTTACATAATAATACTACATAATAAGACTGACTGCTTTTGCCTTCAACAACTCTACTCCATGAGTCTCCCTCACTCTGCCTGGTAATCATCATCTGACACTTGCAACTTTTAGGTAGAATTAATCTCCTCCACTGGACTGTTCTTCCTATGCAGCTGTTCTCTATATCATAGCTTCCCTCCTTTTCAGGAGGGTCTCTGCACTCCTGTCTATAACTTCCTCAAGTTATCCCTATTTCCAGGGAACCACTCCACTGCAGTTTCTCTCTGGTCACTTTACCAGCATTAGAGGATCACTTTTTTGCCCTTATGGCTCCGATGGCCACCATCAGATCCCTAACTGGCACTGCAGTCACTTTTGGCATGCTGTACCCATCTGTTGGGAACTTCTCAGAAAAGTTTGTCATGGGCCTGGAGTGTACTGAAAAGCTCATTGTTAGCCTCCAAAGGCAGATTGGTTGTCTTGCTTTCTTGGCGTTACAAAATCACTGGGTGCTGGAAGCCCTAACTGCTGACCAGGGTGGGGCATTTGCCTTCATTGGGCAGAAATACTGATTCTACATCAACTAATGCTTCCTCATAAAGGAGGATCTTAGAGCTCTAAAAAAAAGAAGCTGAAGATTTTATGGAATAGGGGTCAAGATATCCTTAAATATTTCTCTTCATCACCTTTCTTTGACTTGTTCTTCTGACTACCTGGAAACCTCAGCAACATTCTCCATTCTGTCCTCTTTAGTCTAATGTCTCTCCTCCATATTGGCTTTGCTGTCCATCCTGGCATTTGCTGTGGGCCTTGTTTCTCACCTATCCACGAATGTCTTGCATAAAATCATGTTCCAGGTGGTTATCTCCCCTCAGTCTGCAGGGCTGTTCTGGCCTTTGATCAAAAGAAGGGAAGGTTGTAATGAGATCTATAATTTTTTATTTTGAACCCCTCCTCAAATCATTTTGAATTCCCAAGACTGAGAAAGGCCTAAAACCTGGATTGGTCAATCTGAGGAGAGACATTTTGATCTGCTCTGAGCTTGACCTACCATAATGTTTTGAGTGTTCTGACCTAACAGACATGCTTTACTTTGTTATCTGAGTGAACTCCAATTCCTCCTTCCTGTGTCAGTAACTACACGGTCAGATGAAGATGACCCAAAATATTTTTCTGTTTATGAATGCCAAGAACAAGGTGTCCTGAATCAGAAAATGTCTTGAATAATGAGACTTTCCTTGTCTTGGTATCTTATGAACATGTTATGTTGTGTTATATTATATCACATTAATGATAGAAGAAATATAGATATCTTGTGTCTATTATTTCAAGTGACAATTTGATACTTCTCCTCTATGGCTGTATTTCCAATCTATCAAATTAAGAAATTCCTTTCTCATATCATGGTTAAAACATACGGAGGCTATAATTTTGGCTGACATAAGCATCCTGAGGTAAGGAAGGATGGAGGGAGGGGTGAGAGGGAATAACTCTGAAGATGGATGATCCCCTTTGTCTATCTGTCCTTGGGTTCATTTTAAGGTTCACAATGAACTTCCATGCATACATCTATATGAATGTTCCACAAGCTGTGAGAGAGATAAACTTGCACATGCAGCCGAACTCTGTCTTTCTTAGAATGAACTCAGTAATGGTTGACAATGTTAAGTAATATTATATGTGTAGTAATTCAACTATTTAGAATTGCTGGAGCTTTCCTATTGTGGGAAACAAAAGGAAGAATTCTGTTTCCACAGGATTAAAATACCTCACAGCTTTAAGTGATATATAAGTCAGAGGTGACTGCTTCTAATCAGAGTTGTGACCTAGCAGAGCCAGGCTTCTGATCAGGCAAAAGGTCAGGAGTCTGTATGCATGTTTAATGAGCTGTTTGAAGGAGAAACCTATCAGGGAGGGGAACATGAAGTGGGATGTTCAGGAGGCTGTATCTAGCTAATGGAGGCAGGCAGGAAATTTGAATTGGAAACAGGGTAAAAAAAGGCTTCCATTGGTCTGAACAAATGCAATAGCTCATTAGGAACTTCCCGTTCATTCCGGGGGAATGAACATAAAAATTAATAGAAGCTTTCCTGATTTCACAAGTATTGTTCTTTGTTTGAAGTAAGCATGTCTCTAACACTATTTTTCAGGGGTTCCTGACTTGCCAGCATGCTGCAGTGAAAAATGATCAATCAGATCCCCTGGCATGCCAACAATTTTGGAACCTGCAACCACTAAGTGAACTGAACCAGGTGCCTCCATTCTGCTCCCAGCCACACTAATTCTGGTTCTGTGCCCTGCTGAACAATCATAGGGCTCAGTAACCATAATGACTTGGAGACTGTTCACACAAGGCCCCAAAATTCCTGTGTCGTGATCCAGACCATAATAGTTTTCATATCTAAAAACTCCACCCCTGCCATAAGCAAGTGAGCCCCCCTTCTTAGAATGGAGGACTTTTCTTGCAAGCTGTTTCCCTCACCTTGAAATTAAACTTGTTTGATTTCTGTTTCTAGCCTGCTCTGTTCACCTCCAACCATTTATAAGTCGGAAGTTGGTTTGGTCTGGTTGACCCTTCTTTCCTCCTTCCTTTCCTTTCTCCATTCTTCCATCCTTTTCTCCATCCACAGAGGGAATCATACACTTACATGCAGGGGCTCTTCCCAAAGGGATATACATTTCTAGAAATAGAGCTCTATTAGACCAGGCTTTGATAAAGCCCATTCAGGGGGTAAAATACCCCATTTTAAATGGAGGTACTTGACTGTGCCTTAAACCCAAATCACTTTGGCTCTCACTAATTGGCCAATAACAATTCCCAGTCCAAACTTCTGTTGGTTATTTGGTTTTGTTGACTCAGATGGAGTGTAAATAGGGATTATTTCTGTTCTGGTCAGAAACCCAGAAGTTCTTCCTTTTCCAGGCTGATTTTTTAATTTGTTTTTGGAATAAGTGATAGAGGCAAATTTTTGGCCTCATTTCTTACCAAGTCTTAATCACTGAATGGGTGTTATCTCACACAAACTGAGACATGGGAAAAAAACTTAGCTGATAAAGGTCAAGGTCTCCACTGCACCCTGGGCCACCTCTAGGTGTCCTGAGCTATGTCTTGCCACTGGACCTAGATGGCTCTGGAGGAAAGAGGGAGGCTGGTGACTTTGCACAACCCTGATTCACTTAAATCCAATTCCCTTGCAAGAGAAGGCATCACTTTCCTGATGTAATTGGTCCTCTTCCAGAGTGAAGGACAAGAAGAAGGCCAATATTACTGAATCATGGAGTACCTGTAGGAGGGCAAGAGGGTGTAAGGTATAAGAAAACTGGAAAGGTAGGAGGAGGAAGTCATGATGGATTTGAAATGACAAAGAAAAGATATGATATTTGATCTGGCAGATGATAGGGAAGCACTGGATTCTACTGTGTTGGAGAAAGACATGGTCAGACCCGTGCTTTAGTAAGATAACTTTATGAACTGAGTGAAAATGAATTGGAGAGGATAAAGACTTTTGACAGGGAAACCAACTTGCATATTAATGAAAAAGTCTCACCCCATCTCTCCCAATATCAGTATGGAATGTAAATTAAATTGTGCAGTGACTAATATTGAGTGTTCAATTTATGTCTTCAGCCAGTCAAGAGATAATTGTTACTATTAAGTGGAGATTCATCTCCCTCCTAAGGCCAAAGGTAAAATGACATGAGAATTAGCTATTTACACTCCAAGTTGCTAGAGGAAAAATGACATTGAAGTGTTCCTAAAGGGAACAGAATTGAAGCTTCATTGGAAAAAAAAATAAATGGAGATTTAGGATGGAACAGGGGAGATTTGACCCTTATCAGAAGGTGGAAATAATGAAATTATGTTGCACAAGAGAGAGAGGGAATAAAAAGTCCTTTGAACATATATAACTTAAAAAGTTATTTGACTTTTTTACTAAGGAGAATGGAAGCAAACTATCTGAAAAAGAAGCAGATGCATGTCCTACATGGAATGATAATGCCGCCATAGAGCAACTAAAATTTTGAGGTAAATGATTAACCATGGAGGGTTAAAAGATAAACAATGAAGAGTGGGGGTTGGGGAGTCCCAGTTCATGGGTACTGACAGTGATGCTTCTTCCTTTTAGTAGTGGTTTTTCCCAACAGGAAAGCAATGGAGAGTAATGCAATTCAGTCTAATGAGCACAATTGATACTGGGAAAAAGTGCAGCAAATGTTATAAAGTTTTGGGAAAGAAACTGAAGGGACCAGAGCAAAGATTGTTTTCTTCTCTTTTGCTTATTTAAGGCAAATGATACAGAAGAGAAATTTTTTGGAAAGTGAATGATTAGTCATAAATGTTATGTCTCACAATGTGATTAGATCCTAATCCCATCCTGGAGTGGGAAACCTGTTACCTCAAGGCCATATGTGACCTTCTGGGTCCTTGGGTGTGGCCTTTTAACTGAGTTCAAGTTTTACAGAAGAAATCTTTTTATTAAGGGCATTTGCTCTGTGAAGTTTGGATTCCGTCAAAGGGCCAACCTTGAGGACCTAGAGGGCCACATGTGGCCTCAAAGGTGCAGGTTCCCCTCCCCCCCCATTAGGATTTCTAGACTATAGTTTACCATAAGGGAATAAAAGATTTTTGTTTGACAGACTCTGTCTGGAATGCACTAAGCCATTCTTCACCACTCATACTTGGAGACCACGTTTTCTCACCATAATTAGATATTTATGGCAGCTTACGAATATGGCATTAGAGACTTATTCCCATGACTGTTCATCTTGGTAATAATTTAAAATCCTTTTTGGACTTTAATAAGGGCCAGAACTTGAATTAATCAATCAGAAGAAGAACCTGGACTTCACAGCTTCTTTGTTCTCTGAGTAAACTGAGAGAATACTTCTTCCTATGTCGACAAAGCCAGATGGGGCTGACTTAAGAGTATTCTTTATGAAACCCCTAACCTGAGACACTGTCTTGAATAATGAAACCTTTTCTATGTCTTAATATTTTGTGGACATATAGTATGTTATGGCATGTTAATGATAAGGAAAACACAGATATCTTGGGCCATAATTTCAATTGACACTTTGTCCTCTCTTACTGTATTTACAACTTATGCAACTAAGAAAATTCCTTGCTCATGGTATAGTTAAACACATGTAGAGACCATAAATCTGAGAGATGCAGACATCCTGCGATTATCCTAAAACAGATTTAAGGCTGGTCATCCTTACATCAGACAGTCAAAAGTTTCCTTCTGGCCCCATGATCATGCATCTAGTTTAAGGGAATAAACAATAAGAATTTAACCTGTTTGCCTTTTCTAACCAAACTTTCAGGTCGAAAATCTGTACCCAAAAAACCTTGAGAGATAGATGTAACCTTACTCTGAGATCTAAGACTTTTTTTAATTAGGACAAGTTTTACCAGAGTTTACACAGGCAACATTAGTATCAAGAGAACTTAACATAGTATTTGACACAGAATATATTTAATTTATCTTTCCTTCTTTCCTTCCTTCCTTCTTTCCTTCCTTCCTTCCTTCCTTCCTTCCTTCCTTCCTTCCTTCCTTCCTTCCTTCCTTCCTTCCTTCCTTCCTCCCTCCCTTTAATTTCTCAAAGGATTGTGAGAATATGCATACTGGGTTTCCTGCAAATCTAGTAAAAATAATTTTAGTCAAAAAAAAAAAAGAAGAAGAAGAAAGGGAATATATAAACCATAACCTTGGCACCAAAGCATAGCTTCATATGAAATGATGACTTCATTATCTAAACTTCTCCTGGAGAACTCTTTCTGCTATGGTATAACAACAGATAAATTTTGACCTGTTGTAAGGATGAATTCATTCTTGAAAATCAAAAGAATCAAAAAATGGAAATCCTATTCTGGGTGTCCTTTTCATTAACAGGAGAAGACTGATGATCAGGTTAAAAATTATGAGAAATCTTGGAGGTAGTGACCACTCCTTGTTAAAGTCACCAAAGGAAATCTGATTATAGCAGACATATTGAAAATTCAGGAAAAAGATGTCCAAGAGTTCAGAAGAAAGATAGGAAAGATGCCAGGGACTGGAATTAAGGGGAAATTGATCAAGGAGTGATAAACTCTCTACAAGGAAATTTTATTTCAAAGAAGTTAACATTTCCAATTAAGAGGAACAATAAGAAATGTAAAGAGATCAATGTGAATATACAGAGAATTTTTTACTAATAAAAATTTTTAAAGAAATACATAGGGATGAACAATGAGGCAGGCAAAAAGAGAAGAATGTAAGTGGACAGCAAATTGTTAAAAAAAAGTAGTATCAATAGTACTAACACAGTATGAGGCTGAGGTTGGTGAAGCACACTAAGAACAGCAAAAAGAGCCTTTTTACAAGTATTGATAGAAATCAGAGGAATGAAAAATCAATGGGTGCTTTAGATGAGGTAAAGACTCTGGGAATCTCCTTGAACTCTCCTTGAATCTTTACATTTAATCTGACTTTCCATACCCAAATCTGTTACCCTTACCATAGCCTGGCCCTCTATTGCCTGATACTTTTGGATTGCCCCCTTCCTAACCACACCAGGCCTCCTTTTTCTGATGTCTCCTGATTGCCTCCAACTGTTTTCCACCCTTGATCAGTCCCATTAAAATCTTCCTTGGACTCCTCCTCAAGACCCTCCCTAAACCCTTCCTCCTGTTACCCCAGACTACTATACCATCCCCAGATCCCTCCCACAGTCCTAAAGATATACACACACACATTACATATATCTATATCTATCTATGTATCGATATCCATCTATATCTATATGTATAGATACAGATAGATATATACAAATATTATATATATACATATAATATGAATATACATATATCTATGTATGTATATAAAATCCATCTCACCTCCATGAAGGTTTTAAGATTCAATCTAGCTCAGATTGAATCAAGCTCAGATTCAGCCTGCTGAAAGTCTCACAAATGGTGAGATTTCTTAAGAGTAAACCCAGTATGGTGAATCTTTAAAAAAAAAAACCAAAACACCTTTGTTTTACTTTGGCTGAAAGAAGACTTAGGTCGAATTCATTCAGGCAGGACCTGGGGTGTTGGTATTTTGGGGTCCTAAGCACCCCAAACCTCAATGTTATGGTTCCCTAACCTTGACATATGATTCCCTGACCTGAGCACTTTGATTAGATTATAAATGATAAAGTTAATAGATATTGGAAAGGAAACAAAGTTATTACAATCATTACTTGGGTTCTATTTTCTCTTCAAAAGAAAATGGCATTTGCACTGAAAATGCTGAAAGAAAAATGGCTTACATGGAGTTGATATCAAAGAAAATTAAGACTATTCTAAGAAATGATCTAGTTGTCCTCATGAATACAACTTCTGTGACCCATATCAATTACAGTTTCAGATGTAGAAATTAGTGATCATGATAAATCACTTTCAGTGGAAGATTATGACATGTGAAAGAATATGAAAATTGGGAGAAGTGCAAAACCATTGGGGAAAAGTTTGCTATAAATATACAGAGTAGTCAATATCTTTAACGTTAAAATCTTCCCTGGTCAGGAAATACCTATGGTACAGTCTGATATTCTAGGAATCATGCTCCAAACCCCAGAATGGTAATATACTGAGAAGTGGAAGTATATTCAGAGGTGAGCAACCAGTATGGGGAGGGGACTAAAAATAATGGTGTAAATACTAGTTAAAGAAAGAATTATTTACTCTAGAGAAGAGAAAGTTTGCAAGGATATGAAAACTATCTTTAAGATTTTGAAATGTTAAGGATGTGTGCAATAATCCTGCTTCATTTGTCTCCATAAGGTGAGGTTGCAAGCAATGTAAGCAGAAGTCTCCTGTCTAATAAACTAATATCTAATGTCTATGATCTAATAAGAGCAAAGTACTGGAAGTGATAAATATTGAATTCAAGTTTTGAAACAACCAATTCTGTGACATCAAGGAATATTTTCACCTCTGAACCTCAGTTGTCTCAGATTTAAGATTCAAGAGTTGCACCATGGTCTGATCAAAGTATCTGAAAGTGATCTGTATATTGAAGGCAGTTAAGTTTCTGGTCAAGGTAAAGGAAAAAAATACAAAGTAATGTCCAACATGGGAATGAACTGATTCAAAGACTAAAAAGCTCTCTATCATTGGAGATACTCATGCGGAAGCTCAATGATCAGTATCAGAATCCCTGGGATTCCAGTGGAATATTGTAGAGAAGATTATGATTCAACTAAGAGAGTAACTTTTGGGAGACTAGGAGAGCCTTTGAGGTTTCTCCAGGTTTGAGATTCTATTTTTCTATGATTCTTCATAGAAGAATTATAAGATTTATAAGATTTCAGATCTTACAAATTATAAGATTTCAGAGAAGGAAAAGATAACTTTCAGTTACAACAATAACAACTCATATGGTGCTTGAACACTTAATTATCATCTCATTTTATCCTCACGACACTATGAGACAGGTGTTATTAATATCCCCCTTTGAGAGAGAAAGAACCTAAGACAAAATTACGTTAAATTTATTAACCAGGATCACACAGCTATTAAATGTGTCTGAAGCTAGATTAGAACTGAAATAGCCCTAATTCTGGTTCTTATGCTCTATCAAATGAAATGATATATGTCAAATACTTTGAAAATATTGAAGGAATATATATGATAGTTATTGATACTCAATATCTTTCCCCATAAACTCTCCCAGCTTCCTACTTTCCCTGTTCCTATAGAGAACACCATTCTACCGGTTTCTTATGCTCACAAACTAATTTCCATCATTGACTCCTTATTATCTCTCACCTCCCACCATCACCATACTCAATCTGTTGCCAAGGCTTGCCCATTTCACTTTTGCAATATCTCTTATTACATTTTGTAATAGACTGTGATTGGATTTTCTTGCTGTAAGTTTCCCTCCTCCATTCAACTTCCAGAGTCTGAATCCTCCATTTATTCAACAAAGTGATTTTCTAAAATTGCAGGTCTGACTATATGTCTTCCTACTCAATGAACTCCACTGGTTCTTTCTCACAGTCAAAATCAAACACAACATTCTTTTGCTAGTTATGTAAAATAACTCACCTAGTGAAACTGTGAGATGCCTAACCCCTCCCACCTGCAGTTGAGCCATACTCTTGGTCTTACTACTCTATATAAACCCTATTCCCAGTCCCCTGCGGGGTACCCCTGCACTTGTTGTGTGGCACAACGGGATGCATCTCACTTGGATCAAAGATCTCCATTTTGTTGTACTGACTGTTTCCATTTAAAATTCACATTGACACCTCTTTAATAAATATTTCTGGACTGACTAAACGAGTGATGATAAAAATGTGTCACTGGTGTTGCATTCATAAATTACATTTATTTTGCCGAAAGGGACAATGAAACACCCCAATTTAGGATCATGGGATCTTACTAAAACCATTCTATGAAGTGCTCCCAGACAGCTACCCCAGATTAATGCAAATGAAGGCAATTAGGAAAGAGTCCTGCTGGTGTATGCAAAAGAACATGACCCTAACTTACTATTACAGACTCTCAGTCTCATCCTTAAATTCTATCCTATGTTCTCCACCCTGAGTTTTGCTCTGTACCGGCAGGAGAAATGGGTATCTTCCCTTACTCACTGAAAAGGAAAGCCTGGAAAAAGAACTGAGGAGTTCTTGATGGGGTATGAGCTCAAATCAAGACCTTTATCCCTTACCCTAAAAGAATTTGGGTCCCATTTGTTTGAGGAGGAAATGATGGAGTACAGACTCTGGGAACCTCCTGGAACTCTCCTTGAATCTTCGCACTTAATCTGACTTTTTATACCCAAATCTGTTTCCTTAACCTAGCCTGGCTTTCCTTTATCTGTCACTTCTGGATTGCCTTACCTGCTTTCCATCCCAGTTCTCCATTCTGTGTTATCTCTTGATTGCCTCTAGCTGTTTCCCACCCTTGATAATTCACTCCAGTCCTATTAAGATCCCCCTTGGATTCCTCCTCAAGATCCTTCCTAAACCCCACCTCCCACCACTCCAGAATACTAGACCACCCCCAGATCCCTCCCACAATCTTTCTGTATATAAATTCCATCTTGCCTCTATGAAGGTGCTCAGAATCAATCTAACTCAGATTCTATTTGGCCCACTTGTTAATACATGCATCACAAATGGTGAGGCTTCTTAAGAATCAACTGAATATGTCAAATCTTTAATAAACTGTTTTACTTTGGCTGAAAGAAGGCTTGGGTCAAATTTGGGCAGGACCTGGGATGTTGGTATTTTGGGGTCCCAAGCACCCCAAACCTCAACATTATGATTCCCTGACCACAACATCCTCATTCCCTCTGTGTAGCCCAAGCTTTACAGATTTATGACACAGGATAAGACAATCACTTAAGAATAGGAAGGCTAAGACTAGGTCTATGAGAAAATTAAATCAGTACCCTGTCTTTGAGCTCCTTTCCTTTCTATATTCTCCTTAGACCAACCTAGCTCTAAGAGTGGTTAGAAAAGGCTGACAAGTAAGGAGACCTTACATTTGAACAAAGAAGTAAGAGGTATGAAAGGCCATCTCAGAAGGTGACAGAGTATGGAAAGGGATGGATGTCAAAAAAAAAAAAGGGGAAGGGAAAAGATCAGGAACAAATGATCTCAGATATGCAAAGAGCAAAGAGAAGAAAGTGATTGATTACCTAAAAGGTCAGTGAGCAAAGTTAAAGACCAAAACAGCAACTGAGAAAAGGAGAGAATCAACGAGAGATAAAGGTCTCAGAGGTTCCTAGAAGAAGGAATATGAGAGAGAGAGGCAATCAGACCAGTTCAGATCAGAGATAGATACCCTAAATGGGGAGAGAATAGAAAAGGGGGGGAGGAAAGGAAGGTAAGTGACTAGCAGGGAATGGCAAGGAGGAGAAAACAAAAGTTGCAGTTTGTCAGAAAAGAAAAAGATTGACGTAAGAGTCAAAGTGCAGAAAAGACAGGAACAGAGATTTTAAAAGCCAAAATGATCCAGGGAATGATATGAAGAGAATGGGGTTAGGTAAAATACCTCTGACAATATATACTGAATCAATTTCGAGGGAGCTCTCTAGTCAGGAACAACACCTGGTTATGGAGTAAGAGAGAGAATCTCAATAAAGATGGGAATGCACTAATATACCAAGAAAAAATTCCAGGGCTTATTTCACAGCATTTTCAAGGTCCCTTTTCTATCTCTAGTCAGATAGTGCTTGAAAAACACTAAGTCTCTTATTGTCTCCTGGAAGAGATTATTTTCTTCTAATTTTCAAAATATAGAACTGTCATATAAGAAGATATACTCACCTGATTGCGCTCTGCTTCTAGAATGGGGTAAAGTGCTGTACCAAATACAATGTGCCCCTTTTTACATGTGTAATGGCAAAGGAAAATCCAGTTATAAGGACTGGGTTGTCTGAGCAGATTTGCCACCATAGCTTTGATTATCATGTCATGAGCAGGACCAGTGACACTAGTCTACCAAGGGAAAAAGGGATATGTTAAAAACAATGAACTTTAGTCCCACATGAAACTGTCTTCAAAGATTCCCACCAATTCAGAATTCCCCATCTGCAATTACTAGTGAAGAATGACTATGCCTAAGTCATCAACTAAACACAAAGAGGAGAAAAACTTTCCTGGACTTCAAGAGACCCAGAGGTGCAGCTGTTAAAGAGGTTGTCACAGGCAGAGGAAGAACTAACACATTATGGGCACTTCCACTGGGTTGGGCTTTGGAATTTTCCTGAATAGATCCCAGACCTTGCATCTGCAGTCTTTTTCATGCAAGTTACCAGCCTCCTAAGCAGTCTCTGAATATGAATTCTTTCATAACGCTAATAGTCCTAAGTATGGCAGTGTTGCCTTATTTTGTGCCATTGTGTCTTTTCCATTTTATTCCTGGTGTCTGACTCCTTCCCCTCTCTTAAAATGATCAACATCAAGAAATGGACGTTAGTGGAAGGAGGGAAGGTAAGGATGATGCAATGGGACCTGAATCCCTAAAAGGAAAATACCATATCTTTCAGACCTGGACCCCTAAAAGCTCCTGAACTTTGCCACATAACATAAGACCATGTCTTTGCTATGAACTCTCTCATACTGGTATTTTGTCTGAGGCTTCTGGCCCACCTCATTACTCAATAATCTTTTTAACTGTCCTTCCACTGTGACCCAGCCCAGAACACTGAACTCCTTTCACTGTCTACACCTGATCCACCCCAGGCTTTCTGCCACTCCTTAATCCCATCCATGTTTTCTCAATGCCTAATATATATGTATCAGTTTTACCCCCATTAAGTTGTACAGATTCACTAAGAATCTTACTGGCTTCTATTATCATCACAATTCACTACTTTGACTGTAAGAAGGTTTGAGCAGTCAATTTTTTTTGGAGGCAGACACCCCCTGTACTCTTACATTTTTGAGTTTCTAGCTGCAACAATAACACATAACTCTATAAGCGCCCAATTTTTTTCAATCCCTCATCAGGTTTTTATTTCTGGAAGATAGTATAACTCAGTCAAAAGAATATGAAGCTGGGGGCTGTTTTGTCTTTATGTAGGATGGTGTGTGTCTGTGTGTGTGTGTGTGGGTGTGTGTGTGTGTAGTGTGTTGAGTTGTATTGCCATGTGGCTTCTCTACACCTACATTAATAAAAATTTGTCTTGCAGGGAAACAAGACTATACATCTCTAGAGAAGGCTTACACAACCTGTGGCCCATAGACTGCTTGCCCCATGCCAAAGAATTTTGGGCAGCCCACAAAAATCCTCCACATTTTTCACAGGCAACCTGAAATCCTTTGGCATGCAGCAAGTGGCCCTCAAGCCACAGGTTGTGCAGGCCTTCTCTAGAATCATCTTCTTTCACCCTTCTTTAAGGAGACTTTCACCTTTTGCTAAAGGAAAGCAGGAGGTGAGGCCAGAGTTTACCTACTCTGTTCTACTCAGAGAGAAGGAGTACTGGACTAGAATTACATCTTTCTAGCCTCTTAAAGATGATTGGAAGAAATTTTTATGTTCGAATTGTTCTTCTCATTCTCCCTTAACAGGAAAGGATTTTCCAAAGTTATATATTTGAGACTAGACTCCACCAGATTCCAGATACCAGTTCCACAGTGAATAGGATTACTCAACAGCAAATAAATCCCTTTATCCAAATCAAGAAGAAAACAGAAATCAGAGAAACTATACAAGAAACTATATATCAAATTATGAAGAGTGAATGATCTGTCCCATGGGGAGCAAGATAACTCAGCTCATCCAATAGAGAGAAGGAGTCTTAGATGTTTCCCAAAGGGAGGAGAGAACAAGGTGTCAGCTCTTCTATATATTTTCATCTTCCATATGGTTTCCTCACAGCCACTTTCTCCTTTGAAGTATCTGAAGAGAGTGTGAAACAACATCACTTTTCTCTCCAAGTTAGAAGCCAAAAAACCAGGTGTAAAAGCAAGCACCTTGACACACACAGGAGGTGCTGTTATCACTGGTTCTTTGATCCGCTTTTCTAAAAGGAAAGGCAACTTTTGAGGGGTCAACAATCACTTTAATCAAACACATGAACCTTCACTTAGTTCAGCAGAAAAAGTCAACACCCTGAATTTCAGAGAAAATACGGAGGAAATAAAAATCAACAGACAGGACTTCCAATTGCCTGACAGTAAGCAATACATACACCACAGATCAAAAGACAGATAACTGTCTGATCATACATACATAGTTACCTGAGAAAGAAGCACCAGCACTTGGGTTTTCAAAGCTGGGGGTGGTCCTTAGCAGCTGCTGATTCAGTAGCTCCCAAGGCTTGCTCCCGGTTTGATGCTGCCAGGGTTGTGCTGGCACTCCACTCACACCCAGGTGTGACAGACTTTTCCTGCTGACCTTCTAATTCATTTTTGGCATTTGTGGGTTGTAAAGTCTGGAAACAATTACTGCTGCCACTGATTCAATTACCTGAGGCCCATTCCTGGTTTGCTGGGTCCCTGTCTGCTCTGATGCAGTCTGTACGGCACTACAGATTTTGCTCACACTATAGCAACCTTCTAAGTTGTCTTGGTCTGGAAAATTGTTTCACTCCACTTTTTCGGTGGGATCTACCACTCTTGAATTTGTTTAGAGTTATTATTTAAAGGTATTCAGAGATGTTGAGGGAGAGCTTACATGAGTCCCTGCCTTTACTCAGACATTTTGGTTCTACCTTGAAAATTTTGAACAAAACTTTAAGGGAAGTTAGGTAGCACCATCGTGGATAGAACACCAGTCCAAGAGTCAGTATCTGAGTTAAAATTTGGCCTCAGATACACTTGATACACACTAGTTATGGGAAAGTCACTTAACCCCAATTGCATAACAAAAAAACCTTAGCACTATCTTCTGTACCAATTATCATCATTTAACATATCTTTATCGCTAAGGATTTCTTTTTCAATGTATGGAAATAAAACTGCTTTCCATACCTGAGCAATGTTTGTGTAATTAACACATTTTGATTTTCTTCTTTCCTTTCTGTGGTGGAGATGATACCTTAGATTTATTTTTTCCTTTTTAATTTATGTTTTCACTTTTCACAATAACTTCCATGTGTTTTAAATTCCCCCTTCCCTGTCCTTCCCTAAGATGGCATGCGATCTTATATGAGTTCTAAACATGAATTTTTATTAAACACATTTTCAAATTAGTTATGTTACAGAGAAGAATTAAAACAAATAGGAAAAATCACGAGAAAACCAAACCAAAACAAAACACAACACAAGGGAAAATAATCTGTTTCATTCTGCATTCTGATTCCATAGTTCTTTCTCTGGATGTGGATGGCATTTTGCATCAAATATCCTTTGGGAATGTTTTAGGTCCTTGCATAGCTGTGAAGAGCTAAACCTATCAGAAACAGTCTTCACACACTGTGGTTGTCACTGTGTATAATGGTTTCCTGGTTCTGCTCATTTCACTCACCATCAGTTTATATAAGTCTTTCTAGGTTTTTCTGAAGTACATATATTCATCACTTCTTATAGCACAACAGTACATTCATATACCACAACTTGCCTAGCCATTCCCCAATTGATGGTCATGGCCTCAGTTTCCAGTTCCTGGTCACCACAAAAAGAACTACAAATATTTTTGTACATGTGAGATCTTTCCCCCTCCTTATGATCTCTTTAGGAAAAAGTCCTAGAAGTAGTATTGCTGAGTCAAAGGATATGCATATATTTATAGGCCTTTGGGCATAATTCCAAATTGCTCTCCACAAGTTCACAGCTTGTGAAGTTGACAGCTCCACCAGTAGCGAATTAGTGTTCCAACTCTCACACAGCTTCTCTAACATTTATCATCTTCCTGTTTTGTCATGTTAGCCACTCTTATAGGTGTGATGTGGTATGTCAGAATTGTTTTGATTTGCATCTCCCAAATCAATAGTGATTTAGATCACTTTTTCATGTGACTATAGATAGCTTTGCTTTCTTCCCTTGAAAACTGCCTGTTCATATCTTTTAACCATTTATCAACTGGCAAATGACTTGCATTCTTGTAAATTTGACTCAGTTCTCCATATGTTTTAGAAATGAGGATTTCATCATAGACAATAGTTGTAAAAATTCTTTCCCAGTTTTCTGTTTCCCTCCTAGTCTTTGTTGCAATGGCTTTATTTGCACAAAAACTTTTTAATTTGATGTAATCAGAATTATTCATTTTGCATTTTGTAGTGTTCTCTATCTCTTGTTTGGTCATAAATTTCTCCATTCTTCATAAATCTGACAAGTAAACTTTTCCTTTCTCCTCTAACGTGTTTATACTATGTGCATTTTTACCTATATTGTGTACCCATTTGAACTTTATTCTGGCATTGATCTATGCCCACTTTCTGCCATGCTATTATCCAGTTTTCCTAGCAGTTTTTGTCAGTGAGTTCTTATCCCAGAAGCTAGAATCTTTGGGTTTATCAAACACTAGACTGTAATATTCATTGACTACTGCGTCTTGAGTACCTTACTTATTCCACTGGTCTACTCCTCTCTTTCTTAGCCAATACCAAGTGGTTTTAATGATTGCTGCTTTATACTACAATTTGAGATCTGGTGTGGCTAGACCACCTTCCCTAGCATTTCTTTTCATTAATTCCCTTGGTATTCTGGAAATTTTGTTCTCCCAGGTGAATTTTAATATTATTTTTTCTAGCTCTGAAAAATAATTTTCTGGTGGTTTGATTGGTATGGCACTGAATAAATAAATTAATTTAGGTAGAATTGTCATTTTTATTGTATTAACTCAACCTACCCATGAGCAACTAACGTTTTTCCATTTACTTGTAGTTGACTTTATTTGTGCTAAAAATATTTTGTGTTTATGTTCACATAGTCCCTACATTTATTTTGGCAGGTAGACTCCCAAATATTTCTTCTTGTCTACAATAACTTGAAAGGGGATTTCTCTTTTTATGTCTTGTTGTTGGACTTTGTTAATAATATATAAATATGCAGATGATTTATGTGGGTTTATTTTGTATCCTGCAACTTTGCCAAATGTGTTTACTATTTCAAGCAGCTTTTTACTTGATTCTCTAAGTATATCATTATATCATCTGCAAGGAGTGATTACTTAATATCTTCTTTGCCTATCCTAATTCCTTGAATTTCTTTTTCTTCTCTTATTGGTAAAGCTAACATTTGTAGTATCATATGGAATAACAATAAATCTACATTCTTGTTTCACATCTGATCTTATTGCATATGCATCTAGCATATCTATACTTTGTATAATGCTTGCTGATGGTTTTAGGTAGGTACTACTTAATTTTAAGGAAGGTTCCATTTATTCCTATGCTCTCCAGTGTTTTGAACAGGAATGGGTGTTGTATTTTGTCAAAAGCTTTTTCTGGAGGGGTGGAGCCAGGATGGCTGAGTAGAAAGATGTAACTACTCTAGCTCTTCCCCTACAGTCCATGAAATACCTATAAAAAATGACTCTAAACAAACTCTAGAGCAGTAGAAACCACAAAACAGAGTGAAAAAGATTTTCATTCCAACATAGCCTGGAAGGTCGACAAGAAATGTCTATCACACGGAGCACAGAGCAGAGAGCAGTCCACCAATCCCAACCCAGCCTTGGCTATGCGGCATCAGCAGGAACAGGATGGGAGCAGACCTTGGGGGTAGAATCCCCTGCAGCAGCTGTAGGTCCCAGATCCCTCAACCCATAAACGCCAAAGACAGCTTCAAAGGTAACTAAGAAAGATTTTCACCTGGGTAAGAAGGGAGCAGGGTCCTTCCCTAGCCCTGGCCCCAGGTGGCAGTGACAGCAGCAGCAGCAGCAGCAGCAGCAGCAGCAGCAGTGTCCATATTTGGAGCCCTCAGCTTAAAGACCCTGGAGAATTGAGTCATGACCTGGGTCTTAGTCCTGAGTGGCAGGCCTGGGGATAAGGAAGGGTGCTGGGGTGGAGCTGGTGGAGGCTCTGGAGAGGGAATTCTACTTACATATCCTGAGCAGAAAAGCTTTGGTAGCTCCCAGACCAGAGTGCAGGCCAGGAGAGGAGCAAACTCCTCTCCTTTGATTGTGCCACCTTGGAGGAACTAAGAACTTACAGGTCCCCAGAGTATACCCTCCTCTTGACAAAGGACTCAAAAGTCAAGTAACTGGCTGGAGAAATGCCCCAAAAAGGGGGAAAAATTAGACTATAGAAGACTCTTTTCTTGGTGAACAGGTATTTTCTTCCATCCTTTCGGATGAGGAAGAACAATGAATACCATCAGAGGAAGACCCCAAAATCAAGGCATCCACATCCAAAATCTCTGAAATAGAGATGCAATCTTCTCAGGCCATGGGAGAACTCAAAAAGGATTTTGAAAATCAAGTAAGAGAGGTGGAGAAAAAATTGGGAAGAGAAATGAGAGCTATACAAGAAAATTATGAAAAGTAATTCAACAGCTCGCTAAAGGAGACCTAAAAATGATGAAGAAACTAACACCTTTAAAAATAGGCTGACTCAGGGGGGCAGAGCCAAGATGGTGGAGTAGAAAGACACACATATATTGGCTCTCCCTACACAGCCCGTAAAATACCTGTAGAGAGGGATTCTCAACAAATTCTGGAGCAGCAGAATTGGAGAACAGCAGAGTGGAGGAGATTTCCATCCCAGGGTCACTTGAAAGGCCAGCAGGAAACATATGTTGCACCAGACACAGAGTGGAGCCCAGCCCAGCCCTGGCAGTGTGACACAGCTCACAAACAGCCCTTGGGGGTGGAATCTCCCGTCACAGTAGCAGGGTTTACAGATCCCTCAACCCACACGTGGCAAAGGTCAGTGACAGGATTTTTTCAGCTGGCTAGGAAGGGAGAAGGGCCTTCCCATAGCTCTGGCCTTAGGCAGCAGCCACAGAGGTCACGTTGGACAAGCAGCAGCAGTTCCCACAGAAGCCCCTACAGCAGCCCACATCCATTGTTGGATTGTGAAAACCCTGGAGGCACTGAGCAGACCATTCTTACCTTAGCCCTGTGTTGAGACCCTGAGGCAACTGATCTTTATCTCACACTGAATGGCAGCCCTGCCCATGAAGCTTATCTGAATTTCAGCCTCCAGTGCTGGCTTGGTGGAACTGGAGGCCAGGTGGCTGTGGAGAGGAAACTGCTAAGACTCTGGGCACAAAAATCTCTTTCTACTCCCAGACCAGTGTACATGCTTGATTGTGCCACCTTGGAGGAACTGAGATCTTACAGATTCCCAGAGTATACCCTACCCTTGACAAAGGACCCAAAAAGTCAAGTAACTGGTTGGGAAAATGCCCCAAAAAGGGAAAAAAAATAAAGACTATAGAAGGTTACTTTCTTGGTGAACAGATATCTTTTCCCATCCTTTCAGAAGAGGAAGAACAATGCTTACCATCAGGGAAAGACATAAAAGTTAAGGCTTCTGTATCCCAAACATCCAAAATAAATATTCAATGGTCTCAAGCTATGGAAGAGCTCAAAAAAGATTTTGAAAATCAAGTAAGAGAGGTGGAGGAAAAATTGGGAAGAGAAAGAAATTAAGGGGTAAGAGAGAAATATATTGGGAGGAGAAAAGGAGAAATGGAATGGGGCAAATTATCTCTCATAAAAGAGACAAGTAAAAGACTTTTCGGTGGAGGGAAAAAGGTGGAAGGTGGGAGAAAAAACATGAATCTTACTCTCATCACATTTGAATAAAGGAAGGAATAAAATGTACACTCATATTGGTATGAAAACTTATCTTACAATACAGGAAAGTGGAGGAGAAGGGGATGGGGAGGATGATGGAAGGTAGAGCAATGGGAGGAGGGAGCAATTAGAAGTCAACACTCTTGGAGAGGGGGAGAGGGACAGGGTCAAAAGAGAGAATAGAAGAAATGGGAGGCAGGATAGGATGGAGGGAAATATGGTTAGTCTTGCACAAAACGACTATTAGGGAAGTCATTTGCAAAACTACACAGATACGGCCTATGTTGAATTGCTTGCCTTCTCTATGCAGATAGGTGGGGAGGGAGGGAGGAAGAAAAGTTGGAACTCAAAGTTTTAGGAACCACTGTTGAGTACTGTTCTTGCATACAACTAGGAAATAAGAAATACAGGTAATGGGGTATAGAAATTTATCTCACCCTACAGGACAAAAGAGAAGATGCGGATAAGGGAAGGGAGGGATGTTAGAAGGGAGTGCAGATTGGTGATAGGGGTAATGAGAATGCTTGGCGTTTTGGGGTGGGGGAGGAGAGAAATGGGGAGAAAATTTGGAACTCTAAATTTTGTGGAAATGAATATTGAAAACTTAAATAAACAAATTAAAATAAAAAAAATAAAAGAAAGTAAAAATAGGCTGACTCAATTGGCGAAAGAGGTCCCAAAAACCAATGAGGAGAAGAATGCTTTGAAAAACAGAATTAGCCAAATGGAAAAGGAGGTTCAAAGCTCATTGAAGAAAATAGTTCCTTAAAAATTAGAATGGAGCAGATGGAAGTTAATGACTTTATAAGAAACCAAGAAATTACAAAACAAACCAAAAGAATGAAAAAATAGAAAATATAGTGAAATGTCTCATTGGAAAAACAACTGACCTGGAAAATAGATGCATGAAAGACACTTTAAAAATTATGGGACTGCTTGAAAGCTGTGATCAGAAAAAGAGCCTAGACATCATTTTTCATGAAATTATCAAGGAAAATTGCCCTGATAATCTAGAACCAGAGGGCAAAATAAATATTGAAAGAATTCACCAATCACCTGCTGGAAGAGATCCGAAAAGAGAAACTCCTAGGAATATGGTAGCCAAATTCTAGATTTCCCAGGTCAAGGAGAAAATATTGCAAGCAGCTAGAAAGAAACAATTGAGTACGGTGGAAATACAATCAGAATAACAGAAGATCTAACACCTTCTACGTTAAAGTATGAAAGGGCTTGGAATGTGACATTTCAGAAGTCAAAGGAAGTAGGATTAAAACCAAGAATCTCCCACCCAGAAAAACTGAGTATAATATTTCAGGGGAAATAATGGTTATTTAATGAAATAGAGGCTTTTCAAACATTCTTGATGAAAAGACCAGAGCTGAATAGAAAATTTGACTTTCAAACACAAGAATCAAGAGAAGCATGAAAAGGTAAACAAGAAAGAAAAAAACATAAGGCACTTACTAAAGCTGAACTGTTTGCATTCCTACATGGAAAGATCCTATTTGTAACTCTTGAAACTTTGTTCAATATTTGGATACTTGGAAGGATCATACATACATAGGTACATATGTACATATGTACATACGTACATATATACACATAGAACAGGGTGAGTTGAATAGGAAGGGAATATATCTAAAAAGTAAAATTGACTTGTGAGAGAGGTATATTGGGAGGAGAAAGGGAGAAATAGAATGGGGCAAATTGTTTCTCATAAAAGAGGCAAGAAAAAGCTTTTTCAATGGAGGGGAAAAGCGGGGAGATGAGAGGGAAAAAGTGAAGCTTACTCTCATCACATTTGAGTTAAGGAGGAAATAATATGCACATTCAATTTAGTATGAAAATCTGTCTTACACTATAGGAAAGTAGGGGAGAAGGGGTTAAGTGGGATAGGAGGAGAAGATGATAGAAAGGAGGGCAATTGGGAGGAGGGAGTAATAAGAAGTAATCACTTTAGGGGAGGAACAAGGTCTGAAGAGAGAATAGAATAAATAGGGGGCAGGATAGGATGGAGGGAAATGTAAGTAGTCTTTCACCACATGATTATTATGGAAGTCTTTAGCAAAACTACACATATATAGTCTATATTGAATTACTTGCCTTCTCAGTGGGGAGGGGTGGGGAAGGAGGAAGGGAGAGAAGTTGAAACTCAAAGTTCAAGGAATGAATGTTGAGAATTGCTTTTGCATGCAGCTGGAAAATAAGAAATACAGGCAATGGGGTATAGAAATCTATCTTGCCCTACAAGAAAAGTGAGGAGATGGGGATAAGGGAAGGGAGGGGTGTGATAGAAGGGAGGGCAGATTTGAGGAAGGGGTAATCAGAATGCATGGTGTTTTGGGGTGGGAGGAGAGATGGGGAGAAAACTCAAAATCTTGTGGATATGAATATTGAAAGCTAAAAATAAATAAAGGAGAAAAAAACAAAATTAGAAAAAAATTCAATTGAGGCATAATTAAAAAAAAGCTTTCTCTGCATCTATTGAGATAACCATATGGTTTTGTTAGTTCTGTTGTTGATAAGATCAATAATGCCAATAGTTTTCCTAATATTGAACCAGTCCTGCATTCCTGGTAATAATTGTGACTCTTGACACTCCTGGGTGTGACTTGAATTGGATAAAATAGTTTATTGGGAAATATTTTACACAATTAGAGAAACTACAATTAAATCCAGATATTACATTTTAAAACAAAGTCATTCTGTGATCCATAGGGAATCTTACAGATGCCTCATTTGCCTCTACTTCTATTAGAGTTCGACCTTATTGTTCTAATGGATATAAAAGCGGATTTGAAATCATGAGACATGAGTTTAAGAAATGATTATATCACCTGTGTAATCTGTGTCACTAAGAGCTGAACATACAATGTCTAGATTAGAACAGACTATTCTAAAAGAGAAAAGAGTTTGAATACATGATCACAGAGGTCTTGTCTATCATTAGGTACTATAATCCTTAGATTCTCTTGTGCTCTATTTCCTGCTTCTGAAAGACATTTGTTTGTCATAGAGTTAGGGGGTAGAGTTGGGGAAAGTATCACAAAGGAGACAGAAAGTTCTCCTGTGCTAAAGAGCATACCAGTACTTACGGACTTGGGAGTCAGAGAAGATCAGCACGAAAGGGCTGATGGCTGGGAACCATGCTGCTATTAGGTCTGAGATGGTCAGGAGCCAAGGGTGGTGTTTGTCAATTTTAAAGAGGTAAAATGATAAAATAGAATGAATGGAATAAAATGAGACATATGTGCTCATTAGTAGGAGGACAGCCTGGATGGCTCTTTTCTCAGGGAAAGTTCTGGGAGTGAAATGAGGACTGTGAAGATGTCTGACTTGCTGATGGTGTCTGTGCAGGAAAATCACTAGGTAGGCACTGGCACAGATCATGAAAACCACCCACATACCATCAGGAATAGAAAAGACAATTGCAAAAACTGCAGCATTAAAAGAGGCAGGAGCTAAAAGTGAACAATAGCCTAGATTCCATATCTCTGTATTATTAGTTAGATATCTTGAGTTATGCATAGTCCCAAGCAAAGTGAAATTTATCAGCAGATAGAAGCACCAGCAGAATAAGCTAGAAGGGACAATACATTTGGGGGCTTGAAATTTGAATTCTGCCCACCTGGAGTTACTGGGACTGATGGTGATGACCTGAAAACCACTCATGAGGCAGGTAATGCTGAGGGAAACACTTCGTGCCACATTGTAAAGATAAGTGACAAGTTTACATCCAATAAGATCCAAGAAATTTTTGAAGCCCAAACAGACAATTGTCTGAAGAATTCCCTTTGAGAGAAGTACTTCTAAGTTGGCCAAGGCTAAGTTGGCAAAAAGACACTCTATAGGTCTCAGTCTGTGGCCAGTGAGTAAAGTGAAGCTATATAGGCAGAGGAGGAAGAAATTTCCAAGAATCCCAACTCCCATCTGAATAAGGAAGAAAGTGCCCAACACCAAGTCACTAAGCACCATTTTCTCGAAGTTTTGGGACTTGCTGACAAATCCTAGGAGAAAATGAGAGATTTATCAAATTTGTTAGCTTTCTAAACGTTGTTACTGAAAATGATGTGGTTCCATTTGGATAACATTGGCACAACCTCTATGCTGAGCTGAATTATGATATAATTGAAATTAAACCACTGGAATTGGTTGTATTTACTGTGTTTTTCCTTGGTATCCAGGATGTGAAAGTTAACAAAATATTCAGAAATAATATAGATATGATGCCAGAAGTCCATTTTGCAACTCAGAGCCTTTGTTTTCTTTTGGTGACTCTCATACTACAAGAATGAATTCCCAAGTTTGCTTTCAAAATGCTACATCGTGGGCCTGATTTGCCAATGAATGGTTGAAATGGAATCAATAAAAAATAATATAAAAAACTCTAGCTGATAATGAGAAATTACCATAGAAATATCATGTAACCTTGGGCAAGACAATCAAGTTTTCCCATCCTCAGTTGCCTTCCCCATTAAAGACAATTGTTAAATGAAAATTATATGCCAAGTAATGTCCAAGGTGCTAGAGATACAAATAACAAAAAAGATAATTTCTACCCTCAATTATTTTAAGGTCTAACAAGAATACAGAAATCAGAAAAGCAATGCAAGTGAGAATTACAGCAGTAGAAAATTGGATCTATTTTTAAAGATAGAAATAAAATAATAAAAACAACAATGAAGCATCACCACTAATAATAATAACAATAGCATTTAAACAGTGCCCACCACATATTAGTCTGCTAAACATTTCTCAAGCATCATCACATATAATACTAAACAAGTGTATACCTTATTCATATGTAACATTCCATTATTGTTCTGTATATAACTATTTTAAAATTGCTCAGCTTCATTCTGGTATAGGAGTAAGTCTGAATTCTTCAGAATTTTGCCAGTGGAAGCAATTTTCTAGTTTATTCTACCATTATATAACCAAGGCAATATTCACAGCACTGGTGGTGACTATGAATATGCCAGCAAAGTTCTCAGCTGCAAAATATAAAAGATTCTCAATATAGAAGACAGAAGAAAAACATTTATTTACACACCAGAAAACCATATCCCAGAACCAGAAAGCAAAATCTGTCATGATGACCAAGAAGTTAATAAACATGATCAGCACAGGAAGAAAAGACAATTCCAAGTCTTCGCCTCTCAACCAGGGTCTTCTCACAAGCAAATACTGATGAGCCTGTATCTTGCCACCCCTGCCAGCCTGCATCCTTTCCTCTCCTACCAGACTGTACTCACTCACTTCCTCCTGGTTCTGTTCCACCCTTTCAGCAAACTCCTTCCAACACAGACTCCATATGACTTAATGGGCCTATTAACGAATAGGAAAGATTTTCCAATTAAATTACTAGCACATTTGGTCTGAAGATCTTTAATATTCGTTACATAAGCAGTGGGGCAATTGGTATTAACAGAACCTTTACAAGGATAACAGAAAATAAGTATCTAAAACATCTTAGACAACTGGTGTCAATAGAACTCCACAATAGTACAATGGGGATCACACAAAATGACCATGTAAAACAATATTTCAGGATAAGTCATGAGGAGCACAAGCACCCTATCATTTCCTCTCAACAAATGGGGCCCAAAATATTGGACTATGGGGTGAAAGTCTCTGCTGCTGAGATTGTCCCTGTCCCAAGAGGTCTCATTTAAGAGATGAGCTGGCATTTGGAGCTTGGTCAACTTCAGGTCCAGAGACGACACATCATTATCATGGATAGGGGATGACATCCAGCTTAAGTGATCAGGCATCTGCAATTCAAGGGTACTGAACCTACAGGAAACAAATCTAGCAAACAAGTTTAACAGACAAAAAGCCAAAAATGAAACAAGGGAACAATAACCAGAAGCAGGGTGGATATAGGTTCAATTGTGGTTCTTGAGTCCATGAACTCACCAACATAGCCTCATTCACAGTCAAATATATGAGTTAAAGGTACAATTTGGTAATCATCCTCTCCTGAATAAACAACAGTTATGGTATTATCTTTCCCATGTGCTACAATTTTCACAGCCTTTGGAATGCCATCTGGCTTCCATTTGCCCATACCTTAGCTCCCAATTTTATTCTATCAGTAGAACCCAGTCCTTTGGTTCCTATGCTAGTTATTTCAGAAGGAGGGTCAGTTTTCACAAGTGGTCTTGTTTCACAACAAATAATAGTTACATGAACTACTCTACCATTTTTACAAAACTGTATGAGTTCATCTGCTAAATTTTGGAATGTTACAATAATTTCTCCTTGATAATTAGAATCTATCACTCCAGCCAATACATGTATTTTTCCAGCTGCTAATTCTTATTTAGGCAATACTGGTGCAAAATGATTCTTAGAGATTCTCATACATTTTCCAGTAGAGATTGTTCCTATTTCTTTCCTAGCCAACTAAAAGTCCTCTAAAAAATGTAAATCATATCCTGCTGAACCAGCTGTCCCTGGATATAGTGCTGGAATTTCTGGCCTCACAGTCCAATACTCAACATTTGGGATCTTATGTGTTTGCTGTTTTCTAAAATTTGCAGATTTGGGGTCATCATTCTGGCTAGAGGTATACTGCCTCCCAATGGTCTATTATTCAAGTTACAGAAAACAATGAACAAATTATATTTCCAATGTTGATAAGAATTATCAGAACTTAACTTCCTTAACTGTTATTTCAATAATCCATTCATTCTTTCAATCTACCCTGACACTTTTAGGTAACATGGAATATGATATATCCCTTCTATGTTGTTTAATACGCAATATCACTTCATTTCCTTACCTTTGAAATGTGACCTATTGTCACTTTGAATCTGAATTGGGGTTTCATAATATAGACTTGTGATATCTAACGTTTTACAGATGTTTTTCTGGGACACATTCTTGTAGGGACAAGCCACTAGTATCCTTGAATAGGTGTCAACACAAGTACATACAAATTTGCATCCTTCATGTTAGGGTAGAGGTCCAATAAAATCTATTTGCCAGATTTGGACTGGTACTTTTCCCCTTGCTATCTCTCCACTTACTACCTGAGGAACAGTTTATACCTCTTCCAGGTGACATACATAATATTCTTTGGTTTCTTCTTTTAACAATGAATGAGAGATGCTAATACCTCGATTTTGTGCCCACTGGTGTTTGGCCTGGACCCCTAAATGGACAGCCTTTAGATGGACCGATTTTGCTAGTATTTGATCATCAGTTGGTGTCAGAGTAGGTATAATGTGTTGAGTAGCAATCTTGTTGATCAGCATGTGCATTGTACTCATGTTCTGGTGTGGTGAGGGCAACATGAGTGTCTACATGAAAAATTGACAAATTAGTAACCAAAGACATGTCCCATATATCTTCCCATATTTATTTGCCCCAGACTTGTTTGCCATGAATTACTCAATTTTTATTTTTGCACATAGGCATCCATGTAACTAGCTCATTAGCTACCGCCCATGAATCAGTGAATACATGACACTGTCCTCCTCATTCTTTTCTGATAACTTAGTGTACTGTCATAATTTCAGCATATTGTCTACTGCCACCTATTCCAGTACTTTCTAAAGCCTGCCTAGTACATGGGTCATAGGCTACTGTTTTCCAATGTCTTTCATGACCCAAATATTTTGCTGTTCTATCAGTAAACTACGAGTATCTCTTTTGTTCTTCAGTTAATCCATCATATGATGACTTACACTTGACTTTGTTTTGAGTGAGGGAGGGCTGTGTAGGTCACCAGTCTCACTTCTCCTCCAGAGTCGTCTGAATCCAGTGACCAGATATTCATTGGGATGACTGGAGATAACCTAGGATGAGGGAATTGGGGTTAAGTGACTTGCCTAAGGTCACACAGCTAGGGAGTGTCAAGTGTCTGAGATGAGATTTGAACTCATGTCCTCCTGACTCCTGTGTGTGTGTGTGTGTGTGTGTGTGTGTGTATACAATGCAAACATCATCTATGTATTGCGTAAGCTGTTTATCAGGTAGCTCCAATTCATCCAAATTTTCAGCCACAATCTTATGACAAATAGTGGGGCTATGCAGATATCCTTGTGGTGAGCATGTAGAAGTATATTGTCAGCCCTGTCAAGTGAAAGAAAACTGGTCCTATTGTTTGAATCTATTGGGATAATAAAGAAAGCATTGAGTAAATCAGTAACTGTGTACCAAGTCCCATCATATTTCTGGATCTTTTTCTGTTAAGGTAATGGTATCTGGAACAGCAGCATAAAAGGAGGAGTAACTTTACTCAATTGTCTGTAATCCACTGTCATCCTCCATGTTCCTTCTGACTTTTGTACTAGCCAGACAGGATGATTCCATTAAGTGGTGGTAGGGACTAACACTCCTGCTTCAACATATAGTTGAATATATAACATATAGTTATAGTGTTGGTAATCTCATCTTGTCTACCTAGCACATGATACTGCTTTAAATTAATCACTTCAGAAGGTTCAGGTAAAGTGATTGGGTCCATTTTTATTTTACCCACTAAAACTGTATTAATTCCTGTCTTCCTTACTGCAAACTAGTATCTCCCCTCAGGTAAATTTAAAGTAATACCTCTCAATATATCTATTTCAATGATGTATTCAGGAATGGGTACAATTACCATGGTATATTCTTCCTTAGGTAATTGTCCAATTATCATTGTTAGATTAACTCATCTAGCTGATATTTCAGCCACTCTCAATCCTATCATGGTGATAGGAGTTCCTTGTTGAAACTTATCAGGGTTTCCATATATAAGGGAAGACTCTGCCCCAGAGTCTATTAATTCCCTGGTCAGTATTTGATGTATTTTTCCAATATGTGGCCACATTGATTTGGGGTCTGTAATCCCATCTGTGTATTACTTTAATCTGAGTTGGGGTTTGACAAACTTCATATTCTCCCTGAAGGTGTGACAAACTTGGATACAAAGGTTCAGGAGGATCTGTAGGGTCAGCTCTCACTTCTCTGTTTTGTCTAGTATCAAGTCTCTTTTCTCAGTACATTCCATACAGTTCATTAGTTGGAATATCATCTATGCTTCCAAAATCTACCCTTGATCTCAGTAGAGCAGTAAACAGTTCTCTTCTTGTCAATTTATTCTGCTTTTGAATTCGCTGGCTATTTACTCTTCTCTCTCTAGGAATTTCAACTTTTCCCCAGTCCCCTAAGTGACTTAACTGTGAAATCTCATCCAGCATCTCTGAAAGAGGGTGCCCTATTTCTCTAATTATTAGAGTCAAAATTAAGTACTTGTAAATAGGAGGAGGCATCTTCACTATTATATTTCTGTGGTAAACTACAAAAGGAGTACCATAGTATGCATCTACATTTCCATTCAATATGGCTGTCTTCATTACCTCCTCCTTTAACTTTCTTATACAATCCCTAAGTGAATATCAGGGTCTGTCTCCACTAGGTAGCCTTCTGCAGCCAAAGCTAATAGATTAGTTGTATTGTTACCTCCTTGCATATTGTCATCTCTGAAAGTTTGCTGTACAAATGATTCTGACTAATACTTCTAAATTTTACACAGTTCATTCTGTCTATAGCTATTCCTCCAACCCTTTCATCACTGATTCTCACCATCCAAGATTTTAACAATTCTTCCTTCCTTTGGATGAATGACTCAAAATGTCTGTGACATCCTACTGAGTAAAATCCTCAATTATTTCCCTAAACACTGAGTTACCTTCTTTGTTCTCCTGCTTCTGCCTCACTATTGGGAATGCTTCTGCCTGAGAAACTTTTCCCTCTAAAATTATTTCACTTCCTTGGTCACAGTGGCACCTAGGCTGGGTCTGTACAAAGGTCATATGTGCATTTCTTCTGTCAACACTTCTAAGCTAAATAAACAGCCCTCCCTTCTGCCTGGAGGTCTTGTAAAGGAGAGAATTCCCACACAAGCTAGCTGCTAGCTAACTCTTTTTCCATCTGAATTTTTTCCTAAAGCAGCTCATCTCTGTTTTTACACATAATACAGTAACCTGTTAATAAAATCCAGCCTCTCCTACTTATCCCTGCCAACTCTTTCCCTGACCTTATTGGTATTCTTTGTAAATGCCTTTCCACATCTCCAGGTTTCCCCTCCTGTAACCTCGTTTCCCAGTTTTCACAGGTCAAGTGCCTTTGAACCATTCTCTGGCTAGTGATGAAAAAGCTAAATTGTCCCCATCTGGGATACTAGCTTCTTCCTCTAAATCCTTTCTGCCTCCAAATAAAGATTTTTTACTTTGTGATCCTATTTGTGATGCCAAATGTATTGCCAAGGCGATATTCACAGCACTGGTGGTGACTATGAATATACCAGCATAGTTCTCCATTGCAAACTATAAAAGACTGGCTATATAGAAAGCAGAAGAAAAACATTTATTTAGATACCAGAAAACCAAATCACAGAACCAGAAAGCAAAATCTATCATGGTAACTAAAAAGTTAATAAAAATGGTCGCCACAGGGAGTAAAGCCATTCCCAAGTCTCCCCCTCTCACCCAGGGCCTTCTCACAAGCCAACACTCATGAGCCTGAACCTTGTTGCCCATTCGTCCTCTGCCCTCTGATTCGACTGTACTTACTCACTTCCTTCTGGTTCTGCTCCAACCATTCAGCCAACTTCTCCCAACACAGGCTCTGTGAGACTTAATGGGCCTATTAATGCATAGGAAAGATTTTCCAATTAAATTACTATTACAACCACTCTGAAAAATCTTCAGATAAAGTCCTAGAAATAGAATGAATCTTCTTTGGTCATGGAAACCCATAAAATAAAGAAAACACAAAGTTCTTCCTCTTTGTCAAATAACGTTGCAATGGTGAGAACAAGAAAGTGAGGGAGGGGGGCTACATGTGGTAAAACTTGCAAAGGTTTTAGACAATATGGACCCATCAACATATGTCTTATTACTCTAAATTTGAGCTACTTATTCAGTAACTAGAAAAAATTAGTTCAATATTAATAAAAACTGGTTTATATTAATCATGATATTCTTGTTATAAATTAAGCCAGAAGACAAAAAGGAAACTGGAGCTAAAGGAAAGACTGGTTCAAAGGTACTTTATGACGATATAAATTAATTAGGTGACAAAAGTGTAGCAGGGAAAGGAAACATCACATCATGGCACTTGTTTTCATCTTTCATTGCATTGCTGTCAATATGTGCTAGCAATATGAACACCTTGAAAAATGATTGGAGCTTGTCCAGCAGTTACCAAGGATCATCTTCTGTCATAGATTAAGAGGGCAAGGCAGTCAGTCATTCAACAAACAGTTATTATGTGCTAAACACAGTACTCAAACCTGGGGTTGCAAAGAAAGGCAAAGAATAGTCCTTCTCTCAAACATCTCTCAATCTGACTGGAGCGATGTCTTGGCAATAGACTGGATATGAGAAGTAAGAGAGTATAGCTATAAAGGATGAAAGCTTGTTTGTGATCCAGGATGACTAGGAAGATGTTGTACCCTCACAAATATTTGATACTGGGAGAAGAGAAATAAGTATTGCAATATTATGAAATTTTGTCCTGTGTGTAGTGTGCTTGTACGCTTTTGTTTTCATGTTTTCTGTCCCATTAGACTGTTAGTTCTTTGAGATTAGGGACTGAATTTTACCTTTCTTTGAATGTCCAGCACATAACACACTGCCTTTTACCTACTGGACCCTTATTAAACATTTTGAACTGACTAAGTAGGCAGGGCCTCTGTGTGTGTGTGTGTGTGTGTGTGTGTGTGTGTGTGTGTGATATCTAAGGGTGTCACTTGCTTTCCCCCATCTATCACGTTCCTTCTGCTCAAAGGCACAGGTAGTCACCTCACTTTTGGACTAGAGAGTCTTATAAAAAACATTGTACAAAGTGTTGCCAGAAAATCAACCCAGATCAATTCAAATGAAGGAAATTAAGAAAGAATCCCACTGGTGTATGCAAAAGGACCCAATCCCAACAGAGTATTCCAGATTTATTCCCAAACTATGTTCTTCATTCTAACTTCTGCTCTGTACAAGCAGGAGAAAATGGGTATCTTCCCTTTACTCATCAAAAAGGAAAGACTGGAAAAGAACTCAGGAGTTCCCATTCCATGAAAGTAGACCAAGATTTTCAGGTTTCTGACATAGAATATGTCAATCCCTTAAGATCAGAAAGGCTAACACTAGGACTGTGAGAACAGCAATCCCGTACCTTGTCCTTGAGCACTCTCCCTTTCTGTCTACTCCTTAGGCCAATCCAACTCTCAGAGTGGTTAGAAAATGATGAGAAGAGAGGAGTCCTTAACTGCAAGCAAGGAAGTAAGAGGCAAGAAAGGAGATCTCAGAAAGTACCATGGTTTGGAAAGGAGGGTCTCATGAAGAGGAAAGGATAAGGAAGAAATGATCTCAGATATATAAAAGAGAACAGGGAAGAAAGCAATTGGAGATCTAAAAGGCCAGTGACTGGAGGCAGGAAATAAAACAGAAGAAAGGAGAGCACTGACAAGAAAGAGACAAAGGTCCCAGAGTTTCCTCAAAGCAGGAATATGAGAGGGAGGCAATAGATAGAGTGGCTCAGAGAAGAGACAACCTAAAAGAAGAAAGAAGAGAGGAAGGAAGGGGAGAGAACAGGAAAGAGTGGAGGGAAGTAGAAAAAAATTCTGTGGGCTAGGTAAGAAAAGGGTTAACATAATATTCAGAATGCAGAGAAAGGAGGAACAGAGACTGGAAAAGCCAAAAAGACCAGAAGAGTGATGCCAGGAGAGTGGGATTTGGGAAAATGCCCTTGACAACATGGGCTGAATGAACATCTCAGAAACTCTCAAGCCAGGGATAATTGATGTGTTCTTGAAAAATCACCTGTGAGAAGTGATGGACTAGGAGGAAGAATTGCAATAAACACAAACATGCACTAAGATACCAAGGAAAAATTCCAAGGCCTGTTCCACAGCCTTTCCAAGGTCCCTTTCCTGTCCCCAGGCACACAGAGTCTGACCAACACTCTAACTTTCTAATTGTTTTCTGGAAGAAATATTCTGTTTCTAAGCCCCTACATGTAAAACTGAGTTATAGAAAGATACCCACTTGATTGTTCTCTGCTTCTAGGATGGAGAAAAGGACAGCACCAAACAGAATATGTACCTTTGTAAGCCTGCATGCACATGGGCACAAGCCGGTCCTAATTATAAAGACTGAATTCTTTGAGTCCATCTGCCTCCAGAGCTGTGATTATCACGTCATGGGCAGGACCAGTAATATTAGCCTGACAAGGAAAAAAGGGATGTGTTTAGAGGAGTGAACTTTTGCCCCAGGTGAAAATATCTTCAAGGATTCCTTCTGATTGAGAATTCCCCACCTGCAATTACTAATGAATACCAAGTCATTAACTAAACTCAGAGGAGAGAACATTTCCTGGGCTCCAAGAAACCAGGGTAGTACCTGTTAAAAAAGTTGCCACAGGCAAAGAAAGGACAAGTAACACCTCAGGGGAACTTTCATTGGTAAACTTGGCCTGGTTTGGGCTTTGAGGTTATTCTGAGGGCTTCCAGGGTTTGCTTCCACAATCTTTTTCATTCCAGTCCCCAGCTTCCAAATGCAGTCCCTAAAGATGAATTCCTCCATAAAGCTAATGTTCCTAAGTAAGGTAGTGATGCCTTTTCTTCTGCCTTTACATTTACTCTGTCCAATTCCCAGGGTGTGATCATTTGACCTTCCCCACTAGTGATGACCACTAGCAAGAAATGGACTTTTTCAGTAGGGAGTTACATAGAACTCAATAAGGGCCCAATTTTCTTCAATCTCTGATAAAGTTTTTATTTCTGAAAGACATTATAATTCAGCCAAAAAATAATGAATTTGTGGGCCCTTTGATGCAAGTTTTACTCTCAGGTAATATAGTGTGTGTGTGTGTGTGTGTGTGTGTGTGTGTGTTTGTATTCTGTGCTGAAATATTTTGTCATATGGGTTATCTCTGTCCACATGAATCAAAATGTGACTTGTAGGGAAGTAAGAATACATATCTCTAGTCACCTTTTTCCACCCTTTTGTAATGGTAATGTAAAATGGGAAGATCTTTCTCATTCATTAATAGGCCCATGTGACCTGCTTGGGTCACATGGAAGTCTGAGTCACATGGAGCCTGTGGTGGAAGGATTTTCCTGAATGGGTGGAGCAGGAAGAGGCGGAGCTAGAGTAAAGCTGAGAGGAAGTTAATCATGAGTCTAGCCAGAGCTAGGAAAGATGCAGGTAAGCAGGCTGTAGACTAGTGTGAGTGAAAGTGATTGTGATTTAGTTTAAGAAAGTTTGCTTGTGATTTGTTTAATGGAACTTGTCCTTGGGAAGCCTAGCGGGGGAAGGATTGGGAGTTGTGTTGTTTTCTGCATTTTTATTGTGTACAGATTTTTTGTTATTACGATGGATTTGGTGTTCTGAATAAATGTTTTGGTTATGTCTTCCATGTGGAGAGTCTGTTGTATTTTGCAATTCAAGATTGCATGATGATACGTATCCATGGACCCTGTAGGTGCTGTGAATATTTCATTGGTGCTACATCTTTTCTAAGGAGACTGTGATTACCTTCCTAAAGGGAAGCAGGGGATTGAGGTCAGAGGCTGGCCACTCTGCTCTACTCTGACAGTGAGTGCAGGGCTAAAATTAAATCAAGTTCCTCTGACTGTTATCTAATAACAAGAGAGAATTGTTTGAAGTTGTTTACATGAGATTGGACTCCCTTATATAAGATGCCAGTTGGATAATAAATATGCAAAATAAACTGCAAATAAACTGATCTAATTAAATCAACTGCAACTCAGAAATCAGAGAAAAAAAATATAGGACTATATTTTCAACTGTGTATAGTGGATCTTTGTCATTAGGAGCAAGATAACTCAGCTCAACTGAGAGAGGGAGTCTTAGATCTTTCCCAAATTGAATAGAAATATGATCAAGGTGTACGCTCTTTTACATGTCAGCTTTCTCCCAGTCACTTTCTGCTTCAAGTGCCCAAAGAGCTTGAAACAACACAATTTTGTCTGTAAACTTGAAGCAACCCCCCCCCCCCCATATCAAGTTTTCTCTTTTCTCTACTTCTCTTCAGTTCCTCACTTCACAGAGGCTTGATGCATTGAGTAATCAATCTGCACCAATGAAGAGTCTTGCAAAAATGACACTTTAAGCTGTAGCATACATTTATATTGGAAAGCTATGTGACATCATCTTTCTTCTTTATAAAATGAAGCCTGAAATGTTTTTTTTTTTAATTACACAAATGTTAATTGAATCAATATAAGATGAAGGAGGAATCACTAGGAAAAAATTAAAAAATACGTACAAGAAAAAGTTCTGACACAATTTTATGTTTGTTTCAAGTTAGGACATAGAAAAATTATGAATAGACATAAAAAAGAATGTTAAATTTATATTTCATCTACCATGTCACAATACTATAATGTAGTAAAAAAGGATAAAGACCTATATTTGGATGATTAATATTTCCTAAATAAGGAGCAGATAAAAGAAAAAGATCTATAGAAACAATAGTAAAATATAGGAATGATCATACAGATGAGACAGACCATTCAAGAAATGTCAAAGATAAAAAATCTTAACATTTATGTGTATCGAGTACTGTTAGGAGGGTGGTAGAAAGGCAGGAACATAATACATTTTTCATGTAGCTGTGAATTAGTAGTAAGTATAATAATATAAGTTTATCTCTAATAAAATAGCTTCTTTTGGATTCTTTCTGTCCTTGACCATGGAGTCAACTGCACTTTATTTATTTTTGGAAAGCAATTTCTATTTAGGAGATGTTTGAGAGGTCATGGAGATCAAAGAAAATATCTAGTCTGCCATCCTATGGCTGTTAGCCATAAGTGGAATGGAGGATTTTCAAGCATTTCTGATGAAAAGATCATAACTTAGTAGTAATTTTTGAAGAACAAATGCAAGAGTGGAGTAAAACCTGAAAGTTTGAATTGATTTTGCCATTAACAGGACCTGAATATAGAATTCTAATATTTAAATAGAAAAAAAATTCTCAGAATCTTAATATCTTTAAAAAAGTATTGAGGGATAATACATAACAAAAACAAAGAAACTGGTGTCAATTGATTATGTACTGAGGCTTCTTGAAAGAAAAAAAGAATAGGAAGAATAAAGAAGAGTGATTGGTTCTTGTCCGTTTTTGAAGAGGACCAAAATGACATCACCAGAATAAAGTGAAATTTCAGCGTGTCTGACTGTGGCTGCTCAGACCACTACAAGCTCAGAATGCTCTACCACAGGTTGGGCACAGATAGTCCGTGTGAATATTTGAGGTAGATACAACAAATTTATGCATCCTACATTTACTTTGTACTGTCTCAATTCTGTGCAGCTCATAGAGCACAGCACCCTTTCAGATGTGGGCATGCCATGCTCAGCAATCTTGTGCCAGTGTCTCCCATGGTGCTCAGCCAAATCCAAAGTTCTTGAGAGAGACCTTGAAAGGGTCCTTGTATCTCTTCTTCTGACCACCACATGATTGCCTGCCCCATGCGAGTCCTCCATGAAATAGTCTTTTTGGTAAGCATGCATTTTGCTTTTGAACAACATGGCCAGTCCATTGGAGTTGCGCTGTCTGAAGCATAGAAATTCATGTCAAGCAAGACATTTTCAGTGTCTGGTGCCTTATCCTGCCAGGTGATCCTCAGAATCTTCCTAAGACAGTTCAAATGGAAGAGATTCAGTTTCCTGGCATAGCACTGGTAGACTGTCCATGTTTCACAGGCATTTAACAATGCTATCAGTACAACAGCTCTGTAGATCTTCAGTTTGGGAGTAAGTCTAATACCTCTTCTTTCCCAAACTTTTCTTTGGAGCCTCCCAAACACTGAATTAGCTCTGGCAATGTGTGCATCAACTGCATTGTCAATGTGTACATCCCTGGAAAGTACACTACCAAGGTAAGTGAGGTTATCCACAGTATTCAGAACTTCTCCCTCTCTTTTAACTGATGGCTCTGCATATGGATGGTGTGGTGGTGACTGATGGAGCACCTGTATTTTCTTGGTGTTAATTCTTAGGTCAAAATTAGCACAGGCAGCAGAGAACTGATCCACACTTTGTTGCATCTCAGCTTTAGAGGCTGTGCTGACTGCACAATCATCTGCAAACAGAAAATTATGTACCAACACTCCCTCCACTTTGGTCTTGGCTTATAGCCTTTTCAAATTGGAGAACTTACCATCAGTACAGTAGTTGACCTTGATGCTGTATTCACCCTCTTTGAAAGCATTTGTGTTCATCCTTCGTTGCGGAGGAAGACCATGCCATCAGAGAAATGATGACATGGCTTGCACTTGACTTTGTTTTGAGTGAGAGAAGGCTATGTAGGTCACCAGTCTCTTAAGGACTGCTCCTGGTTTCGTGTGTCCAAGGTTGTGCTAACATTACCTGAGCTGGATTGTGCTCCACTTTCACCCAGGAGCAACAGACCTTTCATATGGACTTTCTGAGTTGTCCTTGGCCTCTATCAGGTTTGGAAACTGCCACTGCTGACAGTGATTCAGTTACCTGAGGCCTATACCATATTTTCTGGAGCCTCCTCTGTTTTGGGGCAGAGTGTACTGGATTGTGCTCCTTTTTCACCCTGGTGAAACAGCCCTTTCCTGCCTAACTTCTAAGTTGTCTTGAACTGGAAATTTGTTTTATTCTGTCTTTCTGTGGGTTCTGCTTCTCTAGAATTTGTTTAGAGTCATTTTTAAAGGTATTTGGAAGAGTTGGGTGAGAGTTCAGGGGAGTCCCTGTTTTTACTTCGCCATCTTGGCTCTGCCTATGTCGTTCTCATCTTGTGTCCTGTTGTGAATATATAAATGCTTATTTTTTTTCTTCTGAAGTTAAGAAATAAAATGAGACTACCATTGTTACTACACATGATAACATGACGAGTAAAAGAAGTGGTAATAAAAACATTGCCAATAACACAAAAACAACACATTCATATCCATGTCTTTAGATGAATTAAAGGCAGCTTGTGACACAGATTGAGTGCCTGACCCAAAGTCAGGAAAACCTAAGTTTAAATTGAGCCTCGGGAGCTACTAGTCGTGTGAACCTGGTCCGGTCACAAGTTCAGTTTCCTCATCTGTAAAGCAAGGATAAAAATAGCACCTTGCTCATGTGGTTGTTTTGAGTATCAAATGAGACCATAAGTGTAAAATGCTTAACTGTGCCTATCACATAATAAATACCATATAAATATTAGGTGTCGCCAATATCATTCTTAATGTCATCATTAGTATGTGTAAATATGTATATGTGTGTATGTGTGCATATACATATATATTCATGAGCATATGCATACAGTTAAATGAGTCTATATAAATGTATAGATTTGCATATGAATATAATCTAAGAAATATTACTAAAACTTGAATCTCCTTTAAGTTCTATGTCTGTGTGTGTATGTGTGTGAATTTGGTGTCATGGTAACATATCCAGGGAGAGGTAGCAATCTACAGGTTTTTGTTTTAAGATGAGGTGAAGAAATTGTCCATATCTCATGTTCCTTAGTGAACCAGTACTTTTATAAATAACAACCATATTAAAACGATTTTTTTACATTGGTCAATAAACCAAAATGTGATTCAATATTGTATCTCTCACTGCTGTTAATTTTCTCTATAAAAGCCACTCAGACACCATTCCTGAAAACTTCTTGTCTTAGGTCCCAAACATTTTCTCTTTTTCAAATAATCTGAGGTGTCTAGGTTCACCTATGGATCATTGAAATTCAGCTTCAATAGATTATTCCCAAGTGAAGGGAGAAGTCTCTGGGGATCATCTAATAGATGAAAACTTGACCTGATCACTTAGAACAGGATCAAATTAACCACAGCTGATCTGAATTGACGATGAACATGAACTATTATGAGTTTGGTCAGACAACTCTAAAAAAGTGAAAGATAATCTTTTCACGATCCTGACATTTCATTTCTTGTCTCTTTGAATTCACTCAGGCCAAGTACCATATTTATAATGTATACCCTCATCTTTTCTGCCTGTTAACGTTTCTCTATTAATTCTAAATTCAACCTCTGTGCTACCACTCCTTTGAATCCTGCTGTAATGCCAGAAACTAATTTCATTTTATTTATGTAACTTTCTCTGGACCTTGCCACTGTCTCTACCTCATTTGCACTTATATTTCACAATGGACATTGTTTATAGTTTCTATCTATGACTATCACTTGATAATCAATAAATTATGTCTGGTCACAAACTATGCCATTTTTACCTCAGTAGGTTTATCTGAGTTCTGTGGCTTTCTGTATAAGAACAATCAATGTTTACTGAATTGGAATAAATCACATTAGCTGAACACATATCCTTCCACAAGTTCTAATATGCTAACTTAAATTTTAATAGGGGAATTTGTAATCACACATTTCATTCTAGTTCCCTTTTTCTTTCAGTCAGTTATAGGGCAAGGACTAGAGGTCATACTTTTCCTTTGTTATTAGGAATGAGGACTCATTTGGTAGAAACTAGTGGCCCTACCAATTTCCTTCCATTTGTCAAGGCTCTGAAGACCCATGCTTCTCACATACGGAAACTGGCAGAGCTGAAGTTTATGGACAATTTGGACAAAGAAGCCAGAAATGGATCTTCCAGTAAGAGCCATGGATTTCCCTTACCCCTCAGAACTGTGATTAGAGGTGGGCTGACCCTAAAGAGATAGCCACTTTAGGGAGCTCTCCAAGCTTCTCTCAGTAATAATAGGTACTTGCAGCTGTGGAATATGAAAGGTGGGTAACATTGGAGTTCTCCATCCAACACAGAGAACAGAACTTGATTTTGGTCATTAAGTAATCATCTAGAATGTGAGATACCAAGTACAGGGAATTGGATATACCTACTAATCAAAAAGGGGCAACTAGATCCAGAAGGAGGAGCTACAAACACTTCAAAGGTCAAATATTGGTAGCTGCTATTCAGACAGCTCACACAGTCTGTATCTCTGGTTACCAACCAGAGATTATCCCCTTTTTTAAACTAAACATTTACCTTTCTACAAGTCCCAGATGGGGAAAACCTCATCATCACACTTCTAATGACACAGTGCCTGCAAAAGTCTACACTGGAGATTTAACCTGATGCCATAGAACCTTAAAAATCAGCTGATAGCATGGGCTTTGGCAGGCTTACTTTAAAATTTAATGCCCCTTGAATTTTGTTACCTTAATTTTTTTAAATTAAATTTTGGTTTAAGATATAAATTGAGATCAGTGTTTCCTCTGAGGGACATGCTAGTTCCAATACCATGCGAATTATCACAGCTAATAATATCTAAATTAAGAAAACTGGAGTAATGGTTCACTTCATTAGTCAGAGAGTCAAAAATATTTATTAAGCACCTACTATAATCCAAAGACTTTGCTAAGTGCCTCAGGTACAAAGAAAAGTAAGAGATAGGCTACAAGACAAGTATAATAATCTTTGCTCCCAAAGAGCTCACAGTCTAATGGAGGAGACTACATGTAAATAACTGTGTACTTTAAAGCTACATACAGGACTTCTCTCATTTTGGGAGAATTCCATTAAATGGAGATCCTCTTGAACCTAGGGGAATCATTCTCTGTATTGTAGAGATATTGAGAGAAAATAATCCCTACTCTCCAGTAATATAGTCCACAGTCTGATTTCTCACCTGCCTGCCCTGTACCAATTTGTCCTAATATTCCTATTGGTTAACACCTCTCCTGTACCTCTGTTGTAGGAAAATTGCACCACCATATTTCACTTGAAGCTGCTATTTATCTCTTCTATGGCCTTATCGCCTTGCTGTGGAACAAGCATCCTATGCTTCCTCTTCAATTCCACTTCTCAAACTATAAGCCCTTATCAAATCAACTGTCATGTTTTCCTAGATGAGGCGATCAATCTTCTCCTCTATTGCTCCATTTACCATGCCTAAATCTTTTGGATCTAAAGTTCCTTCCCCATGGCAGCATTTCCCTTTGTGTTATATCTCCCCCATTAAAATTTAAGATCCTTGAAGGAAGGAACCATATTTTGCCCTTAATTTGTACCATCAACACTTAGCACCAATCATGATACATGATAATCACTTAATAAATGTTTTTCCACCAATTCATCTTGCTGATTCACAGTTATTTTGGAAAGGAATGTTTAGGATAGTTTAGTAGCCCTGATTGTTTGGAAACAAATCATGTGTGTGTGTGTGTATGTATGTATGTGTACCATATATGTATATACATTTTAAGGAAAAAGTCAAGATTTTGGAAAGATTCGTTATTTTCACATTTAAATGTTTACTTTGCAAAAACTTTCCTTTCACTTTGCACGATACCTATTACATTAAATAATGACATCTACACAAATGTGATTATGTGTATGTATATAAACATATGTATCAATGTGAATATATCTCTGTGTGTCCATACATATATTCAGTTTACACACATCTTGCTATAGAGCAGCTAGGTGACACAGTAGATATAGAGCAATAGGCTTGGAATCAAGCAGACTCATCCTCATGAGTTAAACATCAGCTCAGACCTTTACCAGCTTTGTGATCCTGGGCAAGTCACTAAACTTTGCTTGCCTCAGTTTCCTCATTTGTAAAATGAGCTAGCGAAGGAAATGGCAAACTTCTCTAGTATCTTTGCCAAGAAAACTCCAAATGAGGTCACAAAGAGTTGGACGCAACTGAAATGACTACAAAACAGCATTGGTATATATTTAAAAAATACTTGAGACAGATTTCATTTTACCCCCCAACATAACCTTATTAACTGAGTAATGCATTTATTAGTGTATTTATTTGACTGATAAGGAAATAGATAGGTGGATAAATAGATTGACAGACATGTGGATAGAAAAGTGTTGATCTATGGATAGAACAAAATGGATAGCTTGGATAAATGGGGATATATAGAAATGAATAGATAAATAGATTCTTATATCTATTACAATGTGTATATAATGAACATATATGAATGCAAAAATACATACGTATATGTATACAAGAACATGATATAAACCTATGCATTTGTATATTTTATTACATATATACAAGTTTAAAACATGTATTTCTACATGTGTATATGTACATGTATGAATGCATATTTTAAATGTTATATTTTCATACATATGTTTCAATAATTGTTCATGTGCATATAAATTCTGATTTTAGAATATGTTTCTGAACATATATTTTAATATTATATCGTATATTGTATAAAAAAGGGGTCAGCAGGAATCTTATACAGTCAAGCTACTCATAGTTGGCATCCTCCAGGCTCCTAGGGTACTTAGACCTTCTATGATGTATGCAGGAATAGGAATGCTTCCAGTTGTGTCCAGTGTCATATTGTGGGTATTGTTTCTTATGTATCAGTCGGAATAAAAAGGAGAATAATAAATAATGAAGAAAACCCAAAGATAAATGGAGTTCTCTTTTTGTGCCTTGTGCTTGAAGAGGACCTAAATGCCAGCATGATGTCAGGATCCATGGAGAGTGTGTCTGCTCAGATCAATACAAGTTCAGAAGGTTCTACCACAGGTCAACCATAGACATCTCTCTAGTTTTGAGCATCTCGTATTTCTTTTGGGCTACTGAAATTTTGTTTTGCTCTTAGAGCACAGTACCATATTTGAGGTAGGCAGGCCTACCTGGGTAATCCTGTACCACCGTCTCTTCTGTCTCATGATCAATACAACATTTAGGTAGGGATAAATGTTAGAAGGTTTGTTCACTCCCGCCTTCCAAAAGAGTGTTTTATTTCTTCAAGATCATCATGAGAAAGTAATTCATTCCAAATAAAAATGGCTTACTGTAACTATTAGTGTCCTTCCATGGAGAAGTAAAAAAAAATATTCCCGATTTTCTAGTGGGTTCTTTTTAACCATACATAGAGGGGAAATCCCTTCATCTGTGATAAAGTACCCTATAGTCTGTGGAGGGTGAACACTTTCTAGGAAGCCAAGAGTTCCTTTCTTCCTGCCCCCAGAAAGAGGAAGCTGTGGGTTCAGGGACAAAAAAAGCAGAGATGTCTCCTGATGCAGATTACTCTCTAACTCACAGCCAAAGTTCTATTTCCTACTAGGCCACAGTTGAAATATACTGCATAACAGCTAGGGCTAGAGGAGACACTTTCCTGTGTGGCTTCCCAAGCTCTCCCTGAGGAGAGAGAATACTTGATTCAGATGAATGCTCACCACAAGGGCCATGCTAGATGTATTTAGAAGAATGTGTTCTTGCCTCTATCTTACTCAGTGTGTCCTTTACGTGGATTTATTCTGAAACTCCTAATTTGATTCAACCATGAAACTAATTCCTTGAAACAAGAGCACATTCAAATCAAGTTAGACTAAACTTTCAAACCAATTCATTCAATGCAGTCACTCAATCAAATCAAAATTTAAAATTACCTACTCATATACACATCTGGAAATTCTAAGTCCCTGCCAAAAAAAAAAAAAAGAAAAAAAAGAAACCCTTTTGGCCATAGGTCTGTAGCTACCATCTTATTGTCTTTGTTTTTCAGTTCTTCCAATGCTGAACTAAAAGTCAAGAAGACATGCAGTCTTATCTTGCCTTTGCCTTATACTACTTGTGTAGGTATAAAATTCCATTAACTTCTGAGAACCTCAGCTTTCCCTTTGGTAAATAGCAACAGCAATACATATAGCATCTATCTCATAGGATTTTTGTAATAAAGATCAATGAAATAATTTACGTAGCTAGGGCACAGTTTCCAGCTTGGGTACTGTCTTGCTGTGTGACCACAGTTAATTTTCTCAATATCTATGGGCCTCTGGTTCTGTTTCTTGGAAAGGAGAGATTAGTGCAAAATATTCTGGGACTGCTATACCATAAGTAAGCTAATCTGTAATCTACATCCTTGATTTTCTGCTCACTTTAATTTTCTCACATTCTTGATTTTCAAAGCTCTCCTACCTGGGATATGGTTTCTCACTTCTGATTCTAGTTACCTAGTGATCTTGGGCAAGTCGCATAAGTTCACTGGGACACATTTTATTCATATAAAAAATAAGAATTTACTTAGGTTGTCTACGAAATTCATGCTAGCTTTAACTATTATCTTACACTTTTCTGTCCTCAACCACACCCCCAAATTCTGACCTATATTCTCTAATCACTAGCAACCTCCCTACTCTAGAATTTCCATTATAATAGCTTATGTTCTAAATGTATGTATTTGTGTATTCATATTTGTTCATCTATATACACCCTTCTACCTTGGGTTTTTTTTTTTGTCTTTTATGGAGAAGAATGCATTAAAAATGTCTGGTTCACAGGCTACTTCATAACTTCCTCTCATATACATTTTTTACTGCACTTCCTACTTCATCCCCTTTCCCCCACATGTCTCTCCTTACACTTGCTGGAACCTAATCCATTGTACACATAGAATTGGACTGAAAGAGGGAAGAGGGATACTAGAAGCTGACTCTGTATCCCTATATCCCTCTCCTTTCCAAATTCAAAGTTCTAGTATTTTCCCAGGTCCTTGTGACCACACATCTAGGAAAGCAAGTCTTACTTCAGGATGTCCAGCCCATATCTCTCAGATGAATAATTAGAGATTGAGGGAGAATTCAGGACAGGAGGGCAACTGGTGTAGGCACTATGGAGAAATGATTCCTCCTGCTTTATTTAACCCAGCATTACAAATTATTCAATAACACCTAAAAATGATTAAGAAGCTTGAATGAGCAAAAGGTCTCTTTAAAAAAGAAATAGTTCTGGTGGAGTAGTTCTCACAGCATCGAAGGTTCCTTTGTTGCAACTCCATGGCCAAGGAAATCAGGAATATTCCATATTACTTGGTTTTTGGACCACAAACTAGTTGGACTGGCTGTGATTTTGTGGAAAAGGGCTTCCAACTATCAAGATTATATAGTACAATACAAGTTCAACTACTTGGTCATCTTAGACAAGTCCAGAGGTTCTAACCACACCTCTATATGGAGGCAAAGGGGACAAAAGGAGCAATAACCTGGAAATTGGAAGTTTTTTGGAAGTAAAATATCTGTTTCATTTCACCATGTTAGTAGTTAAAGTGGGGTTTCATTCATTTGACATCATGACTATGAAAAGTGAACATTTTCTATCAACCTATGGAAAACATATAAACCATTGCACTACAATGGAGGAAAGAAGGCTGAAAATTCTTTGTAATTTTTTCTCATACTCTGAGGTTTGCTTATTTCAAAACTGTCATGACCTATGTCAGAGTTCTTCTGGGCTTTTGGAGGACATAAGAGAAAGCACTAGGATATGGTTTAAGCAAAGAAAGTACAAACATCAATTGCTGTAATGGTCAGAGGTGGTTGTAGTTCTTTGTTTTTGAAGAGGATCAAAATGACATCACTATGCGAGAGTCAAGTTTCAGTGTGTCTGATTGTGACTGATCAGACCAATATGAGCTTGGGATGCTCTACTACAAACTGGGCACAGATATTTTGTGTGAACATTTGGAGTGGTTACTCCAAATTTGTGCATCCTACATTTCCTTTGTGCTGTTTCAATTTTGCATTGCTCATAGAACACAGTGCCTTTTCTGATGTGGGCATGCCATGCGGAGTAGACCTGTGCCAGTGTCTCCCATGCCTCCCAATCAATTCCAAAGTTCTTAAGGGAGACCTTGAGAGTGTCCTTGTATCACTTCTGACCACTTTGTGAATGCTTGCCCTGTGTGAGTTCTCCATAAAACAGTCTTTTGGGCAAGTGTGCATTTTGTATTCAAACAACATAGCCAGCCTATCGGAGTTGTGCTCTCTGAAGCAGAGTGTGAATGCTTGGCAGTTTAGTTGGAAAAAGGACCTTAGTGTCTGGTACCTTATCCTGCCAGGTGATCTTCAGAATCTTCCCAAAACAATTCAAATGGAAGCGATTCAGTTTCCTGGTATGGTACTGTTAGACTGTCCAGGTTTCACAGGCATACAGGAAAGAAGTCAGCACAATGGATTGGTAGACCTTCAGTTTGCTAGTCAGTCTAATATCTCTTCTCTCCCATACTTTCCTTCAGAGCCAAAGCAAGTATCACCCACATTTAGTTTAATCAAGGTTGCTTATAATTGCAAAGTAAGAAATTTCAGAAGTGAGAACACAAAGGTCATTTTGTATTTTAGGGGGTAGCCAGTCAAAATTTAGAATGGAGACATTTATTTTAATAAATCCTGTTGATTCAGTAAAGAACCAAAGCCTAAGGCAGAGCTAAAGAGATGGAGAGCCAGAGAGGTTAAGGAGAATAGATAGAGAGTTGGGAGTCTTGAGGTTATTGAAGACAGAAGGAAGGCAAAAAAAATGACGATGGAACAAAAATTGCATACATCAACTTTAAGAATTAAAAAAAGTCTAAAAACGGGCTGCCTGAATGAACTCTCCCTTCTGAACTAAGAAGGGTCATTCTACCCTATCTCTAACCTACCTCCTACATCTTCCTCCTGCAAACAAAGTGACATTGCCTTGCTAGGCCCTAACAGAAAAAAGCTACTCCACATTTGACCAATGATTGAAATATGTATGAAAGTTCTGATGTATCAAGCTTCATTTAGACAATGAATGACATGCCCGCCTAATCATGAATACTTTGACAGGCTTCATTTTATCAATATGCAAGATTGACAAACTTTCATAATCTCCTTGTAATCCATACATGGGCAGTTGCAGTCTGGGCCACCCAGTAATTCACTCCTCCTAAGGTCTACCACTGCCTTTGTACCTGTGAATCTGCCCAGTAACGTCTCAGATATAAGGGTAGAAATTGTGTTCTGGGCTCTCAGTATGGGTATGTAGACTACTCTTGGCCAGACTGCTAGGAAGTTGGTGAAAAAAATCTTCAGGGTTAAGTTTGGTAATGGAGAAAAGTTAGTCTTATAGAGGCTGAATGAATCACAAAGGTCATATATTTCAGTGAGAATTTGAACCCAGGTGTACTCAATTCAGGCACTGTTCTTTCCACTGTCCTGTTATGTTTTCACTATATGGTACCTCAGATGACCATCATTAGCCTATTTCATAATGGAAAAAATGAGACTCAATTTAGATACTTCAGTGAAGATCATGAAGCATTTAAGGTTCAGAGCTAGAACTGACAGCTAAGTTTTCGAAGAACCAGTACTTTCAACTTGAAGAATCTTCTCATTTTGGATATCTCCAAGAAAAGAAAGATCGTTTTGGTTGGAGGGGTTTTCCTCTAGCCTTCAGTCCCTACAATTAAAGCTTTTATTTTGTTGTTGGTGATTTTTGTGTTAGCGTGTGGAACGAGAGCCTTTGACAACTGAAAAATATGAGTGTAATTTGTGTGAGCATATCAGTATCTTTAAAAATTTTGGCCCTATGAAGGAAGCCATAATCAGTGAGTGAAGTGGCGGGAGAGGCCCTAAAATGAATGGGAGGGAAGATTCTGAGTATTGAAAATTCAGGAAAAGTTTGAAAATCTAGATCAGTCCAAGAAATTCCTTGAAGGGAAAGGGGAGACAGGAGGAAAAATTTGGAATTCAAAATCTTATAAAAGTGAGTGTTGAAAACTAAAAATAATAGAATTAACTAAAAATGAAATAAAACATATGGGTTAGATTTTGAAACAATAACAAAAATATGGTATTATGGAGGGCCAAAAATGATTCAAGACAATTCTGAGGGACATGACGAAAAATGCTATCCATCCTCAGAGGAAGAACTGATGGAGCCTAAATACAGATAGCGACATATTTTTACTTTATTTTTTGAGGTTTTATTTGGATCTGTGGTTTCCTTTAAAACATGATTAACATGGAAATATGCTTTGCATGAATATACATATGTAAACTATATTAAAGTGTTTGCTTTCTCTATGATTGGGGTGGCAGGGAAGGAGAGAATTTGGAAATTGACCTTTAGAATGAAGATTGAAAATTTTTTACATACAATGGGGAAAAATTAAGTAAGTTATGTTAAAAATGATGAAGTCAAAATTGTAGACATCTTCATGCGTTGATAAGTGAGCATGAATAGTTGTCTTTTTTGTCTTTGTTGCTGAAGAGGACAAATGACATCAAGAAGGTGATGTTTTGACTTGCAAGTGAATTGGATTTAAATGAGGCCGGGCTGTGCAAAATTAGCTGTCTCACTCTCTCCTCCAAGATCATCTGAGTATGGTGGCAAGACATAGGTCAGGATAACTGAAGATGATCCCAAATGCAGTGGCACATATTGGCTTTTTTAATCTAAAGTCTTTCTGAGTTTCTATGAGACAACACCCATTCAGTGATTTAAGACTAGGTAAGAAATGAGATAAAGGATGGCCTAGTTTGCCTACTCAAAAATAAAAGGATTGACTTCAACCTGAGCTCAACAGTCAATGGCCTCAGCATTGATTGATAATGGTCTGTTGAGAACACTGTGGAACTGTTCAAGCCATCTCTCTAGGATCATGTCCTTATCACTAATCAATGTGGCTCCATCACCACCGAGTAGTTGTGATGCACCATAGGGTTTTGTCCCATAAGTAGCTTTCAGGGAATCATAGAAGTGCTTTGGATTGTTATTATCAGAATCAAATTTAATTTCATTTACCTTCTTACTGAGTCAGAAATCCTGCATCTCTCTAAGCTTTGCTTGGACTTTGCTTTTGATGGAATTAAATGTTGCCTTCTTAGAGGTGGATGATATATGCTGTTGGCAAATCTAGTGTAGTTCTCGGTTTTCATTTATCAGTCTCTGAATTTCCACATCATTTCCATCAAACCAGTCTTAGTGTTTATGTGTGTTCTGACACAGATGAGGAAATACAGTGCTGGGGCCAAATGGTGAAAGAGATACAAAAAGCCAATGAGGAGAAAAGTGTCTTAAAAATCCGAATTGGACAAATGGAAAAAAGAGGCATGAAAAATCACTGAAGAATAAAACTTCTTCAAAAAGTGGAAATGACCAAATGGAAAATGAGCTACAAAAATTTAACTGAAGAGAAAAATTCCTTAAAAATTGGAATGGATGAAATGGAAACTAATTACTTCCTGAAAAAGGAAGAAACAATAAAAAAGGAAAAGAATGAAGAAAAAAGAGAATCTGTAATATCTTCTTGGAAAGTACACTGACCTGAAAAATACAATAAGGAGATATAATTTTTAAATTTTTAGGCTACCTGAAAGATGTCAAAAAGTATCTGGACATCATCTTTCAAGAAAGTATTGAGGAAAACTGCCCTGATTTTGTAGAATCAGTGAGTGAAAATTAAAAGTATCCACTGATGACTTCTTGAAAGACCTCTCAACATGTAAACTCCCAGGAATATCATAGCCACATTCCAGACAATATAAGTCAAGAAGAAAATTTTGGAAGCAGATAGAAAGAAACAACTTAAGTTTCTTGGAGTCAAAGTCAGAATAAGACAAGGTTTAGCAGCTTCTACATTAAAAGACTGGAGGTCTTGGAAGGTGATATTCCACTGGGCAAATATCTGGGATTACAACCAAGATTCACCTGCCCAAGAAAACTAAATATAATCCTTCCAGGTAAAATAAAGATTCAATGAAATAGAGGATTTTCAAGCACCATTGCTGAAAAAATACAGAGATAAATAGAAAATTTAATTTTCAAATACAAGAAACAAGAGCAACATAAAACGCTAAACAGGAAATGGAAATCATAAGGGACATAGTATGTTTAAATGGTTTATTTTACTACATGGGAAGACAATAAATGAAAAAAATGATAAAATCAATAAAAGTTTTTATTTAGTTCTTTCGCTGATATGGAGACACTAGATTCTGTGCAATTTAAGTTATGAGAGTATATGTTAATGAGTGGGTGACATGGCATACCTGAAATTTAATATGATCATTTCAAAGACTGAGTGGAGAATGCATATTGAAGTAAGGAGTGACTTGAGACAGGGAGACTAACCCACAGAGTATTGCAATAGTTCCGATGTGATGTTTTGGGGGCAAAAGTTGGTGGAAATGTCAGATGAGAGAAAGAGCTGAGTAGGAGATACAGCATATATGAGAAGAATTAGTAGTAGATGTGATAAAGGGGTGAGAGTGAGTGAGGACTTAAGTATAGAGCCTAAATTTGAGCCTAGGTGATTGAAGAGTCATACATAACTGTTACTCATACTGAATGAAATGATGATTTTGTGTAGAAGAGTAACAAGGAGTTTGTTCAGATGAACAGATAATAGAGTCAGGTGTGAAAAGCTATTTAACATCAATTTTGATTTTGGTAATTTTGGGGGGCCTTCCACATTGCTGAGTGGCATGAGGTAATACTTCAGAATGATGGCTTCCCCTGGCATAGGATTTATGATTGACCCATTTCAGGGTGTTCCAGTGTGGCCTCAGAATTATCACATAGCACTTGGGAATGAAGATACAGCCCAGTAATCCAGCACTAGAGCTTAAAATGGAAAAGACTTCCACAGCTACCATAGCTTTCCCCTTTGTGCCCTGGTATGTGGGGAGGAAGGAGATCCAGACACTGCAGAATATCAGCATGCTGAAGGTGATAAACTTGGTTTCATTGAAGGTATCAGGCAAATGTCTAGCCCAAAAAGCCACAGTGAAGCTCCCCAAAGCCAAAAATCCCATGTAACCAAGGACAAAGTAGAAAGCAAGGAGAGAGCCTTCATTACACTGAAGTATGATGTGCTCACGTTGAGAGTGTAGGTCTGTATCTGGGAATGGGGGAGAGAGCAGCAGCCAGATACCACAAAGAATCATTTGGATCAGACAGCAGATAATAATAATGGAAATGGGTGTTCTGGAACCCACCCATTTTCTGCTCCTGCTCCCTGGTGTTGTGGCTTTGAAAGCTAGAACTACTGTGATTGTTTTAGCCAAAATGGAGGAGATGGCCATGGTGAATGTGATGCCAAATATTGTCTGTTGAAGCAGACATGTGACTGAGGTAGGCTTACCAATGAAGAGCAATGAAGACAGAAAGCATTGGCTTAGAGAGAGGAGCAAGATATAGCTGAGAGTTCTATTATTGGCTTTCACTATGGGAGTGTTCTGATGCTTCACAAATATTGTGATGATTATAACAGACAGGAGACAGAAAAACAGGGCTATGCAAGCCAGAGTCATGCCCAGGGTTTCATCATAGGCCAGATAGGTCACAGTCTTGTGAAGGCAATGATTTCTTTCTGTGTTTGCGTATTCATCTCCAGGACATGTGATGCACTTGTCCATATCTGTGGAGAATAAAAAATTCTCAATATTTCAAGTTCAGCCAATCTTCATTATCCCTGACACAGGGTAATTGAATTCCTCAAGCTCAACTTCTTGAATACAAAGGGTTCTCCATGATCCTCTCCAGTTCTAAGAAATTACACCACATTTTCCCACGTTGAATATCTCCAATATATTATCATTAATATATCAGACGCTTTTGTCCTTCCATTTCTTAAAGAGCTTAGCTTTCTAAGTATTCTCAAAGATAAATTTTTTCATGGCTGTGATAAGAATGATGTTACTTGAAATAATCATGTTCTGATTTCACACAGTCAATTACCATTAGCACTTAACCAACAGGCACTGAGTTAAGTTGGGACACACATATTCTATCAAGGAATGGCAATCTTTCCTTTCATTTTATTACACTGTAATGGGGAAATAGAACACAAAAAAGGGAGCTGAATGTAGAGGTTGCTACAGGGGTGAAATAAAGGGAACAATGTGCCCTTCTAGGTGATATGGTGTCAGATCTTATGGAGTCAGAAATCAAACTGAGAGGTTAATGAAGCATGAATTGTTTGGATAAAAGTGAAAGACCTAGAAGCAATTGACAGATGGAAGTAGGTGGCTTCCAAAGCATAAAAATTGGGCAGAGCAAAAAGAAAAACACAGATGGTGTGAAAATTTTAGTGTTAGAAGATTCCTTAGAAGAAATGTAGGAAATACAGAAAAATTGTCACAGTAAGAATTTGCTACAAGTAGGCTGCATTGCAAGGCTGTTTCCCATGCCTTTTCTGGTGATAACCACTCATTAATGACACGTTTCTAAAACATTATATTGAGACTAAGTAAGATATCTGGATAAAGCATTATACCTAACATGTTTGCACAGCAACTGCTCTCTGACAACCCCATTTTAGGTTAGAGATACAAAATGGGACACAGAGACTTTTGCTTTGGAATTCACTCAACAATTGTCTATGCGGTTCAAGTCTCTGACAGTTAATTCCACTTATTCCATAGTTCAAAAAATATTATTTTCTAATATTTAATTTATTAAATTTAATATTATTATTATGTTAGCTAAACTAAACGTTAAGGTTTATCAATAAAACAATATTTAAAAACTATATTTCTTTTAATTAATATTAAGTTATGTGGGTAATGGCCATAGAAATCTGTTCTGCTCTGCAGAAAAACAGAGGGGAAGGGGAATGCAAGTGTGGTGCATAATAGAAGGGAGGACAGACTGGAGGAAGAGGTGAATGGGATGCATGGTGTCCCAGGGTTGGGGTGGGGATAAATGGGGAGAAAGCTTGAATTCAAATTCTTATGGAAGTGAATGTCGAGAAGTGAAAATAAATACACTACATATTTCTTAAAAAGAGAAAAAGTCCTATTTGTTGGTATATTGTTGACCTTGCAGTTAGGAGCATCTGAGTTCAAACCTACCTACAAATACTACTAGCTGTACGACCCTGGGCAAGTCATTCAATCGCGTTTACCTCAATTTTGTCATCTATGCAATGAGGTGGAAAAGGAAACAGCAAAGTACTTCAGAATTTTTTTCCAATAATACCCTAGGTGGGGTCATGAAGACTTGAAGACAAATAATCAGCTAAACAACGACACATAAACAACCAACAGCAATAAAAAACAACAATGATTCATACAAGGAAACAATATTAGAAACTGGTGAATCAAAATATCAATATGAATTCTCATAATTTTATTCATTAAAATTTATTTTCCTGTTACTTTACACTACATTACACTGTATTGCATTAAATTATATTGTTATATTCATATTGTGCTATGTTCTATCACATAATTTTAGATTGTATTATATCACAGTAAATTATATCATATTGTATAATTGAATATCATGTTTTATCAGTGCCTCTCATCTCATAACGCCTGATATCATATGCAATTATCATATTCTGTTTTATCACATTATATCATATAATATTATGTGATCCTCAAATCCCTGTGCAAAGTGCAAGAGAGAGTAAGTCTTTTAAAGCATTTTCAATTTATTTGGAAATCTTGGAGTTCCTAATTAATTGGGTCCAACATCGTCCTTCAATCGTGGACCCCTCCCCTAAGGTGCTGGCTACTTTTATACACTTAGGAGAGAACTAAATAGAATGCAGCAGTATAATTTCGTGATTGGTTAACACCAAAAACTCTCAAAATTTTATGATTGACTGAAGCACAAGTCCATCAATCATAATCACTTTGTTAACTAGCCTTTGAGTCATTAACAGCAGGCTTTTCCCAGTAAAGGCAATCTACCTGTCACTTATATAGAGTTTTCAAAAAAGTCAAGTACCTGATGTTATGGTCAGCCAGATCTTTGGAGCTAAGGAAGTGGTGGACAAGAGGAAATGCCACCAAGTAACATGTATAATAATTTGTAGGGGTAAAGGATATTGATGTTGCTGTGACAAGCTCCAGGATTAATGAAATATGATTCTCTATGGCAGACAATCATGATTTTATGTGATAACCTACAGTGATTTAGTTAATACCTAATATCAATATCATTAATATAAAAGTTATTTGGTCCATATATATATGTATAATCCTGACAGTGTTAATATGGATGACTAATTTAAACTTCATCCTATTTTGCTTATTAATTCAGTACTACAATCACTGAAATCCATCAGATCCCGTGAACTGAGTATCTTCATTAGAAGAGAGAAATCAAACTTATTATCATAATTATATCGTATCAATATTCTTGATTCATTTGCGGTGGATCTAACTCTCCATGACGCCATTTGGGTTTGTTTGATTGCTTTATTTTTTTGGCAAAGATATCAGAGCAGATTGTCATTTCCTTTTCCAGTTCATTTTACACATGAGGAAATGAGTAAACAGAGTTAAGTGATTAGCCCAGGCTCACTTAGGTAGTAAGTGTTTGAGGTCAAGTTTGAACTCCAGTCTTTTTGACTCCAAGGCTGGCACTCCATCCACGGTGCCAGTTAATTGCCCATTATATCACAGCATATCACATTGTATTGTTTCACATTACATCATATAATACATCATATGTTGTATTCTATTAGATTGCAATTTAATTGAATCAGCTTAATTGTTTAGATTTCGCTTTAGAAAAAGAAAAAGTGAAATGTTGGATGAGGAAATAAACCTGCCTGTGTCTTAAAGGAAACAACTTAAGAAAATACATACATATAATAAAAATGAAGACCTGGAAAAATTATACATCAAATAAAATTTTAAAATAGAGTACTTTAAACCATTTTATTAAATGAATGCAAATAGTCAAACTTAAACGATATGAGTGCAGACACAGTATTGTTCTGGAAATAACAACACAGCAATATTAATACTTAATTTCTATGGACTAAATGCCTTCACATCTAAAATCATGAAGGAAAGTGACCTGAATTCAACTAAGAGAGAGTAAGACAAAAATAGCTGTAGACTTTAATATCATTCTCTCTGTTTTGGAAAAAATCTAAGAGACTATTTAACAGTGAATGAAGCATTTGAACAAATTACTGGATATGCTTGAATAAAAAGACAAGATATTTCAAATCATCATACTAAAACATACATATTTCCTGAATATATGTGGAACTTAAAAAAATGTGAGCTTGTATTAAGGTACAGAGATTTGGCAAGTAAATATGTAATATGAAAAGATATCCATAATCTATTTTTGGCAGAGGTAGAAGGCTCAAACATCCAAAACACTGAACACATTGTAAGTATTTTTTTGTTGTTGTATTGATTTTGCTGATTTTTCTTTACTTATTCCTTTATTTTTTTAAAAATTATTGTGGTTATATGGTATGACCCTCTGGGAGGAGAGAATGTGACAGATAATGGGAAAAACTGGAGTACTGTATAATGAAAGATCATTAAATATTGCCCCCCAAGGGATTTTGATGTTTAAAAGGTAGCTTTAACACCCACGTGAAACAGCTTTATGAGCAGTTATTGCTGTTTTCTCTTCTTTAAGTATAAAATTCAGCTCATCTGTGTGCTACTTTGGTTTGGTGTTTGTTTGATTTTTAGCTTTCCCTAAGTTTGTACCTGACAATCAGAACCACAAACCTACATAGCAAGGCCGCCACCTTCTGCTCCTTCCAAGTTTCCTTTTCCAATACTGTGTTGACATTGGCTACATTGTGTTCCCAGCTTGGTTGTCCCCATCTCTGGCATTTTTCCACTAATGTTCCTACATGTACACCAAGAGAGTGACTTCTCCAAAATTTTATGTGACCTTTACAATCTATTCCAATTCTCTTCCTTTCATCTATAGGAAGACTCTTTCTTGCAAAATAAGGGGAAGGAGCTCATTTCTCTGCATATATTTACCAGTCTGGTTAGAAATCTCCCCCTCTGGGCAGGGGATGCAGTCAAAGCAGTAGATTGCTTCTCCCTCTCTGACGGATTTCTGATACCCAGGGCCACAGCTTTCACTGCACACAGAACAGGGAATCTGGAAAAGGAGAAGTTTCTTTGAACAGGCTTTTCATTCATTCTAGAAGGTGCAAAGCAGTCTGTCAGTTAGTAATGTTGCAAGGCCATAAATGTTGTAGAATTTGAATATCTTTTTAAAAAGAACCATTAAGAGATTTCTTTAATTTTTTTTTAATTTGAAAGGCAATTGAGGGTAAGTAACTTTCCCAGGGTCACAAAGCTCGTGTGTCAGATTTAATAGAAACTGAGATCTGACTAACTCCAGAGCTGGAAATCTACTCATTGCACCACCTAGCTACTTCATTATTTTCTAATATTTTAAGATCAGGAGAAATTCACTGGTCCATGTTTAAAGGGATTCAATCAGTCAATTGATCAATCAACAAGTGTTTCTTCCTTACCTAACAGATAAATGATGCAGCACTAAATTCTAGAAAGCATTAAATAAATGAAATATTATTCTGCCTTTGGAAAACAAGACCAAGGAAGTCAATTGATAAGCATTCAATAATGTCCTAATAAATTTTCATTGAAAATGATTACATATGATACACACATACTTGTCTATATATACTTGTAGTCATACGTGTACTTCTAATTGTGTTAGTATAGAATTTTCTTTTCTTTCTGGTTAAGGAATTACAGTGAAATATTTCCTACCAATGACAGTAGAACTGGAAATTTGTGGGAAGTGTCTCCTGTGAATGTAGCCATATATAACTACTAACAAATAAGTGACATCTTTTGTAAAGAAATAAATGGGCCAGGTTCAAATAGATTCCTTTTAAATAATACTAATTTTAGTGAACTTTTGTATGGCATTTTAAGTTTGTCTGGTGCTTTTGAAATATTAACGTGTTTGACACTCACAAGCTTGAAAGGTGGATTTTATTATTATGTGCATTTTACGGATGATGCTGCTGACAGTTTCAAGAAGCAGGTACTACTAAGTGACATGTTTATGGCCATACAACTACGACATATCTGAGGCAACAATAATGAAATCATGTCTTCCTGACTCCTTGTCCAACACTCTACAATGCCAACTGCCTTGCTATACTTCTAGGATGCAGCTATAACATTCCTCAGAGCAAATCTTATACTGTTAACAATAGTATATCCTGAAAATGGAGGCAACAAATGGAATTCGCCAATAGCAGAAGTGGACTGGTGACAAAGACATGTTGCAGTTTGTGAAGGGTATAGGAGAAGTACCTCTTCTGGGGCATTTTGTTCTGTCATTTCTGACTCATAATGCTATCGACCATAGCATGGCATGCCCCGTTTTCCTGCACTACTTACCTAAGTCTTTCTAACCTCGTGTTTATTGCTTCCATTACACATTTTATCCATCTCATCTTGTGACCTCCCTTCTCTTTTTGTCTTCAACCCTTCCCAACATCATAGTCATTTCCAATGAAGCCTGCGTGTTCTATATGTGCCCGAAAAATGTCTAAATTTCTTCAAGTATTGGCTGATATAATCTGATTGCTGCACAGTGGAAACTCAAAAGTTATTTCTAGGAAGAGAGTTTGAAGGTGCCAATTCTATGGTTGTCAGCTTTCTTTGAAGTACAATGCCCATAGCAATAGCTTAATAACAAAAGAAACATAACTTTATAACTTGTATCAATAAGGTTATGTCTCTGCATTTTAGTATGTTATCAAAATTTGTCATGGTTTATTTTACCATACAGCAGATATCTTTTAAATTCATGACTTGAGTTGCCATCTCTGGTATACTTTGAGCCCAAGACTATAAAATGTGGCACTGTTTCCATTTCTTCTTCTGTGATTTCCAGGAAGGCATGGAACCACTTGCCGTAATCTTTGTTTTTTTTTTTAATGTTTAGTTTCAAGCCAGTTTTTATACTCTCCTTTCTATTCAGGTCTTCTCCACTTGTTCCAAGAGGATCCCTGTTCTGCCCCTACTCTTATTTGTTATCAAGAGGTTATTAAGCAGAATTACTCTGACCTTCTAGAATGAGAAGGTGCAGTAGAAGTTGAAAGAATCCACCACTAACCACCTAAAAGAGATCCTAGGAAGAAAACTTACAGGAATGTCATAGCCAGGTTTCACAATTCACAGGTTATAATCAAAATTTTGGAAGCAATGTTTAAAAAACAATTTTAATAGAATGGAAAAACAATTAGGTTTTCACAAGACCCAGCAGCTTCTATACTGAATGAATGTAGATCTTGGGAGCACTATATTTTGTAGAGCAACGGGCATGAGGTTGTATCCAAAACCAACTTATTCAGCAAATTTCAGTTACAATTCTTAATCAAGAAAAAAAAATCCGACACTTGATGAACTGAAAGTCTTTTAGTTATTTATAATAAAAGAAGCTGAACTCAAAGGAAAATTTCATATGAAGGGTCCAGAAGAAGAGAGGTGTCTGGAAAGATGGCAGAGTAGGTCAGAAAATTTCAAGCTCTCAAGATTATCCTCCATAAAACAAATAAGGCAGAACCTCTGGGTAAACATAGTGCCTTGAAATGAAATATGATTACGGGCAGGATAGGGGTCCTTTTGGAACAACTGGAGAAGATCTGAAGAGAAATCCTAGGACTAGATTTCCTGCTAGTGAAGAATGAACTCTTTCAGACTAGGATCTGCTTTAACAACTAGCAGTAAACTGCTTAAACAACAAGTGGCAAGCCCTGGGAGTAGTTGGGTTGGGCATCTGCTTGGGTCACAGTCACATTAACTTTTACTCCCAGGACAGTGAGGGAAGTTGTGTGTCTCAGCTGGGGAAGATCTAGGGAACCTCTGCTGACAAGGAATGCCAGACCCAGCTGTGTTGCACAAAGGTATGTGAGTTAGTAGGAACCAGCACATGCTTGGCGAGTGCAGAAGCAGTGGGGTGGAGATGTTTCTGTCTGTGGCCACTTACAGGAGGCTGGAGGTCTTTGTTTGAGTTCATTGTCAGAGGGAGATCTGAAGAAGATCAGAGATCACAGCCACCATCCCCCCACCCCATAACCAGCTATAAAAACTAAATTACTAGGAAAAATGCACAGGCAAAGGAGAAAGAATCCCAACTTAGAGACACTATGGGAATAGAGAAGACTAGGGTTCATCTCTTGAAGAAGATACTGAAGCAAGGCACCCTCTTCTGCTCCAAAGGGTAATGTCAAATGGTCATCTTCCCCCAAAGAACTTCACTGAAGGGCTTAAAATCAAATGAGAGAGACTGAGGAAAAATTAAGAGGAAAAAATACAAGGAAAACAAGATTACTACAAGGAAGTCAAACAATTAGAAAAGGTGATTGAGAATTTTAAGGAAGAAGGTGACAACTTGAAAATCAAAGTTATGCAAGAGGAAGCCAGTGAAGTTATGAGACTAAGAAATATACATATATCCACACACCAAAAATGAAAAAATAAAATAAAAAATATTGGGGTGAAGGAGGAAAATTCAGGGAAGAGAAAGGGAGAAATGGATCAGGGAAGGCTATAACTCATAAAACAGATAAGAAAAATCTTATTCAACGGAGGAGACAAGGGAGAAGGGGGGGGGAAATAAAGTTACTCTGTCCACATGTGGCTGAAGGAGGGAATAACATGCTCACTAAATTTGATATGAAAATTTATATCACATCACAGGAAAATTGGAGAGGAGGTGACAAGTGGAGTGAGGGGATTGTTAGAAGGGAGGGCTAATGGGAGAAGGGAGTCACTAGAAATAAACACTTTCGAGAAGGGACAAGGTCAATTGCAGAGGGAAAAATAAGGGGGGATAGAGTAGGACAGAGGGCAATATAACTAGTACTACACAACATGAGTATTATGGAAGTCTTTAGCAGAGAACACATATTTAGTATGTATTGAATTGCTTCCCTTCTCAGTGGGGCTGGGGAGAGAGGGGGGAGGGAGAGAAGTTGGAATTCAAAGTATTAGAAACGAATGTTGAGAATTTTTATTACATATAATCTGGAAATAAGAACTACAGGGAATGGAGTATAGAAATTTATCTTGCCCTAGAAGAAAAGAGAGAAGATGGGGATAAGGGAAGAGTAGGGTGTGATAGAAGGGAGGGTAAATTGAGGGAAGGAGTAATCAGAATGCAAGGTATTAGGAAGCGGCGGGAGGGGAGTGACGGGGAGAGAAATTGGACATGTTACAAAGTGAGATAGAAGCAATTAGTATTAAAATAATAGACTGAATTAATCACTGAGAATAAATCAATGACATCTTTAGTTTGAGGAAAAGAATTTCAGTCTAAATTTCCTAGAGGAAGGTAACCTCGGTTAAAATTTGGTGTTTTTGAAGGAAAAGTTAAGATTTTAAGGGTAAATTTGATTTTATGATTAGTATTTAATTAGGAACTAGAACATGTATAGAAAGGCATGTAAGCCACTTAAGACTTACCTCAAAAGATGTTCCTTAGCCAAAGTGAAATTATAATCTTATTTGAAACCTGATTATTGGAACTAGCCATTTTTTAAGATGCTATGGGACTAGTAAGTGACTGTTCTTCTGAGTCTAACTCCATTTATGGGTAGCAAGAAATGAGATCTGGGTCTCCAACCCATGATGTCAGTAAGCTGGTGAGATGCTGGTATGAACTGCAAAAGGTGATCTCATGGGAAGGGTGGGAGAGCGGCTGTTCATCCTGGGCTGAGGTAGGATTCTCCTGACTCAATTTCCTCACTGACACCAGGCAGACCTTAAGACTGACTGAATGGAAGTGGATAATCTAATCCTGCCTGGAATCGACATGAAGTCGGGGAGATACTGTATCCCTGCAATGTCCTTACTCTTAGTGGCAATTTCCTACAGTCAAAAGTTTTGCAAGTTTAATACCGGACCTATTCAATTATAGATTATTGGTCGGGGAACATCTGGGGTTAAGTCTAAAATTAAGCTATTAGGCATAGGACTTTAGACCAACAACAATAAGTTAAAGTCCTTCAATTCTGAGTAATACTGTGGAGACAATTTAGTGAAGAGCTTGTGAAGTTAGCAATGTAAATATTGTTTGTGTCTCAGTTGGTTAATGTTAAAAAAAAAAATTCTTTTGTGGTCCATGTCGGAAATGCTTTAAAAAGAAGTATCACCTATCCAAAAGTTTGAATTGTTTTATCTATTATACACTGTGTTAAAGAATGAAAAATTAAAATAAAAAAAGAAATATACACGTACATACACAAATTTATGAAATATATAAACAACATATACACGTATATAGAAAAGAATGTGAAACAATTCCAAAGGAAAACAATGAATTTAGAGAATAGATCAAGAACAAAAAAACATAAGAATGATTAGACAATGTCAAAGCTATGACCAAATAAATAATTTTGATATAAGAATAAAAGAAAAATTTTAAAGAAAATTTTCCTGAAACATTAGAGCAAGAGGGGGAAATCGAAATACAAAAAAATTCATCAATGACCACCTGAAAAAGAACCTAGGAGGAAAACTCACAGCAGTATTGTGGTTAAATAACAAAGCACCAGATCGAGGACAGCATATTTTGAACAACGAGGAAAAAAAAGCAATTTACCTATGATGGAACTACAATTAGAATCACCCAAGACCTAGTGTTGATAATATTAAAAGACTGAAGGTCTTGTAACAATATATATATTGAAGAGCAAAAGAAAGGTGCCTATGGCCAAAAATATCACAACCTGCAAAGCTAAGTATAGTTCTGAATGAAAAAAAAATAGACATTTGATGAACTTGCAGACTTTCAGAACTCTGTTAAAAACCAAAAAGAAACCACGAACTCAATGGAAGATTTAACACAGAAGAGCGAAGAGAAATACAAGGTACATAACAATGACCAAATACAAGAGACTATATGAGGACAAAATGCTTACATTTTATGTATGGAAAATGTAAAACATTTCTAAGGTTCTTTGTAATAATTTAGTAGCTTATTAAAATGATTGGGGTAGACCTGACTATGAAATGACTTCAAAAAATTTAACCGTTTAGGAACAGCTAAAAGAGTAATTATACAAATGAGATGCAAGAGGAAGAACCAATGCAGAGGAGTTAGATGGGGGAGGGGAGCTGTTAGCTCTGGAAACCCACTTTCATCAGAACTGGATTTAAGGAGGGAAAATACATATGCATCTGGAAGAGTATAAACTAATTCTAAACTTAGGAAGGAATAAAACTCTAAGGGGATAAGGAGGACAGGAGAGGATGAAGGAAGGACCTTTAGAGGGGAAGGTGAGTGAAAAGGTTAAAAGGGGGATATAGAAGAGTCCTTAGATTTAGGGGAATGGGATCACTGGGGTAAAGACTTTAAATGGGAAGGGGATGGAATAGGTGAAAGGGTGTTTAGATTTAGGGAAATAGGAGGATAAGAAGGGGATTGCTAGAGTGGGTGTAGGTTAAGTAATCAAAGGGCAAAGTAGCTGATAGAAGTAAAGTAGAGGAGTTAGGAGAGATAGGAAAAAAGAGATATGCGCAAGAAAAAATGATTAAGAATAGAATAGCTTATATATGTCTGTTTATATCTGTGATTGTATGTATGTTTTATACTTGTATGTGCATCTTAATACCTGCATATACATGTATCCATTCTTAATTGTAGTCGTAGGGTGATGAGTAGGGGTGAGCAAGGGGTGGAGGGAAGAACAAAGCAAAGTGTACAGCAGAGAGCAAAAGAAAACCTACCTGGGAGCAAAGAAAAGATGGGCAGCTTTCCACTCAATGCACAAAATTTAATATACAAGTTCTCTTGACACGATAAGTTATTGTTATGTATTGTGAATCCTCACCTATGTTCTGCTGTGCATATACCATATTTTTCTTTTTACTTTTATATTTAAGTTTATTACCTTTCTTTTTCAATATATATATTTAAGTTTTAGTATTTTTCCAAAATAAAAAAATGAAATTCAAAAAATATCTAGAATAAACGTAAAGAAATTATTAAAGACCAATTATAAGTCACTAATAAACTCTTTATGATACATGATCTGCTAAACTACTCATGATATATGAAAATGCTATCAGTATTGTTAGAACTTATTACTGCAGCAGTTTGAAGGAAAGATTGTGGCTGAGTTGTATATGCTGGGATTCTAAAAACGAAAATTTTATAGTAAAAGGTTAAAAAGAGCAATTATGTAATGAAAAGAATGTGAAAGATAGAAGTAATACACAGGAAACAGATGGGGGTAAAAGACTGATAATGTTGGAATGTTACTCTTACCTGGAATCAAGAGGAAACAAAATTTAGATCTGAAGGTGTTTACAAAGAAGTCTTTTTAACTTCCAAAGAGATGAGAACACTGTGGGACAGGATGGAGGAGGGACTTAAAGAAGGTGTGTAGAATAAGATTGGGAGGGCGCAGGAGAATAAAAGAAGGAGAATTTTGGAGGGAAGGGCACAATAGGGAATACCAGGTAAAGTGTAAAATATACTGTAACAGGGATAGGGTAAAAATAGAGACTGGGAAGGAAATACAGAGTAAAATAAAATGAGGATAAGTTCACAAATAATACTTACACCTTCATCAAATCTGTAAGAATGAGTCATTCCCCAATTGATAAATGGTCAAAGGATATGAACAAATATTTTTCCATTGAAGTAATCAAAATAATTTATAGTCACATAAAATGCTCTAAATCATTATTGATTAGAGAAATGCAGATTAAAACAATCTTGAGATATTATTTTACAACTACCAGATTACCTACAAAGATAGAAGTGGGTAGTGACAAATGTTGGAGAGGATGTGGAAAAATTGGAGCACTAATCCTTTTTTGGGGGGAATTGTAAAATGAACCAATCATTTTGGAGAGCAACCTGAAATTAAGTAAAGAGGTAGTAAACGACGTATACCTTTTCACTCAGCAATACAGCTACTTGGTCCATTTCCAAAGATATTAGGGAAAAGGGAAAATAACTTATATAATCTAAATTTTTTTTCTGACAACCTCTGTTTGGATGTGTTAAAGAACTAGATATTGCAGAAATTCCCATCAATTGGGTAATGACTGTGATGTAATGATGGAACCCTATTTAAAATTGCACTGAAATGAATAGCTTCTTAAAAAGTAAAATTGGCCAAAGAGAAAAGGAGGTATCAAGCTTACTTTAAAAATAATTCCTGAGATACTAGATTTGGTCAAGTGGAATCTAATTGTTCATGAGATGTCAAGAAACAATTCAAAATCAAAAAATGAAAAACATATGAGAAAATCTAGTGTCTCATTGAAAAAACCTGAATTGGAAAACACATTCAAGGAAGAAAATTTGAGAATTATTGGACTACTCAAAATGCAGTATCTAAAAGAAAAATTTCACATCATTTTTCAAGTAATAAGCATGGACAACTGCCTTGCTACTTTAGTATCAGAAAGTAAACTAGGAAAGGAAAGAATAATTCAGCCACCTCCTGCAAGAGATCTCGAAAAGTGAATTCCCAGGAATATGAGAGCCAAATTCCAGAGCCCAAGGAGAAAATATTCTAAGCAATAATTAAGAAACTACTCAAGGTGACAGTGAGAATAATACAAGATCTGCCAGTTTCTATATTAAAAGATTAGAAGACCTGGAATATGATGTTGCAGAGAGCAAAAGAGCTTGAATTACAACCAAGAATTACTTACTAAGAAAAACATTGTAATCCTTAAGGGAAAAATGGACATCCAGTGAAATAGGATTTGACACATTCCTGATGAGAACATCAGAGGTGAATAGAAAATTTTACTTGCAAATACAAGGTGACAGAGAAATATAAAAAGGGAAACAGGAAAGAAAAATCATATGGAATCCATTGAAGTTGAAATGTTTGCAATCCTACATGGGAAAATGATGATTGTAACTCATAAGAACGTTTTCATTGTTAGTATAGTTAGATATAGTATACATAGACAGAGGGTAGAGTTGAATGTGATGGAATAATTGTCTAAAAATAAAACAAAACTAAGGGGTGAGAAAGAAGAATTCACTGGAAGAATAGGAAAATTGGAAATAGAATGGTTGAATTTTGTATCTTAAAAGAGGAGCAAAAGAGAATTTGCGATGGAGGGGATGGAGTGGAAGGAGTGGAAGGTGATGCAGGATGTGGCTGAATCTTACTTTTATCAGCTTTGCCTCAAAATATACTAATATCCACAAACAACTGAGTATAGAAATCTATGTTACACAAAATAAAGTAGGAGGGGAAGGAGATAAAAGAAAGTGGGGTAAGAGGAGGGAGGGCACATGGTGGAGGTTTAAAGTCAGAAGAAAAATACTTTTCAGAATAGACAGGGCAAAAGGAGAGAGTAGGATAAGTGTGGGGGTGAATTAAATGGAGAGAAATAAATAGTAATCACAATTGTGAAAAAAAAAAAACTATAGCAAGTCTTTCTTGATAAAAGCCTCATTCTCCAATGTATAGAGAACTGAGTCAAATTATAGAAATGAGTCATTCCTATATTGGTAAATGGTCAAAAATATGAACAGGCAGTTCTCAGATGAAGTAATCAAAGCTATCTATAGTACTATGAAATGATTTATAACACTGTTGATTAGAGAAGTACAAATTAAAAGAAGTCTGAGCTAGCATCCCATTCCTATTAAATTGACTAATATGACAGAAAAAGAAAACGAAAACTATTGGAGGGGATAGTGGACAATTTTACCTCATTCTACCTCTCCCTTTCCCTTTGCCATAATGTATTGCTCTTTCTCACCTTTCATTTTATTTTATTTTTTAAATAATCTTTCCATCACATTCAACTCACACTCTGCAATCTATTTTTGCATAATACTTCTAACTGCACTAATAATGAAAAAGTTCTTATGAGTTATAAGTATCATCTTTCCATGTAGGAATGTAAATACTTGTGTTCCTTGTGATTTCTCTTTCCTGTTTTCCTTTTCATGATTCTTTTGGATTTTGTATTTGAAAGTCAAACTTTCAATTCAGCTCTGATCTGTTCATCAGAAATGTTTCAAAGTCTTCCATTTCATTAAAGTACTCTTGGTGAAGTATACTAATCACACTGTTCAGGAGAGAAATCAGGAACTATGCTCAAAGGATCATAAAATCGTGTATAAACTTTGACCAATCGATACCACTACGTTAGTATCCAAAGGAAATTAAAACCATAAAGGGAAATGATCTATATGTACTAAAATGTTTCTAGTAGCTCATTTTGTGATGGGAAAGAATTGGAAATTGATGAGATGTCCTTCAGTTGGGGAATGACTCAACAAATTGTTGCATGTGATTGCAATGGAATACTATTTTGCTATAAGTAATGATGAGCAGGAAACTGTAAAAAATAAAATAAAAATAACCCTGCAAAGATTAATATGAACTGATTCAAAGTGAAGTGAGCACAGCCTAGAGAAAATTGTGTCAGTACAGTAACAATACAGTACAAGACAGTACCAGAAAGAATGTATGATTACCAATAGTGAGTTACCTAGACATTCTCAGCAACATCATGATCAAAAAAAATTCTTAAGGACTTATAAAGAAAAATGTTATCTATTTTCAGAGAAACAGCTGATGGAGTTTGAAAGCAGAATGAAGAATTATTTTGTTTATTTTTTTTAGATTTATTGTCCATATTTTCTTTCACAATATGACTAACATGGTGATATGCTTTGCCCAACTGCACTTGTATAATGTTGATGAAATTGCTTGGCTTCTCAATGGAAAGGGATTAAAATTTTGAGAGAGGACAATGAATATACAACTAAAAATTTTAAAAGAGACGAAAGTTAAAATTATACATATAATTAGGCAAACGTAAAACATTAAATAATAATATGTATCACCTAGAAGAAAACAAATGGGAATCTAAAATTCCCATCCGTAAACTACCATATCTATACCCTCTGAAAAACCACCATGTATGTTCACTACTAACCTTTGTATAAAATTCATTCCACATTATTATATTCTCATGGATGGAAAAATCTTCACCAAAGGGAGCATGAGACAAAAATTCTCCCACTTTCACCAGCACTTCTGTATCATTATCAAAGTCTACAAAATTTGTAATATCATAATTTTGCGTGGGGATCCTTTTCTCATCCATGAACACCTGGTCACCAGCACTGTTGTTAAACTGGATGTTTTTAAGAAAGGAGTGCAGCTAAATGGGAAGAGAAGTAGAAGTGATTCTCCAATGAAGGTACAGCAAAGAAATGTATTGTCAAGATGTTTTTCCTCCCCCCTAGTCAAATGTAGGGATAAGCATAATGTGAATCTCACTTTTATGAAACCTCCAAGGATTCCTATTCATTAGTTAAACTTTTCAATTCCTTTATTTACTGAAAATTTTCTCTTGGTTGATTTTTTACCATATCTTACCTTCTTAAATCTTTTTTAAACATCACCTGTAGAGGAACTTCTAATTACTTCATCCCTCAGTACATTTGCAAAATATTAGAGCTGTGAGGAGAATTTTACTTTCTTGACTTCTGATTCTTGCCTCCGTTATTAGTCTTTTCAACTTTCTATCATTATATGATCTCAAATCCTTTGGTCGCTTCTATAATTGGTACTCACCTCCTGAAAGCCCTATTCTGTGGAATATTCACACTATAAACATTCTTCAGTCCAACTCTCCTGCTGATCAGAGGTGGAGGCAGTCACACAAATCACAGTACTGAGTACATTATAAACTGATATTAACAAACTGCATATGAATATTCAAAGCATCAAAGAAATTCTGGATTCACCTTGAATTAATTTGCTGTCTCAATGCCCACATTAGCTGTCTGCTCTCCTTAAGCCCCTTGTATCTCCATATCTCCTTGTCTTATTTTCCTAAGCTCTAAACCTCACCTCTATACTAAAAATGTTGAGGATACAAAACGTGAAGACTTTCTTCTAATAGAATCAAAATGTCATATACATATATATATACATATATATATGTATATATATACATATATATGTATGTATATATATATATGTATATATATATATACATATATATGTATGTATATATATATGTATATATATATATATATATATATATATATATATATATATATATATATATAGAGAGAGAGAGAGAGAGAGAGAGAGAGAGAGAGAGAGAGAGAGAGAGAGAGAGAGAGAGAGAGAGAGAGAAGGCTCCTTACTTGTTTTGAGGGGGTGAGGTTACAAAACCAAAATGATCTATCCATGTTTGCACAGCTAAAACGTTTCTGAGGAAAGATTTAAATTTGGTCTTCCTGACTTCAAGTCTGATGCTAGATTTCTTTAGTATCTTGTTTTATCGTAAAATAGTATTTGGGCAAGTGAACATTTTGCATTTGAACAATGTGGCCAGCCCATCAGAGTTGCGCTCCCAGAAGTATAGTTTGAATACTTGGCAGTTCAGTTCAAGCAAGGACTTCAGTGTCTGGTCCTTATCCTGCCAGGTGATCCTCAGAATCTTCGTAAGACAGTTCAAATGGAAGCGATTCAGTTTCCTGGCATGGCTTTGTTAGACTGTCCATGTTTCACAAGCATATTACAATGAGGTCAGCACAATGGCTCTATAGACCTTTATATTGGTAGCCAGTGTAGTTCCTCTTCTCTCCCAAACCTTTCTTTGGAGCCTCCCAAACACTGAGCTAGCTCTGACAATGCACACATCAACTTCATTGTCAATGTGCACATCCCTGGAAAGTACACTACCAGGGTAAGTGAACTTATTCACAGCATTAAAAACTTGTTCATTTGTTGTAGCTGATGATTCCACATATGGATGGTGTGGTAGTAGCTGGTGGAGCACCCGTGTTTTTTGGTCTTTATTGTTAGGCCAAAATTAGCACAGGCAGCAGACAATTGATCCATACTTGGTTGAATCCCAGTTGCGTCTTTGTTGCATAGGGCAGGCGATTACATGGTGTTCAGAAGAAGCGATACAAGGACACTCTCAAGGTCTCTCTCAGGAACTTTGGATTTGACTGTACATCATGAGAGTAACTGGTACAGTACCGCACAGTATGGCGTGCCCATATTAAGAAAAGGTGCTGTGCTCTCTGAGCAAAACGGAATTGAGACAGAAAAAAGTAAATGCAGGATGGGCAAATTTGGGATATCCATCCCAAATATTTGTACGGAATATCTGTGCCCAACCTATGGTAGAGCATTCTGAACTCATATTGCTCTAGGCTGATCAGCCACAGTTAGACACACTGAAATTTTGCTTTACAATGGTGACGTCATTTTGGTGGTCTTTGAAGACAAAGGACAACAACAAACCTTTTCCTTAAAGCCCTTGACATCATTCCCCATTCTCTCTTCATTTTTTCCATTCTTGAAGTGCAGAATGACCCTTTTTATTTTCATTTTCTCCAAACAGATATCTACCTCATGCAGTGGATAGAATGCCAGATCTATGGTCAGCAACATTAATCTCCGCGAGTTCACATCTGCCATTCTATACTTCTTGGCTGTGTGACTCTCAGGAAGTCACTTTGCTCAGAAACCAAAATAAGCTGGATATGGTCAAGCAGAAGATGGAAAGTTTAAATATAAGCATCTTGTGTATAATTGAACTTAAACAGATGAGACAGATGAACTTTATTCAAGTGATTATCACATGAACGTTTGTAAGCAAGAATCCAAAAGAAATATTGGAGAAGTTCTCAAACTCAATAAACAAGTGAGAAAAGGATTACTGGGATATCATCTCAAAAATGACAAAATGTTATAGGTTCAAATCCAAGGCAAACTATTCAATCTTGTATTGATACAAGTCAGGGCTCCAATTAATGATGCCAAAGAGGTCAAAGTTACTCATTTCTATGAAAGCCTACATCTTATGGAAATAACACCAAGAAGAGATTTCACATTCATCCTAGGAAATTGGAATACTAATGTAAGTGATGTTTTTATCCAGTTTCCTTGTTGATTTCTGTATCTCAGTTTCTGATTACTCCAGTCTTTCCTACACACTGCTACAAATAGATATTTCTTTAGTGTATTTGAATATGTTACATTTCTCAAAAGCCCACTGAAGTAGTTTCAGTCACCTCTAGGATAAAGTATTAGCAGTCATATTTATTTTTTACAGTTCTACCCGAATATGCATTTTCAGTATAATTGTACATTATTCCGAATGCAGTCAGCATTCCTGACTAAGAGTTCTTTCATTGCTTTGCATAAGACATTCTACCTCTCATCTGTATTTCTTTGCCATGGCCACCCTTCACACCTAGATTATGTTCCATTCTCTTCACTTTAGAATCTCTGCCTTATTTCAATATTTAATGTAAACCATTTTCTACATGAAATTTTTCCTGATACTCTGAAGTACTAGTGAGATCCATCCAACATTACATGTCATTTATTTACATTTATGTATACGATACATACACACATGCAAATGTGGTTTCTTTGATTTACTCATATCCACCTTAAGATCTTGAATTGAATCTTTTGGTAAAGCACAGGACCTGAACCCTGCTTGACTTTTGCATAGGATATATACCCTTCTTTAGTCTCACCCTGGCTTATTCATTTTTTAAATAAATAGTTTATTTTTTCTTCATTTCTTGACATTCACTTACACAAAAATTTGAATTCAAAATTTTCTCCCCATTTCTCCCCACCCCCCACCTCAGGACAGCATGCACCCCATCCATCCCTTCCTCCACTCCTTCCTCCTTTTTATTACCCACCCTTTTTCCATCCTCCTTCCCCGCTATTTTCCTGTAGGACAAAATAGGTTTCTATACTCTATTCCCCCTAGAGCTTAATTTCCAGTTGCATGTTAAAACAATTTTGTTAACATTCATTCTTAAAGCTTTGAGTTCCATATTATCTTCCTCCCTCTCCACCCACCCTCATTAAGAAAACAAACAATTCAATACATATATATATATGTATACACACACATATATAGAGGGAACATATATATATATGTATATATATATAGTTAGAGGGAACATATATATATGTATGTATGTATGTATGTATGTATATATACCTTCCCTCCAACTAGCCTAATACTGAAGAAAGGTCTCATGAGTTACAAATAATACCTTTCCATGTAGAAATGTTAACAGTTCAAATTTAACGAGTTCCTCAAGGCTTCTCTTTCCTGTTTAACTTTTCATATCTCTCTTGATTCTTGTATTTGAAAGACAAATTTCCTATTCAGCTCTGGTGTTTTCAACAAGAGTGATTGGAAGTTCTTTATTTTTCCCCCGAAGTATTGTACTCAGTCTTGCTGGGTAGGTGATTCTTGCCTTTAATCCTGTCTGCTTTGATCTCTGGAATATCATATTCCACACCCTTTGATCCCTTAGTGTAGAAGCTGCCAGATACAGTGCCACACTGATGTTATTTCCACTGTACTTGAATTGTTTCATTCTGTCTGCTTGTAATATTTTCTCTTTGACCTGGGAACTCTGGAATTTGTCTATAACATACATAGGAATTTTTCTTTTTGGATGTGTCAGGAGGTGATAGGTGGATTCTTTCCAGTTCTATTTTACCCTCTGGGGCTAGCATATCAGAGTAGTTTTCTTTGATAGTTTTATGGAAGATGATGTCTATGCTCTTTTTTTGACCATGATTTTCAGATAAACTAATAATTTTCAGATTATCTCTCCTGGATCTATTTTCCAGGTCTGTTGTTATTCCATTGAAATATTTCACATTGTCCTCTATTTTTTCATTATTTTGGCTTTGTTTTGCAACTTTTTGGTTTTTCATAAAGTCATTAGCTTCCATCTGCTCCATTCTAATTTTTAAAGAAGTATTTTCTTTAGTGAGCTTTTGAACCTCCTTTTCCATTTAGCCGTCTCTATTCTGAAGCATTCTTCTCCTCACTGGCTTTTTGGATTTCTTTTGCCATTTGACTGAGTCTATCTTTAATGGTGTTATTATCTTCATCATTTTTTGGGTCTCCTTTTAGACATTTGATAACACAATTAAAAATTCCCCTCCAGGTAATTAGGTCAAATTCAATGTTCCATTACTTTCAAAATCTACTCTTCCATTTCGCCCTTCTCCAAAGCTGATTCATCTCTCATATTCTCAGTTATTTCAAAAGTCACAGAGAGCAGCATAAGCACTAAACCCATAGCATCTTTTAATTTAACTTTCCCAATGCATTGACCTCATAACCAATTAGTGTGCTATGAATTACAGGACATTTTCCCCTGATTTGCAAATGAAATAGTTGAGGCTCAAAATTTTTAGCAATAATGATAATTAACCTGTAATAATAATGATTACAATAATAACACTTTTCCCATTTGCGTCAAGATATTTCATTTCCCCACTCAATTACAAAACTTGGAAGTGGAAAAGGATAACATAGGTTATCATAGGTAAAACCACATATGAAAATATAGTTATACTCTGTATAACACCCGTTTAACTGTATAACTGTGTAACTGTATAACAGCTTGTGCTAAGACCTCCAAGGAAAGAAATCCTATCATCTCATGAGGCAGCTGATTATATTTTTCCCAAATCTAATTTTCACAAAGTTGCTACTGCTCTTATCCATTTATTTAATCATCTATATATTGCTGTTTTTCCCTTGATGTCAAACCTAATTTGTCCTCTTTTCAACTTCTAGCCATGATTCCTAGTTCTGCCCTCTGTCATCAAATGGGTTAATTCTAAACCTCCATGACAATATAGATATCCAAATACTTGAATATCATGCATCTCCTCCTGAGTAATACTGCCACTCCAGGTGGAAAGGCCCAGTTCATTTACCTTAACCTCATAAGTGATGATTTCAAGATCATTTTTTTTTCTTTGGGTACACTTATCTTGATGACCTTCAACTTGTCAATGTTCACCTTTAATTATGATTACCAGAACTGAATACTATGTACCCTTTTTAATCCTCCTGACTGGACAAAAATACACGTGGTAGGACATATTAGCCCATAGAGCATTAGTGTGCTAACTCTGCTTAACCTGGGTCTTTCCTAATAACATTTATTTTGAATCTTATCAGTTGCATCTATCCTGTATCTATCTGTCAAGAATTGTTGTGTTAAAGGTAACATTGCGCCAGAAATCATGATGATAATTTGGTGAATCTAATGGGACTTTCTAAATGTGGATATGCTACATATTATGGCTGGGAAATAGCTAGGTTGGGTGTCCTCTGACTTCTGCCAGTCCACACTTTTGGATAAAGTAGTACAAAATGCTTGTTTACAGGCTTTTGTACCCCTTTTCAGACATATAGCTCACTTTGCACTTCATCTCCTTCTTCTAGAAATTGGAATCAAAGATATATATTACTTATTGTTGATATCACTCCTAAGCTCCCATTGATTTGAAGAGAAAGTTTTAATCACGACTGAGAGTGACCTCTGGAACAGCCAGTACTGGTATCATTAAATAAGAGAAAAATACAGATCTGGTTCTTCGGACAAAATAGTTGACAAACTTATTAGCTGAGTAACTAACTTCTTCATTTCTCAAGGCAGTAGCTATTCCAATCATATGAATCAGATAGAAGTTTATGCCTGTGGACTCTACGTTGCTATAAATGGAAACTTACCTTCCAGGGATATAGAACCAGGCTGCCTTCATCGCTCAGGTGTTCCATTTCTGATCTAGTTAAGAGTATGTTGTGGAGAGCCCAAGCCACAGCATATGCAGCATTGTAGATATTGTAACTCTGGCTAGACATAGACATGTCAAAATACCGCAAAGGCAGCATCTCTAATGAAGCATTTTGCTTACAATCCTGTTTCTCCGACTTATTAAAGTCATATGGACACTGAAACTCTGAGTTCCAAAATCTTTTTAGGAAAATATCTTCTGGGTATTTGGTAGGTTTAACTGTTCTCAGGAAAGGTTTGAAACTTGGGATCTCTTTTCTCTGACCTGAAAATATCAGAGCTCTATTGAAAGAACGAAAGAAGACCATGCGATGTGGTCTTATGGTGTAATCCCAGTGAGAGGTGGTAATCCACACTTTTCGTACAACTAAATGAAGTGCGTCTACATTTTGCAATATCAATAGAGTGTTCTTATCCCCATAAATGACAATTACGTTGGCAGAAGAACTATCAATTCTGAACATGATAAAATTATTGGAAAAAAGAGTGTATCTCTCCCTGGGAGGAATCTTCTCTATAAAGTTCACACAGACACCCTTCCTGGCCATCTCATCCTTTATATCCCAGAGAAATCGTTCACCCCTGATATTGTTTATTACAACCAATGCCACCCATGTCCACTTGAAATGCACCATTAATCTGACCATTCCCAGGACAAGGGTGGAATCCTTGGGTGCCAGTTGATAAACACTTGGAAAATGGAACTTGTCAGTTAGGGTGGAATCAAATGGGCCATAGGTGATCTGAAGAGGAAAACAAAAGATGATCCCTGTTGAAACTGAAGTATGAGCTAAATAAAACCAGAAAAGACGTGGTGAATCTTTCCATTTTGTTAACATGACATATATTTTTGCCATGTGTTTTCATACACCAATCAGCATTCCTGGAATTTGACCCTCATTTTTTCAACCTGTTATTGTATCCCTCCCCACTTTTAAAGGCCCATCACATCTCTAAAGAAGTAATTGGCACCTTTTCCAGTTGCCAGATGCCACATCATCTAAGAAACTTGCCTCAATTCAGAAAACCAGTTTTCTTTTCTTGATCCACAGATTTTGTGAGACAACATTTTCTCTGTGTCTCACATTGTCTTAGTTTTAATTGATATCGTGTCATATTTTAAATTGTTTTCAATGTTGGAAATAAGTCAAGGTGATTATTGTTGTTGTTGTTGTTTTTTAATATATCTCTCCCACCTCTGCTGGCAAGCTGAATTATTGAGCACAATTGAGTACAGTACATTCCATTTGAAATGAATTTTACAAGTGTTCATTGGTTTGGAATGAATTAAATTGGTACATACACACATACACATTCACACATACATACATTTACACATATATACACATACATGTATACCTATATATGTATATATATGTATATATTACAGTTATATTACATTATAATGAATTATATTGTTGCATATGCTTATTCTTTGCTTTTTTGTTGTTTCAGATATGTTCAAATCTTCATTATCTCATTTCGGATGTTTTTTGAGAAAGATACTGGAATGATTTATGATTTACTATCTCCAGCTCATTTTACTGATGAGGCACTGAGGGAAATAGGATCAAGTAACTTGTCCAAAGTCACACCGCTAGTAAGTGTCTGAAGCTAGATTTGAATTTTTGGGGATGAATTTTCCTGATCCCAAGCCTAGTTCTTTATCCATTGGGTCTTCCAGATTTCATTTGATATATTTATATGCATCTAAAAATATGGGTATACACACACGCACACACATATATAATATAAATTCTGACATGAAGGTAATAATTGTAATGTAATTTTAATTTAATTTTTACATTAATGAATGGAACAAGGGCCAGAGAGATGGAAAGACAGTTATACATATCAATACATCCTGGCAGGGATAAATCCTAGAAGAATGGGCAATGGTGATCACTCACTTAAACATCTTCCCTCTGCATCTTCATTGCTCTGAGCAGCAGCTGAAGAATAGTTTCAGGCGACAGGATTTCCCAATGTTTACCATGTCACATATCCAGCTTCAAATCCCTCATGTTACTCCCTCCCAGCCATCAATGTTCTCTTGACAGTCTGGGCTGTTTTCCTCATGACTCTTACCTGTGGAAACTTGTAGAGCTCAAGTAGTGAAGCCATTTGCACTGATAATTCAGAATAGGCTCCTCCAATGACAGCCAAGGACTTGCCCTGCTTCTCACAGAGGTAATTTGGAACAGCCAGTCCTTGTCCTGACAGCCATATTAAGGAGCTCTCCAGGGTTCTGACATCACTGGGGTAGGTGTTATAGATATGGAATCCTAGAGTAATATTGGGTAGCAGATTGGGGTCCTTGTTGATCTCTTCCACAGCAAATACCAAAGCCAGGATTTGATTGTAGTGTTTTTCCTGCAACCTCAGTGGAGACCAGTTGTGTCAGAACTCAGGAAATTCTTCTGTCCCCAAAGAGGTTACTTCTTTCACATAGAAAACCTAGTAGTTATTTTAATTTAAGAGTCTATGGTCTATGCAATTTAGTGTGATTTTCCTTGCTAACTCTTAAGTTTTGATGTAAACACTAATTTACTCTCTTCTAGTACTCTCACCGTCATAGGAATTTATGTGTTCCTGTGTATGTATGTATGTGTGTGTATTTTTATTCATATGTGTACACACACACACACACACATATATTTTAACTATTTGTTTGATTATCTACGCATCAATCAATAGTGGTAATATTTTGAAGATTCCTAAAGGGAATTTCCAAGTATAGTACTAAATATTCTAATCTCTGCCAAGTGAAACACATGACAAGGATGAATTCTGTGTGCATGTCATTCTGTATTTTCTTCCACAGACTAAAGAATGGTTATTTTTGGTTATCTAAAGGGTTAAGTAAGTCTGCTTTTTTTCTCACTGAGAAAGAGTTTTCTGACATTTACCTCCATACTAATGAACTGAAGGATGAAAAACTGATAAATCAACAGGCTAATTTTGACTTTTATTATTGGTGGGAAGTGTCACTCCAATGGTATCAATTTCTGCGATAGTTATTACCAACAGGTAAACATAGGAGTGTGTGTTGAAGAGACAACTACAGACCATGACCATGGAGAACGACTAATTCCTGTGCTTGATGGATTTGACTCTAATAGCACACTTTCCTTTCATGAGTCACTCACCGTCCTCTAGGGTGCTTAGATTGGAATGATAGGGATATTAGTGATATCATCCTGAACATTACAATAAAGTAAACACAATTTTTGCTGCTTTTCACTAGATGGCTCTATTTTATGATTTCTTATTCTCTTAATTTGTTTCTATTGCCTGATATTATTTCGTATAAAAAATATTATTTATCAAAAGTGTTCTTTGCTGCAGTTGGTTAAATGAGTTGTATGGAGTTGGCTGTATCAGCATCTGTTAAGTGCTTGTCTACCTGATACCATGCCAAACAAGAATTTTAAAGGGACGATGCTGGTGCATAAATTGTTAAGTACAGAACAAAATATAGATCAGTGAATTATACTTCTATTTAGAACGTAGCCATAAGTAAGACAGAGGTTCAGCTGGCTATAAGAAGACATTAGTGTTTTCTGTTTTTATCAGCCAACTCTATGGACACCTAAGCAGCAGAGGTAAAATATGTGAAATTGGAAACATCGTACCCTTGATCTTAAGCAGACATTATTAAATTCATTTCATCTATATGAACATACTGGCAATTAAGAGATATAACAAGATGATGTCATATGCTCTGGGTTTTCTCCCAGAAGCATTGGAAGATGTGGTCCAGTAAATAAGACCACACCTGGGACAAATTTAAAAAATCCAATCAGATCAAATTTTTTCTGGACTTTCTAATATCTAAAACTCGCCAGATAATAACCTTGGTGTGTATTTTCAGATCTGTGACTTCTTTGGGATTGTCAATTCTTACTTATTTTAGAAATTACTTCAGTAAATCAAATATCCAACTTGCGGATGTAGACAGTTTCCAGGGCACTGAGTTTGATGTTTTCATTGTTTCAAAGCTAGTACGTATCAGTGGTAGAAGTAGAACTACATCCTCTCTCCCCCCCCTCTGTCTCTCTCTGTCTCTCTCTCACTCTCTGTCTCTGTCTCTGTCTCTCTGTCTGTCTCTCTGTCTGTCTCTCTCTGTCTCTGTCTCTCTCTGTGTCTCTCTCTCTGTCTGTCTCTCTCTCTGTCTCTCTCTCTCTGTCTCTCCCTCCCTCGCTTGTTCCTTCCCTCCCTCTCTATATCTTTGTCTCTGTCTCTGTCTCTCTCTCCTTCCCACCTCCTCCCTTTTTCACTCTTCTTAATTTTCTCCTTTCAGCCTTCTATCTCTGCTTCTTTCTGTTTCTCTATAGATGCAGAAATATATTATTGTTCACTCATTTTAGTTGTGTCTGATTCTTTGTGACCCCATGGGGGCTTTTATTGACATAGACACTGGTGTCGTTTGATATGTCTTTCTGAAGCTCATTTTATAGATGAGAAAGTGAGATAACTAGGGTTAAGTCTAGACTCACATAGCCAGCAAGTGTCTTGGTCAGATTTGAATTCAGGAAGATGAATCATCCTGACTTTAGGCTCAGCAATCTATTCACTGGACCACCTAGCTGCATCAGAGAAATATAGATTAGATTGATACCAATACTGATATTTTTCCATACAGGCAATCAGTACATGAAATATAATAATATGTGTTATTATAAATAATAGTAATGAAATCCAGTGCACTAATATATTTAAATATGGAACTGTGGATTCACAGCCAGAATGTACCTAAGAGTTCATTTACTCTTACCTACATATTTTACATAAAGGAAAACTGAAACCCGTTAAAGGGACTTGTCTTGTCAAGCTCAAATTTAGAAAATTTTTGAAACTAGCAAGCACAAATAATTAACTCTCTCAAATAATAGAGAAAACATAGAAATTGGAAAAGTGCACAAACTTAAAAATTCATAAAAACCCAATAATTTGAAAAAGCATGGCAACTACTGATTTATTCAATTAAAAATCTTTTTATTGGTCAAGAATTGTGCTAAACTCAAGGGATATAAAACAATAAAAAAAAAAAAACAAAGAAAGCAAGGTTTCCTAGTCAAAGGAGCTCACTGTATAACGAGAAACATAGTATGCAAAAAAGTGTAAAAAACAAAATATGCACAATAGTTTTGGGAAATAATAACTTAGAAATACCACTAGCAGGAAACTGGTCAGGAAATGACTTCCTCCAGAAGGTTAGATTTTAGCTGAGGCATGAAGGAAATGAATACAATGAATCCAGAATGTGGGAGTGAGAAAGAGGAACTTTGCAGGGATGAGAAGTAGCCAGTGAAAATAGGGCAGTAGGGAAACAGAGTAGTGTCTTGTATGAGGACCAGCCAGTGGACTGCTGTACCTGGGGAACAGAGCCTATGTAGAATGGAGGTAGAAGAAGGCAGGAAAGGTACCAACCTGATGGGTCGTGAAGGACTTTAAAATCCAGATGGCATATTGTATATTTGATCCTGGAGCTTAGAAGCATGCACAAGAGTTCATAGAAGAGGTATGTAATATAAATGTAATTTGGAAAGATCATATTTAGGAACTGAGAGGAGGCTTTACTGGAGTAGGAATAGAGAAACTTTCATTTAACTGAACTAAAAGATGAGTAATAAATAAAGTATTAGAAAGAACTATATGCAACTATATACAGTTATAACAAAATGAGAAAAAATAAACAAGAACGATCAAAATTGAATATTCAGGGCAGCTACATGGCAAAGAGGATAAAATTCTGAAAACATTCAGGAAAACTGGAATTAAGATATCTCAGACACTAGTTTTGTGAAATTAGGAAGTTTCTCAACTACTTTCTGCCTAATTTTACTCATCTGTATAATGTGGGTGGCATTAGTACCTATGTTATGAAAAGTTCTTAGGATCAACTGAAATTTAAATGAAAATAAAGGAATTTACAAACCTGGTACTGGTAGATTATGAGAGAATTCTCTCTTATTTCCTTTAATGTGAAAAACACTAGCATTAAAAGAAGAAAATATTGATAATGAATGCACACTAAGATGCTTAAATAAAACAATTGTAGTCTTTCACTTTAATAGTGAATGAAAGAGACAGTGACAGACAGAGAGACATAAGTACCAGACTGAACTGAGAATCAAGAAAACCTGATCTGAAAGTTATGCCGAGAAATAGCAGCTGTGTAATCATCAGCAACTCACTTAACCTCTCCGTGCACGAGGCAGCACTCTAAGAGAATGAATTATTGTTTTCGTGGCAGTCAGCATCACATTCACTCAGAGATATGTAAATATTGAGTTACATATAATTATATCATATGTAATAAAATTGATTAAAAGCTATATGCTCAAATACAGTTATATGTAAATTATGCCTCATAACTACCATATATTTGTTATTATGTAATATTTACAAAGAAATTGTCACAGTCATAGGCTATATATAGATATGTAGATATATGTATACATATGTAATCACATACATACACACATATGAGACTCTGTGTGTGTTACAAACTCGGAGGCATAATGAAGCAGGTATGATGAATAACATTTGTAATGTCTGTCTCACAGAACACATATGGACCTGAAATGAAAAGAAATGATAATTGCAGAGCATTTCTCTGTCGTTTCAGTTCCTCAGGAATGTCACCATTTAATAGTTTAAATGCAGGCAGGCCAGACAGAGCTTGGACTGCATAAGAAGCTTTCCAGAAACATATCAAAAATACAATAGATTCTGGTGTAGTATTCTGTGGGTCAGAATAGGTATGTATGGCTGTGTGTGGGGGAGGGGAGAAGATGTGCTTCTTTATTAGGATTTTGAAAGGAAAGAGACTGAGACATTAAAGGCATGAAAGGCAGAAAATAGGACAAGAAATGATTCCGTCCGTGCAAATATTTTCAGTTACTTTCTCGTCACCCTCCCCCTGATAAATACTTCTTAAAATAAAAATCAAAACTTACTTATAAGTTTGAAATTTTTTTTCAGGATGAATATGAAAATATTTCCATACTCGCCATGGGGTCATTTCATGTGTCATTAAAGGAAAAAATCCCCCTATAATATGATCTCCATCCTTGTAGTGGGTAGGACCTAAATCTCTTTTCAGGAAACAGAGAGGAGATTCTTTTGGATGTATAGACTGAGGGAGCTGCAGCACCAGAAATAGAAAAAGAAGGGAGAACATCAGGAACACCTCCCTTTAAGCTTTAGAACCCAGACAAATAATAATCAGTCTAACATGGGTCTGTGATGTAGATCAGACGTCATCATAGCACAACTAGGATTATGAAGAACTTTCTAATGGTGAAACTGTTCTTCAGGGAAATATTTATTTTCCTTAGCAAAATATAGATTTCACTTTTCTTCCTGACACCTGCGAAGACAAAAGAAAAAGGAGTCATACCCTTGCCCAAGACAAGAGTAATGGGAAAAGAAGCAAGGATTATTTATAATGATTTGATGTTGCTTCTTTATTGCTCTAGGCATATTTATTGTAATGGATGGATAAGTTCCTCACCATCCTCCTCCTACTACTCCAGATGCAGTCAGCATGAGCCAAAGCAATAGGTACTCTGGGACTATCACTCTTTGGGGCTATGCACCTGAGTTCCCATGTGTGAGTGATAAACATGTTTTTCTTTTTCTCTGTCCAGGTCATCTAACCAGAATTCACTGGAAAAAAAGGACAGCTACCCAGGGATTTTTCTTGATGTGTAGCTATGTCCTAGTATATGTAAACGTATATCAGCAATCAAGATTCTTTCAATGACTCTGGGGCTGACATATTTTAGATTAGGTAGAAGTTTGTGTAAGATGATAAAGTCAGAATGTCAGGGACTGGAGAAAGTGCAGGATCTCCCCCACATTGTTCCAGCAGGAATCATGAAAGCTGTCATGCTGTCAGGGTCCAAGGTTTTCATTTTCTAAGTTCTAACTTATAATCTAGTTCTTCCACAGGGGTCTTTTTCCCACTTACCCTAGCGTTACAAATAAATTATTCCAAATGTCCCATCCTAAAAAGAGTAGAAATTGACAGACGCTCTGCGTGGACCTTCCTCATAATACCTGGTTAATGAGAAAAAAACTCTCAGAGATTCATCTGTGAGTGAATTGAATCAGTTTTATCTCCTTCCGTTTATCCACCTCCCAGCCAGGTTCTCAGAACTAGCCGCAATCATCACAATGTATTCACTTTTCAGTTCTTTTGCTAAAATAAAATTGCCTTTAATGAACTGGAGTATCCGAAGAGTAAGAATCTTGCTGATATTTAGGGTTTGAAGAATAAATGGCTTTAAACTTTAAGGAATCTGATAAAAGGAAAAAAATCACTGAGCACAGAGATACTTCTTAGAATGAGGACTTCATCATGTTTCATAGATTTTTTTTGTGATCATCGCAGATTTTTTTCCCGTGGATAGAGAAATCTTGCTGAATCTTTGCTTTGGAATATGCTGCCTTAGAACAGTGTGTCCGTGGGTTAACAAGCATATCACACGCCGTCTAGTACACCTAAGTGTCTCAATAAGGTCAATTTATTTACTTCTTTAATGTGAAAATGTTTTTAGTACTCTTATGATGGTCATCATTATTTAGGTAATTTGAAAGAAAGACTTGGGCTAAGTTATGTATCATGGGATTATTCCTAAAAACAATAAAACTGAGCTGAGAGAGATAAAAAGGAATAACTCTCTCACACAAATGAGGCAGGAAAGGAAGAACTGGTAACAGAAGAAGTAAGAGTGGGGGAGAGCAAGTAAATTCAATCTGATCTTGATTTTTTCCTTAGGAAAGTCATTTAAGAACTGTTCAATGTCTATTTCGGAAATAGGTTTGTTTAAATATTCTTTTTCCTCTTCTTTTAATCTAGGTTGCTTGTAGTGTTGCAAACATTCTTTCATTTCACTTAAATTGTTAAATTTATTGGCATATAATTGCAAAATAACATAATTTCTTTGATTAAACCATCATCAATTTACATTTACATTCCTTAAAAAAACTGTATTATTTATATATTTTTCTCTTTCATTATGAACTTAAGGATTAAACACAAAACATTTAAAATAAGATTGTATGTAAAACTACTATCTTCTAATATGCATAGATTTTTAAGCTGTATATTAAATTTAAAACAATGTTCTTTCTACTCCACTTATCTGCTTTTCATGATGTTGTTATCTATGAAGCAGGCTTTATGTTGCAAAATCTACATATAAATGTCCACACACATGCACATAAATAGATCAATTTATTTTGATATATACATATAAAATTGCATTTTGATTTAATCAGTTTATTCTATTTATTCTTATTTATTCTTTCAATGATTTTGTTACACCCAATTTTAGTAATGTAATTGTTAAAATACATAAAAGGAGAGGCAGGATAGGGTTCCTCCTGGGAAAGCTGTTGAAGATCTGCAGAAAAATCCCAAGAAGAAATTTGGTCCCTGTGAAACAGAAACACTTTTAGGCTAGGTTCACTGAAAGCACAATTTAAATATGGTGGTGCCACAATTAGGATCATCTAATATGTAGCAGTAGCAACACTAAACGAACTCAAGTTTTGGGAAATTATATATAAAAGAGAAAAGAACTGGGGTTCTGGCACGAAAATATCCTACCGAAAACTAAGCATAATACCGAATGAGAAAAAAATGGATATTTAATGAATTGCCAGAGTTTCAGGACTTTGTCCAAAACATAAAACCCACAAAAGTTATATTTCAAAGATTAATTATAAGGGTCTAAATAAGGAGAGACGCTTTACCTTTTATGTATGTAAAGTGTATGTCCACGATTTTTATTAGTAATTGGGTTGTTCATATAAAATCATATTATATATACTTCTATTTATCAGTTATATCTCTGGAGTTGAATAGACTCTTCCTCGTTGGTTCCCTTGCCCTTGATTTTTGTATTTGTAATTCTCAAAACAACTTAGTCATTTGAAATTGTTCTTAAAACATTATTGTTGTTACTGTGTACAAGGATTTCTTCATTCTGCTTATTTCACTCTTTGTTATTTCATTCAAGTCTTTCCATGTTTTTTTTTCCTCTCAAATCAATAAGATCATCACTTCTTGGGGACAGTGGTATTCCATAGCAATCATGTACCGTGACTTCTTCAACCATTTCCCAATTGACAACATCCCCACAATTTCCAGTACTTTACCATCACAAAGAGAGCTGCTTTTCATATTTTATAACGTATAAATTCTTTTTCTCTTTTCCTTGATCACCTATGGAAACAACTAATAGGGGCATTGCTGGGACGAATGGTATACACAGGGTTGTTTTTTTTTTTTAATACGTTGAGTATAAATTCAGATTGTTCTTTCAAATTGTTGGATCAGTTCACTGTTCCACCCACAGTGTATTAGTGTACCAATTTTTTCCACATCCCCTCCAACATTTGACATTTTCCCCTTTTGTCATTTTAGCATATATGATAAGTCTGAGATGGTACCTAAAAGTTGTTTTAATTTGAATTTCTCTAATCAGTAATGATTTAGAGCCCTTTTTCATATGACCATATATACCTTTGATTTCTTTTTTCAAAAAGCTCTCGTTCATGTCCTCTGACCATTTATCAATTGAGGAATGACTCATTCTTATAAATTTGAAAGAAAGTTCTCAATATATTTTAGATATGAAAACCTTATTGGAAGAACTGTCTAAAAATGTTATTTTTTCCAACTTTCTATTGTCCTTCTAATCTTATTTACATTGGTGAACCAACTTAATCTCAATAGAGTTTAGCCTCAAAGACATATATTTACTTTAGAAGCATCAGAAAATAATCATTCATTGAGCATCCATGGGAATTTGTATCACATAATTGCTTTGTTAAATTCTGATGACAGACTTATGCGACAGAATGAATTTTAAAAATCATTTGAGAAAGAAAAATAATAGAAGAAAAGAATGTGAAGTAAAGTATTTTTGTGTGATTTAAAAAAAACTTTCTGAGAATCTTATAACTTTTATATTTGTTAGTTAACTTATTGCAAATACATGAGAGTATTGATAATAACTATATTCAACCCTAAACATGATTAGTGTCACTTATTACATGAGGCAAATTACATTATTACATGAGTCCCAGTATTACATTACTGGGACTCTAATCTGATGTTCTTCTCATTTTGATTTCAGGTTCCTTGTGTCCTCCAGTCAGTGTTTCACTACTTCAAGAAAAATGCAGGTAGCTCAGTGGGAATGAGGCAGATGCATATGTGTCCCTCTCTGAAAAGGTGAGCAGGACAACTTTGGGAAGGGTAAGGTAGGAATATCTTTACTGTGTTTCCAATACAAGAAATCATCCCACTTCCTTAATTCTGACCTTAGCTATGGTACCTGTCATACACTTTGCTACTTCTACCATTCCTAAGTAGAATCAAGTGAATCTAATGATGATTTATCCTGTTTATACAATGTTGTAACTGGGGCCCTTGGGCTTAGGCCTTGAGGACCTAATGCTGCTATAATCATGTCCCTGCTTCTTTCTTTCATAGTAAATCTATCCAATCAGAGCAAGCTGAGTTTTAATATAATGTATGTAGGTGACGTAATATTTGAGAATCTCTGCATTGGTTTTGAATGCAGGCTGTTTTCAAAAAGTCTAAGATCATACTCATTTCCATACCCTAAATAGGTATATAGATATCTACTTGGCTTCTGATTGTACATAGTTACATACTGCTGTGTGAGATACGGTCCTTCAAATGTCTTAATATGGTATGAGAGTAATTAATCAATGAAGCAAAAGGTTGTGGGACCAAAATATAAATCTATTCATTATTTCAAGTTGAAATCATAAATTTCTTCAGTTTAGTCTTGAAGAAAAGAATTTCAGTACAACCAGTTTTCTCAAAAAATGATAACTTTTGAAATAACTTGTTACTAAAAGTCAATTTCATGTAGGTTTATTATTTAATGTGGGTTTAACAGTCTTGTTAGAGTACATCCTAAAGTACAGATTTGTCTTAGTATGAAACAACTTACTTGACCTAAACCTAAATTATATACAAAATTTGAAATTAAATAACTTAGTTTGTTAATTCTTTCTATCCCAGGACTCTTTTTTTTGTTATGATTAGAGTACAATTTATAACTTTTCAGTAAATCAGTTTGTGGATATTTTTATACAAAGTGTGTTCCTACATATGTTTTAATGTAAACATTAGATGCTTATCAGTTTCCACTCCTACTTATGGATGGACTGAATTAGAATTAATTAGAATTCATAAGCAAAAAAGTTACTAATTGAAACTTTTGGAATTCTAAATAACTGCAGAAAGAATTGAGTAAAAATTTTCGGAAACAACACAATCAAATTACTATACATGATCTAAAAGTTTTCAAAGTTTACATTCTGTGAACTTACCTAGGCTTTGATTTTTTTTAGTTTGTATTTCAATTTTTTTCAATACATCAAAACAACAGTTTGCTAATATATCACAGAAAGTGAATAATAATTGAGTCACTGAAAATTTAGAAAGACACCCTTAGGTATACTTTGGTAATTATCAAATCTTGAACCAGAAGAATTCTTTTGCAAGTCAGATTCTCATATTTTTTTTTAGATTTTTTTCTTTTGCTTATTGTTAGCAATGATTTTTTAAAAAAAATCAAGTTTAATTTGTTATACGGATTCTTTCATTTATCTTAGTCTGACTACACAGCATGACTATAGTGAAAATATACTCAATAGGAAAGTATATGTAGAATCTATACAGAATTGTATGCAGTCGTGGGGAGGGAGGGAGGTAGTGGGGGGCGGGTGGGGAGGGATAAAATCGCAATTGTATGGCAGTGATTGTTAAACATTAAAAAAATAAAAAAATAAAAAAAAATCAAGTTTAGTGTTTATGTAAAGATAGAAGCAGCAAGAGCTATTTAAGAACTTAAATTCTCTGCAGTTTCAGGTGAACTATAGGATTCTAATTTCATGATCTTCATATAGCTCTATTATTAATACTCTCAGAACCATATGATTTGAGCTGGTTTGAGCTGGTTATTGGAGAAGTAAAATTTAAGAGGCTGTTCTGGTTTGTGTTGAGGTCTGTTTTATAAAGGGTTGCAGCAAGAACTTCTAAGAATCTGCAAGAGATAAGGAACCAGAGAAACAGCTCTATTGAAGAGAATCTCCCTTCAGAGCTACTTTGAAGAGGAGACTTATTCCAGAATGTCCAAGAGGAGATTTCAGAGGACCAGTTGACTACATGGGGCTTCTGGGATCCAAGATGATATGTATGGATTAAATGGACATTGGGAGTAGATACTGGGATACAAGAAGACTTGATGTTAGTTAATGCTATGGGTCATTATTGTATTGCTTTAGGCTTTTACTTCTCAAGTATTTTTATTTGCCTAGTTTTTTCAGTTGTCTTGAGACATGTAACTCTCCCTTATAAATTTAGTGTTTGCTTTTAGACATGTTTACTATAACTTTTGCTATGCTTCATCAACTTTGTTCTTCTTTTTCAACTTTGTATTAGTTATTGTGTGAAAGCCTGTTTTGAACTTCCACCAGAAAAAAAAAAGCTATGTTAGAGTGCCCTACTCTTGAAAATTATTATGTAGATCTTCTAGGATTAGTCTAGAGATATATGATCTATGAGAGATATGTATCTCATTGATTGAAGGGGGAAAATGAAGTGATCAATAGAAATTTTGTATCATTTTCTTATTGATCCTATATAAAAATAGTTGATTTTGTCTCATAAGAGCTTTTGTAAATTGATAGCTCGAGATAGGTTCTTTGTCTCTGATATTAGTTCAGAATTTAACTGTCTCATAATGGGTTAATTTTGGAAACCTAACTCTCGTGCTCTTTATGGATCTGGTGTGGGTGATGTCTTTTGATTGGTGTATAAATTGGATTTAAGTGAGGCAGAGTTGCAAGAAGTTGTCAGTCTCACTCTCTCCTCCAGAGTCATCATAGTCCAGAGGCAGGACAAAGTCAAGATGACTAGGAATGGCTCAGGATGCACTGGATGACCTTGGCATCTTCCATGTCTAACCAAGCTCTAAGTGCTCCACATTGCCTGCTTCATCTGCTTTCATGGCCATTGGAACAAATTGTTCTCATCCACCCATTCCACCAGATGAAGTCTTCACTTGGTTGGAGTAGACACTCCCGTAATTCACCAATGAGTTTGAGAACCCTTAGTTACCCTCAACCTGGTTTGGCCTGTGTGACCAAAATGGTTTACCTGGGTGTGGCTGCTGCACATGCTGTGGCTTCCTGGAGCCACAGGTGAGAATTAGATGGAACAAGTGGACACCAAAGGTGGAAAGAGCCCTGAAAAGGGCTTGGCAGTCATCACATTAAAGGAACTGGTACTGGTCCTCCCTGAACACACCCTACATCCATTTACCGATCTATTCTTGCCTTAAGGAATTTAACTGACTTTGAGGAATGTGGGCGAACATAAGTAAGTCAGGGCTAGCATCTTTATCAAAGCAAGCTATCCTCCAAGGATGTCTGTTTTATTATCTTGCATCTGGATACTCAGGAGTAAAGGAGGCGATTCTTACTAACGCCTACGGCCAAACTTCAGGCCAATAACATTTTCCCCTGAGCCTCAGGTCTGAAACCAGTTATGTTGTCCTCAACCCTATGATGTCATCTGTCCTGTCCTGTTCTTTGTTCTGTACTCACCCAAAACCTATAAAAGGGGAATCATCCTTTTGTTTTCGGTCTTTGGCATAAATGGAGGAAACCCATTTGCCCATTTACTGACAGACAGCATGTCCCTGTTAATAAATGTAATCTTCCTCAGAGGATTGCCTCAGTTCACACTTTTGTTAAATTTCACCTGTGACAATGCACGAGTTACATCAGTGTTGATGAAGTGCAAGATTCAGAAAACCTTCTGCTTCTTTCTTCTTAAAATATTTCTCACATATCCTTGTACATTACGGGTGAAGCATAAACCTTTTCCTTTACTTCAAACATAGAAGCAATTGATAGACATTTCTCCACTGTTCCTCCATTGTCAATACAAATTGTTATTCTCAGGTTCTCATTGGGTTCCATTACAAACACATTTTCTAAAGTAGAATCAGAATACTTAATAAGTGTAACAGGAATGAGAATTCAGAACGTTCTCAACGAAGTAACACAATGAGCTGAACAGTAAAAGAATATCCGGATAAACCAAATGTAAAGTATTTTTCAAATATTATAGCTCTATATGAAATACTAGGCATTAGGATGGTGATTAAGAGTATCACTGGTGTCACTCATAGGGATATTATAGGTTCTAAACTCTATAATTCCTTGATCTTTTTGAAAGCTGCCCTCATCAGTTTCTCAAATATATCTGTTTGGAAGAGTGGAAACAGAAGATTGGGCAATGAAACACCCAAGGAAAAGAGAGTCTTGAGATCTTTTCTTTTCCCAAAGTGAGCAGAAGAAATAGAGAATTTGGGTGTCACAAGTGATAAGCACAAATGGGCTGAAGGCTGGATAACATGCAGCCAAGAGAGCTGATGTGGAAATCAACCACTGATCATACTTATCAGACTGAAAGAGATGGAATGATAAAAGGGAATTCACTGAATAGAAGGAGACATACATGCTCACCAACACCAAGATGGTGTAGGTGGCTCTAATCTCAGGTGACTTTCTCGACAATTGCCTGGAGCTGTGAATATGCTGGACTTGTTGATGGTGTCTTTGTAGAAGAAGCATGAGGTAGCCACTGGTCATGATCATAAATCCCACACATAGGAAATCAGGAATAGAGTACACAATTAAAAACTGTAAGACTTTAAATGAGGCTGCAGCAAAGCCTGAACAGAATCCCATATTCCACAACCTTGTGTTGTTACTGCTTTCTGTAAAGTTTTGCATATTCATGAACATAAAGGTATTTATCAATAAGTGTAGGCTCCAGCAGAAGAGACATAATGGAAAAATGCACTTTGAGGCATGGGATTTGAGTTCTGGACATATGGAAAAAGAAAAGGGACTGATGGTGATCATCTGAAAACTGCTAAACAGGCAGGTGATGCTGACAGAAAGATTATGAGCCACTCGGTGGAGGAAAATAATCAGTTTACACCCAACACTATCCAGGAAATTTTTTAGCCCCAAACCAACCATTGTCTGAGGGACTCCCTTGGAAATTAGCACTATGGAGTTGGCCAGGGCCATGTGAAAATACATGGAGTCTATGGGCCTCAACCGTCTGCCAGCTAGGAGAGTAATGGTAAAATGGCAAAGTAGGAAGATGTTTCCCAGTAGACCAGCTCCTGTCTGCATGAAGAAAACCATACCTAGAACTAAGTCAAGAAAAATAATTCTTTCACTGAATGAAGTAAAATTATTCTCAAAGCCAGAGAGAGAAGGAAAAAGAAAGAAAGCAAGAAAGTTTTCCAACATTCCTGGAGACCATGTGCTATTAAGAATGAGTAAGAATTGTGATACTTAACGTGATTCACATTTTTTGAATTTTCCTTCAGTAGTAAGCAGAGGACAGATGCCTAAATACTAGAAAGTTATATAGGTGAAACATCACAATTTCACCAAGCTATTAAATGTCTTTTTTTCAGTCAATAACAGTGATAATGAGGCTGGGAAAATGAATGCTCAATTTTAATCCAAAGGTCTAGAATAGAAATACATTTAATACAATCCATTATTGAAATAGCCTAAATTTTAATAAAAAGGAAAAATGATAGAATTGAATACATTATTGAGAAAAAAATATATCTAATACCTAATATAAAGAAAGTTTAATGGAAATACAATGTATCATTTAAGTAAACATGGAAGGGAAATGTGTATTATTCATATTCTGGGACAAAAGTATGTAGATATATTTAAGAATGAAGAAATCCTATGCTATACTTAAGATCGTATTGCAACAAATAAATTGGTTGGTTGCTTGGTTGGTTTGTTCTCCTTAATTCTCAAAGAGTACCAAAATGACCTCACTATGCTGGAGTCAATTAATAATGTTTCTGACCTTAGTTGATCATTATGAGCTTGGAATGTTCTACCCCATGTGAGGCACAAATAGTCCATGTGAACATTTGGGGTGAACTCTAATTTTGAACAACTTGGGTTTCCTTTGAGCTGTTTCAATTCTGCTTTGTTCATTAAGCACACCACCTTCTCTGATATGGGCACACCATGCTAAGGTGTCCTGTGCCAGTGTCTGCCATGTCACACAATCAATTCCAAAGTTTTTAAATGAGACTTTGAGAGCAAATACATAATGGTTCCAAGGAAAATAAAGCTCAATTAAAAGTAAAACTTTTTAAAAAAGAGGTGACAAATGCCCCAGTAAAGGATGAATTGTAAAATAATATCAGATTCCACCCAACATCAGGAACACAAACATCATATATAAAACTTGCTAGAATATGAAATGGAAAATTGATTTAAAATTATCATACTGAAAACTTATAAAAATAATATGAAATTTAGAATGAGAATGTTGTTGAGTATTGCATTGAATAAACAGAATTATGCACCCACAGAAAATGGGGTAAACAGTCAAAATAGCAATAGAAATTAAGGATAATAAAACAATTCAAACAAAAATAAGAGCTGATTATAAAAAGAACAACATGGAATGAAGAGTAACTCCCCAAAACATTTTTCTTTAACAAAAGAAAACTTAAATGACCAGATATTGAAAGGAGAAAGGGTAGATAAGAGCAGGATTAAAAAGAAAGTTATATATTTCAATATAAATATATTCAATATAAATAAATAAATATTTCAAGAAATTTGACAATTTAAATAAATTTGATAGTTTTAGACATTCACAATGCAAAAGTTCACATGATAAGTAGTAGATGACCTATGCAGGCTGATTATACAGTTATTTGGCTTAATGAGATTGCTAGATTAATTTATAGATTGAAAGCAATAGTGTTCAAAAGTTATTAAGCCACTTGATAAAATTATATCATATCAAAATTCCTATAAAGACAATGGGGAGAAGTATCAAGAAAATATAGAAGTTAAAAAGGAACAGAAAGAAGAAGAAATCAGGGGCATTAAATTACAATGGTGTGTGGGGAATCAGTAGATGGATTTTTTTTCTTATTAAAGAGCACATGTAGAAAGAGTATGATATTTGGATTCAAAATTAAGTTATTCACTTCCTTCTTATATAACATGCTACAAATGATGTGACACTGAACAACCCATTCTAGCCTTACCTTCTTCATATATACCCCACATAGTTTCTGGTTGATATATAAATGCTTTCCCCCTTTTCTCTCATCATTAAAAAATGAATGGGTTGAAGAAAATTCTATCAAACTGTCTTCTGGATCCAAATCTCATTATCTTATACAACTGATGGCATGAGATGTATAAAAAAGATTGAGAGACATAATTTCTGGGTAATTAATCATTTTTTATTGATTGTGGCTAATAAACAATAAATAAAAGGATGGTCATTTGACCTTCTCTCATAAATCAAAGATGGATCATGACAGCCCCTTGACACTTACATGCTATTAGAAGAGTGGGTATTCCTCACAGGCAGCAATCAACTCTGATTGGTCAACAACTAATAAGAGAATGAATATTGTGATGAGAGATGGGCTTATTCTAGTGAGGGTCTGGGGGAACATAACCCTGATCACTCTTGGAAAAGAGACTTATCTCTACCTAGAGCACCCCTACCTGGGGCAATCTAAACAAACAGTGTCCACTTCCACTCAGATCTCTCTGACCAGAACACAATGAGCTGGAATTCACCTAGACTAGAACCTCTTTACCTTTGGATATAGTTTTCCCAATTGGGTGGGGTCAGAACAACATTGAGAAGAATGTTAAACCCAATCTCATTATTAGTGCTGTTCTTGAGAGACTGATTTGACCCAGTAGAAAATGACTAAATAAGAAGGAAAAAATCATGAATCTCCTTAGTAGTAATTGGTTATTAACATAAGAGAGAAATAATCATTTCTCCCAGGCAAAAAAAAAAGAAAAAAGAAAAGAAAACATGGAGAGGCTTTTCTGCATTATTTTCTAATAAAAATTTATCTTTATTTCTCAAGTAGAGTGTAATTTTTTGAAAGTAAACATTCTTGTATTTCTATCTTTTTATTACCATCAACTACTAGACAAGTCACTCTTCCATCTTCCATTTACACAGACAGCATGAGTCCCTATAGAATGTCTCTCCTGAGTTATTTAGGGATTATTCTGAGGGGTTGGACTTTTCTAGGATAATCATGAGTCTAAATTGACTGTGGTCTTTATAATAAACCAATTGAGACATGTCACTTACATTTTAGAAAAGAGACTTCTTAAGAAGGTATAACAAAAATTAATAATGAAAAGAATCCATATCATACCGGTATCTTTCTAGAGATACCATTGCCCCCAGTGACTCTGCTAAAGACCCCATTTTTAGGTGGAAACTCTGAAGGCAATGATGGATCTTCCAGTCACCTGACTACTGTCTTCATTAACCTAAGGTCACCTAAGTTCAGTAAAGAAGAAACACAAGAGAAATAGAAGTAATATGTGCTCCCAGAACAGCTGTTCATGAGGTGGGACAGAACAGCTGCAAAAACTTCCCATTCACCAACTCATATTAGGGCAGCTTCCTTCACTGCTAGAAAAGAATGTTCCTCTTGTATGTAAACCTTTTTTGCATCAACACCTCTTGAGCCATTAGTGTTGATGATCCGTCAATGAATGAGGAGACTTTATACCACAGGCACAGGACTCTCAATTACACAATTTCTAGAGAGAAACTCCCCAAATCTCGACTTATTGGAATTAGTGCAGAAAAGGGATTTCAGTGTGTTCTCTATAACCTACGAAAAAGGGCCAGTGTGAGTATTCTCTAAGGATGGAGTCGGTTCCATTGGTCAGTTTTATTACTTTAACTCTTAATTTTTCAAATTGAATTATAGGTGGTGGAAAAATATGATAGAGCACAAAACATAAAAAAAGTTTTGGTCTGTCCATCATACTTACAATGTACCGCATTTGGTCAACAATCTTCAGGTTTTTGTTAAATAATTAAAAGACTATATCTCTCAATTTCATTGGGAGAAAAGCTGCAGATTTAATTTTACAAAGTGACATATGTGTTAATATACAAATACTTATATAAGCATTGCTGTAAATGAACTATCAAATTAGAAACAAGAGGTAGAAAAAGATAAGGAGAAGGGGGGAGGGAGGATGGGGAGAGAGAGAGAAAGAGAGAGAAAGAAAGACACAGACAGAGAGAGAAAGACACAGAGAGAGACAGAGAGACAGAGATAGAGAGAGAGAGCTCGGTGTATAGTTATATGCAACTGTCTTCATTTCTTATACTCTTAAAAAGTAATACTAGTGAATAAAAATCACACATTTTTTCATGAAAAACAGTCAAAACAGACTCCGCGTTATAATTTGGAAATTCACACTGAGTCCTAAATAGAATTATCATAGTTTAAAATGTCATCAATTTCTACAGAAGGGAAAAGAGAGTCTCTCTCTCTCTCTCTCTCTCTCTCTCTCTCTCTCTCTCTCTTTCTCTCTCTCTCTCTCTCTCTCTCATAGACATATAATTATATCTTTTGAAATCTTTGAATCTTTCTTCTAAAGAGTTCTCATTTTTTCCACCCTTCTCCTTTGGATGATCAAAATACAGGTAAATGGAAGTCTTGTCAAAATTACCAATCCACAATATAAACAGATATTGTTGACAGCATATATGCTATGACAAATACAAATAAATTTAAAAAAAAACACAGCCTTGATTTCTTTTGCTTTACATAGAGGCTCATGGCTGAAAATTATTTATTATAATTCTAAATTATTATGACCAGGGGTGATATTGACATTGATATTAGACAAACAAAAGAAAAACAAAAGAAATAGAAACATAATAAGATAACAATGAATAGATAGTTGCCTCAAAGAAAAAATCAGTGAACAACTCATCCCTTTGGCTGACCATATTCATTTTAAAAATTGTGAAAATAGGGAAAGGGTCCCACATGTACATGGGAAAGGGTCCCACATGTACAAAAATATTTATAGCAGCACTCTATGTAGTTGCCAAAAACTGGAAGTCAAGGGGATGTCCATCAATTGGGGAATGGCTGAATAAATTATGGTATATGAATGTAATGGAGTACTATTGTGCCATAAGAAATGATGAACAAGAAGACTTCAGAGAGGCCTGGAAGGACTTATATGACCTGATGCTGAGTGAAAGGAGTAGAACCAGGAGAACTTTATGCACAGCAACAACCACAGTGTGTGAGAGTTTTTTCTGGTAGACTTAGATTTTTGTAATAACACAAGAACTTCTTACCAAAAAAAAAAAAAAAATCCCAATGGAGGATCTCAAGGCAAAATGCCTGCCACACTCAGAGAGAGAAATATGGAAGTCACTCACATATTGTAGCAGATCATGTTTGTGTATGTGTATGTGTTTGTGTATCATGTTCTGATTTGTTATACGATTTCTTTCATTTATCTTAGTCTGACTACATAGCATGACTATAGTGAAAATATACTCAATAGGAAAGTATATGTAGAATCTATACAGAATTGTATGCAGTCGTGGGGAGGGAGGGGGGGAGGAGGGGGTAGGTGGGGGGGATAAAATCACAATTGTATGGCAGTGATTGTTAAACATCACAAAATTAAAAAAAAAAGTTTTGTTTACACTATACTGTAGTCTATTATGTCTAAAAAAATGTACATACCTTAACTAAAAAAATACTTTATTGCTTAAAATAAACCTATCATCTGAAAAAAAAAATTGTGAAAATAGGTCAATTTATTCAGTTCAAGTGACCTTATATCTTTCTGCTACTAAATGAAATCATCCGCGATATTCCTATACCAGATATAGCAAACAAAAGATTAAGAATTTTTTAGACAATCCTGAATAGCCCATTCAGGATGGCTATAAAATGTTTCATCTAAATTCCAATGTACTGCCAGGGTTGGGCCTACTGTGTTCATTACTCATGTCTACTTTATCCGCACACTAAACTAGAGTCTCTGTCTGAAAAGTTCACCTTAACTTTAGTCTAGTTTACCCTTATTGTAGGCTGGAACCACCATGACAGGGCCACCTTGAAAAGACCAACATAATAAGCCCCATAGGAAAACCTATGCCCAGATTTTCTCTCAGGAACCTGGGAGATTTTCTTTCAGTAAGTAATCACTGTTCATACTCACCTGCTCCCAAAGGCAGATTTCTATAATTTTCTCTTAATTACTTTAAAGTAATTTTGGCTTAAAAATTTTGAAGTTGCATCACTCAAGGTAAAAGATTTTAAAGGGAAAGTGATCCTTACTTCTCCAGAGAACAAAAAGGTTAAACTGAAGCAGGAAAGTCTGGCAGGGATAAGAAATCTCACCTAGATGGTTCACCTCCAATGTGCTGGTTTCATTTTGATCCATAGGTGGCCTCAGAGGAATTGTAGTCAGTCAATTTCTAAATTGTTGGGGAAATTTTCACCAGAGTTCCATTAGAAACAAAAGGGAATCTCACTGACTAGCTGGATTGGCTAATTTGAAGTAAGTAATTTCAGAGATCACCTGAAAAGGAAACAACACATTCATTTGAAACTACCTTGGATGCTACTCACTGGAAAGTGATTCTCCAATGCAAAAACTCATCTTTCTTTAAATTGAATTTGGGTCCCAATATTCAACCCTTATTGGAAAGCTTACATAGCCAATAAACAGCATTGTACAGAGACTGTAATCCAATACTAATACTTTTCAAAAAAGGGGAAATAAAAGGGGAAAAGGTTTTATCAGCCATTTGGTATTCAGAAAAAAAAATAAATATCACTGGTAAGTAGAATAATCTTTGTTCAAGGAAAGAAAAGGGAAGGTGAACTTATAGAAACTTCTACTACTGTTTTAAATTCAGTCTATTCAAGGGTGGTAAAATTAAAAAAAAAATGGCATTCCATTTTGCTTCAGTAATGGAGGCCACCTGTATTGATTTTTTTTCCCTTATCCTTTTGAAAGTTGGGCTAGATGACTCATCAGGTCACTTCCCATTCTATATCTATGAATCAACAAGGATTAAAATAGAATTTAAGAAACATTCCTTCCTGAATCTATACTCAATGGGCCTATGAAAAGAAAGGCTGTAGATATGATGAAAGTGAGGTTTGAGATTGAATAGATACCTGCAAAATGTGTACAAGGGTCTATGAGGGGTGCCAGAAGCAAGAGGACTAATCAGGAGACAGTGCAGAAGCCCAGATGTGCTGAAATGGGGGCTTGGATTAGGAGGAAAAACCTCCACAGAGTCTCACAAGGATTCTGAGGGGACATACCAGTGCCTCCTTAAGAGTGCCTTCCCTTTGGCAGCAAATGGAGGATTTGGATTCCACCCTGCCTCCACTTTTATCTGCAGGAAGAGAGGTAATACTCTTATTCTAAGTCCCTGACTAAGAATAATATGTAAGAACCCACTCACCAGACTGATCTCTTCTGCTGAGGTGCAGAACTGGGCTCTGTCACTCAGAGAATGGATCTGGGAGGGGGCAGAAAGCAGTCAGTTATACACTCAAGATTCTGTCTGCCTCCAGAGGTGCAATTATCTTGTCAGCTGAAAGACAAGGAACATTGACTTTATGGGATCTCAGGAGTGTCACTGAAGGTTTGAGTTTTGTCCCAGATGCAAATCATCAGTGCCTATTTTCATTGATTAATGATAATACACCCATCAAAAATAAGTCACTGATAATGAGTATGGGCAAAAAGCAATACTTTAAGAAATACAACTGGGAGCATCTTGAGAGAAAAACTTTTGCAGGTTCCCTGGAAGAAAAGGATGTAGGAGTTCAACAACATAGCTGAGGGATGGAGATGAGGGGAACAACGAAACCCAGTTGAGGGCATCTTCAGGGTTTTTCTTGGGGCTGTGCTGAATTTTCAAGCCTTTCCTGAGGTTTCTCTCCTGAAAATCTCTCCCATTTGTTTCAATCCTTCTCCTACCATGTCAATCTCTATGACGTCCTACATAGGGTCGTTAAAGATGCTGTATGTCTTCACCTGACCATACAAATTATAGCTCAAATTTCTCAGTTTTCAAAACATCCTTAACCCAGTGACAGAAAACACTATTCATAAAGCCAAACCTTTGATTTGAGGAACAGAGGGGGAGAAGTGATCCACTCCAACAGTAACAATTCCCCCTCTCCCTGCCCCATGGAGAAATCTGAAATGGAAAGTTTGTAGAATTTAAAAATAGAATATGTTCCACAAACTTAGGTCTGAATTGATATAATAGCCTGATTCTGACCAAGGCAGCTAATTTGAGTCTTACTTTTCTCATTTATAAAATTGGTTTAACGTCATCTGAGGTACCTCATAATGAGAGCATAGTAGGAGAATGGAAACAGGAAGTGTCTGAAGTGAGAGTGCCTGGGTTCAAATTCTCACTTTGATATATATGACCTGTGTGACTATCAGTGATTCACTTAATCTCTCAGAGAGTCATTTTCTTTATCATCAAACCTAACCTTCCAGATTTTTTCATGTCCACTTTAGAAGTCTGGGCCAGTGATTGTCACCCTTTCTTCCCTCCCACTTCCAGTAATCATATATATATATATATATATATACACACACACACATACACACATATATATATACACATATACATTCATATATGTATGTATATATATAATTATATATATATATAATGTGTATATATATATATATATATATAACGTATATAAGTATATATTGTTTATGTTTTGACTTCCTCCATTAGAATGCATGTTTCTCAAGGGCAGAAAGTATCTCATTTTGCTTGTGTAAGAACCCCAGGCAAGGCATTAGCTTGCTCCCTTCAGAGTTACATTTCCTCCCAGTTTGGGAATAAAAGAAACCAATGTCAGATCAAATGAGATATTTACAAAGGAGTTACTACACTGCTTGTCATATTCCAAATGACACAAATTTGAATGATGATTATTATTACCATTGTTTTTGTTTTTGTTACTAGATATGACTTCCAATAGGAAGGCTGAGGTCTTTTGCTTTCTAAAACAGTGGAATCTTGGGGAACGCTCGAGAGAGGAGAAAAATGAGAGTAGAAGGAAGAGGAGGAAGTCATCCCATGGTAACACAGTAACTGTCGTAGAGAGTAACTGTGATATCTGCAGTTCCCATCTTCAAGACCATGATCTATGACCCCTCTGAGGAGAAGGAAAGATGTGTATGACTGTAGCAGAAGGCCAAAGAAGAAACAAAAGTATAAAAGGAATGGACAGTCTTTTCCCTGCTCCTGCTGCTTGTCCCTTCATAAGTATGTGCTTTTATTTTTTTTTTTAAAGATCTCTTATTGATCATGAGCTAAAATAGACTGAAGAAAGGAGATTGTGGATCAAGTACTTCAAAAGAGCACAAACACTCACAGGATTCAAAGTCAGGCAGTTTATTACTAACAAACATGCAAGTGTGGGACTCTCTAGGCCTTAAACCCCACAAATGGTGAGCAGGGCTTCTGGTGGGATACATACATAGAGTGATAGCTCAGACCTGGGTCTCTACCCTTATATCTGATTGATAGTATTTGCCAGGTTGCTTGATTGTTGTCCTTCGTTCTCAGAGAGGACCAGAATGAAATCACCATGATAAAGTGATGTTTCAGTGTGTCTGACTGGGGCTGATCAGACCAAACTGAGTTCAGAATGCTCTACCACAAGTTGGACACAGATAATCCATGTGAATATTTGGGATGGGTACATCCTATGTTTACTTTGTACTATCTCAATTTTACTTTGCTAATAGAGCACAAGTACCCTTTCTGATATGGGAATTCCATGCTAAGCAGTCCTGTGCTAGTGTCTCTCATGTCACACAAACAAATCCAAATTTCTTGAGAAAGACCTTGAGAGTGTCCTTGTATCACTTCTTCTGACCACCATATAATTCCCTGCCCCATGTGAGTTCTCTGTAAAAGTCTTGTGGCAAAGTGTACATTTTGCATTCTAACAACATGGCCAGCCATTCAGAGTTGCATTCTATGAAGTATATTTTGAATTCTTGGCAGTTCAGCTCAAGCATGGACTTCAGTGTCTGGTATCTTATCCTGCCAGATGATCCTCAGAATCTTCCTAAGACAGTTCAGATGGAAACAATTCAGTTTCCTGGCATGTCGCTGATAGACTGTTCATGGTTCACAGGCTTATAAAAATGAGGTCAGCACAATGGCTCTGTAGACCTTCAGTCTGGTAGTCAGTCATTCCTATACCTCTTGTCTTCCAAACTTTTCTTCAGAGCCTCCCAAACACTGAACTAGTCATAGCAATTCATGGATCAGTCTCATTATCAATGTGTACAACTCTGGAAAGAATACTACCAACGTAAATAAACTTATCCACAGCATTCACACTTCTCCTGTTGTTGTAACCTACAGGGATTGAGGAAGAGGGACTTTAGGAGGAGTCAATCAATGGGTGACCTACAGTGCAACTCCTGTTAATGGATAACAATGTGATTGTGATTATAAAAATTGGTCGATTTTCCCTAACCAAATAAAATGAAGGTTTTGTAATATTAATGCAACAAGAAGATCCTCCTTATCTATTAATGGGCCTATGTGACCACATGTGCTCAATCATGGATGTTTTGCTGCTTTGAAGTCTGGCCCAGCTGTGATACATCCCAAGTCACATAAAGGGAGAGGAATTTGCCTAAAGCAGAACTTTCTCGGGGGAGAAACTTGCTTATGAGGAGGCTTGCTTGTAAAAGTCTTTCACACCTTTTTATACTAAAGTAATTAAGCACTGACTCATGAGGTTTATGATGCCTTCTGGTTCTGAAAGTGCATATATATATATGTATATATATACATATATATATGTGTATATTCTGAGGTAGGTATTTTGCTTCAGGAGTTCACTTATGAGAAGGACCTTTTTGTTCCCTGTATGGGACTCGGAGTAGCTATTTGTTAAGAGCCCCCAACTACTCAGATGTTGTTAGTGTTTCAATATCCAGTGGAGTATGTAGGTGGTTGTATTTCTTTGTTCAGACAGTTGGAGCACTGTCTGTTGATCTTTGGGCTAATTTCTCTGCTTGTATTTTCTCTGTCTGTAATTTCTCCATGTTCAGGGTGTTAACCTTTCCCCTGAACTGGTGAGTGATTTGCATATGTTTCACTAAAGAAGGATTGTTAACCCCTTTGAAGCTGTCTTTCCTATATAAAGCAGATCAGAGAACCTATGCTAGCAGACCATCCTGGGTGTGCTAGGATGTTTACCAATATATTCGGTGTAGTCAGCAGCATCTGTATATACTAAAGGCAAGTATAGGGTTTTGTGGGACTAGTGGGACAGTTGTTGACCCGGTCATCATGTTGCTTGTTGTAGTTGTGATGGCTGTGGTTCTATGGAGCCCCAGGAACAGCAGCAATCTGAGAAAAACCAAGCAAGCAAGATCAGTGGGAGAGAACCCTGGTGAGGTGAGATATGGAGCAGGAGTGGAGAGTTGTCTATGTGTGAAACCAGGCAAGAGCTGAAAAGAGTCTGCCCCTATGGGAGGAGGAAATCAATTCAGAGTTAAGGAGGATTTGCAGCAGGGCAAGAGCAGTGAGAGTACTTTCATGGCATACTCCCTGGTATGGTATGGGACCCAGGGGTGGATTTGTCTATAGTAGGATGGGAGAAAGCACCAACCCTTGGGAAACCTTCCCTGTTGAATTTGTTGCCCAGTCACCCCTTAGGACTTGGAAGCTAGGGGTGGAGGAGTGTTAAGAACTTCAACTCTTTGCACCTGAGAGTGCCAGGTGAGAGTCTGCAATGGCAGTGTGGGGAGGAGGAAAATCCCCCAAAATGCATTTATTTGGACATTTTGTTTTGAATTGACTGTGACCAAGGGGTGGAGTATATTGATGGAGGGATGGTGGAGTATATATATGATGGTATATACTTGTGGGTTTGTTTCAAGCCATATAGCCACCTTGGAAATAACTTGATATGTTGATATGTATTTTGCAAATGTGAAGTTTATGATGTGTTAATTTTGTGATTTTTCCTTTTGTATTGCTATGGGCATTATGTTGATGTGATACATAATTCTGGCACACCCAGTACCATGGCCTCTGGAGTGGAAGTCTTGCGATTCCAGCTCCCAGGGCATGAGGCTGCTACCCTTCAAAACCAGCTTTAGGCAGAAGAGTATTTCTGCAATGTCACCATCATGGCAGACAGCCTCAAGTTCCAGGGCCACAAGGTTATCTTGGTGGCCTTCTCCACATTTCTTTATGAGCAGTTTCTCCTCAATCCCAGTTCAGAGCTGCAGGCCTCACTAATGCACAGTGCCAGAATCATGGCAGACCTCCTCCTGTCTTGCTATAAAGGTGCTCTTGGGTTCACTGTCCATTGCACTGTCAACTGACTGCTGCCTCCTATCTCCAAATGGAGCTTGTAGTAGAAAAATGTACAAATGCTTGAGCCAGTTCATTGAACCAAAGATTGATCTAAAAGAGGATGGAGTCAGTTGAGGGAATGGATTGACTGGGCTCAGTCCCACCCACTGGAACCCCTAATCCAGCTTCCAACCCCCCACTACCACTTCCTATGCCTCCTCTTCTCCAGCTAGTGAAGATAAAATTTCCCTGTGATGAGGACCTTGAGCTAAAGACAGAAGAAGAAGAAGAGGATGAAGATGAGGATGTATCAGATATCTGCATTGTCAAGGTGGAATAAACAATGGAAGTGGCACAGAGGCTTAAGCCCCTTGAAGACATTGCAGGGAAACTTGGTGTTGGAGGGGGTCGTGGCCTTGGAAGGAGTAGTGGACTCATCAATGAAGCTGGAGAAACTATTGATGCCCCTGATGATAACACAGCATCCCAGGGACTGGTGAAGGCCTGCTATAGCCTTACAGAAGATGAGGAAGGGGAGGGTCTGTTGCTGCTTTCTGGAGGTCAAGTAGGGGAGGGTATTATCCTTAGAATGGGAAATGAAGCCCTAGCTGCAGCCACTATGTCCTGGAGAAGTGGAGTTAATGGGAGTTATGGGGGCATCAGGAGTCGTATACCAGGGGGCTCCCCAGTGGGAAGCCCATTGAAGAACATTAAGTGTCCAATGTGCTCACAAGTGTTTCAGGATGTGGAAAAACTTGTGTTTCATATGAAAACCCAGCACTTCATCTTTATGTGCCCTCGACTTGAGAAGCAGTTCAATCATAGCAGCAACCTCAACTGTCACATGAATGTTCATCGAGGTGTCAAGTCACACTCCTGTGGTATTTGTAGCAAGTGTTTTACACTAGCTATACGAGCACCTCAACCTTCACTTTGGGCTCAACCTTATCATTGTTCTTACTGTGATGCGTGATTTGTCCATAAACCTTCCATTCCTCAACACCTCAAGGAGCAGCATGGCAAGACCACAGCAGAGAATGTCCTTAATGCCAGTGTGTCGGAGCTCAATGCCCTCCCCCACTAGCTGGAGGACAATTAACTAGGGGAAGGGTTGAGATGAGGTGAGGAGATTGCTGGTAGAGGGGGATGATGAAAGATTCTCTCTTCAAAAGGGGAAGAAGGTTGAAGGGGAAAAGGGCTTTTCTGTTTCCAGGAGAGTTAACATACATCTTAGGGCTAAAGGCAGTGGTCTTAAGAAAAGAACAGATGCTCAGGTTTTCCTCTGATAATAAGAAAGGGTTAGACCTTGCTGAGGAGATTAACTGACCATTCTTTGGGATGACGAGGAAAGAAAAGGTTCCTGTTTTCTAGGATAAAAGGGCCCAGGAAGAGGGATGACTCTTTTCTGGAATAGATAGATAATTGAGGTCAAGATGATGTGCAGGGTGTAAGTAGTAAAAAGGGGATATAGGGGATGGTTTTATCATTGGGTAAGAAAGCTATAGAGAATACAACTCAGTTGAGTAGGGTGGGTGGGAATTGGGAGGGAGTCTTACCAAAGCTATACCTGTCCTTAGGTGGTAATAGAACAGGGGAAACCTCTTAAATTCCTGGGAGGGGGCAATTATTATGAGGAAAAGATTATCAAGTCCCAGGGAGAAAGGGTAGAGAATGTCTTTTTATCATGCTAGGGAGGAGGAAAGGGGACTGGGATAGGCTTTTGTCTCAGGAGACAAAAAGTGGCAAATGATTATAAAATGAAAGAAAAAGGAGAATAGAAGTAGATTAGAAAATAAATAGTGGCAAAATAAGAAAAGTCAGAAGTAGTAAGGATTAGGGAGGGGACATGGGGAAAAAAGGAAAATACCTAGAAAATGGGAGGGGAGGGAAAAGCAGGGGAGGAAAAGGGCGTGATAGAGACATAATGGTACTTTTTACTAAAAGGGACATATTTTTCAGGAGTTTTCTGGAACCTGAAGTCTCAGTTTCTGCTTTTCCACAAAATATAAAAAAATTTTTAAAAAAATATTTATTTTTAGTTTTCACCATTGGTTTCCACAAGGCTTTGAATCTCAAATTTTCTTCCCATCTCTCTCCTGAGATGAGATGGCATGCATTCTGATTACCTCTTCCCCGAATCTGCCCTCCCTTTTATCAACACCCCTCTTATCCCCTTCCCCTTTACTTTCTTGAATGGCAAGATAAATTTCTGTACCCCACTGCTTGTATATCTTATTTCCTAGGTTTTTTTAACTTCTGTTTTTAAAACTTTGAGTTCTGGAGGCACAGCCAAGATGGCGAAGTAGAAAGACACACATACTTTAGCTCTTACCCCCCCAGCCCATAAAATACATGTAAAGAAGAACTCTCCACAAATTCTAGAGCAACAGAAGCCACAGAACAACAGAGTGGAGGAGATTTCTAGCTCAGAGTGACCTGAAAGATCGACAGAAAAGGTCTGTCCCACCAGACACAGAGCAGAGCCCAGCCCAGCCCAGAGGAGCAGATCTGAGCAGGCTTCAGGGACAGATCTCAAGTGGCAGTGCAGATCCCTCAATCCACAGGCGCCAAAGGTCAGTAAGAAGGTCTTTTTGGCTGGTCAAAAAGGGAGGAGGGTATCCCTATAACTCGGGCCTCCTCAGGTGGCAGCAGTGGAGGCAACAGAGGACGGGGCTCCCAAAGCAGGCAGTAGCCCTCATCCATTGTTAAAAGTCTCACAGTAAACCCCCTGAGGGAGCTGAGCCCTGTGTGGCAGCCCTGATCCCACCTGAGCAACTGATCTTAATCTCACACTGAATAACAACTCTGCCCAGGCCTAAAACCCCTGAGGGACTGGAGCAGCTCATCTGAATCTCAGCCCCCAGTGCTGGCTTGGTGGAACCAGAGGCAAGGTAGTTGTGAAGAGGAAACTCAGAAGTCAAGTAACTGGCTGGGAAAATGCTCAGAAAAGGGAAAAAAATAAGACCATAGAAGGGTTACTTTCTTGGGGAACAGGTGTCTCCCCCCATTCTTTCAGATGAGGAAGAACAAGACATACTGTTAAGAGAAGTCAAGGCCTCTGCCTCCAGGGCCTCCAAAGGGAACTTAAACTGGGCTCAGCCAATAGAAGAGCTTAAAAAAAACAGTTGGCAGCTTACTAAAGGAGAACCAAAAAATGCTGAAGAAAATAACAGCTTTAAAAAGAGGCTAACTCAATTGGAAAAAGAGGTCCAAAGAACCAATGAGGAGAAGGGGGCTTTAAAAAGCAGAATTAGCCAAATAGAGGAGAAGGTTCAAAAGCTCACTGAACAAAATAAATCATCGAAAGAGAGAATTGAGCTCAGGGAAATGAACAAGTACAAGTTAAACCAAGCAGTTAGCAAACAAAATCAAAAGTTTGAAAAAATAGAAGATGTGAAACATCTCACTGGAAAAACAACTGACCTGGAAAATATATCCAGAAAAAATAATTTAAAAATTATGGGGTTACCTGAAAGTCATGATCAAAAAAAGAGTCTAAACATTATCTTTCATGGAATTATCAAGGAAAACTACCCTGATATTCTAGAACCAGAAGGCAAAATAAATATTGAAAGAATCCACCAATCACCTGCTGAAAGAAACCCAAAGAGAGAAACTCCTAGGAATACTGCGGCCAAATTTCAAAGTTCCCAGATCAAGGAGAAAATACTGCAAGCAGCTAGAAAGAAACAATTTGAATATTGTGGAAATACCATCAGGATAACACAGGATCTGGCAGCTTCAACATTAAGGGATCAAAGGGTTTGGAATGGGATATTTCAGAGGTCAAAGGAACTGGAATTGAAACCAAGAATCCCCTACCCAGCAAATCTGAATATAATGCTTCAAGGGAATAAATGATCATTCAATGGTATAGAGGGCTTTCAATCATTCATATTGCAGAAAAGACCAGATCTATATAGAAAATTTGACTCCCCAAGACAAGAATCAAGAGAAGCATGAAAAGGTAAACAGGAAAGAAAAATCATAAAAGACTGTCTAAAGCTGAACTGTTTACATTCCTATATGGAAAGAAAATATTTATAACTCTTTAATCTTTTCTCAGTATTTGGGTAGATGGAGAGATTGTATACACACACACACACACACACACACACACACACATATAGATAGAGAGTACAAGATGTGTTGAATCAGAAGAGACGATATCCACATGCAAAAATAAAATTAAATAAAAATTAAGGGGTGAAGGAGGAAAATACCGGGAAGAGAAAGGGAGAAATGGAACAGAACAGGCTATAACTCATAAAAGTGATAAGAAAAATCTTGTCCATCGGAGGAGAAAAGGGAGAAGGTGAGAGGGGAAAAATGAAGCTACTCTTTCCATATGAGATTGAAGGAGGGAATAACATACTAAATTTGATATGAAAATTTATATCACACCACAGGAAAGTAGGGGAGGAGGCGACAAGTAGGGTGAGGGGAATGATAGAAAGGAGGGCTAATGGGAGAAGGCAGTTACTAGAAATAAACACTTTCAAGAAGAGACAAGGTCAATTGCGGGGAAAAAATAAGGGGGAATAGAGTAGGACAGAGGGCAATATAATTAGTATTACACAACATGATTATTATGGAAGTCTTTTGCAAAACGACACATATTTAGTCTGTATTGAATTGCTTCCCTTGGGGTTGTGAAGGGAATTCAAAGTATTAGCAATGAATGTGAAAATTTTTATTGCATACACTAGGGAAATAAGAAATACAGGAAATGGGGTATAGAACTTTATCTTGCCCTACAAGAAAAGAGAGAAGATGGGGATAAGGGAAGGGTGGGGTGTGATAGAAGGGAGGGTACAATGAGGGAAGGAATCATCAGAATGCAAGGTATTAGGAACCAGGGGGAGGGGAGTGATGAGGACAAAAATTGGACATGTTACACAGTGAGGTAAAAGAAATTAGTATTAAAACAATTGACTGACGTAATTACTGAGAATAAATCAATGACATCTTTAGTCTGGGGAAAAGAATTTTAGTCTAAATTTCCTAGATGAAGGTAACCTTGGGTAAAATTTGGCATTGATGGAAAAGTTAAAGTTTTAATGGTAAATTTGATTTTATGATTGCTATTTAATCAGGAACTAGAACATGTATAGAAAGGCATGTAAGACACTTAAGATTTACCTCAAAAGATGTTCCTTAGCCAAAGTGAAATTATAATCATATTTGAAACCTGGTTATTGGAACTTGCCATTTTTAAATGCTGTGGAACTATTCAGTGTCTGTTCTTCTGAGTCTAACTCCAGGTATGGATAGCAAGAAAGTCGGTCTGAACCTCCAATCCATGATACCAGTAAGTTGGTGAGATGCTGGTATGAACTGCAGAAAGTAATCTCATGGGAAGGGTGGGAGAGCAGCTGTTCAACCTGGGCTAAGGAAGGATTCTCTTGACTGAATTTCCCCACTGACACCTGGCAGACTTTAAGCCTGACTGAATGCAAGTGCACAATCTTATCCTGCCTGGAATTGACATGAAGTTGGGGAGATATTGTATCCCTGCAATGCCCCTACTCTTGGTGGCAATTTCCTACAGTCAAAAGGTTAGTAAGCTTAATTCAAGATGTATTAAATTATAGATTATTGGTAGGGGAACATCCGAATTTAAGTCTAAAATCAAGCTATTAGGCATATGACTTTAGACCAACAACAATAAGTTAGGGTCCTTTAATTCTTAGTAATACTGTGGAGACAATTAGGTCAAGAGCTTGTGTAGTTAGCAACATAGATATTATTTCTGTCTCAGTTGGTTAATATTTTAAAAAAATTCTTTTGTGGTCCATATTGTAAATGCTTTAAAACAAAGTATCACCTGACCAAAAGTTTGAATTGTTTTGCCTGTTATGAACTGAGTTAAAAAATGAAAAATAAAATTAAGAAAAAAACCAAAAAACTTTGAGTTTTAAATTCTCTCTCTTCTTCCCTCCCCACTCACCCTCATTGAGAAGGCAAGAAATTCAATATAGGCTACACATGTGTAGTTATCCAAAACACTTCCATAATAGACATGTTGCAAAAGACTAACTATATTTACCTCCATTCTCTCCTACCCCCCAATTATTCTATTTTCTCCTTTGACACTGTACCTTTTCAAAAATGTTTGCTTCTGACTATCCCTTTCCCCAATCTGTCCTCCCTCCTACCATCCCACCTTTACCCCCTTTCTCCCTACTTTCCTGAAGGGTAAGACACCAAATTGAGCGTGCTTGTTATTCCCTCCTTAAGTCAATTCAAATGAAAATAAGGTTCATTCATTCCTTTTCACCTCCCCCTGTTTCCCTTCTATTGTGAAACCTTTTTCTTCCCCCAAAAACTGTTAATTTAGTTTTAGTTTTCAACATTCACTTCCACAAGATTTCTCCCCATTTCTCCTCTTCTCCCTCACCAAGGCACTATGCATTCTGATAATTCTTTCCCCTAATCTGCCCTCCCTTCTATCACATCCCTCCCTTCCCTTATCCTTGTAGGGCAAGAGAGAGTTCTATACCCCATGACCTGTATTTCTTATTTCCCAGTTGCATGCAAAAGCAATTGTCAGCATTCGCTCCTAAAACTTCTCTCCTTTCTTACCTCCCCACCCATTCCCACTGTGAAGGCAAGCAATTCAATATAGGCTTTACATGTGTAGTTATGCAAAAGACTTCCGTAATAGTCATTTTGTGAAAGACTACATATATTTTCCTCCATCCTATCCTGCCCCCAATTTATTCTATTCTCTGTTTTGACCTTGTGTCTCCCCAAAAGTATTTACTTTTAATTACTCTCTCCTCCCATTTGCCCTCCCTTCTATCATCCTCCTCCCACCAAACCCACTTATTCCCTTTTCCCCTACTTTCCTGAAGTGTAAGATAGATTTTCATACCAAATTGAGTGTGCATATTATTCCCTCCTTAAGCAAAATGTGATGAGAGTAAGTTTCATTTTTTCCCTCTCATCTTGCCCCTTTTCCCCTCCATTGAAACAGCTTTTTCTTGCCTCTTTTATGTGCCTCATTCCATTTCTCTCCTTCTCCTCCAAATATTTTCCTCTCTCATCCTGTAATTTTATTATTTTAGATATCATCTCTTCCTATTCAACTTACCCTGTGCCCTCTGTCCATATGTATATAATCCCTCCAACTACCCAAATACTGAGAAAAGTCTCAAGAGTTACAAATATTATCTTTCCATGTAGGAATGGAAACAGTTCAACCTTTGTAAGTCCCTTATGATTTCTCTTTCGTTTTCATGCTTGGCTTGATTCTTGTGTTTGAATGTCAAATTTTCTATTCAACTCTGTTCTTTTCATCAAAAATGCTTGAAGTCCTCTATTTCGTTGAATGAACATTTTTTTGCCCTGAAGTATTATGCTCAGTTTTGTTGGATACATGATTCCTGGTTTTAATCCTAGTTCATTTGACTTCTGGAATAGAGCAGAGTCCTCCCCTAGACCTGGCCCCAGGAGGCAGCTATGGCAGGCAACAACCAGAGTCCATTGTCGGAGCCCTCTGCCTAAAGCTCCTGGGGGAATTGAGCAGCTGATATGAACCTCAGCCCTGAGCATGGTCCTGGGGCGTGGCAGAGTTGGAGGCACCTGAGGAGTAAACTCTCTCTTGATTGTGCCACTCTAGAATAACTGAGAACTTACAGGTCCCTAGATATACCCCACTCTTGACAAAAGACCCAAAAGTCAAGTAACTGGTTGGGAAAATGCCCAAAAAACTAAGACTTTAGAAGTTTACTTTCTTGGAGAAGAGATATTTTCTCCCAACCTTTCAGATGAGGAAGAACAAAGCGTATGATCAGGGGAAGACACAAAACTCCAGGCTTCTGCATCCCAAACATCCAAAATACATAGGCAATGATCTCAGGCCATGGAAGAGCTCAAAAACGATTTTGAAAATCAAGTAAGAGAGGTGGAGGAAAAATTGGGAAGAGAAATGAGAGCAATGCAACGAAATCATGAAAAGCAAGTTAAGAGCTTGTTAAAGGAGACCCAAAAAATGCTCAAGAAAATAACACCTTTAAAAATAGGCTAACTCGAGGGTGTGGAGCCAAGATGGAGGAGTAGAAAGACACACATAAGCAGGGTCTCCCCACACAGCCCACAAAATACCTGTAGAGAGGGACTCTCAAGCAATTCTGGAGCAGCAGAAGTGGATAACAACAGAGTGGAGGAGATTTCCAGCTTAGTGTGACCTGACAGACCCACAGGAAACATGGGTTGCACTGGACACAGAGCTGAGCCCAGCCCAGCCTTGGCTCCATGGCACAGCTTGTGAACAGAACTTGAGGGCAGAATTTTCAGTCCCGAAATCCCCAGTCCCAGTAGCAGCGGTTCCCAGATCCCTTAACCCACAGGCCCCAAAGGTCAGTGACAGGGTATTTTCAGCTGGCCAGGAAGGGAGAAGGGCCTTCCCATAGCTTCAGCAGCAGGCAGCTGCCACAGAGGCTGCATAGCAGCCCATACAGACCTCTCCATTGTTGGAGGGTAAAAACCCCTGGGGGCACTGAAGAGCTGAGTCTTACCTCAGCCCTGTGTGGAGGCTATGGGCAAGCTGGTCTTTGTCTCACACTGAATGGTGGCCCTGCCCATCCAGCTTATCTGAAAATCAGCCCTGAGTGCTGACTTGGTGGAACTGGAGGCTAGGAGGCTGTGGAGAGGTAACTGTTAAGATTCTGGACACAAAAATCCTTCTCTACATCCAGACCAGTACAAGCTTGATTGTGCCACCTTGGAGGAACTGAGATCTCACAGATTCCCAGAGTATATCCTACTTTTGACAATGGAACACAAAAGTCAAGTAACTGGTTAGGGAAAATGCCCAAAAAAGAGGGAAAAAATGAGACTATAGAAGGTTACTTTCTTGGTGGACAGATATCTTTTCCCATCCTTTCTGATGAGAAAGAACAATGCTTACCATCAGGGAAAGAAATAAAAGTGAAGGCTTCTATATCCCAAACATCCAAAATAAATATTCAATGGGCTCAGGCCATGGAAGAGCTCAAAAAGGATTTTGAAAATCAAGTAAGAGAGGTGGAGGAAAAACTGGGAATAGAAATGAGAGAGATGAAAGAAAAGCATGAAAAGCAGGTCCACACCTTGCTAAAGGAGACCCAAAAAAAATGCTGAAGAAAATAACACCTTGAAAAATAGGCTAACTCAATTGGCAAAAGAGATTCAAAAAGCCAATGAAGAGAAGAATGTTTTAAAAAGCAGAATTAGCCAAATAGAAAAAGCCAAAATGAACATCCTTTTTCCTGAAGAAAATAGTTCTTTAAAAATTAGAATGGAACAGATGGAGGCTAATGACTTCATGAGAAACCAAGAAATCACAGAACAAAACGAAAAGAACGAAAAAATGGAAGATAATGTGAAATAACTCATTGGAAAAACAACTGACCTGGGAAACAGATCCAGGAGAGACCATGTAAAAATTATGGGACTACGTGAAAGCCTTGATCAAAAAAAGAGCCTAGACATCATCTTTCATGATATTATCAAGAAAAACTGCCCTGATATTTTAGAACCAGGGGGCAAAATAAATATTGAAAGAATCCAACGATCACCTCCTGAAAGAGATCCAAAAAGAGAAACTCTTAGGAATATTGTGGCCAAATTCCAGAGTTTCCTGGTCAAGGAGAAAATATTTCAAGCAGCTAGAAAGAAACAATTCAGGTATTGTGGAAATACAATCAGGATAACACAAGATCTAGCAGCTTCTACATTAAGGGATCGAAGGGTGTGGAATATTATATTCCAGAAGTCAAAGGAACTAGGACTAAAACCCAGAACCCAGCAAAACTGAGCATAATACTTCAGGGCAAAAGTAATCTTTCAATGAAATCAAGGACTTTCAAGCATTCTTGATGAAAAGACCAGAGCTGAAAAGAAAATTTGACTTTCAAACACGAGAATGAAGAGAAACATGAAAAGGTAAACAGCAAAGAGAAGTCATAAAGGACTTACTAAAGTGGAACTGTTTGTAACTCTTGAAATTTTTTCAGTATCTGGGTAGTTGGTGGGATTACACACACACACACACACACACACACAGACAGAGAACACAAGGTGAATTGAATAGGATTGGATCACACCTTAAAATAATGAAATTAAGCGGTGAGAAAGAAATATATTGGGAGGAGAAAAGGAGAAATAAAATGGGGCAAATTATCTCTCATAAAAGAGGCAAGTAAAAGACTTTTCAATGGAGGGAAAAAGGGGAGAGGTGAGAGAAAAAAACATGAAGCTTACTCTCATCACATTTAACTAAAGGAAGGAATAAAATGCACACTCATTTTGGTAGAAAACCTATCTTACAATATGGGATAATGGGGGAGAAGGGATTAAGCGGGAGGGGGAAAATGGAAGGGAGGGCAGTGGGAAGAGGGAGCAGTTTTGGGGAGGGATAGGATCCAAAGAGAGAATAGAAGAAATGGGGGACAGGATAGGATGGAGGGAAATATAATTAGTCTTACACCACATGACTATTATGGAAGTCATTTGCAAAACTACACAGATATGGCCTATATTGAATTGCTTGCCATCCCAAAGGGAATGGGTGGGGAGGGAGGGATGAAGAGAAGCTGGAACTCAAAGTTTTAGGAACAACTATTGAGTATTGTTCTTGCAACTAGGAAATAAGAAATACAGGTAATGGGGTATAGGAATTTTTCTTGCCCTTCAGGACAAAAGAAAAGATAGGGATAAGGGAATGGAGGGATGTAGAAGGGAGGACAGATTGGTGACAGGGGTAATTAGAATGTTCAGCGTTTTGGGGTGGGGGAAGGGGAGAAATGGGGAGAAAATTTAGAACCCAAAATTTTGTGGAAATGAATGTTGAAAACAAATAAATAAATGTAAATAAAAATTTAAAAACAAAGACCCCCAAATAGGCTAACTCAATTGACAAAAAGAGGACCAAAAAAGCAATGAGGAGAAGAAGGTTTTAAAAAATAGAATTAGCCTAATGGAAAAGGAAGTTCAAAAACTCACTGAAGAAAATAGTTCTTTAAAAATTAGAATGGAACAGATGGAAGCTAATGACTTCATGAGAAACCAAGGAATTACACAACAAAACCAAAGGAATGAAAAAAAGTGGAAGATTATATGAACTCTCTCATTGAAAAAAACAACTGACCTGGAAAACAGATATAGGAGAGACAATTTAAAAATTATGGGACTATCTGAAAGCCATGATTGAAAAAGAGCCTAGATATCATCTTTCATGAAATTATCAAGGAAAACTGTCCTGATATTGTGGAACCAGAGGGCAAAATGAAAGATGCCAGCAGCTCAATGGGAATAAAGCCACAGGATATTTGTCCCTAGGGGGAAGAAAGGTTGGGAGGATGACATTTTTAAGACTAAGATGAGATCCTTTTGACTAAGCTTCATGTAGAAGAAATCTCCCTACCTCTTTCATTCTGAGCCTGTTTGTACACCTGGCACCTTATACTATTCTTACTGGAAGTCAAATGGATCTGTGGATGCTTTATTCTGTTATATGTGTACTAAGTAATTGTGGCCCCTTGGGCTTAGGCCTGAAGGACCAGTATTGATGCTTCTATGCACGTCTCTGTTTCTTGCTTTCTTAACAAATCTTACTAACCAGCACAAACTGAGTTCTGATATGATGTATCTTGTTGCTGTTATATTTTAGTGCCTCTGCATTGCTTTAGAATATAGACATATGAGATTATAGTTATTTACGTACCCTAAAGAATTATGTAGCTATGTACTTCGCCCTATCTTCTGACCATTCATAGTTGTGTATTCATGGGTAAGATATAATCCTTGAAATTTCTCCAAAGCAGGGAATAATTAATCAATGACACACAAGTGTATAAAACCAAAATATAAATCTATTAAATAGTTCAAAGTACAATCAGAAACTTCTCCAGTTTTGTCTTGTAAAGAAAAAAGAAGTTTCACTGTATCAGTTTTTTTTCCTCAGAAGAAAGTAAGTTATGGAATAACCGGTGTTACCCCAAAGTAAAGTCAATTTTACTTACGTTTATTATTTAGTGGGGACATAATAAGTCTTTGTAGAAGAAGTGACTTGCCCTGAAATGAAGATATATCTTACTATAGGACAGGGAATTTGATGTACACTGATAAAATGCACACAATTTGTACTAAATTTGTTTACTCATGCTATTCCAGAACTTTTTTTGCTAGATTGGATTACATTTTTTCTAGAATAACAACATGCATTTTATTTTTTTAAATTTATTTTTTTTTCAGTTCTCAACATTCACTTCCACAAGAATTTGAATCCAAAATTTTCTCTCCTTCTCTCCACACCTTCCCACCCCAGGACGGCATGCACCTCATTTATAGACTGGATTACAATTTATAACCCCGGAAACAAATTCACTTGTATATTAATGTCATCTCCTCATAAGAAATGTGCTTTGAGATTTAGATCACTATCACTCTGTACTGCTCCTAAGGAAGAAGTTGAATTGGAATTAATTAGAATTCTAAAAGGAAAAAAATTGAAAAATTTCCGGTTTGAAATAATTTCAGTAAGTGTTGTGAAAAAATTTTTAGAAAACAATAATAATAAGGAATTAAATATAATTTATAAGATTTTCAGACTTCTTCCTTTTGTAATACTTTAAATATTTAGATTTTTTTTTCAGCTAAGATTTGAATTTCTTCAGTTTATCAATGTAACAATTTGCTAATTTCCATCACTGAAAATTAATGGTAAAGTCTGTGATAATTTAGGAAGGCACTTAACTCTACTTTGGTAAATATTACATTTTGAGCCAGAAAAAAAAATAATTTTACAAGTTGGATTCTCTTAATTTTTTAAAATTTCTTCCTTTATCTTCTTGTTAGCAGCATTTTAATTGAGGTTAGATGAAGATAGGAAGATCAAGGGGTATTTAAAAAATTTAAATTCTCTGAAAATTCAGGTGAATTACTGTTTCTTAAGTTAATAATCTTTTTATAGCTCTATTATTGATAGTATTGTAACCATAAATTTTGAGCTGATTTTAACTGGTTGTTGGAGAAGTAAAATTTAAGAAGATATACTAAATTCTATAGAAAGTCATAGAGAGAATTTCTGAAAATCTAAGAGATACTAGAGAAACAAGTGTACAGAAGACTATCCCCCTTTGGAGCTACTTTGAGAATGAGACCTATGCCAAAATGTAAAAGAGAATTGCTATCCATGGGCCAGAAGACCATATGGGTCACCTTGGATTCAAGATGAAATGTACTGATTAAATGGACATTGGGAGGCTGTTATTGGGATACAAGAAGCTGATGTTAATTAATGGTTTTGATGGTTAAATTGTCATTTTGGCCTTTTTTTCACAAGTGTCTATATTTGCTGAGTTTTCTCAATTGTGGTTAGACATTCAAATATTACTTCTAAATTTAGTCTATGTATATATATATAAAATGGTTTGTGCTATGCTTAACTAGCTTTGTTTTTATCTTTCAACTTTGTGCTAGTTGTTGTGTTACTACATTGATCATGGCAGCACACATGAGGACTGCTGCTCTGAATAATTTCAAGGGTCTAATCACAGAGTATAATGAACTCTCTATTCAGAAATAAACTAAACACTGCTTAGTAACAAAAAGCATAGCATTCATAGCAACGTGTTTAATCAACACAAGTGTCCAAGTAAAGTCCTTTTTCATCTTAATGCATGGTTGACTTTCAAGTCCCATGGAACTTCTGTGGGATGATCAGTCCCAACTCTCATCTGGATTCACATGTAGGCAGTTCTCTACTCCTGCTCCATGTCTCATTGGGACTGTTCCACTCCAGGCTCTTTCGGGTAGCTTCTACCTCTGGGGGAAAAAGCTCAACAGGACAACAATATTGACACACACCACCAGCACAATCATCTCAATTCACCTCCAAAGTCCAGAAGCTCTGTGTTAACAGCTCAGTTAACTTTAACAGCTCTCGAAAGAGATTTAGTCTCCTTCTCATAGGTAGGTCTCCATTCTCAGAGGTCTCCTTTCTCAGCTTTCAAAGGTCTTCTTTCTCAGCTCTCAGAGGTCTCCTCCCAGCTGGCTGAGGTCTCCTGTCAGCTCTCTTCTCAATGCTGGATCACCCCTTCAAGTCTAGCTCTCCTCAGGTGTGCTTTCTCAAAACCATCTCTCTTTATTTACGGTTGTATTTGGCATCTGATTGGCTAGAGCCTTCATGCACATATCTGATTGGCTAAAACTCAGTACATAAAAATAGCAAAAGAGCATACTTTGCTTGATGTTACATAAGGTAAAGGCTATTTTGAACTTTCACTAAAAAATAAACTTGTTTTAAAGTGCCCTACTGTCTATACTGATAATGTTAAACACCTTATAGGATAAATTATAAGATGAAATAGGATAAATGTTTCTCTCATTGATCAAAGAGGAGAATTAAAATGACCAATATAAATTCTGTATCATTTTATTATTGGTCTTATTTAAAAGTCTTTGATTTTTTCTGTAACTGCATTTGTCTTGTACCAATTTAAGTCATGGTCCTTTGTCTCTGAACTTAGTTCAGTCTTTATGTGGTGTGTTATGTGCTAATTGTAGAAATTTAACTCTCTTACTAATCACTGATCTATTCTTGCTCAAGAAATTTAGCTGACTTTAGGGAATATGTTTGAACACAAAGGAGCATCACCATGCTAGTTTTCAAAAAAGTTTTGTTGGTTGTCTTGCACCTGCAATCTTAGAACGGAAGCAGGGAGGGGTTTTTACTGGTCTTCATTACAAAACTTTCAATCAGTCATTTTGTTTCCTGCTCCTCAGTTCTGTATCCAATCATGTTGCCCTCAAGAATGTGATGACAGAAACCCTGTTCTAGTCTTTGTTCTGTAATCTGCAAAACATACAAAATGGGAAAGGTTCTTTTTCTCTGGGTCTTTCGCACATATGGAGGTAATGAATTGATCACTTTATAACAGACAGCATGCCCCTTTTAATAAATGTCATCTTGCTGGAAGAATTACCTCAGTTTTTCTTTTGTTAAATTTAACTTATGACATAAGGGATTCCTTATCTCAGTCCTGATGAAGGACAAATTTCACAAAACCTTCCTTTTCTCTGTTTCCTCCAGAAAATTCTTATCTGTATTTGTATATCATAAGTAAACATAATTTTTTCCCTTCATATGTTGAAGTACGAACTGCTGTTCTGAAGATTCTGTTTGATCATATGACAAATGCAATTTCCAAAGTAGAATGGGAATGCTTAACAAACACTGCAGGAATGAGAGTCCAAAATGACCTTTACAAACTGAGACTGAGAGGTTCATAACAAAAAGGCATCAGAATAGGTTAGATGTAAGGCATACATAAATTGTGTTTTCCAGCTTTAAAGCTCTAAACAAATGCTAGATATGATCAAGATTTTCACTGACATTAATGTCCCTTATAAGCTCTAAACCCTACAGTTCTTTGATCCCTTTGACTACTGACCTGCTCTCATCAACTTCTTGAAGACATCTACATTTAAGAGTAGAGACAAAGTGCTGGACAGTGGAACACCTAAGGAAAAGTGAGTCAGGATCTTTTCTTTACCATGAGTGAAAGAAAGAATTGGAGAATTTGGGAATCAGAACTGATGAGCACAAATGGGCTGATGGCTGGGAAACATGCATCCAAGAGAGTTGATATGGGAATCAGCCACTGATCATATTTACCAAATTCAAAGAGATAAAATGAAAACATGGCATTGATTAAGTAGAAGGAGACATAGGTGCTCACCAACACCAAGATGGTGTGAGTGGCTCTAATCTCAGGTGATTTTCTTGACAAGAGGCCAGAGCTGTGAATATGCTGTACTTGCTGATGGTGCCTTTTCAGGAGACTCACAAGATAGCCACTGGCCACGACCATAAAACCCACACACAACAAATCAGGAATAGAGTACACAATTACAAATAGTGAAACTTTGACTGAGGCTGGTGCATAATCTGAACAGAATCCTATATTCCATATCCTTGTGTTGTTACTGTTTTCTGTAAAGTTCTGCATATTCACAAACATAAAGATATTCATCAGTATATGTAGAGTCCAGCAGAAAAGAGAGAAGGGGAAAATGCACTTTGAGGTACAAGTTTTGAGTTCTGACCATGTGGAAGAGGAAATGGGACTGAAAATGATTACTTGAAAGCCACTTAGAAGGCAGGTGATGCTGACAGAAAGACCATGGGCCACTCGGTGGAAGAAAACAATAAGTCTGCACCCAACACGATCCAGGAAAATATTCAACCCCAAAGCAACCATTGTCTGAGGAAGTCCCTTGGAAATAAGCACTAAAGAGTTGGCCAAAGCCAAGTGGGAAAAAATGGAGTCCACAGGCCTCATCCTGCTGCCACTTAGGAAACTGGAGATACAATGGCAAAGGAGGAAAATGTTTCCCAATAGACCAGCTCCTGTCTGTGTGAAGAAGATAATACCTAGAACTAAATCAAGAGAAACAATTCGCTCACTGACAGAAATATAATTGTTCCCAGAGACAGAGAGAGAAGTAATAAAGAGGGGAGGAGAGACAAGGTTTTCAAACTTTCTTGGAGAGCATTTGCTATTGACATTGATCCAGACTTGTAATGTTCAACCTGATTTATATTTCTTGAGTTTTCAATCAGTAGTGGGCAAGAGCAGATGCCTATATACTTGAAAGTAATATAGATGAAGGATCATAATTTCACTAGGATATCAGGAGACTTTTCTTCAGTCACCGAGAGTTATCCATGAGATTGGGAAATGTATGCTCAATTTTAGTCTTAAAATCCACAAGGGAAAGACATTTAGTTCAATCCTTCACTGAAATAAGTGAAAAATCAATAAATAAGAAACACGATAAATGACAGAGTTGAACAGATTATTAAAGAAATCACATTTAATAACTACATGAAGAAAGGTAAATGGAAAAATTCATTAAGTAAAGGTGGAAGAAAAATATGTATTGTTCATGTTCTCTGACAAAAGTATGTAGATATATGTAGAAATTAAGGAATCCTGTGCTATATTTTTGATCATATTGCAACAAAAAGATAATAGATCTAAGAAGAACAAATTTTAAAAACTGAATGTTTTAAATTGTGCTTCAGAATGGATATTAGCAACCAAAATACCACACATAAAAATCTCAAATTAGGTAAGACTGAGCAAGATTTATCACACTGAAAATCCATGAGAATAATAAGAAATTTAAGAAAGAGTATGTTGTTAAATATTAAACAAAAGGAATGATACATCCAGCGAGAATAGGAGAAAATATTCAAAACAATAGCAGAAATTAAGTAAATAGTATAAAATAAAATATTATGTATTAAGTCAAGAATTGGCAAAGAAAAGAATAACATGAAATGAAAGGCCATTATCAAAAATAGTTTTCATTTTAAAAAGTAAACTCAAATGACTAAATTTTGAAAGGAAAAAGGGGAGATTGTATCAAGCTAAAAATGAAAATTACCCAATGAATATTCCCTAAAATTTGACAATTTAAGTAAGTTTAATAGTTTTAGAGATTCAAAATACCAAAAATTACCATGACGAGAAGTAGATCACATACGGAAGCTAATCATAGAGCTTACCTGGATTATTGAGGTTCCTAGATTAGTTACAGATTGAAAGAAATTATTGGGTGACTTGATAGAATAAAGAGTCATATCAAACTTCCTATTAAAACAATGGATGAGAGTGTTGAGAAAATATATGAAAATTGGAAATTAAGAGGCAATATTTGCTTTTCCAAACCTGTAGAAGTATGATATTCAAGTATCTATTAACACAATTAAGAGAACAGTAAGGTGCCATAAATAAAGTGACTGCCTAGGAATCCAGAACAGATACGTTCAAGTGCAACCTCTGAGACATTGTGGCTTATTAAACTGAGTTGTTACTCATCTTTGCACCATCCTAGACAGCTGTCTTAGACTCAATGGTTTAAGAAAGAGTGATTTATGGTAGGAGGGCAATTTCCTGACTGGGAGTCTTTATACCAAAGAAACCTCAGACAGAGGCAAATACTACTACTATTTCTAATGCCTACTTCTATTACTACTACTACTATAGTACTATTATTACTACTACTACTATTGCTATTAATTCTCCTATTACTACTTCTACTACATTACTACTACTACTACTACTATGATGGCTACTACTACTACTACTACTACTACTTCTATTACTCTACTATTCATAGTACTACCATTACAACTGCTAACACTTCTTTCTTGTTAACTATTATTGTTGTTGCTGTTGTTATTGTAGGTGGTATTATTTTTGTTGCTGCCACTGTTATTAATATTAATAGAAAAATAAATAATTCACAAATGGAATTAAAAAGATTGTGTGTAGAAGCATTGTTTCATGATTTTAAGGAAAAGAGAAACAAAAAGGAAGAAAGCAGGTTCATTAAATTAAATTGCAATGTGGGGAATCAGTGGAGGAATCTGGTTTTATTATTGAGGAGGTCATATAGAAAATGCAATATTGAGAGTAAAAACTAACTGACTTCACATCCCTGTTGTGCAAACAACTAGTAGTGGTGTGACATTGAACCAATTATTCTAGGTTGAATTTTTTCACGTACAGCCCACATTAAAGGTGATATGTGAACTGTCTTCTCCCTTTCTTTTCATCAATAAAATAAGGACGTTGGAGTTAATTTTACCAGAACTACCTTTTGAACCCAAATGTAATGATCCTATAAAATTTAAGACAAAGGAAAAATGAAAAGAAGCAGAAATGATTTTCCACATAATCTTCTAATAAAAATTTGTATTAACTACTCAAAGTGGAGTGAAATTTTCTTGAAAGAAGTCATCGTGTTTCTCTTTTTATCGCCATCAACTGGAAAAAAAAATCACTCTTCCATTGTCCATTTGGACTGGCAGATTTTGAACCTAGAGGATGTCTTTCTTCAGTTGCCTAAGGATACCTCTGAAGGGTTGATTTTTTTTTATAGGATACTCTGAGTGTTCATTTGCTACGACCTCCACAATAAACTAATAGGGATAATTCAGTGATCATTTAGAAAAGGAATTTCCTAAGGAGTAAAATGAACAAATAACAAAAGAATCTACATAATACTGGTAGCTTTCTAGAGCTACTATTGCCCCCTAATGACTCTGCTAATGACACCAGTTGTAGGTGGAAACTCTTAAGTCTCTGATGCATCTTCCTGTCACCTGACCATTTCCTTCTTGGGTCTAAGTTCTCCTAAGATCAGTTAATATGAAATACAAGGCAAATAGTATTAATATGTGTTCACAGAACACATATTGACTCAGTGAGACCGTGGCAGGTGCCAGATCTTACCATTCAGTAACTCATAACAGGGTTGCATACACTAATTTCCAGGAAAGGATATTCTGGTTGTATGAAAGCCTTCTTTTAACTGAATACCTTTTGCGTCATTAGTCCAGGCAATTTCCTTACCAATTAGGAGGCATTTACCACTAGCACAGTACCCTTAGCTACACAATATCTACAAATGAGCTCCCCAAAACTCCATATATTGGAATTAGTGCAGGCACAGTATTTCAGTATCTTCTCTCTATAACCCCCTAGGAATGGCAAAAAGCATCTAAAAACAGGAAGAGTTGTTTTTGTTTTGTTTGTCTTGTCAATGTAGCTCTTAAAATACACTCTATTTGGTTAATGATCTTTATTTTAAATTAAATATTTTGAATAATACATCTCTCAATTTCAGAGTGGGAAACACTTTTACCTATCAAATATCATACTTATTGATGTGGAAAACAATAGATTTAATTTTATAAAATGGTTTGGGGTAAATATACATATACTTACGTAAATATTGATATATGTGAATTATAAGATAAAGGAAAGAAAAGAGGAAAGGAGGAATATAGTGAGAAATATCTGAATGTATATTTAAATACAGATACCACTGTCTTGGTTTTTTTTTTAACTCTTGGGAAGGAAAACTGCTGAATTAAGAAATACACTAAAATATTTCAATATATGAAGCATAATAAAAAGAGACTGAAACTTCAGATCAAGAAGGTAATACTTGAGTCCCAAAATAGAAATTATAGTTTTCATTGTCATAAATTTCGGCAGAAGTGGAAAAAGGCTCTTTCCCTGTTTCTTCTCTGTCTGTGTTTCCTTTTCTCTCTCTCCCTCCATCTCCCCCTCCCTTATCTTACAGTATTAGCAAATTCGATGCCATTATATCTTTTCCAAACAGTGAAACGTTCATCTGAAGAGTTTTCACTCTTTTTACCTTTTGCCTTCGTTGGTCAGAGTAGAGGTAAAAGAAAGCTTGTCAAAATTACCAATCCAAAATACAAAGAGATAGGGTTGACAGCTTTTACTGTATGCCAAATAATAACAAATTAAAAAGAAACACAATCTTGATCTCTTACTCTCCCTAGAGGCTCACAGCAGAAAATCTTTTACTAGCGTCGTAAACTTCCTTGTCCAGTGTTATTATGGCAATTTAGACACAAATCAAAACAGAAACAGAAAACCAACAAGAACAGAACAAAGGGAGAAGAGTAAATAGTGTACAGTTGCTTTAATTAGTAGATCTTTCCATCTACATCTGTGATTTGCAATTTTCATTTTTAAAATCTTGTAAATAGGTCAACTTTTCCAATTCAAATGATGCTACATCTTTCTATTGTGAAATGAAATCAGCCATGATACTCCTGTGCCATTTATGACAGATGAAACATTAAGAAATTTATAGATAATTCTGATTTGCCCATACTGGCTTGCCATAAAATGTTTCACTATAAACTTCAACGTACCTCCAAGACTGGGCTTACACTGTTGATTATGCATGGTCTACTTTATTTGCACACTAAATCACAGTCTCTGAAAAGGTCACCTTAATTTTCATCTGGATTATCCTCATCGTAGACTGGAACCACCATGACAGGGTCACCTTGAAAGGATCAAAATAATGAGTTCCAAGGAAAAAATTGTGCCCAAACCTTTCTCCCAGGAACATGGAAGACATTCTTGAAGTAAATAATCACTACTTATATTTACTGACACAATTACTCAGGTAGACTTCTATAATTTTGTCTTAATTACTTTTAATGCAATTTTAGCTTAAGAATTTTGTAGTAGCATCGTACAAGCAAATATATTTTAGAGGGAAGGTGATACTACTCTACAGGACAAAAAGGCTTGATCAGAAACAGGGAAGTATGGCAAGGATAAGAAAACTTACCTAGGGTGTTCACTTCCAATGAGCTGCTTTCAGTTCGATCACTCTGTGGCCTTAGAGGACTGGAAGTCGTCGCATTTATAAACTGCTGGGGACATATTAATTTTCGTTCCAAGAGAAACAAAGGGAAATTTCACCCTCCAGGTTGATTTGGTAACCAGAAGTTAAAAATTTCAGAGACTAACTGAAAAGGAAGCAAGTTTAACTGAAATTACCTTAGGGTGCCTCTCACTGAGCAGTGACTCTCCAATACAAGAATTTGTCTTTAAGATGAACTTGGGACTCAATACTGAACCTTTCTTGGAAAGGCTCACTAATCAATAAGCAGTATTCTACAGAGATTTTGGTCAATAGTCATACCCTTCAAAGGAGGGAGAGCCAAATGGGAGAAAAGGAGGGCTTTAACCAGTCATTTGGCATTCAGAAAACAAAATAAATATCACTGCGTAGTGCAATCTTTGTTCAAGGACAAAAAAAAGAGGTGAACTTATTGAAAGTTTTACTACTTTTACAGATGCATTCTATTTAAGGTGAGCAAAATAGAAGCAATTTTGCATTTTATTTTGCTGTACTAATGGAGGTCACCTGAATTGGTTTGTTCTCCTCCTGGGATTTGAGTTAGGTGGCTTCTCTGGTCACTTCCCACTATAACCAATCAACAAGGAATACTAAAAGAATAGTAGAAATATTCATTCCTGAACATATGATTTATGAACCTATACAATAAAAGGGCCTGGATATGATGGAAAGTGGGTTTGGGATTGAAAATATATCTGGGAGAATATGTACAAGGTGCTATGAGGAGTACTAGAAGTCAAAAGACTAATCAGGGGAGTGCTGCAGAAGCTCAGACAGGTTGCAATGGGGGATTTGGAGTAGGAGGGAAGACCCCCAGAATGGCAGTGTCTCATGAGAATTCTGAGGAAATGTCAGAGCCTTCTTTGCAGTTCCTTCCCTCTTAACAGGAAATGGAGGATTTGGATTCCACTCTTTCTCCTTTTTTTATCTGCAGGAAGAGAGGTTCTGCTCTACCTCTAAGTCCCTGACTCTAAGAATTATATTTAGGAAGACACTTACCATACTGGACTCTTCCACTGAGAGGATGAATATGGCAGCCCAGTTATAGGCTCAAGATTCTGTCTGTCTCCAGAGGTGGGATTACCTTGTCAGTTGCAAGACAAGAAACATTGATTTCATCTGATCTCAGGAGTGTCACTAAAAGTCTGAATTTTGTCCCAGGTGTAAATCATCATCAGCCATTGTTATTGATTAATGACAATATGCCCATCAACAATAATTAACAAAAATGAGTATGGGCAAAAAATTATTAAAAATACAACTGGGAGCAGTTTGGGAGAGAGAGTTTTGCAGTTTCCCAGAGAGGGATATGATTCCCTTTGGGAATGGAGATGAGGAGAACATGGAAGCCCTGGTGATCTCACGTTCAAGGTTTTTCTTGGGCTGGTCTTGATTTTCAAGCCATTCCTGAGTTTCATCTGATGAGATTCTTCTCTCCTATTCATTTCAGTTCCCATCCTACCACTTGTGTAACTCACTATGACTTCCTCCCTAAAGCATTTGTCATTAAGGATAGTGTGTCCTCATGTGTCATAGAAATTATCATGCATTTCTTTTTAGATTTAAAACCTTCTGCTCTACCCAAAAATGACAACAAAGTACCAGCAGCAAAGTAAAATCTTGAGCTGTAGGCAGAGAAGGAGGGAGAAGATCCACTCCTACAGTAATAAGTGTGTGTGTGTGTGTGTGTGTGTGTGTGTGTGTGTGTAAATCTTCAAGGGAAAGAGTCTTCAAGTCAGAAACACTGTGTTCAAATTCCAGTTCTGAAACTTAATAACTTCATCATTCCCACTGAATCAACTTACCTGATTCATGTTTCTCTTTCCTATATGGTGGCTGTCAAAGGACCTCATATTAAAAAAATAAATAAGAAAAGAAGAGAGTGAAAAGTGCCAATGTCTGGAGTGAAAGCACCAGAGTTCTAATCCTTCCTCTGACATGGGTGGATTCACTCAATCAATCCATGATTCAGTTTCTTCGTCATGAAACCTAACTCTCCAGACTTTTCCACCTTCTCCATGCTGGTCTGGCCCAGAGTGGTCGTCCTGTCCTCCCTTCCACTTCTAGTTCCCTTTTATGTTTTGGTTTCCTCCATTAGAATGTAAGTTCCTTAAGGCCAGAAATTCTCCCATTCTGTTTGTGTAAGAACCCGAGGCAAGGTATTGAATTGGTCACAAAGTCTTTGAAAGTCCCATTTCCGTCCATTTGGGAACAAAGAAGCAAACAGCACATCAAATGAGATCATATTTGATGGGCACATAGTAAATAATATATAAATTCCAATTGTTGTTATTGTTCGAAGGGGATGTTGTCCTCAGATGGGGAGACTGATGTTTTTCATTTTCTATGTAACACAGTAGATTTTTGGGAAAGTCTCCAGAGGAAAAAAAGGTTAAAGAAGAGAGATGAGGACACAGGACAACTGCAGAAGCCAGTATTCGTGATACCTGCAGTTCCTGTCTTCAAGACTATGAGCTAGGACCTCTCATGCATGTGACTATAGAAGAAACCCAGAGGACAATAATAAGAGACTAAAGAAATGAGCAGTTTCTTCCCTACCCCTTTCTTGTGTCTCCTTAATAATGTATGTTTTCATCCTGGTAAAGAATATGCGATTTCACCTTTCATCCCGACCCGGAGAACAGGCAGTATGGTGAGCTGGCCGGGCTTGGGTCCTGAGCCGTCGCTCCTGGGGGCGGGGGCTGCCTCCAGCCCCTCTTTCGGTCTCAGCCCATTACCAGCGGATCACCCCTCCGTCCCTACTCCTGGCTCTCTGTCTGTCTCTCTTTTTCCTCTTTTCTGTCTGCCTCTCTCTCGGCATCTCTGACTGTCTCTCTCATGTCTCTGGCTCCTCTCTGTCACAGTCTCTCTCTTTTCTCTGTCTCTCCCCTTCCCTCCCTTTGTTTCTCTTCTCTCTCTCTGCCTCTCTCTTTCTCTCCCCTTCTACTCTCCATCCTCTTCCTCTCCCCCGACCCTCTCCTTTTTTCCCCTCTTTACCCGTCCTTTCCCTTCCCTATTTCATAGGCTCGTAAATATCCAGTCTATCTACCCCCTCATTTTACAGATGAGGAAGCTCATCTTCATCATAGAAGTGCAAACATTTTGCACAAGATCATCCAGATAAGAAGGAACACAAAGTATGATCCAATAATTAGGAAGACTAATTAAGACTCTTCTAAGGTAGAGTCTACTGAGGTGGTATAATAGCCACATTATAGGTTAAAGAAGAAAATAATTGTTCAGAAGAAGCTATTGATAACACTGATTGCATTTTCTAAAGGACAGATAAACCCAGAAAATGAATCTTTTCCAGTCTATAACAAGTGCCTTGGACAATTCGTTGGCCAAAGATCCTACCGCAGTAATTTTTGGTGAAGATGTTGCTTTTGGAGGAGTCTTCAGATGTACTGTTGGCTTACGAGACAAATATGGTAAAGACAGAGTTTTTAATACTCCATTGTGTGAACAAGGAATTGTTGGATTTGGTAGTGGAACTGCAGTTAATGGAGCTACTGCCATTGCAGAAATTCAGTTTGCAGATTATATCTTCCCTGCTTTTGATCAGATTGTTAACGACGCAGCAAAATATCGTTATCGTTCTGGAGATCTCTTTAATTGTGGAGGCCTTACAATAAGAGCCCCTTGGGGTTGTGTAGGCCATGGGGCACTTTATCATTCTCAGTGTCCTGAGGCCTTTTTTGCTCACTGTCCCGGAATAAAGATAGTTGTACCTAGAAGCCCTTTCCAGGCCAAGGGACTACTTTTGTCGTGCATAGAAGATAAAAATCCTTGTATATTTTTTGAACCTAAAATCCTTTACAGGGCAGCAGTGGAACAAGTGCCTGTGGAGCCATATTATATTCCATTATCCCAAGCTGAAGTGCTACAGGAAGGGAGTGATGTTACTTTAGTTGCTTGGGGGACTCAGGTTCATGTGATCAGAGAAGTAGCAAGCATGGCTCGAGAAAAATTGGGAGTTTCTTGTGAAGTAATTGACTTGAAGACTATTCTACCTTGGGATGCAGATACAGTTTGTAAGTCAGTGGCCAAAACTGGGCGACTCATGATCAGTCATGAGGATCCCTTGACAAGAGGCTTTGCATCGGAGATCAGTTCTACTGTTCAGGAAGAGTGTTTCTTGAATCTTGAGGCACCAATTTCAAGAGTGTGTGGATATGATACACCATTTCCTCATATCTTTGAAACATTCTACATCCCAGACAAATGGAAATGTTATGATGCCCTTCGAAAAATGATCAATTATTGATCAAATAGGCTTGAAGTAGAGGCAAAAGTATTTAATGGACTTTGATATTTACTCAAAATTGTCTCTTCACATGGACTTCGTATGAAACCATCTATCCTGGAAAATTGTCAAGACGGAGCTACAGCTCAGAATGTTCTCTGTTAGCAGATACAATAAGGATATTTCAAGTAGTGAATAGTTTAATATGGGCTTTATAAAATTTTCCACATACTAGAGATAAAAACACTATTAAGTTTATATAACCTTGCTTGGTTACATCTTTAAATGACTTCTTATGTAAATAGGGGATGTGGGACTGTACTCAATAAAGCTTTTTCAGATTGTCAGGTTTTTTCCTCATGGTGTTTCTACTAAAATCTGTAATTGTGAATTCCCAAAATTGTGAAGCATAAATTGGTTGTTGGTTAAGTCATAATAAAAATGAAATGGACAAAAAAAAAAAAAGAATATGCTTGAAAGATTTAAAGTTGTTTTTTTTTCCATGAACACCCATGAATAATTATGTCCTTAAGTAGAATGAAGTGAGGAGTTTGTGGATGAGGAAATGAGAGGGGACATAAACACATGAAGGAGCACAAGTCAGGCAGTTTATTGCTAAGAGACATACAAGTGTGGGGCTCCCTACCCCTTAAGTCCCATGGGAAGGAAAAATGATGGACAGGCTTTCAGGTGAGATGTAAACCCATACTGAGAGCACAAAGCTCTCTTTCCCTTTATATCTGATAGTAGAAGATTCACAAGGACTAAGGAAGAGGGGCACCAATTTTTTTTTATCAATTATTAATTATTATTATTAGTTTTCAACATTCACTTCGACAAGATTTTGAATTCCAAATTTTCTCCCCATCTCTTTCCTCCTTCACCTAAAGATGTTATGCATTCTGATTACCCCTTCCCCACTCTGCACTCACTTCTCTCAATCCCCCTACTTCTCTTATCCCCTTCCCCTTTTATTTTCCTGTAGGGCAAGATAGATTTCTACATCTCATTATCTGCACATCTTATTTCCCATTTGGATGCAAAAACAATTTTTAACACAGATTTTTCACGCTTTGAGTTCCAAATTCTCTCCCTTTCACCCTCCCCACCCATCCTTAATGAGGAGGCAAGCAATTCAATAGAAGTTATATGTGTTTAGTCAAGCAAAACAAGCAATCGTCATGTGGTGAAAGACTAACTTCATTTCCCTCCTTCGCACTCCCCCATTAATTCTATTATCTCCTTTTACCCAGTCCCTCCTCAAAAGTGTTCTTTCTGATTACACCCACCCTCCACCAGACTACTGGCCCTTTTAACATCTGCCCCTCCCCTTAATGACCTTCCTCCCTACTTTCCTATAGGGTTAGATAGATTTCCATACTGAACTGGCTGTGTGTGTTATTCCCTCCTTCAGACAAATCCAATGAGAGTAAGATTCTCTCATTCCCTCTCACTTCCTCCCTCTTGCCCTCCACTGAAGGCAAGAACCGAAGGCTTTTTTTGCTTCTTTTGTGTGATATAATTTATTCCATTCTACTTCTCCCTTTCTCCTTCTCTCAGCACATTCCTCACTCATCCCTTAATTTTCTTAATATCATCCCTTCATAGTCAACTTACTGTGTGGATATCTGTCTATCTATCTATCTATCTATCTATCTATCTATCTATCTATCTATCTATCTATCTATCTATATACTTAAAAATATATATACACACATATAGATAGTATGTACATATAGGTATGTATGAGCATATGTATATATGTATATTTATATGTGTATATAGATATAGGAACATATATATTTATGTGTCATATATATGTGTGTGAATGTATATGTGTACATGTTTGTGTATGTAAAAGTATGTGTGCATATAAATAATATATATGCATATATAAAAAATATAAATGAATGTGTATATGCACACACCTACATAAATGCATGACACATGCACATAGACACATGCATACATATACATACATACACAATATAAATATGTCTATATGTCTATATGTGTACATACATAAGTATATATGCATACATAAATATGTATGCATATATATATAGATATAGATATATACACATATTCCCTCCAACTACTCTAATACTGAGAAAGGTCTCATGAGTTACAAATATCATTTTTCCATATAGGAATGTTAACAGTTTTTAGATATCATCCTTGCATTTTCAACTGACCCTGTTCCCTGTACATATGTATGTATGCATGTGTCTGTCTGTTTGTCAGTCTGTCTATCTATTTCTTCCAAATACCCTAATACTGAGAAAGGTCACATGAGTTGCAAATATTATCTTTCCATGTGGGATTGTAAACAGTTCAGCCTTTTTATATATAAAATTTTTTATTTTCAGTTTTCAATATTCACTTTCACAAAATTTTGAATTTCAAATTTCCTCCCTGTCTTCCCTCTACTCGCACTCCAGGACAGTATGTTTTCTGATTTCCCTTTTGTCTAGTCTGCCCTTCCTTCTGTCAGCCCCCACCTTCAACTCTTTCCTTCTATTTTCCTATATGGTAAGAAAAATTTCTATATCCCATTGCTTATATATCTTGTTTCCTAGTTGCATGTAAAAACAACCTATAACATTCATTTTTAAATCTTTGAGTTCCACATTCTCCACTCCCCCCACACCACCATTGAGAAGGCAAGCAGTTTTATGAAGGTTATACAGGTGTGGTCATACAAAGCACATGCATAACAGTGATGTTGTGAACAACTAACTATATTTTCCTCTATTTTGTCCTGCTCTCCATTTATTCAATTCTCTTCTTTGACCTGTCCTTCTACCAAAGTGTTGTGTCACCCAGGTAATATTAACAGCATTGAGGATGATTATAAATATGCTGGCATAACTTTGAATCATATAGAAGGCAGAAGAAAAGCATTTATTCAGACATCAGAAATCCAAATCCCAACACCAGAAAACCAAATCTGTCATAGTAGTCAAGAAGTCAATGAACATTATTAGCACTGCTAATAAACAATTCTTTCTTGTCAATCTATTCTGATTTTGAATCTGCTGACTATTTACTTTTCTCTCTTGAGGAAATTTATCTTTTCCCCAGTTGGCTGAGTCACTTAATTGTGAAATCTTTTCCAACACCTCCAGAAGAGGGTGCCCCATTTCCTCAATTATTAGGGTCAAAGTCTGGTGCTTGTAGGTAGGAAGAGCCACTTTCACTATTATATTTCTATGGCACACTGCTAAGGGGGTATCATAGCATGCATCTTGGTTTATGATCATTATGACCATCTTCATTACCTGTTCCTTTAACTTTCTTATGCAATCCGTAAGTGAATACCAGGGTCTATCTCCGTTAGGCCACATAGAGTCAGCAGGATACTGTTTATTGCATCCTTCTACAGAAAAGTTAACAAATTAGTCATATTGTTACCTCTTTACAGATTGAAATCTCTAAAAGTTTTCTGTACAAAAGGATTCTAACATCTTTAAATTTCAATCAATACTTGCCATCTATAGATACTCCTAAAGCCTCTTCATTCATGATTCTTACCATCCAAGATATTAATGATTCTCCCATTCTTTGGGTATACCCACTCAAAATATCTGTGACCTCCTACTGTGTACAATCCTCAATTATTTCCCTAAACACTGTGTTACCTCTTTGATTCTCCTGTTTCTGCCTTAGTACTGGGTGCACTTTTGCCTGAGAAGTTTTCCTTCTAACATTGTTTCCTTTTCTTGCTCTGACATCCTTACATTTTTTCCCATGCCCCCTCTTGGAAGTCTTCACTGTGGCAACTAGGCTGGTTCTGTACAAAGGTTGCATGAACACTTCTTTTGTCATCCTGTAGCTTTTTCTGAGGTAAATAAACAGTCTCTTCTTCTACCTGAGATCCCCTTGGATTTTTCTTTTAAAGGAGAGCCTAAACACTGAGAAATCCCATACAAACTAGCTAACTATTTTTCCATCTTAATTTTTTCCCTTCAGCAACTCTCTTCTGCTTTTACAGATAATACAGTAACACTAGAGTCACACAGGACAAGATAGTGGAGTGATCAGTAATTGCCATCTCTCTCCCCTTGTTGATGTTGACGAGCCCAGAAAATATCTCCCCAGGAAAACCTTGAGACAGTGGGAGCAGCTGAAGGGGTAAATAGACTCTTAGTAGGTGAGGTAAGAAGGGGGCGAGTGTAGGATCAGAGTTGCCCCAGTCAGCCCCACCTCAACAAACTGGGAGAAAATTCTGAGTCCCAGGGGTTGAAGCCAGCACCTGCCAACACCAGGACCCAAGGTGTGCCTCGATACCCCAGGGGAATCAGGAAGACACTAGTACAGATGGGATCACCAACAGCTTAGCTTGCCTATACTCTAGTTCAGCAGAGGAGACCTCCTGTGGCCAGACCACATCTCCCCCAGAAATAACAAGCTTGCTGAAAGGTAACTCTGGGGAAACCCAAAAATGCCTCATCTGTTCTTTGCTTTCCAACACCAGCCAGCTCAGCACCAGGTGAGCTGCAGCATTTTAGATTCTATCTGAAAAAAACAGAGGCCACAACACACAAAGCCTCAAGTTTCAGGCACAAGAACTGTGGGATAGAGCCCCCTGTGCCTCAGACATGTTTAAAATCCAGGAAAAGGGTGATTATCATGAGTAAGAAGTTAAGCCAAAAAGAAAAGACCATAGAATCATTCTATGGGGACAGGGACCAAAACACATATACTCAAGCGATCAGCATTGAGATGGTACTCCCATCTGAAAATTCAGGAGGGAATATGAACTCGTCTGAAGCACAAAGGGCCTTCTTGGAAGAGCTCAGGAAGGATTTTAAAAATCAAATTAGAGAAACAGAAAAAAAACTGACCAATCACTTTAAAAATATGAAAAAAGCAATCACAGAAGAATTTAAAAGGACAATCAGATAGTACAGTAACCTGTTAGTACAATCCAGCCTCTTTACCTACCCTTGTCAGCTCTTTCCCTGGTTTTATTGGTATCCCTTGCAAACACCTTTCCTAATTTCTGGGATCCCCCTCTTGTAACCTCAATTCCCTGTTTTCACAGGTTTTAGTGCTTTTAGCCAATTCCCTTGCTAGGGAGGAATAAGATAAATCCTGCCATCCTGGGATATCCATTTCTTCCCCTAAATAGTTTTTGCCTCCAAACAGACATTTTATACACTGTGATCCTGTTTGTGAGGCCAAATGTATCACCCAGGCAATATTTACAGAACTGAGGGAAGCTATGAATATACTGGTACAGTTCTGAATCACAAAGCATAAAAGACTCTACATATAGAAGGCAGAAGAAAAACATTTATTTATTTCTGGTCCTAAGAGTCAAGATGGCAGAGTGATTGGTAATTGTTATCTTCCTCTCACTGTTGACCTTGACAAACCAAGAGAATATCTCCCTGGGAAAACACTGGAACAGTTGGAGCAGCAGAAAGGGTAAACAGACTCTCAGCCCATTAGGCTAGAAAGAACGCTAAGGAGGGTTCCCTTGCTGTGGTCAAAGGTGACCAGTGAAGGATCAGAGCTATCCAAGACAACTCCACCTCAACAAACTGGGAGAAGATCCTGAACCCCAGAGAGGTGAAGCCAGCAACTACAAATACCAGAACCCCAGGCATGCCTCAGCATCCCATGGGAATCAGGAAGACACTAACAAAGACAACTGAGCTTGCTATCCTCTAGCTCATCAGACGAGCCTCCTACTTCCAGACCAGCTCTCCCCTACATTTAATGAGGTAGTTCCAGGGTAACTTCATGGAAAACCTAAAAAGACCTCACCTGACCTTTGCTTTGAAACACCAGCCAGCTCAGGGAAGCTGCAGCATTTTAGTTTCTAGTTGAAAGAACCAGAGGCCACAAAACACAAAGTCTCAAGTTTTAGGCACAAGAACTGTGGGACAAAGCTTCCTGCGCCACAAATGCGTAGATCCACTTTAAAATCCAGGGAAAGGGCTATTATCATGAGTAAGAAGCAAAGCAGAAAAGAAAAGACCATAGAATCTTTCTGTGGGGACAAGGACCAAAACACAAATACCAAAGCGATCATCACTGAGACTGTACTCCCATCTGAAACTTCAGAAAGGAATATGAACTGGTCTGAAGCACAAAGAGCTTTGTTGGAAGAGCTCTGGAGGGATTTTAAAACCCAAATTAGAGAAGTAGAAGAAAGATAGGCCAATGATTTTATAAATACAAAAAAAGAATTCACTGAAGAGAACACATCCTTAAAAAGAAAAATTGGACAAATGGAAAAGGAAGTACAAAACCTAACTGGAGAAAATAACTCCTTAAAAAGAACAATTGGGCAGATGGAAAAGGGATGCAAAAGTTAACTGAAGAAAACAATTTCATAAAAAGTAGAATCAGGCAAGTAGAAGCTAATGAATCTATGAGACAACAAGAATCAGTCAAAGGTGATCTAAAGAGTGAAAAGATAGAAGAAAATGTAAAGAATCTCATTAGAAAAACAACTGACCTGGAAAATAGATTCAGAAGAGAAAATCTAAGGACTGTTGGTCTACCAGAAAGTCATGATGAAAAAAAGAGCCTGGACAATATCATCCAAGAAATTATCAAAGAAAATTGCCCAGAAGTCACACACCCAGAATGCAAAATAGTCACTGAAATAACCCACAGTTCACCTCCTGAAAGGGAGCCAAACTAAAAATACCAAGGAATATCATTGACAAATTCCAGAACTATTAACAGAAGGAAAAAAATACTGCAGGCAGCCAGAAAGAAACAATTGAAATATCGTTCAGCTGCAGTCAGGATCACATAGGACCTTGCAGCTTCAACAAAAGATCAAAGGAATTGGAATAAGGTATTCCATAAGGCAAAGGAGCTGGGACTACAACCAAGTATTAATTACTCAGCAAAATTGAGAATAATATTTCAGGCAAGGAGATGGACATTCAATGAAATAAGAGATTTCCAGACCTTCCTGATGAAAAGGTAAGAACTCAATAGAAAATTTGATCTTCAAACGTAAGTCTCAAGAGAGACATAAAAAGGTAAACAGGGGGAAAAAACTAGTTACACGATATAGGCAAACTGTTTACATTCTTGTAAAGGAAGATGATACTTGTTAATCTTATGAAATGTGAAAGAGATATACACAGACAGAGGAAGTGGGTATAAATTATATGATGTGATGATAACAAATGTGATTTAAGGGTGTGAGGGGATTGCAATGGGAGATATGAAAAAGAGGAGGTAGAAAAAAATAAATTCCATCACAGGAAGAGGCACAAAAATATACCGCAGCAGAAGGAAAGAGGGGAGGGAGATGAGCATTTTTTGGAAGGTACTCTCATCTGATTGGAATCAAGGAGGGTCCAACAAACTCAGTTAAGCATAGAAAGAGAATTAGTTCTACAGGCAGTAGGAGGGGAGAGGGAAAGGAAAGGGAGGGGAGGCTAAAAGGGAAGGAAGAAGCAGTAAGGGAAAAGGGGATTAAAAGGAAGGGGGGCTGAAAGAAGGGAGGGAAGACTGAGGGAAGTGGTGGTCTAAAATTAAAACTCTGTGGTGGAAGGAAGGGGGAAGGGAGAATTAAAAGCATAAACAAGAAGAAAGGGAATGAAGGGAAAGTAATCATAACTGTGAAGGTGAACAGGATGAACTCTCCTATCAAATAGAGACAGATAGCAGAATGGATTAAAAACCATAATCTAACAATATGTTGTTTAGAAGAAATACATTTGAGATGGGGAGGATACACACAGGGTAAGGGTAAAAGGTTGGAGAAGAACATACTGTGCTTCAGTTTATGTAAGAAAAGCAGGGGTAGCAATCCTAATCTCAGACAAAGTAAAAAGAGACATAGATCTAATCAAAAGAGATCAGGAAGGAAACAATATCCTTCTAAAAGGCACCATAGACAAGAAGCAATTTCATTACTTAAACATATATGCCCCAAGTTACATAGCATCCAAATTCTTAAGGAGAAGTTAAGGGAGTTACAGGAGGAAGTAGACAGCAAAATTATACTACTAGGGGACCTCAACCTCCTCCTCTCTGAACTTGATAAATGTAACCTCAGAATAAAAAAGAAATAAGTTAAGGAGGTGAATAGAACTCTGTATAAGTTAGATGATAGATCTCTGGAGAAAAATGAATGGGAAAAGCAAGGAATATACCTTTTTCTAAGTGGTATATCGCACATATACAAAAATTGACCCTGTACTAGGCCATAAAAACCTCACAGACCAGTGCAGAAAGGCAGAGATAGTCAATGCATCCTTCTGAGATCATAATGCAATAAAACTTATATGTAATCAAAGGCCATGAAAACATAAAGCAAAACTAATATGAAACTAAACAATCTAATCCTAAAGAATGAGTAAGTTAAATAATAAATTATGGAAACTATCAACAACTTCATTGAAGAGAATGACAATAATGAGACAACCTACCAAATGTTGTGGGATACTACAAAAACAGTGCTCAGGGAAGTTTTACATCTCTGAGTGCCTACATGAATAAAATAGAGAAAGAGTAGATCGATTAATTGGCCATGCAGCTGAGAAAGCTCAAAAAAGAACAAACAGATAATCCCCAAGTAGATACCATATTAGAAATACTGAAAACTAAAGAAGAGATCAATAAAATTGAAATTAAGAAAACTATTGAACTAATGAATAAAACTAGGAGATGGTTTTATGAAAAAAATCAATAAAATTAATAAAGCTTTGTTCAACTTGATTAAAAAGAAAAGAAAGAAGAAAGCCAAATTACCAATATCAAAAATGAAAAGGATGAACTCACCTCCAATGAGGAGGAAATTAAAAGAATAATAAGAAATTTCTTTGTTCAACTTTATGCCCATAAATTCGGCAATCTAAATTAGATGGATGATTATTTTAAAAGATATAAATTGCACAGAGTAAGAGAAGAGGAAGTTGGATACGTAAATAACCCCATCTCAGAGAAATAAATTGACTGAGCCGTCAATAAACTCCCTAGGAAAAAATCTCCAGGCCAGGTGGATTCACAAGTGAATGATATAATTCATTCATGAGAAACATTTAAAGAATAGTTAATTCTAATACTATGTAGACTATTTGGGAAAATTGGGGAAGAAGGAGCCCTTCCAAATTCTTGTTGTGATACAAATTTGGTTTTGATACCTAAACCATGAAGAGCGAAAACAGAGAAAGAAAATTATAGACCAATTTCTCTATTGAATATAGTTGCAAAAATTTTAAGAAAGATCTTAGCAGCTTATCACGAGAATAATACATTATGATCATGTATGTTGGGGTTGGAAGCTCAATTCCGTGTGGACAGTCTCGGGCGGGTAAAGGTGGGAACTTCTAAATCTTAGAGCTCTCACGAGACCCCCCCAGGAAATGGCTGGGAATCGAGGTGAACCGAGCTATCTCGTGTATTTCCGCCTCTTCCCGTGAGAAACGTGATGGGAAAGAGATCTCCCCGCCCTCGAGATTGTCCCGGATCTGGGCACATTATTGTTATCTAACAGCACGGTATTTAGATGCAAACTATGCGACTGGAGAGTTAAGTAGGATCAGGGAAGCCTGAAAGCTCTCTTAGCACGTGAGGAGCCAAAGAGGACACAAGGCTCCGCTTTTCCTCTTCTCCTTCTCTCCCCTCCCCCTCTCTCCCTGCTTGTACTTCTACTTCCAATCTCTTATTGTAAGATCTTTGCCTCCTTGGGAGATTCTTCTATCCCTCCTAGGGAAGAATCCCCTGCACTTGTAACTAGACGCTGAAATAAAGCTCAACCCTTGTTCGACTCTGGAACGTCCTTTCTCTCATATGCGCACCCGGCGTGGCCAGCCGAAGACCTCGGGAGGTGAGGTAAGAAGACTCGGGTAGCCCACAGGCCTCTAGGTCTGGCACATGTAGGCTTTATACGGGGAATGCAAGGCTTTTGCAATAGAAAAACTATTAATATTATTGATCATATCAACAACAAAACTAAGGGAAAAAAAATGATTATCTGAATAGATGCAGAAAAAGCTTTTGACACAATACAACACCCATTCCTACTGAAAACACTGGAGAACATAGGATTAAATGGAACTTTCCATAAAATAAATAGTAGTGTCTACCTAAAACCTTTAGCAAGCATTATACGCAATGGGCATAAACTAGATGCATTTCCAATAAGATCTGGGGTGAAATAAGGACGTCCATTATCGCCACTATTGTTCAATACGATACTAGAAATATTAGCTGTAGCAATAAGACGAAAAGAAGAAATTGAAGGAATTAGAATAGGCAAAGAAGAAACTAAGTTATCACTCTTTGCAGATGGTATGATGATATATTTAGAGAATCCAAGAGAATCAAGTAAAAAGCTACCAGAAAAAATAAATAACTTTGGCTCTGTTTCAGGGTACAAAATAAACCCATACGAATCTTCTGCATTTCTTTTTATTACTAACAAAGCCCAACAGCAAGAGATAGAATGAGAAATTTCATTTAAAGCTAGGGTAGATACTATAAAATATTTGGGAGCCTATCTGCCAAAACAAATCCAGGGAATATATGAACACAATTACAAAATACTTTTCACACAAATAAAGTGAGATCTAAGTAAGTGGAAAAACATTAGTTGCTTGTGGGTGGGCTGAGCCAATATAATAAACATGAAAATTCTTCCTAAATTAATTTACTTATTCAGTGTCATATCAATCAAAGTATCAGATAATTATTTTGTACAGCTAGAAAAAATAATATCAGAATTCATGTGGAACAACACAAGGTCCAGAATATCAAAGGAAATAATGAAAAGAAATGCTAGAGAAGGTGGCTTAGCTCTACCATATCTCAAATTGTATTATAAAGCAGCAGTTATCAAAACCACTTGGTACTGGCTAACAATCAGAAGGGCAGGCCAGTGGAATATGTTAGTTACCCAAGACACAGTAGTCAATGAATATAGCAATCTGCTGCTTGATAAACCAAAGGACACCAGTTTCTGGGATAAGAACTCACTATTCGACAAAAATTGTTGGGAAAGCTGGATAACAACAAGGAAGAAACTAGGCATAGACCAAACCCTGACACCAAACAAAAGAATAAAGTTCAAATGGATACATGATCTAGGTATAAAAATTGATAATATAAACAAATTAGCCAGGAATAGTGTATCTATCAGATTTATGGAAAAGGGAAGAATTTTTGACTAAACAAGATATAGAAAACCTTATAAAGTGTAAAATGAATAATTTTGACAACATGAAAGTAGTGTCTGTGATAAAGGCATACTTCCCAAAATATTTAGAGAACTGAGTCAAATATACAAGAATACAAGTCATTCCCCAATCAAAGCTGTCTAAAATTATATGAAAAACTGCTTTAAATCACTATTAATTAGAGAGATGCAAATCAAAACAACTCTGAGATACCACATCACACCTAACAGATTGGCTAACATGACAAAACAGGATGGTGACAAATGTTGGAGAAGATGTGGGAGAGTTGGAACACTAATTCATTGTAGGTGGACTTGTGAGCTGATCCAACCATTTTGGAGAGCAATTTGGAACTATGCTCAAAGGGCTACAAAAATGTGCATACCTTGACCTAGCAACACTGCAACAACAACAGTGTGTGAGGACTTTTTCTGGTAGACTTAGAACTTCACTGCAATGCAAGGACTTAAAAAATTCCCAATGATCTCTTAAGGCAAAACACCTTCTCCATCCAGAGAAAGAACTATGGAATTCGATCACAGAATGTAACAGATCATTTTCTCTTGTATTACATTTTGGTTGTATTATGATTTCTCCCATTCATTTTAATTATTCTATGCAACATGACTAAGTTGAAAATATATTTAATAGGATTGTATGTATAGAATCTATATAAAATTTTATGTCATTTGAGGTAGGGAGGGGGGAGGGAGAGGGAAAAAAATCTAAGTTATATGGAAGTGATTGTAGAACACTGAAAACAATAAAATAATAAAAGAAAAACATTTATTCAAACACCAGAAAGCCAAATCCAAACACCAGGAAGCCAAATTTGTCAATGTAGCCAAGAAGTCAGTACACCTTAGCACTTCTGGGGACATTCCTCAGCCTTCTCTCCCCATCCCTGCCCCTCTTGGGGCCTTCCCACATGGAAACACTCATGAGCCTTGCTGTGTTTGCCAGCCTGCATCCTCTCTCTTTCACCCCAACCACTCTCACTAACTTCCTCCTGGTTCTGCTTCACCCTTCCTGTTCAGCAACCTCCTCCCACCACATGTGACTTAGCTGATTTAGCAGGTCACTTGGGCCTATTAATGAATGGAAAGATCTTACTATTTACATTGCCATTGCCAGTTTTTGCCTCCAATTTCCCCTTCCCCCAATCTAAAGTCCCTTCTATTATCCTCCCTCTCTTATCCCCTTCCTTCATGCTTTCCTGTAAGGTAAGATAAACTTCCATACCCAAGGGAGTGTCTAAGTTATTCTCTCCTGAAGACTAGTCCAAAGAAAGGAGACTCACTTATTCCCTTTGACCTTCCCCTTCTTCCCCTCCAAAAAAAGAGAGAAGCCTTTTCTTGTCTCTTTTATGTGAGATGATTTACTACATTCTACCTTTCCTTTTCTCTTTCTCCTAGTACATTCCTCTCAACCTTTAATTGTCCTTTTTGGATATCATCTTTCATATTCAGCTCACCTTGTGCATTCTCTCTCTCTCTCTGTATGTATATATATATATATATATATGCATAAACATATAAACACAGACAAATATATAATCCCTCCAACTAACCTAATATTGAGAAAGGTCTCAAGAGTAAAAAATATCATATTTCCCTGCAAGAATGTAAACAGTTCAACTTTGATAAGACCCTTATGGTATCTCTTTCCTGTTTACCTTTTCATACTTTTCTTGATTCCTGTACTTGAAAGTCTTAATTTTCTATTCAACTCTGGTCTTTTCAGCAAGAATGCTTAGAAGTCCTCTATTACATTAAAGTTCTATTTTTCCCCCCTGAAGTATTATACTCAGTTTTTCTGGGTAGGAAATTCTTGGTTTTAATCCTATCTCCTTTGATTTCTGGTATATAATATTCCAAGTCCTCTGTTCCCTTCGTGTAGAAGCTGCTAAGTCCAGTGTTATCATGATTGTGTTTCCACAGTACTTGAATTGTTTCTTTTTTCCTGCTTGTAGTATTTTCTCCTTGACCCGGGAATTCTGGAATTTGGTTACAATATTGCTAGGAGTTTTCCTTTTGGGATCTTTTTCAAAATCTTTCAATATCTATTTTCTAATTCTTTCAATATCTATTTTCCACTCTGGTTCTAGAACATCAGGGCAGTTTTCCTTGATAATCTCTTGAAAGATGATGTCTAGTATCTTTTTTTGATCATGGCTGTTGATGGAAGTTGAAATTTTAAATGATCTCTCCTGGGTCCATTTTCCATTTCACTTGTTTTTCCAATAACATACTTCACACTGTCTTCTATTTGTTTTTAATTCTTATGGTTTTGTTTTATAATTTCTTGATTTTTCATAGTCATTAGCTTCCATGCGTTATTTTCTTCAGTGAGGTTTTGGACTTCTTTTTCTGTTTGTCTTATCCAGCTCTTAAGGAATTCTTCTCCTTATTGATTTTTTCTACCTCTTTTGTCATTGGTGTCAATGTAATTTAAAGGTGCTATTTTCTTCAGAATTTTTTTGGATTTCATTTAACAAGCTGCTGACTTATTATCATGATTTTTTTTATACCAATCTCATTTCTCTTCCCAATTTTTCCTCTGCTTCTTTTACTTGTTTTTCAAAATCATTTTTGAGCTCTGCCACTGCTTGATTCTAATTCATAGCTTTCTTAGGACCTTTGGATACAGGAGTTTTGGCTTTGTTATCTCCTTCTGGCTGTATGTTTTGATCTTCCTTGTTATCAAAGATGTAAGAAAACACCTCTTCACTGAGAAGGTAAGAATCTATAGTTGGTTTCCTTTTCACCCATTTGCTAATTTTTCCAGCCAATTACTTGACTTTTCAAGTTTGTTAAGTGGACCGCTCCAGAAGCACCCTCCACTTCAGCAGTGGCTGCAGCTGCCCTAGGACTGAGGTGGGGGCCAGGGCTGAGGCTCTGGCTGGATTGGGAATGGAGCCAGATCATGATCCCCTCTCAGCCAGGTGAGAGACCTTTCCCACTAACTTTTGAAGCTGTCTTTAGCATTTGTGTGTTGAGAAGCCTGGAATCCACAGCAGTCACTAGCAATTCAGCCACTGAAAGAACACTCCCACTCAGTCCTCTCTGGCATGGCCTACATTAAACTGTTTTCTGCTCCCAGTCTAGTGCAAGAGATCCTTCCCATTGCCCTTCTAGATTGTCTTCGGGTGGAAATTTGCTTGAATTTCGTTTTCTGCCTTCTGATGTGCTAGAATTTGTTTAGAGCTATTTTTTACATATTTTTAGGAATTTGAGGGGAGAGCTGTAGCATACCCAGCTTCTACTCCACCATCTTGAGAAAAATCTAAACAGTTCAATTTTAGTAATTACCTTATGGCTTCTCCCTCCTATTTCCCTTCTCATGCTTCTCTTAATCTTGTATTTGAAAGTCACATTTTCTATTCAGTTCTGATCTTCACATCAAGAATAACTGAAAGACGTATTTCATTGACTCTCCATTTTTTCCCCTGAAGGATTATACTAATCTCTTAATGTAGAAGCTGATAGATCTTGTGTTATCCTGCTTGTATTTCTCCACACTTGAATTGCTTCTTTCTGGCTGTTTGCAATATTTTTCTCCTTGACCTATTAACTGTGGAATTTGGCTATAATATTCCTAAGAGTTTTCCTTTAAGATCTCTTTCTAGAGGCAATCAGGAAATTCTTTCCATTTCTATTTCATCCTCTGGTTCTAGAACATCAGGGCAGTTTTCTTTGATAATTCCTTGAAAGGTGATTTCTAGGGTCTTTTTTAAATCATGGCTTTCAGGTAGTCCAGTGTTTTTAAAATTATCTCTCCTGAATATATTTTCCAGGTCAGTGGTTTTTCCGATTAGATAATTCACATTGTCTTTCATTTATCCATTATTTAGTTCTGTTTTTATCATTTCTTAATTTCTCATAAAGTGCTTATTTCCATTTGCTCCATTCTAATTTTGAGGGAATTATTTTCTTCAGTGAGATTTTGGATCTCCTTTTCCATTTGGCTTTTTAAGGTATTTTTATCTTCATTGAATATTTTGGACTTCTTTTGTCATTTAGGTTAGGCTATTTTGAAGGTGCTATTTTCTTAAGTACTTTTGGGTCCCTTTTAGCAACCTGTTAAATTGATTTTCATGATTTTCTTGTATCACTCTAACATGATGTATCTTGTTGCTATTGTATTTTAGTGCCTCTGCACTAGAATATAGACACTCTGCTTTAGAATGTAGAAACATGAGATTATAGTTATTTGCATACCCTAAACAACTATGTAGCTGTGTACTTGGCCCTGTCCTCTGACCATTCATAATTGCGTGTTGATGGGTAAGATATAATCCTTGAAATTTCTCCAAATGGCAGGGGAATAATTAATCAATGACACACAAGTTTATGAAACCAAAATATAAATCTATTATATAGTTCAAATTAAAATCAGAAACTGATTAAAATCAGTTTTGTCTTGTAAAAAAAAGAAGCAGTTTTATTGTATCAGTTTTTTTCCTCAGAAGAAAGTAAGTTGTGAAATAACTTGCATTACCCAAAGTTAAGTCAATCTTTCTTAGGTTTTTTACTTAGTAGGGATAGAATAACTCTTTGTAGAAGAAGTGAATTGTCCTGAAATGAAGATATATTTTACTGCAAGACAGGAAATTTGATGTACATGATAAAATGCATACAATTTTGAAGTAACTACTAAATTTGTTTACTTATGCTACTCCAGAACTTTTTTTGCTAGATTGGATTACATTTTTTTTTTAGAATAAGAAAGGGGAATTTTATTTTTTTAAATTTATTTATTTTTCAGTTCTCAGCAGTCACTTCCACAAGAATTTGAATCCAAAATTTTCTCCCCATCCCTCCACACCTTCCCACCCCAGGACATTTATAGGTTGGGTTACAATTTATAGCTCTTAAACAAGTTCATTTGTATATTAATGTCATCTCCTCATAAAATAACGTGTTGTTAGACTTAGATCATTGCCACTCTGTACTCCTCCTAAAGAAGAAGTTGAATTGGAATTTATTAGAATTCTAAAGGAAAAAAAATTTAAAACATTTGCAGTTTGAAATAATTTTTTAAAATGAATTTTATTTACTTTCAGTGTTCCACAATCACTACCATACAACTTAGATTGTTATTTTTCCCTCCCTCCCACCCCTCCTCTCCCACTTGAGATGGCATACAATCCTATACAGGTTCTACACATACATTCCTATTAAATACACTTTCACTATAGTTATGCTGTGTAGAAGAATTAAAATGAATGGGAGAAATCATCTAACAAACCAAAATGCAATACACACACACACACACACACACACACACACACACACACACACACACACACATGCAAAATGATCTGCTACATTCTGAGATTGAATTCCATAGATCTTTTTCAGAATGTGGACAGCATTTTGCCTTAGAAGACCATTGGGAATTTTTTTTTAAAGTCCTTGCATTGCTATGAAGATCCAAGTCTACCAGAAAAAACTCACATACTGTGGTCATTACTGTGCACAGTTCTCCTGGCTCTGCTCTTTTTGCTCAGCATCTTATCATATAAGTCTGTCCAGGCCTCTCTGAAGTCTTCCTGTTCATCATTTCTTATAGCACAATAGTATTCCATTACGTTCATATACCATAATTTATTCATCCATTCCCCAATTGATGGGCATCTCCTTGAGTTCCAATTTTTGGTCACCACAAAGAGTGCTGCTATAAATATTTCTGTACATGTCAAACCCTTTCCCATTTTTATGATCTCTTGGGAATATAGTCCTAGAAGCAATATTGCTGGGTCAAAGAGTATGTATATTTTTGTGGCCCTTTGAGCATAGTTCCAAATTGCTCTCCAGAATGGTTAGATCAGCTCACAGCTACACCAACAATGTATTAGTGTTCCAATTCTCCCACATCCTCTCCAACACTTATCGTCTTCCTGTTCTGTCATGTTTGCCCATCTGGCAGGTGTGATGTGGTACCTCAGAGTTGTTTTGATTTACATATCTCTAATTAAAAGTGATTTAGAGCATTTTTTCATATGACTACAAGTATCCTTAATTTCTTCCTCTGAAAATTGCCTGTTCATATTCTTTGATCATTTTTCTATTGGGGAATGACTTGTATTTTTGTACATTTGACTCAGTTCTCTATATATCCTAGAGATGAGGCCTTTATCACCAACATTACCTGTAAAAATTCATTCCCAGTTTTCTACATCTCTCCGAATTTTGGTTGCATTGGGTTTGGTTGTGCAGAACCTTTTTATTTCAATGTAGTCAAAATTATCCATCTTTCACTTCATAATGCTTTCTATCTCCGCTTTAGTCAAAAATACTTCCCTTCTCTATAAATCTGATAAATACACTATTCTTTGCTCCACCAATTTGTCCATAGTATCAGTCTTCACACCTAGATCATATACCCATTTGGATTTTATTCCTGTGTATGGTGTCAGGCTTTGATCTATGCCTAGTTTCTGCCCCACTTTTATCCAGCTTTCCCAGCAATTTTTGTAGAACAGTGAGTTTTTATCCCAGAAGGAGGTGTCCCTGGGTTTATCGAACACCAGATTACTATATTCATTGTCTACTGTGTCCTGAGTACCTAGCATATTCCACTTGTCTACTCTTCTCTTTCTTAGCCAGTACCAAGTGGTTTTTTTACATCTCCTGTTACAATCCCTTTGCATGCTTAAATCACATTTTTATCATCACATCATTTATTCTGTACCCATTCCCTCTATCCATGTATATCCCTTTTATGCTTCATGATAGATGTACAGTTCTCAAGATTAATACATATTATCCTCCCTTATAGGGATGTAAAAAGTTTGCCCAAATTGAGTAACAAGTTTTTCTTTTTCCCTGTTTACTTTTTTATTCCTCTCTTGAGATCTGCATTTGAAGATCAAATTTTCTATTGAGTTCTAGCCTTTTTGTCAGGAAAGTCTGGAAATTCCTTATTTCATAGAATGTCCATCTCCTTGCCTGAAATGTTATGTTGAACTTTGCTGGGTAATTGATCCTTGGTTGTAGTCCCAGCTCCTTTGCCTTACAGAATATCAGATTCCAATTCCTTCAGTATTTTAATGTAAGAGCTGTCAGATCCTGTGTGATCCTGACTGTAGCATCTCAATATCTGAATGGTTTCTTACTGGCTGCGTATAGTACTTTCTCCTTCACTTGATAGTTCTGGAATTTGGCAACAATATTTCCTAGCATTTTTAGTTTGGGATTCCTTTCAGGAGGTGAATGGTGGATTCTGTCGGTGGCCACTTTGCCCTCTGGATCTAGCAGTTTTACTTGATGATTTCTTGAAAGATATTATCCAGACTCTTTTCATCATGGCTTTCTGGTAGTCCAATGATTCTTAAGTTTTCTCTCCTGAATCTATTTTCCAGGTCAGTTGCTTTTCTAATTAGGTATTTTACATTTTCTTCTATCTTTTTATTCTTTAGATTTTGTTTGACTGATTCTTGATGTCTCATAGGTTCATTAACTTCTACTTGTCCAATTCTAATTTTCATCAAATTGTTTTCTTCAGTTAACTTTTGCATCTTTTTTTCCATCTGTCCAATTATTCCTTTTAAGGAATTATTTTCTCCAGTACGTCTTTTGCTTCCTTTTCCATTTGTCCTATTTTCCCAGTTAGGTTTTTTGCTTCCTTTTCCATTTGTCCAATTTTCCTTTTTAAAGAAATGTTCTCTTCAGAGAATTCTTTTTACATACTTTTAAAATAATTGGCCAGTTTTTCCTCTATTTCCTTCTTCAGCTATTCGAGGAGAGCTCTTTGTGCATGCAAGCAGTTCATAGTCCCTTCTGAAGTTTCAGATAGGGGTATGGTCTCAGTACTGACCTCTTTGGTAATCCAGTTTTGGTCCTTGTCTCCACAGAAAGATTCTGTGGTCTTTTCTCTCCTCCTTTGCTTCTTGCTCATGATGGTGAGACTTTGTGTGCTGTGGCCTCTGATTCTTTCATTTAGAAGCTGGGGAATCAGTTGTTGAGCTGCTGTTTTGGGAAATCTAAGGGCAGGAGCCCTTGCATTTCCTTTTGTTTTGTGTTTCCCAGCTTAGCCATGGAGCTAGCTTGTTAAGAGTGGGGGAGGGGTGATCTGGTCATGGGAGTTCTCCTCAACTGAGCTAGCATAAAGGCAGGCTCAGCTCATGCCTGGATCCTAGTGTGAGTTTTCACCCACCCCACCCCCCCAGCTCCTATCCTAGCCCTGAGGCATGCCTGGGTCCTAGTGCGAGTTTTCACCACTTCTGTGGCTCCTCTCCTAGTGTTGAAGCATGCCTGGGTCCTAGTAAGAGTTTCCACCACCCTGGAGCTCCTTTCCTAGTACTGAGGCATACCTGGGTCCTAGTGTGAATTTCTACCGTTTTTGAGGCTCCTCTCCTTCCAGTTAGCCTCCACCACAGTAAGGAATCCCCCTTAGCTATTTTTCTAGCCTCAGCTGCTACGAGACTGTTTGCCCCTTCAACTATTCCCACAGATCCAGGATTTTCTGGGGAAATATTTTATGTTTCTTTTGAGGTCAATAAGGGGAGGAGAAGGGAGCATTTACCAATCACTCAGACATTTTTGGCTCCCAGAAGATCAAGTAAGTGACTTATAGACATTTAATCTGTGGGCTAAGAGTCTCTGTAGCAGCTGCAGCTGATACCTGGGGCTCAGCAGCTGTCACTCAGTCAGCTGTGCTGTTCTCCTGCCCTGGACTGCCACTCTGCCTTTCCACCATACTGCTGCTTTCTGCAGCCGCTCTTGAATTTTCCCACTTGGCCATGCTGCTGTGGGACGCCCTGTGCTCTGTGCTCTGTGCTCACCCCAGAGAAACAGATCCTTCTTGTCAATCTACCAGTCTGTCCTGGGCTGTGAATCTGTCACAGTCTGTCTCCTATTGGATTCTGCACCTTCAAAATTTGGTCAGATTCTCTTTTTAGAGCTATCTGAAGGAGTTTGTCTAAGAGCTTAGGTGAGTAGCTGCTCTCACTCTACCATCTTGTCTCTGCCTCCCAGTTTGAAATAATTTCAATAAGGTTTGTGAAAAAATTTTAGAAAACAATAACAATAAGCAAATACATATATTTTTTAAGATTTCCAGAGTTCTTTCTTCTGTGATACTTTAAAATATTTAACTTTGTTTTCAGTTAAGATTTGAATTTCTTCAATATATCAATGTAACAATTTGCTAATTTACATCACTGAAAATTAACGGTAAAGTCCATAGTAATTTAGGAAGGCACTTAGCTTTACTTTGATAAATATTAATTTTGAGGCAGAAAAAAATTATTTTATAAGTTGGATTCTCTTAATTTTTAAAAATTCTTTCTTTAGCTTCTTGATAGCAGCATTTCAATCAAGTTTAGATATAGATAGGAAGATCAAGGGATATTTCAGAACTTTAAATTCTCTGAAGATTCCAGTGAACCACTGGTTCCTAAATTAATGATTTTTTTTATAGCTCTATTATTGATAATATTGTAACCATAAATGTTGAGCTGATTTTAACGTTGTTGAAGTAAAACTCAAGAGGAGGTACTAAATTCTACAAAAAGTTATAGCAAGAATTTCTAAAAATCTAAAAGAGATATCAGAGAAATAAGACGACAGAAGGCTATCCCCCTTTGGAGTTACTCTGAGAATGAGACCTATGCCAAAATGTAGAAGAGGATTGTTATCCATGGACCAGAAGACTACATGGGGCATCTGGGTTTCAAGATGAAGTGTACTGATTAAATGGACTTTGGGAGGTGGTTACTGGGATACAAGAAGATGATAGTAATTAATAGTTTTGGTGGTTAAATTGTTATTTTGGCCTTTTATTTCACAAGTGGCTATATTTGCTGAGTTTTCCCAATTGCCATTAGATATTAAAATATTTCTTCTATATTTAGTCTATCTATCTATCTATCTATCTATCTATCTATCTATCTATCTATCTATCTATCTATCTATCTATCTATCTCTCTATCTGTTGTATGTATGTATGTATTATGGTTGTGCTATGCTTAATTACCCTTGTTATTGTCTTTCAACTTTGTGTCAGTTGCTGTGTTATAACACCAATCCTGGCAGCACACCAGGAGCCTTCTGCTGTGAATAATTTCAAGGGTCTAATCACAGAGTATAATGAATTCTCTATTCTGAAATAAACTAAGCGTTGCTTAATAAAGTAAAGGGTAACATTCATAGCAACATGCTTAATCAATATGAAGTGTCCAAGTAAAGTCCTTTTTCATCTTAATGCATGGTTGACTTCCAAGTCCCATAGCTCTTCTTCTGTGGGCTGACCACTCTCAATTCTCATCTGGATTCACATGTAGACAGTTCTCTGCTCCTGCTCCATGTCTCAGCTCATGCGGACTGCTCCACTCCAAGCTCTCCCAGGTAGCTTCTACCTCTGGGGGAAAAAGCTCAACAGGACAACAATATTGACACATACCACCAGCACAGGCATCTCAACTCACCTCCAAAGTCCAGATGCTCTGTGTTAACAGCTCAGTTCACTTTAACAGCTCTCAGAACGAGTTTAGTCTCCTTCTCATGGGTGGGTCTCCATTCTCAGAGGTCTCCTTTCTCAGTTTTGAAAGGTCTTCTTTCTCGGCTCTCAAAGGTCTCCTCCCATCTGTCTGAGGTCTCCTGTCAGCTCTGTCCTCCTCAATGCTGGATCACTCCTTCAAGGCTGGCTCTCTTCACATCTGCTTTCTCAAAACCACCTCTATTACTGTTCTATTCAGTATCTGATTGGCTAGAGCCCACATGCATATATCTGACTGGCTAAAACTCAGTCAAGAAAAACAGCAAAAGATCATACTTTGCTTGCTGCTACATATGTTAGAGACCATTTTGAACTTTCATCAAAAAATAAACTTGTTTTGGAGTGCCCTACTGTCATAATTATGATGTTAAACATCTTATAGGATAAACTTTTCATTAAATGATCTATGAGAGATATATTTCTCTCATTGATCAAAGGGGAGAATTAAAATGATGAATAGAAATTCTGTATCATTTTATTATTGGTCATATTTAAAAGTCTTTGCCTGTAACTGCATTTATCTTGTAACAATTTAAGTAACGGTACTTTGTCTCTGAACTTAGTCCAGCCTTCAGTAGGCCTGTTATGTGCTAATTGTAGAAATCTAACTCTCTTACTAATCACTGATATATTCTTGCTCAAGAAATTTAGCTACTTTAGGGAATATGTTTGAACACAAAGGAGTGTCACCATGTTATCTTTCAAAAAAGTTTTGTTGCTTGTCTTGCACCTGCAATCTTAGAAGGGAAGGGGGGAGGGTTTGTTACTAGTCTTCATTATGAAACTTCCAATCAATCATTTTGTTTCCTGGTCCTCAGCTCTGTATCCAATCATGTTTGTCCTCAACCATGCGATGACACCAACTCTGTTCCGTTCTTTGTTCTGTCATCTACAAAGCCTATAAAATGGGAAAGGTTCTTTTTCTCTGGGTCTTTAGCATATATGGAGGTAATTAATTGATCGGTTTATAATAGACTGCATGCCTCTTTTAATACATGTCATCTTGCTGGAAGAATTACCTCAGTTTTTCTTTTGCTAAATTTAACTTATGACATAAGGGATTCCTTATTTCAGTCCTGATGAAGGACAAGTTTCACAAAACCTTTTCTTTCTCTGTCTCCTCTAGATAATTCTAATCTACATTTGTATATCATAAATAAAAAATAATTTTCCCTTCATAAATAGACATACAAACTAATGTTCTGAAGATCCTGTTTGATCATATGACAAATGAAATTTACAGAGTAGAAATGGAATACATAACAAACACTGCAGGAATGAGAGTCCAAAATGACCTTTACAAACTAAGACTGAGAAGTTCATAACAAAAGGGCATCAGGACAGGCTAGATTTAAGGCATACATAAATTGGTTTTTCTAACTTCAAAGCTCTAAACAAATGAGAGATGTGATCAAGGTTTTCATTGTCATTAATGTCCTTTATAAGTTCTAAGTACTACAATTCTTTAATCCTATTGGTTGCTGACCTGCTCTCATCACCTTCTTGAAGATATCTACCTTTAAGAGTAGAAACAGAGTGCTGGACAGTGGAATACCTAAGGAAAAGTGAGTCAGGATCTTTTCTTTACTCTGAGTGAAAGAAAGAATTGGAGAATTTGGGAATCAGAACTGATGAGCACAAATGGGCTGATGGCTGGAAAACATGCATCCAAGAGAGTTGATATGGGAATCAGCCACTGATCATATTTACCAAATTCAAAGAGATAAAATGAAAACATGGCATTGATTAAGTAGAAGGAGACATAGGTGCTCACCAACACCAAGATGGTGTAAGTGGCTCTAATCTCAGGTGATTTTCTTGACAAGAGGCCAGAGCTGTGAATATGCTGTACTTGCTGATGGTGCCTTTTCAGGAGACTCACAAGATAGCCACTGGCCATGACCATAAAACCAACATACAACAAATCAGGAATAGAGTATAGAATTACAAATAGAGAGACTTTGACTGAGGCTGGTGTATAATCTGAACAGAATCCTATATTCCATATCCTTGTGTTGTTACTGTTTTCTGTAAAGTTCTGCATATTCACAAACATAAAGATATTCATCAGTATATGTAGAGTCCAGCAGAAAAGAGAGAAGGGGAAAATGCACTTTGAGGTACAAGTTTTGAGTTCTGACCATGTGGAAGAGGAAATGGGACTAAGGATGATCACCTGAAAGCCGCATAGAAGGCAGGTGATGCTGACAGAAAGACTATGGGCCACACGGTGGAAGAAAACAGTAACTCTACACCCAACACGATCCAGGAAAATATTCAGCCCCAAAGCAACCATTGTCTGTGGAAATCCCTTGGAAATAAGCACTAAAGAGTTGGCCAAAGCCAAGTGGGAAAAAATGGAGTCCACAGACCTTATCCTGCTTCCCCTTAGGAAACTGAAGATACAATGGCAAAGGAGGAAAATGTTTCCCAATAGACCAGCTCCTGTCTGTGTGAAGAAGATAATACCTAGAACTAAGTCAAGAGAAACAATTGTCTCACTGACTGAAATAACATTGTTCCCAGAGTCAGAGAGAGAAATAATAAAGGGGGAGGGGGGAGATAAAGCTTTCAAACATTTGTGGAGAGCATTTGCTATTGCTATGGATTCAGACCTGTAATGTTCAATCTGATTTATTGAGTTTTCCATCAGTAGTGGGCAAAGGCAGATACCAAAATACTTGAAAGTAACATAGATGAAGTATAACAATTTCACTAGGCTATCAGGGGACTTTTTTTCAGTCACTGAGAGATATCAATGAGACTGGGAAATATATGGTCAACTTGAATCTTAAAATCCACAATAGAAAGATATCTAATTCAATGCTTAATTGAAATAGGCAAAACATCAACAAGAAGCAAACATGATAAATGGCAGAGCTGAATAGATTATTAAAGAAATCACATTTAATACCTTTATGAACAAAACTAAATGAAAAAATGCATTATTTAAGTAAAAGTGGAAGAAAAATATGTCTTGTTCATGTTCTGGGACGAAAGTACATAGATATATTTAGAAATGAATGAATCCTGTGATATACTTATGGTCATATTGGACAAACAAATAATGGATCTAAGGAGAACAAATTAAAGAAATATGGACTATTTCAAGTTGTACTTCAGAAATTGCTTAGTAAAAGGTGAATTTGAAAAGAATATCAGACTGGAACAGATATTAGCAACAAAATACCACATACAAAAATCTCAAATTAGGTAAAATTGGGCAAAATTTATCACACTGAAAATCCATGGGAATAATAAGAAATTTAACAAAGAGTATGTTGTTAAATATTAAAGAAAAAGAATAATGTACCCAGAGAAAATAAGAAGAAATACTGAAAACAATGACAGAAATCAAGTAAATATTATACAATGAAATACTTTATATTAATTCAAGAGCTGACAAAGAAAACAATGACATGAAATGAAAAGCAATTATCAAAAAGAGTTTTCACTTTAAAAAGTAAACTCAACTGACTAAATTTTGAAAGGAAAAAGGTTAGATTGTATCAAGGTAAAAATGAAAATTATTCATTGACTACTCCATAAATTTTGAAAATTTAAGTAAGTTTGAGAGATTCAAAACACCAAAATTACCATGACAAGAAGTAGATCACGTAAGCAAGCTAATCACAGAGCTTATCTGGATTAATGAGATCCCTAGATTAGTTACAGATCGAAAGAAATACTATTCAAAAAATTACTGGGTGGCTTGAGAGAATAAAGAATCATATCAAACTTCCTGTTAAAAACAATGGATGACCTGGGGGGAGGAGCCAAGATGGCGGAGTAGAAAGATACACAGACCCTTAGCTCTTACCTCACAGCCCATAAAATACCTGTAAAGAAGAATGCTCAACAAATTCTAGAGCAGCAGAAGCCACAAAACAATGGAGTGGAGGAGATTTCTGTTCCAGAGAGACCTGAAAAACTGACGGGAAAGGTATGTCATGCACCAGATATGGAGCAAAGCCCAGCCCTGCCTTGGCCACATGGCACCAAGAGGAGCAGTTCCAAGCAGTCTTCAGGGACAGAATCTCCAGCAGCAGTGCAGGTCCCTCAAACCACAGGGGCCAAAGGTCAGTGAGAGCCCTGTGTGGCAGCCCTGACCCCACCTGAGCAGCTGTACTTAATCTCACACTGAAACAGCAGCCCCACCCCCACCAAAAGCCCTGAGGCTGGGGAGAAGCTCTTTTGAATCTCAGTCCCCAAGTAATGGCTGGGCAGAACTGGAGGTGAGGTGGTGATGGAGAGGAAACTCAAAAGACAAGAAAAAGCTGGGAAAATGCCCAAAAGAGGGGGAAAAAATAAGACCATAAAAGGTTACTTTCTTGGGAAACAGATGTCTCCCCCCATCCTTTCAGATGAGGAAGAACCAGGCATACTGTCAGAGGAAGCCAAGACCTCTGCCTCCAAAGGGAACTTAAAATGGGCTCAGGCAATAGAAGACCTTAAAAAACAAGTTAGCAGCTTACTAAAAGAGAACCAAAAAAATACTGAGGAAAATAACAGCTTTGAAAAGAGGCTAACTCAACTGGAAAAAGAGGGCCAAAAAGCCAACGAGAAGAAGGAGGTTTTAAAAAGCAGAATTAGCCAAATGGAGGAGAAGGTTCAAAAGCTCACTGAACAAAATAATTCTTTGAAAGAGAGAATTGAGTCCAGGGAAATGAATGACTATGAGTTAAACCAAGAAGTTAGTAAACAAAACCAAAAATTGGAAAAAATAGAAGATAAGGTGAAACAACTCATTGGAAAAACAACTGGCCTGGAAAATAGATCCAGGAGAAATAATTTAAAAATTATTGGGCTACCTGAAAGCCATGATCAAAAAAAGAGTCTAGACATTATCTTCCATGAAATTATCAAGGAAAACTGCCCTGATGTAATAGAATCAGAGGGCAAAATAGATATTGAAAGAATTCATCATTCACCTCCTGAAAGAAACCCGAATAGAGAAACTCCTAGGAACATTGTGGCCAAATTTCAGAGTTCCCAGATCAAGGAGAAAATACTGCAAGCAACTAGAAAGAGACGATTTGAGTACTGTGGAAATACAATCAGGATAACACAGGATCTGGCAGCTTCAACATTAAGCGATCAAAGGGCTTGGAGTGGGATATTTCACAAGTTAAAGGAACTGGGATTGAAACCAAGAATCACCTACCCAGCAAATGTGAATATAATACTTCAAGGGAAAAAATGGTCATTTAGTGATATTGATGACTTGCAAGATTTCATGTTGAGGAAAAGAGCAGATCTGTATTTAAAAATTTGACTTCCCAAGACTAGAATCAAGAGAAGCATGAAAAGGTAAACACAAATGAAAAATCATAAAAGACTCTCTAAACCTGAACTGTTTACATTACTACATGGAAAGAATATATTTTTAACTCTTGAATTTTTTCTTGGGTAGTTGGAGAGATTGTACACACACACACACACACACACACACACACACACACACATACACATAGATAGAGAGTACAGGGTGTGTTATATCAGAAAAGATGATATCCACACACACACACACACACACACACACACACACACTAAAAAATAGAATAAAAATATAGGTGTGAAGGAGGAAAACTTTGGAAGAGAAAGGGAATAATGGAATGGGGTAGGCTATAACTCATAAAAGAGATAAGAAAAATCTTATTCAATGGAGGAGATAAGGGAGAAGGGGAGGGGGGAAAAATAAAGCTACTCTCCCCATGTGTGGCTGAAGGAAGGAATAGCATGCTCACTAAATTTGATATTAAAATTTATATACAACACAGAAAAGTAGGAGAGGAGGTGACAAGTGGAGCAAGGGAAATGTTAGAAGGGAGGGCAATGGGAAAATGGAGACACTAGAAGTAACACTTTCGAGAAGGGACAAGGTCAATTGTAGGGGGGAAAAATAAGGGGGTATAGGGTAGGTCAGAGGGCAATATAATTAGTATTACACAACATGATTACTATGGAAGTCTTTTGCAAAACAACACATATTTAGTCTGTATTGAATTGCTTCCTTTCTCAGTGGGGCTGGGGAGGGAGGGGGGGGAGGGAGAGAAGTTGGAATTCAAAGTATTAGAAACAAATGTTGAGAATTTTTATTACATATAATCTGGAAATAAGAACTACAGGGAATGGAGTATAGAAATTTATCTTGCCCTAGAAGAAAAGAGAGAAGATGCAGATAGGAGAGGGGTGGGGTGTGAAGGAGGGGAGGGTAAATTGAGGGAAGGAGTAATAAGAATGCAATGTATTAGGAAGTGGGGAGAGGGGAGTAATGGGGAGAAAAATTGGACATGTTACAAAGTGAGGTAAAAGCAATTAGTATTAAAACAATAGATTGAATTAATTACTGAGAATAAATCAATTACATCTTTAGTTTGGAGAAAAGAATTTCAGTCTAAATTTCTGAGAGGAAGGTAACCTCAGGTAAAATTTGGCATTGATGGAAAAGTCAAGGTTTTAATGGTAAATTTGATTTTATGATTGCTATTTAATCAGGAACTAGAACATGTATAGAAAGGCATGTAAGCCACTTAAGACACCTCAAAAGATGTTCCTTAGCCAAAGTGAAACTATAATCATATTTGAAACCTGGTTATTGGAACTTGCCATTTTTTAGATGCTGTGGGACTATTAAGTGACTGTTCTTCTGAGTCTAACTCCAGGTATGGGTAGCAAGAAAAGTCGGTATGAGCCTCCAATCCATGATGCCAGTAAGCTGATGAGATGCTGCTATGAACTGTATAGGTGAGCTCGAGGGAAGGGTGGGAGAGTGGCTGTTCAGCATGGACTGAGGTAGGATTCTCCTGACTCAATTTCCCCACTGACACCTGGAAGACTTTAAGTCTGACTGAATGCAAGTGGATAATCTAATCCTGCCTGGAATTGACATGAAGTTGGGGAGATATTGTATCCCTGCAATGTCCTTACTATTGGTGGCAAGTTCCTATAGTCAAAAGGCTGTAAGCTTAATACCAGATCTATTCAATTTTAGATTATGGGTAGGGGAACATCCGAGGTTGTCTAAAATTAAGCATAGGACTTTAGACCAACAACATTAAGTTAGGGTCCTTTAATTCTTAGTAATACTGTGGAGACAATTAGGTCAAGAGCTTGTGAAGTTAGCAACATAAATATTATCTGTGTCTCAGTTGGTTAATGTTTTAAAAAATAATTCTTTTGTGGTCCATGTTGTAAATGCTTTACAAAGATTTATCACCTGACCAAAAGTTTGATTTGCTTTATCTGTTATAAACTGTGTTAAAAATAAATAAATATAAAAATAAACAGTGGATGAGAGTATTGAGAAAATATATGAAAATTGGAAACTGAAAGGCAGTATTTGCTTTTCCAAACGTGTAAAAAGTGTAATATTCCATTATATATTAACACAATTAAGGGAACATTAAGGTCCCATAGATAGAGTGACTGCCCAGGAATCCAGAACAGCTATGTTGAAGTGCGCCCTTTGAGACATTGTGGCTTGTGCCATTGGACCAGGCACTCACCTTTGCACCATCCCAGACAGCTCTCTTAGACTCAGTGGTTTGAGAAAGATAATGATTTATGGTGGGAGGGCAATTTCCTTACCGAGAGTCTTTATGCCAAAGAAACCTCAGACAGAGGCAAATACTACTACTGCTACTACTACTACTACTACTACTACTACTACTACTACTACTACTACTACTACCACTACTACTACTACTACTACTACTACTAATACTAATACTACTAATACTACTTCTACTACTACACTAATACCACTACTACTGCTACTCTACTATTCATAGTACTACCACTACAATTATTATACTTCTTTTTTGTTAACTATTACTGCTGTGGCTGTTGTTATTAATGGTGGTGTTATTTTTGTTGATGACACTGTTATTAATGTTAATAGAAAAATAAATAATTCAAAAATGGAACTAAAAAGATTGTGTGTAGAAGCATTGTTTCAAGATTTCAAGAAAAAGGGAAACAAAAAGGAAGAAAGCAGGTGCATTAAATTACATTGAAATGTGAGGAATCAATGCAGGAAGTTGGTTTTCTTATTGAGGAAGTCATATAAAGAATGTGATATTCAGAATAAAAACTTACTTCACATCCCTATTGGGCAAAGAAGTAATAGCGCTATGACATTGAACCAATCGTTCTAGGCTGAATTTTCTCACATACAGCCCACATGATAGGTTATATGTGAATGCTCTTTCTCCTTTCTCTTCATCAGTAAAATAAGGAGGTTGGAGTTAATTATACCAGGACTATCTTTTGGACCCAGATCTAATGGCTGTATAAAGTCCAAGACAAAGGAAAAATGAAAAGAAGTAGAAAGGATTTTCTCTGTAATCTTCTAATAAAAATTTGTATTAACTACTCAAAGTGGAGTGGAAGTTCCTTGAAAGAAGTCATCGTGTTTCTCTTTTTATCACCATCAATAGAAAAAAAAACCACTCTTCCATTGTCCATTTGGACTGGCAGATTGTGAACCTAGAGGATGTCTTTCTTCAGTTATCTAACGATGACTCTGAAGGGTTAAAGATTTTTTTATAAGGTACTCTGAGTCTCCATCTGCTATGATCTCCACAATAAACTAATTGGGATAATTCAGTGATCATTTAGAAAAGGGATTTCCTAAGAAAGAGTAAAATGAACAAATAAAAAAAATCTACATCATACTAGTAGTTTTCTAGAGCTAGCATTGCCCCCAATGACTCTGCTAATGACACCAGTTGTAGGTGGAAACTCTTAAGTCTCTGATGCATCTTCCTGTCACCTGATCATTTCCTTCTTGGATCTAAGTTCTCGTAAGATCAGTAAATATTAAATACAAGACAAATAGTATTAACATGTGTTCACAGAACACATGTTGACTCAATGAGACAATGGCAGGTGTCAGATCTTCCCATTCAGTAACTCATAACAGGGCTGCATACACTAACTTCCAGGAAAGGATATTCTGACTGTATGAAAACCCTCTTTTAACTCAATGTCTCTTGAGTGGTTAGTCTAGCCAATTCCTTTATCAATTAGGAGACATTTGCCACTAGCACAGTACCCTTAGCTACACAATATCTACAAATGAACTCCCCAAAACTCCATATATTGGAATTAGTGCAGGCACAGGATCTCAGTACCTTCTCTCTATAACCTCCCGGGAATGGTAAAAAGCATCTAAGAACAGGAATAGATATTTTTTTATTTGTGTTGTCAATGCAGCTCTTAAAATACAGTCTATTTGGTTAATGATCTTTATCTTAAATTAAATATTAAGAACAATATATCTCTCAATTTCAGAGGGGGAAACACTTTCACCTATCAAATATCACACTTTTTGATACAGAAAACAATAGTTTTAATTTTACAAAATTGTTTGGGGTAAATATGTATGTATGTAAATATTGATGCATGTGAATTATAAGATAGAGTAAGGAAAGAAGAGGAAAGGAGGAATACAGAGAGAAATATCTGAATGTATATTTAAATACAGATACCACTGTCTTGATTTTTTTAGCTCTTGGGAAGGAGAACTGCTGAATTAAGAAATACACTAAAGTATTTCAATGTATGAAGAATGATAAAAAAAAAAATATTGTAACCAGATTAAACAGGTAATACTTGAGTCACAAATAGAGATTATACTTTTCAATGTCATAAATTTCAACAGAAGTGGAAAAAGGCTCTTTCTCTGCTTCTTCTATCTCTCTCTTTTTCTCTCCCTCCCTCTCACCCTCCTTTCTCTTACAGCATTATCGAGAGATGCAATTATATGTTTTCAATCCTTGAAGCATTCATCTGAAGAGTTTTCACTCTTTCTACCCTTTGCCTTCCTTGATCAGAGTAAAGGTAAATGGAAGCCTGTCAGAATTACCAATCCAAAATACAAAGAAGTACAGTTGACAGCTTTTACTCTATGCCAAATGTGTGTTCTTCCTCCATTGCCGAAGACCATACCATCAGAGAAATAATGACATGACTTGCACTTGACTTTTTTTTGAGTGAGGGAGGGCAGTGCGGGTCACCAGATTCACTTCTCCTCCGGTGCCATCTGAATCCAGTGACCAGATATTCATCAGGATGACTGGAGATGACCCAGGATGAGACAGTTGGGATTAAGTGACTTGCCCAAAGTCACACAGCTAGTGAGTGTCAAGTGTTTGAGGTGAGATTTGAATTCAGGTCCTCCTGACTCCTGCACTGGTGCTCTACCTACTGCACCACCTAACTGCTACATCGGTCATTTGCTATGCCAAATAATAACAAATTAGAAAGAAACAAATTAAAAAGAAACACAGTCTTGATCTCTTTTATTCTCCTTAGAGGCTCACAGCAAAAAATCTTTATCCAGTATTACTATGGGAATTTAGACAAAAATAAAAACAAAAACAGAAAACCAACAAAAACAGAACAAAGGGAGAAGAGCAAATAGAGTGACAGTTGCTTTAATTAGTAGATCTTCCATCTACATCTGTGATTTGCCATTTCCATTTTTAAAATCCTGTAAATAGGTCAACTTTTCCAATTCAAATGACCATACATCTTTCTATTGCTAAATGAAATTAGTTATAATATTCCTGTGCCCTTTATGACAGATGAAAGATTAAGAATTTTATAGATAATCCTGATTTGCCCATACTGGCTTGCCATAAAACGTTTCACTATAAATTTCAATGTACTTCCAAGGCTGGGCTTACTCTGTTAATTACACATGGTCTACTTTATTTGCACACTGAACCACAGTCTTTGAAAAGGTCACCTTAATTTTCATCTGGATTATCCTCATCTTAGACTGGAGCCACCATAAGAGGGTCATCTTGAAAGGATCAAAATAATAAGTTCCAAAGGAAAACCTGTGCCCAAACCTTTCTCCCAGGAACATGGAAGACATTCTTCCAGTAAATAATCACTGCTTATATTCACTGACACAATTACTCAGGCAGATTTCTATTGTTTTGTCTTAATTACTTTTAATGTAATTTTAGCTTAAGAATTTTGAAGTAGCATCACTCAAGCAAATACATTTTAAAAGGAAAATGACACTTACTACTCCAGAGGACAAAAAGGCTTGATCAGAAACAGAGAAGTATGGCAGGCATAAGAAAACTTACCTAGGGTGTTCACTTCCAATGAGCTAGTTTCATTTCGATCATTCTGTGGCCTTAGAGGACCAGAAGTCATCTCATTTATAAACTGCTGGGAAAATTTTAATCTTGTTTCCAAGAGAACCAAAGGAAATTTCAGAGACTAACTGAAAAGGAAGGAAGTTAATTTGAAATTACCTTAGGGTGTCTCTCACTGAACAGTGAATCTCCAATACAAAAATTTGTCTTTAAGATGAACTTGGGACTCAATACTGAACCTTTCTAGGAAAGAGATTTTGGTCAATAGTCATACTGTTCAAAGGAGGGGGAGTCAAATGGGAGAAAAGTAGGGCTTTAGACAGTCATTTGGCATTCAGAAAACAAAATAAATATCACTGCGTAGTGCAATCTTTGTTCAAGGACAAAAAAAGAGGTGAATTTATTGAAAGTTTTACTCCTTTTACAGATGCATTCTATTTAAGGTGAGCAAAATAGAAGAAATTTTGCATTCTATTTTGCTGTACTAATGGAGGCCACCTGAACTGGTTTGTTCTCTTCCTGGGATTTGAGTTAGGTGACTTCTCTGGTCACTTTCCGCTCTAACCAATCAACAAGGAATACTAAAAGAATAGTAGAAATATTCATTCCTGAACATATGATTTATGAATCTATAGAATAAAAGGGCCTGGATATGATGAAAAGTGGGTTTGGGATTGAAAACATATCTGGGAGAATATGTACAACGTGCTATGAGGAGTACTAGAAGTCAGAAGACTGCTCAGGGGAGTGCTGCAGAAGCTCAGCCAGGCTGCAATGGGGACTTGGAGTAGGAGGGAAGACCCCTACAACGACAGTGTCTCACGGGAATTCTGAGGGGAAATGTCAGAGCTTTCTTCAGCGTTCCTTCCCTCTTGACAGCAAATGGAGGATTTGGATTCCACTCTTACTCCCTTTTTCATCTGCAGGAACAGAGATTCTGCTTTACCTCTAAGTCCCTGACTCTAAGAATCAGATGTAGGAAGACACTCACCATGCTGTGCTCTGCCACTCAGAGGATGGATATGGGAGGGGAAAGAAAAAAGCGAGTTATAGGCTCAAGATTCTGTCTGTCTGCAGAGGTGAGATCATCTTGTCAGCTTCAAGACAACGAATATTGATTTCATGGGACCTCAGGAGTGTCACTAAAGGCTTGAACTTTGTCCCAGGTGTAAATCATCATCAGCCATTGTTTTTGATTAATGGTAATATACCCATCAACAATAATTAACAAAAGTGAGTATAGGCAAATATTGTTAAAAATACAGCTGGGAGCAGCTTGAGAGAGAGACTTTTTCAGATTTCCAGGGAGAGAGGGATTTGATTCCCCTTAGGAATGAAGATGAAGAGAACATGGAAGCCCTGGTGACAGGACCTTCAGGGTTTTTCTTGGACTGGTCTGAATTTTCAAACCATTCCTGAGCTTCATCTGCTGAGAATCTTCTCTCCTATTCATTTCAATTCCCATCTTACCACTTGTGTCACTGACTATGACTTCCTGCCTAGGGCCAATATCATTAAAGATGCTGTGTGTCCTCATGAATACAAATTATCACACATTTTATTTTTATTTTTTAAAGCCTTCTCCTCTACTTAATGATGAAAACAATGCACAAGCAGCTACATAAAATCTTAAATTGTAGGTAGAGAAGTGAAGAGATACACTCCTTCTGTAAAAAGGGTGTGTGTGTGTGTGTGTGTGTTTGTGTGTGAATCTTCAAGGTAAAGAGTTTTCAAGTCAGAAGCGCTGTGTTCATATTCCTTCTCCGAAACTTAATAGTTTCATCATCCTCACTGAAAGAACTTATCTCATTCATGTTTCTCTTTCCTATATGATGGCTGTCAAATGATGGTTGTCAAAGGTCAAATAGATAAATACAAATAAAAAAATAAAAAAAAGAGGAGAGTGGGAAGAGTCAGACTTGACTTCAAATCCTCCCTTTGACATGGGCGAATTCACTTAATCAATCTATATTTCAGTTTCTTCATCATCAAATCTGACTTTTCCACCTTCTTCCTACTGTTCTGAGCCAGAGTGGTCACCCTCTGCTCTCTTCCACTTTTAGGACCCTTCCATGCTTTGATTTCCTCCATTAGAATGAAAGTTTTCTGAGGCCAGAAATTGTCTCATTCTGTTTGTGCAAGAACATCAGGCAAGGCATTGAACTGGTCACAAAGTCTGTGAAAATCCCATTTCCTTCCAGTTGGGAGTAAAGAATCTAACACCACATCAAATGAGATCATATTTAATGGGCACATAGTAAATGACATATAAATGCCAATTGTTGTTGTTGTTAGATGAACTTTCAGACAGAGAGGCTGATATTTTTCATTTTCTGTGTAGCACAATAGATTTTTGGCAAACTTTCCAGAGGAAAAGAAATGGGAAAAAAATGGAGAGGAGGACACAGGACAACTGCAGAAGCCAGTATTTGTGACACCTACAGTTCCTGTCTTCAAGACTATGAGCTATGACCCCTCATGTGTGACTATAGAAGAAATCCTGAGAACAATAATAAGAGACTAAAGGAAGGGGAGGTCATTTCTGTACCTCTGCCTTGTGTCTACTTAATAATATGTTTTAATCTTGGTAAAGAATATGTTTGAAAGATTTAAAGTTTTTTTTAAGAACACCCATGGATAATTATGTCCTTAAGTAGAATGAAGAGAGAAGCTTGTGGATGAGGAAATGAGAAGGAAGACAAACACGTGAAGGAGCACAAGTCAAGCAGTTTATTACTAAGAGACATGCAATTGTGGGTCTCCCTAGCCCTTAAGTCCCATGGGAAAGAAAATAGTGTACAGGCCTTCTGGTGAGATGCAAACCCATACTTAGAGCACAAAGCATGCTCTCTCTCTCTCTCTTTACATCTGATGGTAGAAGATTCACAGGGACTAAGGAAGAGGGGCACCAATTTTTTTCAATTATTAATTATTTATTATTAGTTTTCAACATTAACTTCCACAAGATGATGAGTTCCAAATTTTCTCCCCATGTCTGTCCTCCCCCACCTAAAGATGGCATCCATTCTGATTACCCTTTCCCCAATCTGCATCACTTCTATCAATCCCCCTACTTCTCTTATCTCTTTCCCCTTCTATTTTCCTGTAGGGCAAGACAGATTTCTACATCTCATTATCTGCACACCTCATTTCCCATTTGGATGCAAAAACAATTTTTAACACTGATTTTTCATGCTTTGAGTTCCAGATTTTCTCCCTTTCACCCTCCCCACCCATCCTCAATGAGAAGGCAAACAATTCAATATAGATTATACATGTTTACTCAAGCAAAACTCGTAATAGTAATGTTGTGAAAGACTAACTACTTTTCCCTCCATCACACTCCCCCATTAATTCTATTATCTCCTTTTACTCTGTCCCTCCTCAAAAGTGTTTGTTTCTGATTGCACCCGCCCTCTACCAATCTACTGGCCCTTCTAACATGTGCCCCTCCCCTTAATGCCCTTCCTCCCTACTTTCCTATAGTATTAGATAGATTTCCATACTGAATTGACTGTTTTTATCATTCCTTTTTTAAGAGAAATCCAATGAGAATAAGGTTCACTCATTCCCTCTCACCTCTGCCCTCTTCCCCTCCACTGTGGAAGGTTTTGCTTGCTCCTTTTGTGTGATATAATTTATCCCATTGTACTTCTCCCTTTCTCCTTCTCTAAGTACATTCTTCATTCATTCCTTAATTTTTTTAGATATCATCCCTTCATAGTCAACTTACTCTGTGGATATACATACATATACATATATGAACATAAAAATATATATACACCCATATAGATAATACATACATATAGGCATACATAAGCATATGCATATGTGGATATTTATATGTGTATATAGATACAGATATAGGTATGTATATGTATGTGTGTCTATATGTGTGTATATGTATGTGTGAATGTATATGTATGTATGTTTGTGTATGTAAAAGCATGTGTGCACATAAATAATGTATATGCACATATAAATAATATAAATGAATGTATATATGCACACACATACATAAATGCATGCACACATGTACATAGACATATGCATACATATACATGCATATACAATATAAACACATGTGTATTTATGTGTATACATACATAGGTATGCATACATATGTGTACATACATGCATATGTATACATATACACATATTCCATCCAACTACTCTAATACTAAAAAAAGTCTCCTGAGTTACAAATACCATTTTTCCATATAGGAATGTTAACAGTTCAATTTAATAAATCCTTTATAGTATCTCTTTCCTGTTTACCTTTTCATGTTTCTCTTGAGTCTTATATTTGAAGTCAAATTTGCTATTCATGTTTGGTCTTTTCATCAAGAGTGATTGAAAGTCCTCTATTGCATTATATCCATTTTTCTCCTGAAGGATTATATTTAGTTTTGCTGGGTAGGTGATTCTTGGTTTTAATCCTAACTCCTTTGTCCTCCAGAATATCATATTTCAAGTCCTCCAATCTCTTGATGTATATACGTATACATATATATGTATACGTATATACCTAAACAGATATATACATTATGCATGTACAATCGTTCATCTCCCATCTTCATTTTGATGTTTCCTATTGAAAAGTTGATTCCCCACCCTCATCCTCCATGGCACCTAACTGTCTTAAAATTACCTCATGTTTTTTCCCCCTAAATTTATCCAATTTGAACACCTCGTCACATTTTATTCTATCTATTAAGCCTCTAACTTTCCTTCAGAATACAATCTTTTTTGAAGAAAGTGACTACCTCCATTAGCATCATTCTTGGAATGTAATTAGCACAAAAATGTTGATTCCTACCATATTTTTTAACCCAAAATTGCAAATAATGCAACAACTCCTAAAACAATGATTTAAGAAACCTGAAGGAGCAAAACATCTCTTTCGACAATAGTTCTGATGGAGCACTTCTCACATCATCCAAGTCTCCTTTGATGCAACTCTATAGCCAAGGAAATCAGGAGCATTCTATGCTATTTGGTCTTTGGACCAAGAATTAGCTGGACTGTCTGTGATTTTGTGGGAATTGGCTTTCAACTATCCAGATTATATAATGCTCTGTCAGTTTGGATAAATCCAGAGGTTCTAACCAGATCATTATTTGGGCTGGGGGGAGGGACAGAAGGGATTAATAAGCGGGAAATTAAAGTAAAAAAAAATTGTTTGCTTTCCCCGTGGGGGTAGTTAAAGTAACAGTTTCATTCATTTGACACCATGGTTATGAAAAGTGAACATTCTGTATAAATCTATGGAAAACATAAAAACCATTCGACTACAATGGAGGTAAGAAGGCTGAAAGTGTTTTGTTTTGTTCCCATACTCAGATGTTCGTTTATTCCCAAAGTATTACAATTTATGCTAGAGTTCTTCTGGGCTTTGGGAGGGATGTAAGAGAAAGGACTAGGATATAGCATAAGCAGTGAAAAGTACAAACTTTCAACTGCCATAACGATAAGAGATATAAAAGCAGGCATCACCTCATCGAAGTTGTTTAGAAATGCAAAGTAAGAAACTGGAGAAGTCAGAACACAGATTTCAGTTTCTATTTTTGAGGGAAGCTAGTCAAAATTTAGAATGAGACAGGATCATTTATTTTAGTAAATCCAATGAATTCAGTAAAGAACCAAGGCCCAAGACAGAGCTATAGAGATTGGAAGCCAATGAGGTTAAGAATAGATGGATAGTTAGGAGTCATGGGGATTTTGGAGGCAGAAGTAAGGCAGGCAGAATATAGAAGTAGGGAACAAAGGTCACAGGGTCATAGGATCTATGATCTAGAAGGCACCTTCCAAGTCATGAACCAATACCCAAATCTTCTACATAAGAAAACTGACTCATTATGACCAGAGGAGAATTTGAGAATGAAACAAAACTACAGATAATGATGTATTTTAACAATTATGCGTTGTTCTATTGGTCCTGATTCTTTCAGTTCATAAAATGTCTTCTTATTGCTAAAATGTTATGGTTAAACCCTGGTATTAATGATTGAAGAAGGGTAAGCTATTGTAAAAGTGCTTTTCCTTTTCTCTACATTCACAAAGCTTTCCTCCAGCATGAATTCTCTGATATTTAATAAGAGATGAGCTCTAGATAAAGATGAACTATGCCATGTTCATTACATTTATATGGCTTGTCTCCAGTGTGTAGTCTATGATAGGGAGTAAGTGATGAGTTTTTATTGAAGCTTTCCCATATTCATAGGGTGTTACTCCAGTATGAATTATTTAATGTTTGCTAAGGAATGATGTGTCGCCAAAGGTTTTGCCTCATTCATTACATTCATAGGGTTTCTCTCTAGTATGTGTTGGGCATGATATACTTGAGACCTCAAGGCTTTCTCACTCTCACTGCATCTATACGAAATTAGACAGAAGATTTAGTAATTGAACAAATAAATGAAAGTTTAGGGGAAGGGTATGAAAGAAAATAAGAAAGATGTATTTTTATTCACACTATAGGAGACATGTATAAAAGAACTGAACATTTAACTATGTTGACAAAAAGTTTTAAGGGAAGTTTTGGCTTTGTTCAAGTGAGAAATGGGTAAGAAACTTTGTGTATTTATTTTTTGGAAACAGTAGTAATAACAGTTGCACCTTGATTTTAAAGGAGAAAATTTATTGAGAGGTATGAGTAAACAGAAAGCAGTGGGTTCTTTCTGAGATTATAGAACCCAAATTTGAACTAAATTGAAACATATTTTTCAGTGGGACGATTGGGGTAAATTGAAACCTGTATCAGGCTGCCACCTTTAACTCGTTGACACTGAATTATCCTGAAGTAATGGACACCATAATATGAAATGCTTCAAATAAATGGTCCTTGTAAAATATGATACTAAAAAACTGAAATTATAATTTGAGATTCTGGGTGACAACATTTGGAAAATAGTTCAGAGATGATCAATTATTTTCTAATCTCATTTTTAGCAAAACGTGTCTTTCCTAAGAGGACAGTTAAGTCAGAATTTATTGTACTATTTGACATTTAGAAAAATTGTTTGTAAAATGCACAGATCTGAAATTTGCTAATAAATTAATTATTTAAAGTTATGTTTAGGAATCTCTGATGTTGATAAAGATTATTTGTTGTTGAGGAATTTTTCAGTCATGTTCGACTATTTGTGACACAATTTGGAGTTTACATGACAGAAATACCAGACTGGTTTTCCATTTCTTTCTCCAGTTCATTTTACAGATGAGGGAAACGATGCAAAAAATAATTAAATGACTTACCAACGGTCATATAGCTAGTAGCTGTATAGGGCTGGGTTTGGATTCATCAAGATGATTCGTTCTGAATCCAAGCCCAGTGCTCTATCCACTACATTATCTAGTTGCCCTAGAAGAGTAAAAAAAAAATAATACCTAGCACTTATTTGATAATTCATTGTAGTAGAAAAAATTGGCCAAGTGACAAATTCTTTTTCAGTCTAGATTCTTTGGGGTGATAGATTAAATTATTCTAGAACTTTTCTTTCTTAAAAAGAATGATGTGTCCTATATGAAAATGTTCATTTGAAAATTCAAGATACAATAATAATAATGTTTTTGGTGTGAATTGAATCTAGCAGAAACCTATTTGTTCTCAAACATTTTGTCTTCATCTGTGTAATAATGAGTTGTGAGATCTTACCAGCCCTGCAAATGGAGATTTTTCTTATTTTTTAAATTTTTATTTTTTTAACTTTAGTTTTCAGTATTCATTTCCACAAAACTGAATTTCAAATTTTCTCTTCATCTCTCCCCCTCCCCACCCCAAAATTCCATGCATTCAAATGACCCCTTCCCCCAATCTGCCCTCCCTTCTGTCACACCCCTCTCTTCCCTTATCCCCATCTTTTCTCTTGTCTTGTAGGGCAAGATAAATTTCTGTACCACATTACCTGTATTTCCTATTTCCCAGTTGCATGTAAAAATAATTCTCAACATTAGTTCCTAAAATTTTGAGTTCCAACTTCTCTCCCTTCCTCCTTCCCCACCCATCCCCACTGAGAAGGCAAGCAGTTATAGTTATAGGCTATATATATGTAGTTTTGCAAACGACTTCCATAACAGTCATGTTGTATAAGACTAACTATATTTCCCTCCATCCTATCCTGTCCCCATTTATTCTATTCTCTCTTTTGACCTTGTTCCTCCCCTAAAGTGATTGCTTCTTATTACTTCCTCCTCCTATTGGCCTTCCCTTCTATCATACCCCCACCCTTCCCCTTCCCCCCACTTTCATGTAGTGTAAAATAGATTTTCATACCAAATTGAGTGTGCATGTTATTCCTTCCTTGAACCTAATGTGATGAGAGTAAGGTTCACTTTTCCCCTCTCACAACCCCACTTTTCCCCTCCTTTGAAAAAGCTTTTTCTTATCTCTTTTATGAGAGATAATTTACCCCATTCCATTTCTCCCTTTCCCTTCCCAATATATTCCTCTCTTGCCCTTTAATTTTTTTTTAGATATCATCTCTTCCTATTCAAGTCATCTGGTGCTCTCTGTCTATATATGTATGCATATATATTATAAATTATATATATATATATATATATATATATATATATATATATATGCATGTATGTGTGTGTATAATCCCTCCACCTACCGAAATACTGAGAAAAGTTTCAAGAGTTGCAAATACTATCTTTACATGTAGGAATGTAAACAATTCAACTTTAGTAAGTCCCTTATGATTTCTCTTTCCTATTTACCTTTTCATGCTTCTCTTGATTCTTGTGTTTGAAAGTCAAATTTTCTATTCAGCTCTGGTTTTTTCAACGAGAGTGCTTGAAAGTCCTCTATTTCATTGAATGACCATTTTTTCCCTTGAAATATAATGCTCAGTTTTCCTGGGTAGGTGATTCTTGGTTTTTATCCTAGTTTCTTTTACTTCTGGAATATCATATTCCAAGCCCTTCGATCCCTTAATGTAGAAGCTGCTAGATCTTCAGTTATCCTGATGGTATTTCCACCATTCTCGAATTGTTTCTTTCTAGCTACTTGCAATATTTTCTCCTTGACCTGAAAACTCTGGAATTTGACTGCAATATTCTTAGAAGCTTCTCTTTTTGGATCTCTTTCAGGAGGGGATTGGTGAATCCTTTCAATATTTACCTTGCCCTTTGGTTCTACAATATCAGGGCAGTTTTCTTTGATAATTTCATGAAGGATGATGTCTAGGCTCTTTTTCTGATCATGGCTTTCAGGTAGTCCCATAATTTTTAAATTGTCTCTCCTGGATCTATTTTCCAGGTCAGTTGCTTTTCTCAATGAGATATTTCACATTATCTTCTATTTTTTCATTCTTTTGGTTTTGTTTTGTAATTTTTTGATTTCTCATAAAGTCATTAGCTTCCATCTTCTCCTTTCTAATTTTTGAAGAACTTTTTTCTTCAGTGAGGTTTTGAACCTCCTTTTTCATTTGGTTAATTCTTCTTCTTAAGTGTTCTTCTCCTCACTGGCTTTTTGGACCTCTTTTGTCATTTGAGTTAGTCTATTTTTAAATGTGTTATTTTCTTCAGCATTTTTTGGGTCTCCTTTAGCATATTGTTGACTTGCTTTGCACGAATTTCTTGCATTGCTCTCATTTCTCTTTCCAATTTTTCCTCCACCTCAGTTACTTGAATTTCAAAATAATTTTTGAGTTCTTCCATGGCCTGAGACCATTGTGTATTTATTTTGGAGGTTCTGAATGCAGAAGCCTTGACTTTTAGGTCTTCCTCTGATAGTAAGCATTCTTCTTCCTCACCTGAAAGGATGGAAAGAAATAATTGTTCACCAAGAATGTAACCTTCTATAGTCTTATTTTTTTCCCTTTTTTTGGGCTTTTTCCCAGTCAGTTACTTGATTTTTGAGTCCTTTGTCAAGAGGGAGGTATACTCTGGGGACCTGTAAGTTCTCAGTTCCTGCAAGGTGACACAATCAAGAGAGAGGAGTTACTCCTCTCCTGGCCTGTGCTCTGGTCTGGGAGCTACCAAAACTTTTCTGCCCAGGATCTGCAATTAAAATTCACTTTCCAGAGCCTTCACCAGCTCTAACAAGCCAGCTAGCACTCTTCCTCACCTCAGGGTCTCTACTCAAGGCTGAGACCCAGATCAGCGGTTCAATTCCCTCAGTCTTTAGGCCGAGGACTCCAACAATGGACGCTGCTGCTGCTGCCGCCTCTACCAGGGACCAGGGCTAGGGGAGGATCCTGCTCCCTTCTCACGTAGGTGAAAAAGCTTTCTCATTGACTTTTGAAGCTGTCTTTGGGTCTGTGGATTGAGAGATCTGAGAACCGAACCTGCTGCTAGGAATTGCACCCCCAAGGCCTGTTCTAGTCCTGTTCCTTCTGATGCTACATGGGCAAGGCTTGACTGGGCTCTGTGGGCTGCACTCCACTCCACATCCCGTGTGATAGACCTTTCTTGTCAGCCTTCCAGGCTACCTTGGGCTGGAAATCTCTTTCACTGTGGTTTCGTGGCTTCTGCTGCTCTAGAATTTATTTAGAGTCTTTTTAACAAGTATTTTATGGGCTGTGGGGGAAGAGCTAGAGTAGGTGCATCTTTCTACTCTGCCATTTTGTCTCACTAGAGATTTTTTTCTTCTTTTTTTTTTTATTTTCAGTATTCCACAATCACTGCCATACAACCTAGATTTTTTTCTTTCTCTCCCTCTCCCTCCCTCCCTCCTGCCTACCCCCGTCCCTCCTCAGTATGGCATATAATGCTATATAGGTTTTACACATACATTTCTATTAAATACATTTTGACCATAGTCATGTTATATAGAAGAATTAAAATGAATGGAGAAATCATACAACAATACAAAACGCAATACAAAAGAAAATGATCTGCTATAATCTGTGATTGAATTCCATAGTTCTTTCTCTGAATGTGGAAGGCATTTTGCCTTAAAAGACCATTAGGAATTTTTTAACTCCTTGCATTCCAATGAAGTTCTAAGTCTACCAGAAAAAGTAATCATACCTTGTGGTTTTTGCTGTGTACAAAGTTCTCCTAGTTCTGTTTCTTTTGGTCAGTATCAAATCATATAAGTCTTTCCAGGCCTCTCTGAAATCTTCCTGTTCATCATTTCTTATAGCACAATAGTATTCCATTACATTCATATATCATCATTTATTCAGTCATTCCCCAACTGATGGGCATCCCTTTGATTTCCAGTTTTTGACTACCACAAAAAGTGCTGCTATAAATATCTTTGTACATGTGGGACCCTTTCCCATTTTTATGGTCTCTTGGGAATACAGTCCTACAAGCAATATTGCTGGTTCAAAGGGTATGCACATTTTTGTAGCCCTTTGAGCATAGTTCACAATTGCTCTCCAGAATGGTTGGGTCATTTCACAGCTTCACTAACAATGAATTAGTGTTCCAAATCTCCCAACATTTATCATCATCCTGTTCTGTTAGCCAATCTGACAGGTGCGATGTGGTATCTTAGAGTTGTTTTGATTTGCATCTCTCTAATCAACAGTGATTTAGAGCATTTTTTCCTATGACTACAGATATTTTTAATTTCTTTATCTGAAAACTGCCAGTTCATATCCTTTGACCATTTATCAATTGAGAAATCATTTGTATTCTTGTACATTTGACTCAGTTCTTTATATATTTTAGAAATGAGTTCTTTGTCACAGACACTAGTTGCAAAAATTCTTTCCCAGTTTTCTGCTTCTCTCCTAATCTTGGTTGAGTTTTTTTTTTTTTAACATCAGTGGCTTATGATATTTATCCCAACATATGAAGTGAACCTAATGCAGAATTGAATCCAATATTCATATTTTTTCTTTTATAATAAAGATTTTATTAGTTCGTTTGGCAATCTATACATAGACACTATGAATAAAATGTACATTTAAAAATGCTAGAAAAGTCTAAAAATTGTGTCCTTGCAATCCTTTTCTGTACTATTTTTCCAGTGACTTTCTTATGTTAACTTTGGAAGAACTCCTCTCTCAAAAGAGGTTTTCAAATACTAGTATCCTGAATATGGATAAGGCATTAATTATTTTACAAAACAAAGTTCCACTAACTCTGTATTTGGCAAAACTGTACTCATTATACAGATTTTCCAGTCTTTTATGGCACATTAACAAAGTAACTGGGAAAAAAAAAATTGTACCATCTCTACAAAAGATGACAGTGTCACAGAGAGCACACAATTTTGAATGGGAGATCCAACATCAGGGAGCAGTTTTATTTAGGAAACAAATGAACCGAAAGACAAGATAGATGCAGATTAAAATAAAAGTTTTAAAATTCATGGTCCAAACTCCAAATTGCTATCTGTTCTTCATTTAATATGTCAAAACTGCCTATGGAATGTTAAACCTATGCACAAGACATACAACACCTTCCTAGTTAACATTCTACTAATTTCTGATTGTATTAAAACAAAGAAGCAACAAATCAAACCAACAACCAGCACATGATTTCTCCTCTTTAAACAGGAATCTAAATAAAGTCACTTTAGATTGACTTAAATTTATTTAAATGTTTTTAAAAAATTAATGTGATGAGGTGGGATTGCCTCTTTCCTAAAAATGTCTTTCTAGAACTACTCAAAAATGGCATTTACAAAATAATTGATAAAAATATTCCTTTGAATTTTACAAGATGTGAGGTAACAGCGATAATAGTTAAAACACTTGCTATAAGATGTTATTCAGATTTGATTTCTTTCTCTCCTGCTGAATCAGAGACTGGAACCTCTTCTTTTTTAGTTTCTCTATTTTTTGCAAGCAAGTTATGTTTATTCTCTTTTTGGTTAGTAGCTTCTGCTTCTTTTATTTTTTCTCCTTTTTTTCTTTTCTGTGAATTTTTTTGTCATTAGATTTATCTTTTCCAGGTGTATTTTTTGGGCTTAGTTTCAACCTTTTCAAGGACTGATTTAGCTGACAATCTAGCCAAAGTCCTCTTGGGCCTCTCCTTTACTTCCCCTTCTGCGGAGTTGACTTTCCACCTGGGCATCTTGTCTGTGAGTGTGGATCTGTTCCCTCTCCCCACAGACTGGTGAGCACCAGCAGGAACACCTGAGTGCTGGAGTAGGAGAGAAAGGGCCACAGTGGTGGGAACTTCTTCTCCAGCAGGACTCCTCGACCTCAACCCAGATTTTTTTCTTACCTCTGACCTTGCAATATCACTTCTAGGTCTGTGTCCCAAAGAGATCATAAAAATGGGAAAAGGTCCCACTTGTACAAACATATTTGCAGCAACTCTTTTTGTGGTAGACAAGAATTGGAAATCGAGAGAATGCCCATCAATTGGGAAATGACTGAACCAATTGTGGTAAATGAAGTAATGAAATGGTATTGTGCTATAAGAAATGATGAATAGGCAAACTTCAGAAAAATCTGGAAAGACTTATATGAGCTGATGCTGAGTGAAACGATTAGAACCAGGAGGACATTATACACAGTAATTGGCCACAGCGTGCGAGTAATGTTTATGATAGATAGAGTAAGCCTTTCATAGCATTGCAAGAACCTGAAACATTCCCAGAGGACTTTTAAGGCAAAATGCCATCCACATCCAGAGAAAGAACTATGGAATTGGAACATAGAATGAAGCAAACTATTTTCTGCAGTGTTGTGTTTTGGTTTGTTTTTTCTCAGGATTCTCCCGTTTATTTTAATTCTTCTATGCAAAATAATTAATGTGGAAATGTGTTTAACTAGTATATATGTGTAGAACCCATATAAAATTGTATGTCATCTTGGGGAGGGGGAGAAAATTTATGACATATGGAAATGATTGCTGAAAATTGAAAATAAATTAATTAAATTTCAAAAACAGATTATAAAAAAAGATTTATAAAAAACAAAAATAAACATTTATATATAATTTACAAATTTTCAGAACTCCTTCTTCTGGTATTTTAAAATATTTAACTGTATTTTTTAAGTTTCTTCAATATATCAATGTAACAATTTACTGACTCATGTCATTGAAAGTTGATGGTAAAGTCAATGATAATTTAGGAAGGCACTCAGCTCTGCTTTGGTAAATATTAAATTTTGAACCAGAAGGAATCATTTTACAGATTGGCTTCTCATAATTATTTTTTTAAAATTCTTCCTTTAGCTTGTTGTTAGCAGCATTTCAATCAAGTACAGAGTTTAGATAAAGATAGAAATATGAAGAGGTATTTAAGAACTTAAATTCTCTGAAGTTTCCAGTGAACTACTGTCTCTTAAGGTAATGACTTTTAATAGCTCTGTTATTGATAATATCAGAACCATAAAGTTTGAGCTGATTTTAACTGATTATTGGAGAAGTAAAATTTAAGAGTCTGTATTGAATTCTCTAGAAAGCTATAGCAAGAACTTCCAAAAATCTAAAAGAGGTATGAAACCAGAGAAACAACTCTACAGAAGACTATCCCTCTTCAGAGCATGAGATGTATGCCAGAAGGTACAAAAGAATTGCTACCCATGGGCCGGGAGACTGTGTGGGACATCTTGGATCTGAAATGAAATGTACTTATCAAATAGACGTTGGAAGTGGGTTACTGGGATACAAGAAGATAATGTTAGTATTGTTGATTGTTAAGTTGTTATTTTGACCTTTTACTTCAATAGTATCTATGTTTGCTGAGTTTTCTCAATTGCCTTTAGACATGAAAATCTTCCTTCTAAATTTAGTCTATGGTTTTAGATATTTTTAAAATTATGGCTTGTGCTATAATTAATAAGCTTTGTTATTCTCTTTGAACTTTATGTTAGTTACTGTGTTAAAGACTGTTTTGAACTTTCAGCAGAAAATAAACTTGTTTTGCATGACCTCTGTTAATAATGGTAATGGTAACCATCTTTTAGGATTAACTTATAGCTAAGTGATCTAAGAGAGATATGCTTCTCTCATTGATCAAAGAAGGGAACTGAAATTATGAATTTTATTATATCATTTTATTATAGGTCCTATTTAAAAGAACTTGATTTTGTCTGTAACTGCACTTGTCCTATAATACTTTAAATCATGGTTCTTTGCCTCTAGACTTAGTTCAGTCTTCAGTTGGCCTTTTATGCGCTAATTGTAGAAGTCTAGCTCTCTGACTAATCACTAATCTATTCTTGCCTCAAGGAATTTAACTGATCTTGGGGGATGTGTTTGAACACAAAACGTATGCTCAAATATACCACCATGCCATCTTTCAAAATGTATTGGTTGCTTACCTTGCACCTGCCATCTTAGAAGGGGAAGGGGAACTGTTGCCAGACTTCGTTACCAAACTTCCAAACAATTGTATTGTTTCCTGTGCTTAAGCTGTGTATCCAATTGTATTGCCTTCAAGCATGTGGTGGATGTCACCTACCCTGTTCTGTTCTTTGTTCTGTACTCTGAAAATCCTATAAAACAAGAAAAATCCTTTTACTCTGGGTATTTAGCATACATGGAGGCAATCAACTGATCCATTTATAATAGACAACATGCCCTTTTATTAAATGTTATCTTTCTGGAAGAATTAGCTTTAGTTTACCTTCTGTTAAGTTTAACTTATGACATAACTTATGACATAAGATAAATTCCTTTATCAGGTCTGATGACGGACAAGTTTCACAAAATCTTCTCCTCTGTATCCTTCATATAATCCTTATTTATCTTTATAGATCACTAGTAAAACAGCATTTTTCCTTTCATGTGTAAAAGCAACTGATAGACATTTCTCCACCGTTCCTACACTGTTAGTACAAACTACAGTTTTGAAAATCCCAACTGATTCTATGACAAGCACAATTTCCAGAACAGAATGGGAATACTTAACAAACATTTCAGGCATAAGAGTTCAAATGGCCTTTAGAAACGGAGACTGAAAAGTTCACAACAAAAGGATATTAGTATAAGCTAGATGTAAGGAATATGTAAATTGTTTTTCCAACTTGAAAGCTCTTTACAAATGCTAGATATGATGGAAAGTTATCAATACCATTATTTTCCCTTGTATGTTCTAAGCCCTATAATTCTTTGATTCTATTGGGTGCTGATGTGCTCTCACCAGCATCTTAAAGATGTCTTCTTATAAGAGTGGAAACAGAATACTGGGCAGTAGAAGATCCATGGAAAAAAAAGAGTCTTGGAATCTTTTCTTTCCCCAGAGTGAATAAAAGAAATAGAGAATTTGGGAGTCAGAACTGATAAGCTCAAATGGGTTAATGGCTGGATAACATGCATCCAAGAGAGCTGATGTGGGAATCAGTCAGTAATGATATTTATCAAACTGAAAGAGATAAAATGTCAAAATGGAATTGATTGAGTAGAAGGAGACATAGATACTCACCAACACCAAGATGGTGTAAGTAGCTCTAATCTCAGGTGACTTTCTTGACAAGAGGCTGGAGTTGTGAATATGCTGGACATGTTGATGGTGTCTTTGCAGGAGATGCACCAGGTAGCCACTGGCCATGACCGTAAAGTCCACACACAACATATCAGGAATGGAATACACAATTAAAAATGTTGAGATTTTGACAGTGGCTGGTGCATGATCTAAACAGCACCTTAAATTCCATACCCTGGTATTGTTGCTGTTTTCTGTAAAGTTATGCATATTCACAATCATAAAGATATTCATAAGTATATGTAGAATCTAGTAGAAAAGGAAGAAGGGGAAAATGCCCTTTGATGAACAAGTTTTGTATTCTGACCATATGGAAGAGGAAATGGGACTGATGATGATCATCTGAAAACCACTCAGAAGACAGGTGATGGTAACAGAAAGATTATGGGCCACTCAGTGGAGGAAAACAATAGGTCTACACCCAACAAGATCCAGGAAAATTTTCAGCCCCAAATCAACTGTTGTTTGAGGGAATCCCTTGGAAATAAGCACTAAAGAGTTGGCCAAAGCTAAGTGGGAAAAAATGGAGTCCATGGGCCTCATCCTGATGCCACATAAGAAAGTGGAGATGCCCATTGAAAATAGGAGAAAATAACCAAGACAATAGTAGAAATTAAGCAAATATGATAAAATAAAATAATCTTTATTAAGGCAAGAGCTGATAAAGAAAAAAATAACATGAAATGAAGGGTAATTATCAAAAAATAGTTTTCTTTTAAAAAAGAAAACTCAAATGACTAAATTTTGAAAGAAAAAAAAATTACATAAAGGTTAAAATGAAGATTATCCAATGAATATTCTATGAAATTTGATACTTTAAATAAATTTGATTGTTTTAGATATTCAAAGTACCAAAATTACCGTGACAAGAAATAGATCACATAAGCAGAGTGGTCTGAAAGCTTATCTGGATTAATGAGGTTCCTAGGTTAATTATATATGGAAAAAAATAGCATTCAAAAAATTATTGAGTAACTTGATAGAATAAATAAAATAATTTCAAACTTCCTATTAAAACAATACATGAGTATCAAGAAAATATAGGAAAAGCAGAAACTGAGAGGCAGTATTTGCTTTCCCAAGTCTGTAAAAGTGTATTATATGTTGGTATATATTAATACAACTACGGAAACAGCAAGGTCCCATAGATAGAGTGAGTTCCCAGGAATCAGAAACAGATACGTTCAAGTGTAACCTCTGAGACATAGTGGCTTGTGCCACTGGGCAAGTCATTTACCTTCACACCATCCCAGACAGCTAATTCTCTTAGACTCAATAACTCAGAGAAGGTAGTGATTTGTGGTGGTAAGGCAATTTCCTTACTATAAAGTAATTTCAGACAGAGACAAATATTACTACTATTTCTATTGCCTACTTTTACAACTACTACTCCTGCTACTACTACCACTACTGTTACTACTACTATTCCTACTACTACTATTATTACTACTCTCACTAAAATTGCTACTACTTCTTTTTTTTTCACTGTTGTTATTATTATCTATTGGTAGTGGTGCTATTTTTGTTGTTACTGTTGTTGACACTGTTATTATAGTAAATAAAAAATAAATAATTCAAAAATGGCATTAAAAAAGATCTTGTGTAGGATTGCTTCATGATTTTAAGGGAAGAATACAAAGAGGAAGAAATCAGGTGCATTAAATTACATTGAAATGTGGGGAATCAGTGAAGGAAGTCAGTTTTCTTGTTGAGGGGTACATGTAGAAAGAATGCTATATTCAGAACAAAAGCAAACTGGGGTCACATCACTGTTGTGCAAACTACTGCTAGTGATATGACACTGAGCCAATCATTCTAGGCTGAATGTTCTCACATACAGCCCACATAATAGGTGATATGTGAATGCTCTTCTCCCATTCTCTTCATCAACAAAATAAGGAGGTTAGAGTAAATTTTGTATCCAAATGAGAATAAGGAGAAATGATTTTCCCCATAATATTCTTATCAAAAATTTTATTAACTACTCAAAGCTGAGTGAAAGTTTCTTGAAAGCAGTCATTATTGGGGGCAGAGCCAAGATGCCTGAGTAGAAGGATGGGTCTGCTGTAGTTCTACCCCCAAAGCCCATAAGATACTTGTAAAAATCACCCTAAACATAACTGTAAAAATGACTCTAAACAAATTCTAGAGCAGCAGAAGCCACAAAACTACAGAGTGAAAGAGATTTCCAGTCCAAGGCAGCCTGGAAGGCCAACAGGAAAGGTATATTGCACTGGGCTCAGAGTGGAGCGCAGCCCAGCCTAGACCTTGCAGCACGGCACAGATAGGAATGGAGCAGGGTTCAGGGTTAGCTGAAAACATCATGCCAAAAAGCATGGGAGCAAGCACACAGCCCCGTTTTACTCCCTTGGTGACTGGGAAGGCACGAGAGTATTGTTCATTATCCAGAACCCAGGCAAACATGCCATCATGAAATTGATGTAAAATATTGATGAACTTCTCTGGGCAACCAAATTTTGACATAATTTCCATAAGCCCTCATGACTAAGTGTCAAAGGCCTTGGTCAGATCTACAAACGTTGTGTATAGACCTCTGTTCTGCTCCTGGCATTTCTCTTGGAGTTGTCAGGCTGTTCCCTTGCCCTTTCTGAATCCACACTGGCTATCAGGTATATGACCATTTTCCAGGTGAAGGATCAGCCTATTAAGGAGGATTCTAGCAAGAACTTTGCCATCAATGACTGAGAGAGAAATCTCCCTATGATTGTCACAGGACAATTGATCCCCTTTACCCTTATAGAGATGGACAGTGGAGGCGTCCTTGACCTCCTGGGGGACAACCTCTTGCCATATAACCTGGAAAATTACTGTCAGCTTTTGTATGAGCAGTGTTCCTCCACCTTGTAAATCTCAGCTAGAGTAGAATAAGCACCAGGTGCTTTGCCACATGAAAGGAGCCTAATGACCCTCAAAACCTATTCTTCAGTTGAAAGTTCAACTAAGGAGGGATTGATTTCTATCTGAGGTAAACTGTCAGTGGCCTCAGCATTGATTGATGATGGTCTGTTGAGAACACTATGGAAGTGTTCAGCCCATCTCTCTAGGGTCCTATCCTTATCACTAATCAATGTGACTCCATCAGCACTTAGTACTTGTGATGCACCATAGGTTTTTGGTCCATAAGTAGCTTTCAGGAAATCATAAAAACACTTTGGATTGTTACTATCAGCATAAAACTGAATTTCATTTGCCTTCTTACTGAACCAGGAATCCTGCATCTCTCTAAGCTTTGCTTATACTTTGCTTTTGATGGAATTAAATGGTGCCTTCTTAGAAATGAATGAACTATCCTGTTGGTAAATCCTGTGGAGTTCTCATTTTTCATTTAGCTGTTTCTGAATTTCCTCATCATTTTCATCAGACCAGTCTTGGTGTTTATGAGTGTTCTGACCCAGATGAGCAAATACAATGCTGTATACCACACCTCTGAAAGCTTCTCACTCCTTTTCTGCTCCACTGTTGGCAGCTGTGTGTTGGCTCCACTTTCCTTCCACATCAGCAACAAACTGTTACACTCAGAGAAGAGCTCTGATTTGTTGACATTAATTCCTCTGGTAGTCATTTTGCCTTGAAGGAGGCACTTTTGTTGAATGTGAATATTTAACTTGGAAAGCATAAGTCTATGGTCAGTCCAGCACTCTGCACCACACATTGCTGTTGTCACTCTCACATCTTTTCTGTCTCTTCTCCTTACAATCACATAGTCTATTAGATGCCAATGTTTGCTTTGAGGGTGTATCCATGAAGTTTTATTGCATTTAGGTAAATGGAAGACAGTGTTGGTGATGAGACAGTCATGTGATATACAAGTATTCAGAAGTTAATGACCATTGCTGTTGCTGTTTCCAACTCCATTCCTCCCTAAGAGTCCCTGCCAAGTCAGGTAGTCTGAGCCTACTCTAGCATTAAAGTCTCCCAGAATTATAAGCTTGGCCTCTTTTGGAAAATTGATGGTAAGTGTCTCTAGGTCTTCATAAAATTTTTTTTTTACTTCATCAGGGTTTGTCATTGTGGGAGCATAGGCACTAATAATGGTGGCGAGTGTCAATCACATTATCATGAGCCTGTCATTCACTCCTTTAGGCAGGCATATCAACTTGCTGCTTAGATTAATTTTGATTGCAGAACCCACGCCAGGTTCACAGTGCTCCCCTTCACTGTGCACACTCTAGAAAAAGGTGGATCCAGCTCCAACTTAGTAAGCTGGCCTTCTTTTGCCAACCTTGTTTCACTCAGGGCTGCTATTTGTATGTGATACCAGTTGTATTCTCTTGCAACAAGAACAGTTCTTTCAGGTCTACTGGATTTTGTGTTGTCTATTAGTGTGCCCACGTTCCATGTGTTAATGGTGACTGGAATCATCTTTGTAGATGTTTTTGTATATTTTGTACATTTTTTGTGTGTGTTTTGACTGCATAGTGGGATTTCCCACCTGCCATAGTAAACCGTCCAGGGTTGAGTAAGCAGACAATGTTTAGTGCACCTTTTCTAGCCCCCTTTCTCAGACCAGGAGGTGAGCAATATGATCCTTAAAAGGCTGCTCAGACACCCTCGCGAGTCCCACTACTGCTTTTAGTGAGAAACGACCCTATGGCCTGGACCACCTATGTGAAGGGTTATGACTACAGCTCTCAGTGTATCCACACCTGCTGCTTCATCACTTGCCTGTCACCACAGGGCTTTGAGGTATAATAGTGAAATGGTATGGGTGATGTCTTTTGATTCCTGCATAAATTGGATTTAAGTGAGGCAGAGTTGCATGAATTCGTCAGACTCACTCTCTCCTCCAAAGTCATCATAGTCCAGTAGCCACACAGAATCAAGATGGCTGGCAACAGCTCAAGATGTGGTAGATGACCTTGGTGGCTTCAGTGTCTAACCGAGCTCTAAGCACTCCACATTGCCTGTTTCATCTACCTTCATGGCCATTGGAACAAATTGTTCTCATCCTTCCATTCCACCAGATGAAGTCCTCACATTCTTGGGGTAGACACCCTCCTAACTCACTGGTGGGTTTGAGAACCCTTGGTTACCCCCAACTTGGTTTGGCTCATCTCCCAAAAAGATTTACTGAATGTGGCTGCTGCACATGCTGCAGGTTCTTGGAGCCACAAGTGAGAGTTAGGTGGAACAAGTGGACACTAAAGGTGGAAAGAGCCACAAAATGGGCTCGGTAGCTATCACACTAAAGGTACTGGTCCTCCCTGAACACACTCCTACACCCTTTCTAGAGATACTATTGCCTCCAATGACTCTGTTAATGACCCCAGTTTTAGGTGGAAACTCTCAGTTTTCTGATGGATTTTCCAGTCATCTGACCATTTCCTACTTGAATCTAAGTTCACCTAAGATCAGTAAGTATTAAATACAAGAAAAATGGAAGTGATATGTGTTCACAGAACATATGTTGCCTCAGTGAGACAACGGCAAGTGTGAGATCTTCCCATTCAGTAACTCATAAGAGGGCTGCATGCACTATCTTCCAGGAAAGGATATTCCTATTGTATGAAAATCCTCTTTTAATTGAACACCTTATGAGTCATTAGTCCAGCAGATTCTTTAATCAATTAGGAGACTTTGACCACTAGATCAATACACTCAACTATACAATGTCTACAAGTAAGCTCCCCAAAGTTTCACTTAATGAAATGAATGCAGGCAAGGTATTTCAATACATTCGATCTGTAACCCACTAAGAATGACGAAGTGTCTAAGGACAGAAATAGCTTTGTTTTTAGTTTATCTTGTCAGTGTGGGGTAAATATGCTCATATTTATGTAAATATTGATATACATGAATTATAAAATGAGTTCATCCTTCATTGCTGAAGAAGACCATGCCGTCAGAGAAATAATGACAAGACTTGCACTTGACTTTGTTTAGAGTAAGGGAGGGCTTTGCAGGTCACCAGCCTCACTTCTCCTCCAGAGCCATCTGGATCCAGTGACCAGATATTCATCAGGATGACTGGAGATGACCCAGGATGAGGCAATTGGGGTTAAGTGACTCGCCCAAGGTCACACAGTTAGTGAGTATCAAGTGTTTAAGGTGAGATTTGAACTCAGGTCCTCCTGACGTGCTCTATCCACTGTACAACCTAACTGCCCCTGAATTATAAAATAGAGGAAGGAAGGAAGAAAGAGGAAAAGAGGAAAAGAGAGGGAGAAAGACCCCAATGTATATTTGAATACAGGTCATACTGTCTTTGCTTTTTAATCGAATGAAGGAGAACTCCTGAATTAAGAAATACTCTAAAATATTTCAATGTATGAAGAACAGTAAAAAAAAAAAACATTGAAAATTCACATTAAACAGGTAATATTTGAATCACAAATAGAGTCACTATAGTTTGTAATGTCATAAATTTCTACACATGTGAAAACAGGATCTCTCTATCTGTCTCTCTCTCTGTCTTTCTGTTTCTGGTCTTCTGGTCTCTGTATCTCTCCTTGGTAAAATTGTACCTCAATTTTAAAGTAAATAGAAAAAAGCTATTGAGAGCTATGAATAAAGAGATAGCAAAGAGCTTTTTTGAGATTGCAGAGCCCAAATTTTAACTCAATTAAAGTATTTTCTTCAGTGGGATGATTGAATTAGATTAAAACCTATTTTCAGACCACCACTTTTAACTCTTTTCCAGTGAATTATTGGGAAATAGAGGACAGCATATGCAATGCTTGAAATAAATGGTCCTTGTAAAATATGACACAAAAAAACTTAAATTATAATTGCAGATTCTCTGTGATAACATTTGGAAAACAGATGCAGATATGTTTTTTTTCCTCACCTCCTTTAAAGCAGAATATGTCTTTCTTAATAGGACGCATGATGAGTCACAATTTACTGTACTATTTGGAATTTAGATGAAGTGTTGGGAAAATACACAGATCTGTAAATTTGTTAACTGTCTAATTTTTTGACTTGTCTCAGTTTAGCCATCTGTAATGTGGATAAAGATTATTTGTTGTTAAGGCATTTTTTTTTCAGTCATGTTTGACTCTGTGACACCATTTGGAGTTTTCTTGGTAGAGATACTAGAGTGTTTTTCATTTCCCTCTCCAGTTCATTTTACAGATGAGGAAACTGAGGCAAACAAGGTTAAGTGACTGGCCCAGGGTCATACACCTAGCAGGTTTCTGAGGATTAGAATTCATGAGCAAGAGTCCTTATGATTCCAAGTCTAGTGCTCTATGCATTGCACCACCTAGTTGCTCTAGGACAGAAAAAAGTTATATGTTGCATTTATTTTCATTAGAAATAATGGTAAAGTGTCAAATTCTTTTTCAATTTAGATTCTTTGGGATAATAGATTAAATTATTCTATACTCATTTGTTAAAGAAATGATGTGAATTCTCTGAAATAGTTCATTTGGAAGTTCAATTGATAATAATGTTTTCCCGTGAATTTGATCTAGCAGAAATTACTTTAAGATGTTCTCATCTGTGTTCTCACAGCATATGTGGAGGTAACCAACACTGAATTGGATCCAGTAAAATCATAGTTTTCTTATTTGATTTCATGTGGCTTGTATATGTGTTAATTTTTACTAAGTGGATCTTTAACAAAATCAGCAATTTATTTTATCTAATGCCCTTTCTAAACTATAAGGATTGTTCTATTAAAAGCCACTTAGGATAAAGTGAAAGATTTTCTATACAATGTGCAGAACCAGAGCACCATTTGGCATGCCACTCCATCGGACCATCATAGAAACAAGATTCCTGGGTGCCACCCATGCCACAAGGTCAACAGGGGCTGCTACCTGGTAGTGCTGGGCCCCTTCTGCCACATGGAGGAGTTTGTGTGTGGCCAGGGTGAAAAGGTACTGGAGGAAAACAACTGCTTTGAGGAGGAAGGCTCGGTCTTTTGCCCTGGGTGCTATGCCATACACTATACGACCAGTTGTGCCAAGTGTAGGAAGATTGCTGGAGTGGTCAGGCATGCCCTAAAGAAGACCTGGCATGTGCTGTGCTTCACTAGTACTGCTTGGACGATGCCTATTCCCACACAGGCTTTTTACATGGAGGAGGGAGGGCCCTACTGTGAGAGAGACTAAGAGAAAATATCTGGTGCTAAATGTCAGGGCTGTGACTTCAAGATCAGTGCTGGGAATGGCTATTTCAGGCACTGGCCTTTCGCTGGCATAACACCTGCTTCATCTGCTCTATCTCTCAGACCACCCTAGAGGAAAGACCTTTTATTCCAAGACAAGCCTCTGTGCAAAAGCCATATGTTGTCTCCCGTCAGAGCCCTTTCTATCATGTCCTGCTCTGCTGGACAGAGCCTGTGACCCTGAGTATGTGCCCCCTACCTGTGTATTCCACCTTGAGCTGATTTGTGTGGTCCCACAGTATGTGAAGGTCTCTTGCTTTCCCTTCCTAGAGTCACCTCTGTACATGGCCCAGGGTAGGAAGAAGGGCATATGCCCTCCCAGCTAGCTGTGGTGACAACTAAGAAATTAGTTGATTTGGGGGGCAGGGAGGAGCCTGAGACTCCCAGGGATCAAAGAATATAGACACACTTGTTCCAAAATTTGTCCAGTGATCCCCAAACCCATCAAGCTGGAGAGGACCACACAGATCCTCTGCACAGAAGCAGACAAAACTCTTCCCTCCCCACCAACCCTGAACATTATCTCAGCCTGAGATCCCAGGTCTCACCAGCTCCTTCCCCCACCCCAGCCTTGGATTTGGAGCCTCTATTAGCTTTTAGTACCTTAATAAATCTCTTTGTATTCTGAAAAGGAGGAGGGGACAGCTAGGTGTTGCGGTGGATAGAGCACTGGTCTTGGAGCCAGGAGGATCTAAGTTCAAAACCTGCCTCAGACACTTGACACTTACTAGCTTCGCTGCTAGCCATGCGACTCTGGAGAAGTCACTTAACCCATCCTAGCCCCCCCTCCAAAAAAATTTCTATTCTTCAAGCAGTTTTTATATTGTTGAACTCTCCTCTGTAAAATAAAATAATTTGGAGCCAGATTGGAAAGACCCATTTCTGAAGAGCTCACTTCACATAATCGTATATTGTATGAACTTTCTTTAGTGAAGGAAAGATTGCTTACTTACTGTATGTACATGGAGCCCTGTAATCTCTTTATTCCATTGCACAGTAGTTATATTTTAAAAAGTAATATTGTTAGAATTCATCATATATGCCTGAAATTTTGCAAAAGGCAACTTCCTGTCATATCTATGCATCTTTGCAAATTTGGAGAAGACATTTTATTCATTGGATGGTGTAAAGAGGAAATGCTTTTAAAAGCCTAAGGTGGAAACTATGCAACTATGTATAAAACTTTGGGATTTAACTTTGTTTTTTAGCAATAAAGCAGTAAGGGCTGAGAATGACCTGAAAAAAAACCAAAACATCTATCCATCTCCACAGTGATGTATCCCAGAATATGGTGGAATCTGGCCATACAAGCATGGACCTCCTTGGTAGGCCTGGCAGGACATGGTGGCAAGGAGTGGTGTAGAAGGCCTGATGAAGTCTTGGGCTAGTCATCCAGATCTTAAGCCTCTTCCTCTGCAGTTCAGAGATGGTGATGGGGAGGGACTGCATGAGAGAGATGGGAGCACCCTAGATGATCTTGCAGTTTTTCTTCTCCAAGGGCCATGGCAGCGACTGGGGTGAAGATGAGGAGGGTTTGGGAAAGCTTCCTGAGGGCTGACAGCAGTCCAGGTTGTGTCTCATGGCTCTTGCTTACTCTCAGGGAAATCAGGATCTTGAACACAGCTAGATGACTTGTTTTCTGACCCTCCCCCACTTCTCTACACTAACTTTTCCATACATTGCTGCAGGTAGCTGATGGGGTATCTGCCCTACATGGCAGCATGGAGGACCTGGTGCCCTCTGCTCCTGACACTCCTCTGCTTCCTGTTTCTCATTTGGGCTTCTCTGGCCCTGTTTTCTCTGGACTTGCATCTCCACGAGCCTAGTTTGACTAAGTTAAGATCATCTGATTAGTGTGGAGTTTTGTTTCACATGTGAAATGCAGGATGTTGTGAATATTATTATCATGTTTCTAAATTTCCTTGGATTATAAATTCTGGAAAACCACTTCAGAAGAAACATTGTTGAGGGAATGGTAATTTTATATCATCGGAGATTTTGATTTTATTTTGATTTAGGCTGTGCAAAATGACTAATTAAGCATGTGAGGCTGTTGTCATGATGTCAGAATTTATGAAGACTTTAATGAGTTATAGTTTAAGTGGGAAAAATAATAAGTGCTTAGATTTTGGAAAGGGAAAGAAGAGTAGGAGAAAGATTTACAAATCCCTTCATTTGAAAATCTGCTAACTTCAACAAGGTGGTAAATCCTTAATAGCCATGTGCAAGAATGTGTTATCGTTTTTTTTTTTAATTTTGAACAAGATCACCCTTTCTCATTATAAAAACTCTTTGAATAAAGGAAATTAAAAAACTGACTGTTTTGAATATGAAAATGTTTTATGCAATGATTTTTGGTTATATTAATAATGAAATTATATTAGAATACTCTGTGTTGAAGTTACATATTGAATCAATTTTGTGTTTTTTAACTTTATAAATAATCTTGAACTTAAATTCATAAAGATGAAAAGAAATTTTCCATGTACCTTGCACAAAAATGAAGATTTCAAACTCTGAATCTACATTTCATACAATTTACTTTTTTGAAAAGTCATATGATAAATACCACATATAATTTTCAAAATTAGCCTGCTTCACAGCAAAAGAATATCGGGATGGGTTAAATGTAAAGTATTTTTCAAATTTCAAAGCTCTATATAAAATGCTAGATATGAAAATGATTAAGATTACCAATATCATTAATGTCCCTTATAAGGACAACATAGCTTCTAAACCCTACAATTCCTTCACCTCATTTGGTGCTGATCTGCTCTCATGAAATTCTTAAAGATATCTTGTTGTAAGAGTGGAAATAGAATGGTGGACAGGAAAACATCTAAGGAAAAGAGAGTCTTGGTATCTTCTCTTTCCCCACAGGGAGCAAAAGAATTGGAGAATTTTGGAATCAGAGCTGATAAGCACAAATGGGCTTAAGGCTGGATAACATGCAGCCAAGAAAGCCGATGTGGGAATCAACCACTGATCATAGTTATCAAGTTGAAAGAGATAAAATGACAAAATGGAATTAATTGAGTAGAAGGAGACATAGGTGCTTACCAACACCAAGATTGTGTAGGTAGCTCTAATCTCAGGTGACTTTCTCAAGAAGAGGCTGGAGCTGTGAATATGCTGGACTTGTTGATGGTGTCTTTGCAGAAGAAACATGAGGTAGCCACTGGCTATGACCATAAATCCCACACACAGGAAATCAGGAATAGAGTATATAATTAAAAATTGTAAGACTTTGAATGAGGCTCGAGAAAAATCTGAACAGAATCCTATATTCCATATCCTTGTGTTGTTACTGCTTTCCTTAAAGCTCTGCATGTTCACGAACATAAAGATATTTATGAGTAAATGCAGGATCCAGCAGAAGAGACAGAATGGAAAAATGCACTTTGAGGCATGGGTTTTGAATTCCTGCCATATAGAAAAAGTACAGGGACCGATGGTGATCATCTGAAAACCTGTCAGAAGACAGGTGATGCTTATAGAAAGATTACGGGCCACTCGGTGGAGGAAAATAAGTAGTTTACACCCAATATGATCCAGGAAGATTTTCAGCCCCAAGCCAACAATTGTCTGAGGGATGCCCTTGGAAGTTAGCACTATGGAGTTGGCCAAGGCCAAGTGGAAATACATGGAGTCTATGGGCCTCAGCCTCTTGCCAGTTAGTAGCGTAAAGGTAAAATGGAAAAGTAGGAAGATGTTTCCCAGTAGACCAGCTCCTGTCTGCATGAAGGAGACCATACCTAGAACTAAGTCAAGAAAAATAATTCTCTCCCTGACTGAAGCAGAATTATTCTCCAAGCCAGAGAGAAGGAAAGAGAAAGAAAGCAAGAAAGTTTTCCAAAATTCCTGAAGATCACATACTATCAACAATGAGTAAGAATTGTGACACTCACCCTGATTCATATTTTTTGAATTTTCCTTTGTTAAGACAGATGCCTAAATACTAGAAAGTAGCATGGGTGAAGTATCACAATTTCACCAGCCCATTAAGATACTTTTTTTTTCAATCAATGAAAGTGTTCAGTGAGACTGGGAGAATGAATCCTCAATTTTAATCCAAAAGTCCAGAGTAGAAAGGCAGTTATTATACAGCACCCTACTGAAATAGGTTAAAATTCAATAAAAATTAAAAACATGATAGAGCTGAATAGATTATTAAAGAAATCATATTCAACACCAGCATCAAGAATGCTTAATGGAAATAAAATGTCTTATTTAAGTAAACATGGAAGAAAAATATGCATTATTCATCTGCCTGGACAAAACTGTGTAGATATATTTAAGAATGGAGAAATCCTATGCAATACTTAAGATCATATTGCAACAAATAAATAACTATTCTAAGAATAACAAAACTTAATTAATAGTGAAACTTTTAAAATGTATGACACAAGTGGCTCAGTGAAAGATGAATTATAAGATATCTGATTACATACAACATCAGTTAGACAAGTACCATATTTCAAAATTGCTCTAAAGATGTTAACATGAAAAATTAATTTTAAATTAACATTAAAAATTTATGAAAATAGATTTATAAAAATAAAAAAACTATAAAGAAAATTTTAAAATTGCAACAAATTTTTAAAATTCTGAAAAAATGATGATAATGTAGTTAAATATCTAACAAACAGAATTATTTACCCACAGAAAAGAGGAAAAATAGTCAAAATAACTATGGAAATTAAGTGCATACAGAATAGTAAAACAATTCAAAGAAATGCAGGAGCTGATTAAGAAAAGAACAACATAAAATGAAAGGTAACTATCCAAAACAGCTTTCTCTAGCAAGAGGAAACTCCAATGACCAGATCTGGAAAGGAAAAAGGGGAGATTAGAACAAGGTTAAAATCAAAATTATCCCAAAAATAGTCCATGAAATTCATTATTTTAAATAAATTTGGTAGTTCTAGAGACTCATAATACCAAAATTAGCAGAACATAAGCAGGCTGATTATATCGCTCATCTGGATTAATAAGGTTCCTAGAGTAATTTGTAGATAGAAAGTTATAGCTTTCAAAAATTATTAGGTTACTTGATAAAGTTGTATCAAAATTCCCATAAAAACAAGTGAGAGAAAATCAAGAAAACATGGGGAAAATGGAATGTGAGAAGTAGTGTTTCCTTCACCAAGCCTTCAAAACTGTATTTAAACAATGTGAGGAAGAGTGTGGTGCCATGGATGGAGTGGCTACCGATGCATCGGGAACAGATACATTCAAGAGTACCATCTGAGACATAACAGTTTTGGGACCCTGAGCAATTCGCTCACCCTTTCACCATCCCAGACAGGTTACTTAGACTCAAAGGTACAGAAAAGGTACTGGCCTGTGATGATAAGGTAAATTCCTTATACCAAAGGAAATAAATGCTCATTAAAATTGCTGTACTTATTGTAAATAGTGTTGTTAATTTTGTTATTGCTGTTTCAATGCTCGTAGAAAATTTAAAAAAATAATTTTAAAATGGAACTGAAAAGATTTTGTGTGGAATCATTGATTCATGATTCTAATGCAAGAAGGAACATATAGAGAAAGGAAGGAGAGGCACTAAATTACATTGAAATTTAGGGAATCAGTGTAGGAAGTCAGTTTTCTTGTTGAGAAGCACGTGTAGAAAGAATGTTGTTTGCACAAACCTGTTGTGCAAACAACTGGTACTCTTATGACATTAAACCAATCATTCTAGGATGAATTTTCTCACATAGAGTTGAAACATTATGTACTATATAAGTGCTTTTCACCTTCCTCTCCATCATGAGAAGTGAGGGAGATAGAATAAATTATATCAAACAACCTCCTGGATCCAGGTCTAATTAGCTGACAAAATAAATCATTGAGATGTTATCTATAAAAAGTTCAAGAGATATAATATCTGGGCAATTAATCATTTTATTAGTTGTAGAGAATGCATAATTAATGAAAGGATGGTCATTTGATTCTCGTAAAAGAAGATGGATCATGGCTGCCTCTTGACACATATGCCATTGGAAGAATGGGTGTTCTTGACAGGCAGCAAACAGCTCGAATTGGTTAAGGACTAATGAGATAATGAATATTATAACAAGAGGTGGGCCTGTAATAAGGGGCTGGGGAATATGACCCTGATCACTCATTCTTAAACAGACTTATCTCTACCCAGAAAAAGGGGATCAATCTCCCCTCAAACCTGCCTAACTAGAAAAAATGAGCTGACCTAAACTAGAATCTCTAAATTTTGATCAGATATAAGCTAAGGCAGATGGGTGGGGTCAGAACAAGACTGAGGACAATGTTTAATCTCATTATCAGCCCTGTTCTTGAGAAATGGATTTGACATGATAGAGAATGACTAAAGGAAGGGGAAAAAAATCACCTATCTCTCCGATAGTAATTGGTTATTAATATGAGAGAGAAATAACCATTTCTCTAGATGAAAACATGAAAATGTGTGGAAAGGATTTTCACCATGATTTTCAGATAAAATGTTTATTAAATACTCAAAATAAAGCATAATTTTTTGAACGTGGACATTCTTATGCTTCTTTTTATCACAATAAGCTAGACAAATCATTTTTTGATCTCCCATTTGCCCTGATTGATTAGGTCCTTGGAGAATGATGCTTCTGCATTATCTAAGGATTCCTTGAGAGGGCTGGATACTCATCAATCTCTACTGACTATGGTTTCTATAATAAGCCATTTGGGGTATTTCAATTATACTTTAGAAAAGAGACCTCTTAAGAAGGTATAACAAGAAATAATGATGAAAAGAATCCATATCATACTGGGACCTTTCTAGAGATGCCATTGCCACCAGTGACTCTGCTAGTGAGCCCAGGTGTAGATGAAACCTCTAAAGGCTTTGATGTATCTTCTAGTCACCTGACCACTGCTTTCTTGAACCTAAGCCTCAGTAAAGTTCAGTAAAAAATAAACACAAGAGAAATAGAAGGAAAACATACTTACAGAGCACATATTGACTAGGTAGTACAGGGATAGCTCCCAAACCTTCTCATTCACCAACTCAAAACAGGGGTACTTCACTCACTTCTAGGAAAACATGTCCCTAGTATATAACTTCTGTTCTAGTTCAACACCTCTTGAGTCATTAGTTCTGCTGATTCCCTAATGAATTAGGAGACCACAGGCACCTAACCCTCAGCTACACAATGTCTACAAAGCTACACTTATTGAAATGAGTGCAGGCAGGTATAATGTTGATGTAAGGTTAATAGTGGTGGTGAGGGGAGGGAAGAAGAGTTAAAGATCTTCCCCACCCATTAATAGTCCTCAATACCTTTTTTTAATTCCTATTGAAGCAAAATACTCTGAGGTGAAATTTTACTTTGGGGCTTACTCATTGGAAGTGTTTGTTTGGCCAGACAACACTCTGGGTAGCCAATTTGTGCCCCCCCAGCTTTGAAAACCCAGATGTTGGTACTCCTCCCTCTGGTAACTATATATGTGTTGCTTGTGGTCAGACAATTGGAAACTCTGTTTGGTCTTTATTCTGTTTATAATTCCCTGAAGTTCAGGCTGTTGACTTTTTTCCCTGAACTAAGGGAATGATAAATGTGCTTGATTAAATTGATTCCTGACCCCTCAAAAGTTGCTTTTCATTTACAAAAGTAGATTTAAGAATCTGTACAGCAGGCCCTCCTGTGTATGTCGGGGGCCTTGTTGTTACAGGAGGGGATTTTAGTCCATTCTCTCTATAACTCAAACAAGAAAAGCATATGTGAGTGTTCTCTAAGAACTGGAAAAATTTCATTGTTCAGTCCTCTCACTTAAACTCAATTTTTTGTAAAATTATATGTGGTAGAGAAAATAGGATACCTAAGAGCATAAAAATAGAAAAATGTTTTGGTCCATCCATCATACTTATGATATATTCTATTTATTTGGTCAACAATATTAAATTTTTATTAAATAATTAGAAAAATATACCTCCCAATTTCAAAGGGGAAACATTTTGTGGTGATAGAAAGCAACAGATTTTATTTTACAAACTTACATATGTGCTAATATACTAGTACTTGAATACGTATTACTATATATGAGCTTTCAAATTAGAAGATAGAGAAAGCAAGAAAGAACAAGTGAGAAGAGAGAGAAGAGAGACAGAGGGAGTGAAGACAGAGGAGAGAGAGGGAGAGAAAGAAAGAAGAGAGAAGAGAAAGAAAGAGACAGAGAAAGAGGAGAGAGGGAGAGGGAGAGGGAGAGAGAGAGAGAGGGAGAGAGAGAGAGACAGAGAGAGACAGAGAGAGACAGAGATCTGGGTGCATAGTTGTATACAACTGTCTTCATTGCTTCTACTGTTGGGAAGTAGAATTAGTGAGTAAGAAAATACATGAAAATATCTATTAATGGAAAACAGTTAAAACATACTCTGTGTTATAATTTGAAGATTCACATTGAGCAGATTATGCATGAGTCCCAAAAAGAGTCGTTATAGGTTAAAATGGCATACATTTCTATGGAAGTAAAAAGAGGCTCTCTCTCTCTCTCTCTCTCTCTCTCTCTCTCTCTCTCTCTCTCTCTCTGTCATACACAGATGATTACGTCTTTTGAAATCTTTGATTTTCTTCTGAAGAGCTCTCCTTTTTTTTGTTCCACCCTTTGTGTTTGGATGATCAGGGTACATGTGAAAATAAGCCTGTCAAGATTACCCATCTACAATATAAATGGATGTTGTTGATAGCGTATACTCTATGACAAAAACAAACAAATGAAAAAGAAACACAGTTTTGTTCTCTTTTACTCTCTCCGGAGGCTCATGGCAGAAAAGACTTTATCCTGGCCCTAAATTCCCATACCAAGGGAAAATATTGGAAATTAGACAAAAAAATAGAAGCAAGCAAAACCATAAAAAAGATAACTGTGATCAGAGAGACAGTTACTTCAAGTAAAAGATCAATGAGCAATTCATGTCTTTGACTGGTCATATTAATTTTAAAAATCCTGTAAATAGATCAATTTGTCCAATTCAAATGACCCTATAACTTTCATTTACTAAATAAAACCATCTGTGGTATTCCTACACCAGATATGGCGAAAAAAGATTAAGAATTTTATAGATTATCCTGATTAACCCATTCAATCTGGCCATAAAATGGTTCACCATAAGTTTCAATGTACTCCCAGGGGCAGGCTTACTCTATTGCTTGCTGATGGTCTAGTTAATCCTCGGACATAACCAGAATGTCTGAAAAGGTCATTTTATCCTTTGTCACTCCATCTTTTGTATAGACTGAATCCACCAAAACAGGGTCATCTTAGAAGTATCAAAATAATGAATTACAAAAGAAAATGCAGACAAAGCCTTTCCCCAGGAGCTTGGAGGACATTCTTTCAAGAAAACAATCAGTGTTCATACACACTCATTCAGGAAGATTATTATAATTTTTCTCTTAATCACTTTTGGTGCAATTTTGGTTGAAAGTTCTTGAAGAACCATCATACAAGCAAAGAGATTTTAAAGGGAAAATGATAATTACTATTCCAGAAGATCAATAGTATTGAAATGAACCAGGAAAGTCTGATAGGGTAAGAAACCTTACCTAGGGCATTCACCTCGAATGTGCTGGTTTCATTTTCAAACCTCTGTGGTCTCAGAGGAGTTGGAGTCATCCCGTTTCTAAATTGCAAGAGAAATTTTAACTTTAATTCCAGGAGTAACTATCTCATGCACTGGCCCAATTTGTTGACTGGCAATGAATAATTTTAGAGACTAACTGAAAAAGTAATAGGTTTTTGAAATATAAATTCAATGCCACCCACTGGAAAGTGACTCTCCAATCCAAGAATTTCTTTTTTTTTTAAGAAGACTTTGAGGATCAATACTGAGTCCTTTCTGCAAAACTTACCCAGATAATTAAGAGTATTCTACAGAGATAGTGGTCCAATAGTAATACTTTTCAAAGTAGAGGAAATCAAGGAGGGAGAAAAGAGGGGCTTTAGCTAGGTATTTAACATTTGTAAATCAAAATAAACGTCACCAGGAACTAGTGCAATTGTTGTTCAAGAAGAAAAAATAGATGGTGAATTTAACAGAAACTTTTACAACTGTTTCAGATGCAGTCTATTCAAAGATGGCAAAGTAGAAGGATTTTTGTATTTTGTTTTGCTGTAGTGATAGAGGACACCTGTATTTTTTTTCTCCTTCAGAGAGTGGTTAGATGACTTCTGAGCTCCCATTCCACTCTATATCTACCAGTCAACAAAGATTACAAATAGAATCAAAGGAAGACCTTCATATTCATGTTCTTCATAAACCTGTGTCCTGTGGATCTATGGAACTAAAGGGCACATATATGATGAAAGTGGGGCTTGAGATTCAAGATCTACCTAGAATAATGTGGACAGCAAGAAATAGAGGTACTAGAAAAAACAATACTAATCAGCGGAAGACTGCAGTAGCCCAGAGGGTTGCAATGGGGATTTGAACTAGAAAGACAGTATCTCACTAAGATTCTGAGGATGAATGCCATAAAAGATTTCATATCTCAAATATATAAAGCACTTTTTAAAATGTATAAGAATGTGAGTCATTTACCAATTGATAAATGATCAAAGAATATGAAAAAGCATTTTTCCAATGAAGAAATTAAAACAATTGACAGTCATATAAAAATATTCTAAATCATTATCAATTACAGAAATGCAAGTTGAAACAACTTTGAGATATCACTTTACACATCTCAGATTGGCTAAAATGATTGAAAGAGAAAGTCACAAATGTTAGAGGGAATGTGGAAAATTTCAGACACTAATACACTCTTGGTGGAACTATGAACCGCTTGAAACATTTTGCAGAGAAATCTGGAGTTATGTCCAAAATATTATAAAACTCCCTATACCTTTTGACCCACAATACCACTAGCCAATCTGTTTCAAAAGATAATTAGGGAAAAATGAAAATAACATTTATGTTCTAAAATACCTCTAGCAGCTCCCTTTGTGGTAACAAAGAATGGGAAATTGTGGGAATACCCAGTAATTGGTGAATGGCTGAACAAGCTGTGGTATATGATTGTTATGGAACACTCCTGTGCTATAAGACATGATGAGCTTATTGACTGTAGAAAAACATGGATAGACTTGCACAAAATAATGGAGAACAAAATGAGAACTGGGAGGAAGCTGTATACAATGACAATAAAATTGTTTTTAAAATATCATTAAGTGCTAAGTCATTTTGACTATTACATGTACCTAAATTAACTACAAAGCACCTATGAAGGAAGGATGCTATCTACATGTAGAGAAAAAAATCTGATGAATATGTTTATGTGGAATGATTTTACATGTATATGTATATATGGACATATGTGTGCATATGTATATATATTATGTCTAATGGTAGACATTTCAAGGGTCAGGGGGAAGGAAGATAAAAAGGAGGAAAAAGAAAGTTACGTAACTTTATTACATATGTAAAAGGAATAGTATTTTTTAAAATAATTCATTTGCTATTTCTTGTGCAATCATCTTTCTTATTGGATTATATTATGGAAATATTTCTGTTATTTCATAAATCAAAAATAGAATTTAAAAAAATTCCAGAACTTTCTTCACAGTGACTTCCTTATTGCCAGCAGAGCTTTTGCATTCCATTGTCTCCTTTTTTACCTCCAGGAAGACAGGTAATGCTCTGCCTCTAACTCCTTGACTCTAAGAATCAGATGTAGGAAGATACTCACCAGACTGGTCTCCACTCTTGAGCTGTAGAACTGGTCTGTGCCACTCAGAGGACGGATTATAGGAGGGGGCAGACAGCAGTCAGTTAAACACTCAAGATTCTGTCTGCCTCCAGAGATGGGATTATCTTGTCAGCTGCAAGACAAGGAACGTGGACTTCATGGGATCTCAGGGGTGTCACCAAAGGCTTGAACTTAGTCCCAGGTGCAAATAATCATCAACGGCTTTTGTTGATTAATGATAACACACCAAACAACAATTATGCATTAATGATGAGATGGCCAAACCAATAAATTTTCAAATGCAGCTGGGAGCAGTTTGAGAGAGAAACTTTCGCAGGTTCCCAGGGAGACGTGAATGTGAATGATCCACAAGATCACTGTGGGATGGAGATGAAGGGAACACTGAACATCAGAGATTTTCTTGTGCTGGTCTGGATTTTCAAGACTTTCATGAAATTCCTCTCTTGAAAATCTTCCCTCCCATTCATTTCAGTCCCTGTTCTACCACTTGTGAAACTTGTGACTTCCTGCATAGGACCAGTATCATTAAAGACACTGTATGTCATCATATACTCACATACACGATCATTCAAATTTCTCAGGTTTCAAAAACTCCTGCTCCACCCAAACACACAAAAACATCAGTAAGAAAGTGAAAGTTTAGATTCTAGGGTCAGAGAAGGAGAAAAGATCCACTTCAGCACTAACAATCCTTTTCCCCCCATGGAGAATTCTTCAATGAAAAAGCTTTCAAATAGGAAGCACTGTGTGCTAATTTCAGCTCTGAAATTTAATAGGTTCATTATCATGACCAACACAATTGACCTGAATCTCACTTTTTTCCTCCATGAATTTGAGCAATGATAGTCATTGGAAATAACTCACAGAAAAAAAAATGACAGTGTCTAGAGTGAGAACAACTGAGTTTAAAACCTCACTATGAAATGTAGGACCACTGTGACCATGGATGATTCACTTAACCTCTATGGGACTCATTCTCATTACCATCAAATTTAACTCTCTAGACTTTTTCAACTCTTCCCTAACAGTTTAGCCTAGATTGGTCTTCTCCCTCCCCCCTTCCAGGGACCTTTTAGGCTTTGACTTTCTCCATTAGAATGCAAATTTCTTGAGGACAGAAATTATCTGATTTTGTTCGTGTAAGAAGCCAAGGCAAGGCATGATTTGGTCACAGTTTCCTCTAGAGTCACTTTTCCTCTCAGTTTGAGGATAAAGGAACTTATCAAGAAATCAAAGGAGATAACATTCTTAGCACAGTGGTTGGCACATAGTAAATGCTACCAAAATTCCTATTCTTCTTCCTGTTAGAAAACCCTCAGATTGGAAGGCTAAGGTCTTTCATGCTCTAACATGGTACATTTTTGAGGAATTCTGCACAGGAACAAAAGAAGAAAAAGGACAGGTAGTAATAAGGGAGTAGCAGCAGCCAGTATCTGTGACATCTGTTGCTCTTGTTTTCAAGCCATGAGCTACAATTGCTCAATGGAGAAGTCAAGATATATATGACTCTAGCAAATGCACAGAGAAAATAAAAGAAAACAAAAGGAATAGACCATCCTTTCCCTTCCCCTGCCCTGTGTATACTTAATTTTGTGTGTTTTATTCTACTAAAGATTATTCTTTTAAGATTTATTTTTCCCCATTAACACTTAGGACTCATCTGATACGTAATTGGTCTGGAATAAGGAGATTGTGGATGAGGTTCTGAGAAGGAACAGCAGCACCCTAGAAGTTCATAAGTAGGGCATTTTATTGCTAACAGACATGCAATTGTGGGACTCCCTAGCCTAGAGCTTTAGTCTCATGGACAAGCACAAATAGTATGGAGGACCTATGGTGTCATGTGTACTGATATGTGTGATATATATATATATGTATAGATAGATAGATAGATAGATAGATAGATAGATAGATAGATAGATAGATAGATAGATAGATAGCTCAGAGCTCAGTCTCTGTCCTTATATCTGATATTTGTCATGTAGATTCACAGGGACTGAAGAAGTACCTTAGAAGGAGTCAATCAGTAAATGACTCAGACTGCAACTCCTCATTTATGGATAACAAAGAGATTGTGATCAGGAAAATTGGCCAACCTTCCATTTCAAGATAAGGCGAAGTTTGTAAAACTATTCATGATTAGAAGGGAATTTCATTCATTGCCTAAATAAAATTTGGTACATAGGAACTTCCCAATACATAGACAAGTAACATGGAGTTACTTCTCTCTACTAGAACCTAACCATAGGCCAGTCTGATGTCCCTCTGTTTGAGTCATGAGGGTGGAGGATAGTTCTGGGATTAAAACAGGTCAGAATGACCTTTCTTAGTTTGGGACAAGGAAGAAAGCAATTAATTAAGGTCACTTATTGAAAAATATCAAGAGTTGACCCGCTAAATAGACAGATTGAAGATGAAAAGTCATTCATCTCAGTAGGATCAACTACAAATTTGAATTTGCCTGAGTTATATAGAGTCTATCTGATTCATACAAGGGATAAAATAATAGACATTTCAAGCAAATAAGACCATACATTCTCTACTCTCTGTACCATGATTACTCTTGAGCTAAGTAGTAGAGGCTGGAATAGATTATCATTCATTCACAAACAGTCTGGCTATTAAAGGCTAACATTCTCCACATGCACATGCGTCATAGATATCTGTTTACCCTTTGGACATCCACAACAGGGACCAGCTCCCACGATCTAGACAACAGTATGGCTGCCCTAAAATAAGGGCTCTACTGACCATTCCACAGGGGATTCTATTGCTAAAGATAGGACTAATCTGCGTTAGGCACCTATTCATAACCCAGTGTGTTGCCAATAGATACTAATGGGAATTCTAGATCTGAGTAAATAGGATAAGCTCTCTAATTCTCACTCTTCCTCTCTTGTGCTTCGCTGATGATCGCACCACAAGTAAGAGAAAGATGTTCATCCACATTTTAACTTAAACACCTCTAAGGTGACAATTCAATAAAAAAAAATATATAAAGCACCTACTATGTGCTAGGCACTATGCTAAGGACTAGGAAAGCCAAAAAAAAGAGACAAAAGATAGTCCCTATGCTCAGGGAGCTTACAATCTACTGTAAGGCTGTATAGTAAACTAGGATGAGCACAGACCTTGAAATCAGATGCCTGTGGGTCAAAGCCTGTATTTACTGTTTACTCCCTATTGCTATGGTCAAGTCCCTTAACATCTCTAGACCTATTTCATCATCTGTAAAAAATTATATGAGACCGGAAGATCTCAGAAAACTCTTCCTGGTCTGTATCTGTGATCCTGACTTAAGATCCTTATCTATCCTTAATCCCTATCTATACTTAAATAGAAATGAGCTATGGCTAAAGGCTTTCTCCTATTCATCACATTTATATGGCTTCTCTCCAGTATGCAGTCTCTGATGTTGACTTAGTGATGAGTTTCCATTTAAAGCTTTCCCACATTCACTAGATTCATAGGACTTCTCTCCAGTATAAATTATTTAATGTTTCTTAATGAATGAGCTATCACCAAAGGCTTTCCCACATTTAATACATTCATAAGGTTTCTTTCCAGTATGAATTTTCTGGTGTTGGATAAGGTATGTCCTAGACCTGAAGGCTTGCTCATACCCACTGCATCTATGAGAAATTAGACAGAGGATTTAGAAATTGAACAAATAAATGAAAGTTTAGGGAAAGGATATGAAAGAAAATAAGAAAGGTGTGATTTTTCATACCATAGGATAGATGTATATAAAAGAATTGAACATTCAAATTTATTGACCAAAAATTTTAAGGGAAGTTTTGACTTTGTTAAGATGAGAAATATGCAAGAAATGTTGTAGATTTACTTTATGGAAACTGGATGTACAGTTTCAACAGAAACAGTTGCACCTTGATTTTATAGTAAATAGCGAAAAGTTATTGAGAGCTAGGAGTAAACAGATAACAAAGAGCTCTTTTTGAGATTGTAGAGCTCAGATTTCAAATCAATTAAAATGTTCATTTCAATGGTATAATTAGATGAGATTAAAATCTGTTATCAGATTGCTACTTTTAACTCTTCAGCAGTGAATTATCTGGAAGAAGAGTTCAGCATAATATGAAATGTTTCAAATAAATGGTCTTTATAAGATATGATACTAAATAATTGAAAATATAATTAGAGATTTTCTGTGACAACATTTGGAAAAGAGATCTAGATATAATCATTTTTTTCTCATCTCCTTTAAAGTAAAATATGTCTTCCTTAACAAGACACTATGATAAGTCAGAATTTATTGTATTATTTGGTATTTAGATGAAGTGTTGGGAAAATGAACATATCTGTAAATTTGTTAAGTGTTTAATTTTTTTAAGTTATCTGAGTTTAGCAATCTGTAATGTGGATAAAAATCATTCATTATTAAGACATTTTTCATCCATGTTTGACCCTTTGTGACCACATTTGAAGTTTTCTAAGTAGAGATCCTGGAGTGGTTTGCCATTTCCTTTTCCTGTTCATTTTACAGATGAGGAAACTGAGGCAAACAGAGTTAAGTGACTTGCCTAGGATCATACACCTCGTGGTATCTGAGGCAGGATTTAATTCATGAAGATGAGTCTTTCTGATTCCAAGTCCAGCGCTGTTGTCACTGCACCACCTAGTTGCCTTAGGAGAAGATAAAAATTATATGCAGCATTTATTTGTATGAGAAATAATGGTAAAGTGGCAAATTCTTTTTCAATCTGTATTCTTTGGAGTAATAGATTAATTTTTTTCTAGACTCATTTAGTGCAGAATCATTTGTTAAAGGAATGATATGAATTGTCTGAAATTGCTATTAAAGGAATGATATGAATTGTCTGAAATTGCTATTTGAAAATTCAGTATATAGTAATAATGTATATTGTGAATTTGATCTAGCAGAAACCTCTTTAAGATGTCTTCATCTGTGGAATGATGAGTTCTGAGATTTTAACAGCCCTGCAAATAAAGTGAGGTATTTTAAAACCCATGGCTTATGATATTTATCATAGCCTATGTGGAGTTAACCTGGTTGATTGGTTGGTTGGTTGTTGTCCTTCATTCCTGAAGAGGACCCAAATAACTTCATTATGCTAGAGTCAAGTTTCAGTGAGACCAACTGTGACTGATCAGATCAATACGAGTCCGGAATGTTCTATCACAGGTCGGGAACAAATAGTCCATGTGAATATTTGGGGTGAATATTCTAAATTTGTGCCTCCTTCTGTTCCTTTGAGCTGTTTCACTTCTGCTTTGCTCATAGATCATCACACCCTCCCTGATGTGGGCACTCCATGCTGAATGGTCCTGTGCTAGTGTCTCCAATGTCATACCATCAATTCCAAAGTTCTTAAGACAGACCTTGAGAGTTCCTTATGTAGCTTCTTCTGACTACCACGTGAACTCTTGCACTTTGTGAGTTCTCCACAAAATAGTCATTTTGGCAAGCATATGTTTTGCATTTGAACAACATGGCCAGCCTGTTGGAATTGTACTCTCTGATGCAGAATTTCAATGCTCTGCAATTTAATTTGAGTAAAGATCTCTTGTACCTTTTCCTGCCAGGTGATCTTTGGAATCTTCAAATGGAATTCAAATGGAAGCAATTCAGTTTCTTGACATGGCGATATTATATTGTCCAGGTTTCACAGGCATTCAACAGCGAGGTCAGCATAGCAGCTCTTAACCTAACACTGAATTGAATCCAGTAAAGTCATATTTTCTTTACATGATTTTATATGACCTGTATATATGTTACTTTTTTCCTAATTGGATCTTTAATAAAATCAGGGATTTGTATTTGTCGTAATTCGTTTTCTAAACTATGGGGATTGTGATTTTTAAAGTCACTTAGGGTAATATAAAAACCTGTGCATGACATTCAGTTGGGCCAGAACAACAGCAAGACTCCTGTGTGCCACCTGTGGTACAAGGTCTCCAGGGGGTGCTACCTGGTGGTGCTGGGTCCCTCCTGTTACCCAGAGTTGTTTGTGTGTGGCCAGGTGGAAAGGAGCTGGAGGAAAACAGGTTTTTTGAGTAGGAGGTCTCTGTCTTTTGCCTCAGGTGCTATGGCATGCACTATCTGGCCAGTTGTGCCAAGTCTAAGAAGATTTCTGGAGTGGTCAGGCATGCTCTCAAGAAGACCTGGCATCTACTATGCTTCATTTGTGCTGCTTGGAAGACACCTATTCACGTACAGGCTTTTTACATGGAGAAGGGAGGGCCCTACTGTGAGACAGACTAAGAGAAAATGTTTGGCACTAAATGTCAGGGCTGTAACTTCAATATAATGCTGGGGATGGCTTCTTTTAGGCATTGGCCTTTAGCTGGCATGACACCTGCTTCATCTGCACCATCTGCCAGATCATCCTGAAAAGAAAGACCTTTTACTCCAAGACAAGCCTTTGACCAAGAGCCATGAGTTCTCTCATGTCTGAGCCCTTTCTACCATGTCCTACTGTGCCTCTTGTGGCCCTGAGCATGTATGCCTTACCTGTGCCTTCCACCCTGCCCTGGTTTGGGTGATCTCACAGCCTCTTGCTTTCCTTTCTGAGGGTCACCTCTGTACATAGCCCAAAGTGGGAAGGACATGAGCCCTCCCAGGCAGCTGTGGTGATGACTAAGAACCTGGTTGATCTGGGGGCAAGGAGGAGTCTGAGACTCCCAGGAATCAAGGAATAGAGACACACTTGTTTCAAAATTTGTCCAGCGAACCCCATCCCCATCAAACTGGACAGGATTACAGGAATCCTCTGAGTGGAAGCAGACCAAACTCTCCCCTCCCTACCAACCCTGAATATCATCTCACCTTGAGATTCTGAGTCTCAGCAGCTTCTTCCCCCACCCCAGTCCTGGATTCAGAGAATCTGCTAGCTTTTAGCACCTTAATAAATCTCTCTGTATCCTAAAAAGGGGATGGGGTGTAGGCAGCTAGATGTTGTGGTGGATAGAGCGGTGGTCTTGGAGTCAGAAGGACCTAAGTTCAAGGCCTGCCTCAGACACTTGATACTTACTAGCTGTGTGACCCTGAACAAGTTACTTAACCCCGATTGCCTCACCAACTCCCACCAAAATTAGTATGCTTGAAGTTCCTTTTAAATTGTTCGACTCTTTTATGTAAAATAAAACAATTTGGCACTAGATTAGAAAGACCCATTTCTGAGGTACTCACTCCACATAATCATATATTATGCTGACTTTCTTTAGTGCAGGAAAGATTGCTTACTTACTGCATGCACATGGAGACCTGTACTCTCTCTATTCCATTGCACAGTTATTATATTTTACACTGTAATATTGTTAGAATTCTTTACACTCACCTGAAAAGTTGCAAAAGACAACTTCCTGTTACATCTGTCACCTTTCCCAGTTTGAGGAAGACATTTTATTTTTTGGATCGTGTAAAGAGGAACTGCTTTTAAAAACCTAAGGTGGAAACTCGGCAACTATGTATAAAACTTTGGGATTTGGTTTTGTTTTTTAGCAATAAAGTAGCAAGGGCTGATAACGCAGTGAAAAAAAAAACATCTATCTCTCTCTACAGGGATGTACCCCAGAATATACAACGATCTGGTCTCACATGCACAGACCTCCTTGGCAGGTCTGGCAGGACATGGTGGCAGGGAGTGGTGCAGAAGACCTGATAAAGTCTTGGGCCAGTCATCCAGATCTCAAGCCCCTTCCTCTGCAGTTCAGAGATGGGGACGGTAGGGGCTACAAGAGAGAGATGAGAGCACCAAGCCTCCTGCATCCCTCAGATTATCTCACACTTTTTTTTCTCTAAGGGCCATGGTAGAAGCTGGGGTGAAGATGAGGAGGGTTTGGCGAAGCTCACTGAGGGGCTGATAACAGTCCAGGTTGTGTCCTTCGCCTCTTGCTTGCCCTCAGGAAAAGCCTTGACCATGACTGGATGACTTGTTTTCTGATCTTTCACCACCTCCCCACCTTAACCTTTCCATGCATCACTGCAGATGGCTGGTCCCATACTTGGACTTCAGGGCAGCATGGGGGACCTGGTTCCTTCTGCTCCTGATGCCCCTCACCAGCATGGCTGTTGTTTGGGCTTCTCTGGCCCTGTTTCCTCTAGCATCGCATCTCCATGAGCTTAATTTGACTAAATTAATATCATCTGATTAGTGCAGAGTTTTGTTTCACATTTGAAATTCAGCATGTTGTGAATATTATTATCATGTTTTTAAATTTACTTAGATTGTAAATTCTGGAAAATCATTCTGTGAAAAATATTTTTGAGGGATGGTAAATGTATATCATTGAAGACTTTGATTCTACTCTGATTTGGGTTCTGCAAGATGAGTAAATAATTTATTTGAGATTATTGTCATGGTGTGAAAACCTATGAAGCCTTGAAGTCTTTAATTGGTTATATTTTAAATGGGAAAAAAATAATAAATTCTTACTTTTTGAAAAGAAAAAGAAAAGTAGGAGAAAGATCTTACATAAATTCCCTTATCTGTAAACCTGCCAACTTCAACAAGGTGGTAAAACCTTATCAACCATGTGAAATAATGTGTGTTGGTTTATTTTGAGCAGAATTCCCCCTCCTCATTGCAAACACTCTTTGAATAAATGAAAGAAAAAATTTAACTGAGTGTTTATAATACCAAAATATTTCATGTGATGATCTGTGGTTATGATAATAATGAAGTTACATTAGGATGGTCTGTGCTGAAGTTACATCTTGAACCGATTTAGTCTTTTTTTAACTTTGTAAATAATCTTGAAATTTAATAGGTAAAGATGAAAACCAATTTTCCATATAGTTTGCACAGAAAAGAAGATTCAGAACCACGAATCTGCATTTCATGAATCTACTTTATTGAAAAATTATATAATAAATACTACACATCATTTTCAAAATTACCATGCTTTGCTTCCTTCTGAGTTTTCTTGTGTTCTCTGCTGTACATTAATTTTTTTCTTTCTCCCTTTCCACCCCACACTAAAGAAGGTCATCATTAAAAACAGATGTGTGTGTATGTGTGTGTGTGTGTGTGTGTGTGTGTGTGTGTGTGTATGGATGGATATAAAACTATACTCTCTCTCTGTCTCTCTCTGTCTCTCTGTCTCTGTCTCTGTCTCTGTCTCTCTCTATGTATATATATATATATATATATATATATATATATATATATATAGCCATCAGCTATATCTCTGAAAGTGAATAGCATTTTATTTCAAGGGTCTTTTGTACTTAATTTGATTATTTGCAATATTCCAAACAACTAAGTCATTCAAAGTTGTTTTTAGAATAACATTACTGTTACTATGTACAATATTCTCTTGGTTCTGCTTGTTTCACTCTTCATTATTCTATGCAAGTCTTTTTGTTGAGATCTACTTTATAAAGGGCTGTAACAATAACTTCTAAGAATATATAAGAGATAAGGAACCAAAGAAACATATCTCAATGAGAATCCCCTTTCAGAGCTATCTTAAAGAGGAAACTTATTCCAGAATGTCCAAGAGAATTGCTACCAAAGCACCAGGTGACTACATGGGACATCTGGGATCTAACATGATAAGTATAGATTAAGTGGACATTGGGAATGCATTGCTGGGATACAAGAAGATTTGAAATTACTTAATGCAGTGGATCATTATTATATTATTTTCACCTTTACTTCACAAGTACCTTTATTTGCCTAGTTTTCTCAGGTAGCTTAAGACATACAAATCTCCCTTCTAAATTTAGTCTTTGGTTTTAATTAATTTTACTATGACTGGTGATATGTTTCATTAGACTTGTTATTATTTTTCAACTTTGCATTTGTTACAGTGTGAAAGCCTGTTTTGAACTTCTACCAGAAAAAAACAAACTTGTGTTAGATCACCCTGTACTTGCAAATTATGTAAAAGATTTATTGGATTAGCTTAGAAATAAATAATCTATAAAAGATACATATCTCTCATTGATCAAAGCAGGAAAATGAAGTGATTAATAGAAATTCTGTATCATTTTCTTACTGATCTTATTTACAAGCAATTGATTTTGTCCTATAAGAGCCTTTGTCAGTTAATGATTTAAGACATGGTTCCTTGTCAGTGACCTTAGTTCAGAATTCTACTCTCCCATAATAGATTAATTTTAGAAATCTGTCTCTCCTGCTTATTTGCAGATCTATTCTTGCCTCAAGGAATTTAACTGACTTTGGGGGATGTGGGTGAACACAAGTAAGTCAGGGCTAGTATATTTATCAAGCTAAGTTATCCTCCAAGGATGTCTGCTTTGTTATCTTGTATCTGGATCCTCAGAAAGGAAGGAGGTAATTTGACCCTATGGCCAAACTTCAAATCAATCCCATTGTTCCCTGAGCCTCAGTTCTGTAATCAATTATGTTGTTCTCAACCCTATGATGTCATCTATCCTGCCCTGTTCTTTGGTCTGTACTCCCCCAAAACTTACAAAAGAGAATTATACTTTTGTTTCAGGTCTTTGGTGTAAATGGAAGGAAATTCATTTGCCAATTTATTGACAGGCACAGTGTCCCTGTGAATAAATGTAATCTTTCTCAGAGGACCACCTTAGTTCACACTTTTATTAAATTTTACCTGTGACAATGCACTACTCATATCTGGTCTGATGAAGTGCAAGATTCACAAAACCTGATTCTCTGTCTTCTTCAAATATTGCTTATCTATTCTCATAGTTTACAGGTGAAACATAAACCTTCTTTACTTTTGTTTGCTACAAGCAATTGACAGACATTTCTTCACTGTCCCTCCATTGTCAATAATTTTTTTTCTCAGCATCCCATTGAGTTCCATGACAAATACAATTTCTAAAGTAGAATGACAATATTTCTTAAATACTTCAGGAATGAGAATTCAAAATGGTCTTAAGGAAGTAAGAGAAGGAGCTTCACATCAAATGGATATCAGAATGGGCTTAAAGTAAAGTGTTTTTCAAATTCTAAAGCTCAATATGAAATTCTAGATATGAGGATGATGAAGGTTAACAATATTATTAAAGTCCCTTATATGCACTTTATAACTGCTAAACCCTACAATTCCTTGATCTTCTTGGGTGCTAACTTGTTCTCATCAGCCTCTTAAAGATTTTGACTTATAACAGTGGAAATAGAATGCTGGGCAGCAGAATACCTAAGGAAAAGAGAGTTTTGGGATCATCTCTTTCCCCACAGGGTGCAAAAAATTGGAGAATTTAGAATCAGAGTTGATAAGCACAAATGGACTGAAGGCTGGATAACATGCAGCTAAGAGAGATGATGTGGGAATCAACCATGGATCATAGCTATCAAACTGAAAGATATAAAAAGACAAAAGGGAATTCATTGAGTAGAAGGAGACATAGGTGCTCACCAACACCAAGATGGTATAGGTGGCTCTAATCTCAGGTGACTTTCTTGACAACTGGCTGGAGCTGTGAATATGCTGGACTTGCTGATGGTGTCTTTGCAAAAGAAGCATGAGGTAACCACTGGCTGTGACCATAAATCCCACACACAGGAAATCAGGAATAGAGTACATAACTAAAAATTGTAAGACTTCAAATGATGCTGGGGCAAAACCTGAACAGAATCCCATATTCCATATCTTTGTGTTGTTACTGCTTTCTGTAAAGCTCTGCATATTTACAAACATAAATATATTAATCAGTAAGTGGAGGATCCAACAGAAGAGACATAATTGGAAAATACATTTTGAGGCATGGGTTTTGAGTTCTGGCCATGTAGGAAAAGTAAAAGTACTGATGGTGATCATTTGAAAACCAGTCAGAAGGCAGGTGATGTTTACAGAAAGATTGCGGGCCACTCGGTGAAGGAAAATAATCACTTTACACCCAATACGATTCAGGAAGATTTTCAGTCCCAAGCCAACCAGCGTCTGAGGGACTCCCTTGGAAATTAGCACTATGGAGTTGGCCAAGGCCAAGTGGAAAAAAATGGAATCTATGGGCCTCAGCCTTTTGCCAGTTAGGAGAGTAAAGGTAAAATGACAAAGCAGGAAGAAGTTTCCCAGCACACCAGCTCCTGTCTGTATGAAGGAGACCATACCTAGAACTAAGTCAAGAAAAATAATTCTCTCACTGACTGAAATAGAACGATTCTCCAAGCCAGAGAGAGAATGAAAAAGAAAGAAAGTAGGTAGCTTTCCAACATTCCCGAAGACCATGTACTATTACTGAGAATGAGTAAGAATTGTGATACTCAGCCTGATTCATATACGTGTTTAATTTTCCTTTTATAGTAGGCAGAGAACAGATACCTAAATACTCAAAAGTAATATATATGAAGTACCACAGTTTCACCAAGCCCTCAAGAGACATATTTTCAGCCAATCACAGTGATTAATGTGCCTGGAAAAAAAATGCTCAATTTTAATCCAAAAATCTATAATAGAGAGACAATTAAAACAACCCACTATTGAAATAGGTTAAAATTCAATAAAATGGAAAAAAAAGGATAGAACTAAATAGATTATTGAAGAAACTCTATCTAATACCTATATGGAAAAAGTTTAAAGGAAATAAAATGTATTATTTAAGTTAACACGGAAGAAAACTGTGCATTATACATGTTCTAGGACAATGGTACGTAAATCTATTTAGAAAAGAAGAAACCCTATGTTATAGTGAAAATCATACTGCAAAAAATAAATAATGGTTTTAAGGGTAACAAGTCTTAATCTGTATGACACAAAAGCCTCAGCAAAAGATGAATTATAAAATAATATCAGATAACATCTAATATCAGCAACATAAACGCCATATATAAAAATTGCTAGAATGCTGTTGACTCAGAAAATTGATTTAAAATTATCCTACTGAAAACCTATGAAAATAACATGAAATTCAATAATGAGAATGTATTTAAATATTGAAGAAACAGAATTATGTACCCAAAGAAAATGAGGTAAATAGCCAAAGAAAGAATAGGAATTAAATAAATACCGGATAGTAGAACTACAAAAACCAAAGCAAGAGTTGATTAAGAGAAGAACAATATGAAATGAAAGGCAATTATCCAAAACAATTTTTTTTTAACAAAAGGAAATCTCAATGACCAGATTTTGAAAGGAAAAAGGGGAGATTAGAAGAAGGTTAAAATGAAAATTATCCATTAATATTTCATAAAATCTGTCATTTTAAATGAATTCAATAGTTTTAGAGATTCACAACACCACAAATTAACATGACAAGAAGTAGATGACATTAGCAGGCTGATTATTTAGCTTATCTGGATTAATGAGGTTCCTAGAGGAATTTATATATTTGAAGCCGTCAAAAATTATTAGGCTACTTGATAAAATAAATAAAATCATATCAAAATTCTCATAAAAACAATTGAGAGAAAGTCAAGAAAATATGGGGGAAATGGACTGTGAGAAGTACTATTTCCTATGTGTGTGTGTTCTTCCTCCGTTGCTGGAGAAAACCATGCCATCAGAGAAATGATGACATGACTTGCACTTGACTTTGTTTGGAGTGAGGGAGGGCTGTGCAGGTCACCAGCCTCACTTCTCCTCCAGAGCCATCTGAATCCAGTGACCAGGTATTCCTCAGGATGACTGGAGATGACCCAGGATGAGACCATTGGGGTTAAATGACTTGCCTAAGGTCATACAGATAGTGGGTGTCAAGTGTCTGAGGTTAGATTTGAACTCAGCTCCTCCTGACTGCTGCACTGGTGCTCTATCCACTGCACCACCTGGCTGCCCCAATATTTCTTTTACCTATCATGCAAGACTGTAATATGAGAATATGTATTAAAGCAATCTAGGAAACAGCGTGGTGCCATGGATAGAGTCACTGCCAAAACGTCAGGAACAGATATATTCAAGTGTAACTTCTGAGATATAGTGGTTTCGTGCTCAGGAGCAATTCACTCACTGTTGCACCATCCTAAACAGGTTACTTAGACTCCATGATGCAGAAAAGGTACTGACCTGTGGTGGTAAGTTAAGTTCCTTATACTCAAAACAAATACTCATTTACAATTGTTGTTTTTAATGGTACCTGTTGGTGGTGTTAACTTTGCCGTTGCTGCTATTAAAATTAATAGAAAAACAACAAAATCATTTGAAAATGGAACTGAAACGATTATCTGTGGAAGCGTTGATTCACTATTGTAAGGCAAGAAGCATCATAAAGAGGAAGGAAGCAGGGGCAGTAAATTACATAGGAATGGGGAGAATCAGTGCGGGAAGTTGGTTTTCTTGTTGAGAATCACATTGTAGAAAGAGGGCCATATTCAGGTTCACATCATTGTTGTGGAAACAAATACTACTGATAGGACATTGAACCAATCATTCTAAGCTGAATTTCCTCACGTATAGCTCACATAGTAGTCGCTCTACAAATGCTTTTCACCTTCCCCTTCATCATGAAAAATGAGGGAGTTGGGATATATTGTATCAAACAACCTTCTGAATCCAAATCTAATTATCTTACAAAATCATTGATACATGGTCTATAAAAAGTTTCATATAATTTCTGGGTAATTCATCATTTCATTATTGTTGATAATTAGTAATTGATAAAGGATGGTCATTTAGCTCTCATTAAAAAAAGAAAAAGATGAATCATGGTAGCCTCTTTACACTTTTATGCTATTGGAAGAATGGGTGTTCCTGACAGACACCTCTTCTTACATAACAACTAATGAGAGAATGGATATTATAAAGAGAGGTCGGCTTATTCTAAGGAGAGGCTGGTAAACATGACCCTGATCACTCATTCTTTGACAAAGAGATTTAGCTTTACCCAGATCACCTATACCTAGGGCAATCTAAACAAAGGAAGTCTATCTCCACTCAGACTTGTCTGACGAGAACACAATGAGCCGGAATTCACCTAGACAAGAATCTTTTTGATAAGATCTAAGCTATCCCAGTGGGGTGGGGTCAGAACAAGATTGAGAAGAATGTTCAATCCAATCTCATTATCAGCCTTGTTCCTGAGAGACTGATTGGACCTAGTAGAGAATGACTAAATAGGAAGGGAAAAAATAATCATGCATCGTCCATATAAGAGAGAAATAACCATTTCTCTAAGATAAAAAAAAAAAAAGAAAACATGTGGAAAGGATTTTTCCCCAGTATTTTCTGATAAAATTTTTATCTACTCAAAGTAGATTATAATTTTTTGAAAGCAAATATCCTTTGATTTCTTTTTATCACCATCAGCTAGACAGATCCCTCTTCTCTCTCCCATCTGCACTGAATCACTGGATCCCCAGAAGATGATTTTTTTGAATTTTCTAAAGATTGCTCTGAAGACTTGGAGTTTTCCAGGATATTCACTGTTGTGGTCTGTATAATAAACCAAATGGGACATTTCAATAATATTTTTAGAAAAGGAACTTCTTAAGAATGTATAACAAAAAAAAAAAATGATGATGAAAAGAATCCATATCATCCTGGGACTGATGAGGTTCAGACTCTGGGAACTTCCTTGAGCTCCCCTGGAATTTCCTCACTTGACCTGGCTTTTCATACTCAGATTGAGCTCTCTTTGCTTCTCCTCACAGAATCTGGCTTTTCATACTCAAATTGAGCTCTCTTTGCTTCTCCTCACAGAATCTGACTTTCCATACTCAAACTGAGCTCTCTGTTTCTCCTCACAGAATCTGACCTTTCATACTCAAATTGATCTCTTCCTGTATCTCCTCACAGAATCTGGCCTTTCATACACAGATCTGTGATCATTGTCTGTTATCCCTTGATTGCCCTACCTGCTTCCCACCTAGGCGCCCCAAGTCTGATGTTTGTTGATTCTCCTCAAGACCCTTCCTAAACCCCTCCTCCCATCACCGTGGACTACCAGACCACCCCCCCCCCCCCCGCCCCAGATCCCTCCTATACTCTTTTCTGTATTTAAGTCCCACCTTGCCTCCATGAAGGCGCTCAGATGCAATCCAGCTCAGACTTTGTCTAGCTGGGATTGTGTCTGGCCCGCTTGTGAATACAAGCGTTACAAAAGCTTAGGCTCCTTAAGAGGCAACCCAATTAGGCGAATCCTTAATAAACTTTGTTTTCTTTGGCTTTAAGAAGGCTTGAGTCGAATTCATTCGAGCCCGACCCGGACTGTCGGTATTTTGGGGTTCCCCTCACCATTAACCTCAACAGGACCTTTCAAGAGATATCATTTGTAGATGGAAACTTTCAAGGCTCTAATGAATTTTCCAGTCACCTGACAACTACCTTTTTGAACTCAAGGTAAGTTCAGTAAAAAAATAAACACAAGAGAAATGGAAGTAAAATGTGGTCACAGAGAACATGTTGACTAGGTGGGACAGGAGCAACTGCCAAATCTTCCCATTCACCAACTCAAAGCAGCGCTGCTTCACACACGTCTGGGAAAGGATTTGCCTATTATATATAAACCCTGTTTCAGTTCAACACTTCTAGTCATTAGTCCCATGGATCCCTTAATGAATTAGGAGACTTTTGACCACAGATGCAGCACCTTCAGCTACACAATGTATAGAAAAAAGCTTTCCAAAGCTCTCCTTAATGGAATTAGTACAGGCATGGAATTTCAGTGCATTCTCTCTGTAACTCAAATAAGAAGAACAGATGTGAATGTTCTCTAAGAATTGGAAAAGTTTCATTGATTGGTCTTGTCACATTAACTCAAATTTTTTTTTTATTGAATTACATGCAGTGGAGAAAATAGGATACCTTAGAGTAGAAGAAATTAAAAAAAAGTTTTAGTCCATCCATCATACTTAAAATACACTCTGGTCCACAAAGCCTATTTTTTTAATTAAATAATTAGAAGAATATATCTTTCAGTTTCAGAGGGGAAACTTTTTGTAGAGATAGAAAGCAAAAGAATGAATTTTACAAAGTTACATATGTGAACTATCAAATTAGAAGACAGAGGAAGCAAGAAAGAAGAAATGAGAAGAAAGAGGGAGTGAGAGAGAGAGAAATCTGAGTGTATAGTTGTATCCAACAGTCTTCATTTCTTATAATCTTAGGAAGTAGAAATAGCGAGTAAAAAATTACACTGATATTTGTTTTTGAAAAGCAGTCAAAACCACACTCTGCATTATAATTTGAAAATTCACATCGAACAGATTATACTTGAGTCCTAAATCGAATCATTATCATAACAATGGCATAAATTTCTAAGTAAAGAAAAAGAGGCTGGCTCTCCCTCCCTTCCTCTCTGTCTCTGTCTCTCTCTGTTTCTCTCTCTCTCTCTCTGTCTCTGTGTCTCTCTGTCTCTCCTTCTCTCTGGAATAGACATATAATTATAACTTTGTATTTTGACTGTTTCTTCTTCTTCATTTTTTCCACTCTTTGCTTTTGGATGCTCAGGGTACATGTAAAAGGAAGCCTGTCAACATTACCAATCAAGAGTATTAATGGATATTGTAGACATTATGTGTCTTTGACAAATACAAACAAATTAAAAAGAAATACAACTTCGATCTCTTTAACTCTCCCTAGATGCTCATAGCAGAAAATCATTTAGTACGATCCTAAATTCCCATGCCCAGGGGGAATATTGAAATTTAGGGGAAAAAAAACAGAAAACAAACAAAAAGATAACAGTGAACAGAGAGACATTTGCTTCAAATAAAAGAGCAATAAGCAATTCATGCCTTTGGCTGGCCATATTAATTATTAAAATCCTGCAAATAGGTCAATTTATCCAATTCAAATGACCCTGTATCTTTCTAATATTAAATGAAACCATCCCTGGTATTCCTATAACAGATATGGCACGTGAAAGAATAAAAATTTTATAGATTATTCTGTTTGCTCCATTCAGACTGGCCATAAATTATGGTTCACCATAAATTCCAAAGTACTCCAAGGAGTACTCTGTTACTTGCTCATTATCTAGTTTATCCTCACATTGAAGCAGAGGATCTGTGTGAAAAGGCCACCTTAAACTTTTCTAGTCTATCCTTTGTGTAGACTGGATCTGCCAAGACAGGGCCATCTTGGAAGTACCAAAATAATGAATTACAAAAGAAAATATATCCTGAGGATTTTGGAAGACATTCTTTCAACCAAACAGTGTTTATACACACTCACTCAGGAAGATAGTTATCATTTTGTCTTACTCAGTTTTAATGCAATTTTGATTTAAAGTTTTTGAAGATGAATCATATAAGCAAAAAGATTTTAAAGGGAAAAAATTACTACTCCAGAGGGCCAAAAGGCTTGAACTGAAGCAGGGATGTCTGATAGCAATAAGAAACCTTACCTAGGGTGTTCACCTCCAATGTGCTGGTTTCACTTTCAAATCTCTGCTGTCTCAGAGGAGTTGGAGTCATCCCATTTCTAGATTGTAAGGCAAATTTTAATCTTAACTCCAAAAACAACTATCTCATGCACTAGATCAATCTGCTAACTAAGAGTGAATAATTTCAAAGACTAACTGAAGAAGACACAACAAGTTTATTGAAATATACCTTCAATGTCACCCACTAAAAAGTGACTCTCCAATCCAAGAATTTGTCTTTCTTTAAGAAGGTCTTGGGGCTCAATATTGAGCCCTTTCTGGAATGGTTATCCAGATAATTAAGAGTATTCTACAGAGATAGTGTTCCAATAGCAATACTTTTCAAAGGAGAGGAAACCAAGGAGGGAGAAAAGAGGGGCTTTAGCTAGGCATTTAGCATTGAAAAGGCAAAATAAATATCACTGAGAACTAGTACAATCTTTATTCAAGGACAGAAAAGGAAAAATGAACTTACAGAAACTTTTACAACTGTTTCAGATGCAGTCTATTCAACTATGACAAAGTAGAAGGAGTTTTGCATTTTGTTTCGCTGTTGTGATGGAGGACATCTGTTATTTTTTTCTCCTTCTGAGGGTTGAGTTAGATGACTTCTCAGATCCCATCTCACTCTATATCTGCCAGTCAACAATGATGACAAATAGAAGGAAAGAACATATCTTCCTAAACCTATGCCCTATGGACCTGTGTAACAAAAAGGCAAAGTTATAATGAAGGTAGGGCTTGGGATTCAAGGTCTACCTGGCAGAATGTGTACAGCAAGCAATAGGGGCACTAGAAGCCAGAAGACTCCTCAGAGAAATGCTGCAGAAATGCAGATGGGCTGCAATGGGGACTTGGACTAGTAGGGAAGACCCCCACAAAGACAGTGTCTCACTGAGATTCTGAGGGAAAATGCTAGTTTCTCTGATAAAGGTCTCATATCTCAAATATATAAAATACTTTATAAAATCTGTAAGAATACATGTAATTCCCCAATTGTTATATGGCCAAAGGATACAAATAGGCAGTTTTCCAATAAAGAAATCAAAACAATTTACAGTCATGAAAAAAAATGCTCTAAATAATTATTTATTAAAGAAATGTGAATTAAAACAACTTTGACATATCACTTTACACATCTCAGAGCAGCTAAAATGATTGAAGAAGAAATCAACAAATATTGGAGCAGATATGGAAAAATTGGGACACTGAAACTGATCCAATCATTTTGAAGGGAAATCTGGAATTATGCCCCAAATCTTATTGAACTGCCTATACCCGTTGACCAATAATACTACTAGAAGGTGTAGATGATTAGAGAAAAATCAAAGATCATTAGGGAAAAAGGAAAAGAACTTTTCTGTTCTAAAATATCTCTAGCAGCTCTCTTTGTAGTGACAAAGAATGGGGAATTGTGAGGATTGCATCAGTTGAGGAATGGTTGAACAAGCTATGGTATATGACTGTGATGGAATATCCCTGTGCTATAAGAAATGATGAACTTATTCATTGTAGAAAAACATGGATAGACTTGCATGAAATAATGAAGAGTAAAATGAGAAGAAACGAGAGAATGTTGTATATGGTAAAAGGAAAATTGTTAAAAAAAAAAAAAAACAACATTGAGAGACTGTCATTATGACCATTACATATAACCAAATGAACTACAAAGGATTATGAAGGAAGGATGCTATCTGCATCTAGAGAAGGAACTAACAAATGTAAGTTTATGTAGAATGATTTTACATATATATACATGTGCGTATGTGTATATCTGTGTGCATACATATACATGGATAACACATGTATAGACATACACATATTTGTGTCTAATGATAGCCAATCTAAAGTGTCAGAGGGAGGGGAAGAAAAAAGGGGAGGAAGTTACACGAGAACTTTATTATATATGTAAAAGGAATAGCATTTTGTGCATAATAGATTTGCAACTTCATGTGCAACCATCTTTTTTTCATTCTGCTATGTTACGGGAATGTTTCTGTTATTTCATAAATTAAAAATAAAATTTTAAAAATTCCAGAGTCTGTTTTCAGAGTGCCTTCCTTACCACCAGCAAATAGGGGATTTAGATCCCACTTTGCCTCCCTTTTTAGCTACAGGAAGAGAGACGATGCTCTTTCTCTAACTCCCTGACTCTAAGAATCAGATGTAGGAAGATACTCATCAGACTGGTTTCCATTCCTGAAGTGCAGAACTAGGCTCTGCCACTCAGAGGATGGATTGTAGGAGGGAAAAGACAAAACTTACTTATAGACTCAAGATTCTGTCTGCCTCCAGAGATGGGATTATCTTGTCAGATGCAAGACAAGGAATATGGATTTCATGGGATCTCAGGATCATCAAAGGCTTGAACTTTGTCCCAGGTGCAAATTATCATCAACTGCTTTCGTTGATTAATGGTAATACACCAATGAACAATTATGCATTAATGATGAGTATGACCAAACTAATAATTTTTAAAATGCAATTGGGAGCAGCTTGAGAGAGAAACTTTTGCAGGTTCCCAGGGGGACACGCATGTGAAAGATCCTCAAGATCACTGTGGGATGGAGATGAGGGGAGCACTGAAGGCCAGGTGAGGACAGCTTCAGGTTTTTTCTTGTGCTGGCTTGGATTTTCAAGCCTTTTCTGAAATTCCTCTGCTGAGAATCTTCCCTCCCATTCTTTTCAGTCCCTCTCTTGCCACTTCAGTCACTAACTATGACTTCCTACTTAGGGTCAATATAATTAAAGACACTGTAGGTCATCATGTGCCCACACAAATCATCAATCAAATTTCTTAGTTTTCAAAAACTCCTGTTCCACCCAAAGACACAAAAGCACAAGCAACAAAATGAAAGCTTGGATTTTAGGCATAAAAGAGGAAATGAGATCCACTCCAACAGTAACATTCCTTTTCTTTTTTCTCCTGCAGAAATCTTCAATGGAAAATTGTTGAAATGGGAAGCAATATGTATGAATTCTAGCCCTGAAACTTAATAGTTTCATGATCACGACTAAGGCAACTAACCTGAATCTCAATTTTTTCCTTGATAAAATTGGCCTATGAGAGATGTAAGAGATACCTCTTGGAAAAAATAATAGTGTCTAGAGCGAGAGCAACTGGTTTAAAACCTCACTATGAAATTTATGACCTGTGTGACCATAGGTGATTCACTTAATCTCTATGGGACTCAGTTTCATTATCATCAAACAATTCTCTAGACTTTTTCACCTCCTCCCTGATGGTCTAGCCTCCCTCCCACTTCCATTACTCTTTTATGCTTCGGCTTCTTCCATTAGAAAGTAAATTCCTTGAGGACAGAAATTGTCTTCTTTTGTTTGTGTAAGTACCCCAAGCAAGGCATTGACTTGGCCACAGTTTCCTTTAGAGTCACTTTTCCTCTTAGTTTGGGCATAAAGGAACTTAGCAAGAAACCAAAGGAGATAACCTTCCCAAAGCACTTAGCACAGTGCTTGGCATATAGTAAATGTTATATAAATTCCAGTTTTTGTTATCACTGTTGTTGTTGTTAGAAAACCCTCAGATTGGAAGGCTGAGGTCTTTCATGTTCTGTGTAAGATAGCAGCTTTTTGAGGAATTCTCCAGAGAGGCGGAAGAGAAGAGGGAGGAGAGGTAGCAACAAGGCAACAGCAGAGGCCAGTATCTGTGACATCCACAGCTCCTGTTTTCAAGCCATGAGCTACCACCCCTCCTTAAAGAAGTCAAGATATATCAGACCTTAGCAAATGCCTAGGGAGAGAAAAAAAAGACAAAAGGAATATGAAATATTTGCCTGCCCCTGCCTTGTGTAAACTTAATTATGTGTACTTCAATTCTGTTAAGGAATATTCTTAGAAGATTACTTTTTCATGAACACCTATGACTGATCTTGTACTTAAGTGTACCGGAATAAGGAGATTATGGATGAGATTCTAAGAAGGAACACAAGCATCCTAGAGGTTCATAAGTTGGGCAGTTTACTGCTAACAGACATGCAATTGTGGGACTCCCTAGTCTAGAGCTTTAGTCCCATGGGCACACACAAATGGTGAGGAGGACTTATGGTGTGATGTATACATGGATTGATAGCTTAGAGCTCAGTCTCTGCCTTTATATCTGATAGTAGTTGCAAGGTACAGTCACAGAGACTGAGGAAGAGGAGTGCCTTACAAAGAGTCAATCAGTGGGTGACCCAGACTGCAACTCCCCATTTATGGATAACGAGACTGTGATTATGAAAATTGGCCAACCTTCCATAACAGGATACGATTGTGAGAAACATGCTCACTTTAAACAAGGAACAATACTCATTGTGAGGCCAGGAAAGTTCTCATTTTATTTTAGGCAATTGTTCTACATTCCTAGTGAATGGGTCCCTCCTGAATGGAGAGCACACTTGCTTCAGACAACTGCCAGGCTTAAATGCCCTACTTTCAATTCAGATTTTCTGCCTGTCTACCACTGGCCAGCATTCCAGGGTTCACTAAATCCCACCCCTTGATTACATCTTCTCATACTTTTTTCTTTTGTTTTAGTCTATTTATTTTTCTTTCTTTCTTTCTTTTAGTCTATTTGTCTGCATCAGAGAGCAGACAAATAAAGAGGAATTTTCAATTGTTAAGGAGATTAACAAAAGCTGTGAGTTTGAAGATATATCCATGACCAAGGTGGGTTTATGGCCTTTATCCCCATCTTTTGTGAATTAGATCTGACCTGGCAGTTGTCTTTGACATATAGGAAGAGGCTTTTTCAGAACAAAGGAAAATAGTAGAAATGTTCATTTCCAGGGAGCCAGAATTCCCTGCCCACTGTTTTATACAAGCAGTTTTGTCTCTGACATTAGCCATCAGTATGAATTACAATTTCTGTTTTTATACAATTTCTGTAGAAACAAAATTCAATTATGCTTTAGAAGATGTGCCAGGCCTAGAGGCCTGTGGGCTACCCGAGTCTTCTTACCTTACCTCTCGCAGGTCTTCGGCTGGCCAAACCGGATAGTCATATGAGAGAAGAGACCTTCCAGAGTCGAACAAGGGTTAAGCTTTTATTCAGGGTTCTGGTTACAAGTGCAGGGGAATTCTTCCTTAGGAGGGAGCGAGGAATCTCCCAAGGAGGCAAAGATCTTACAATAAGAGATTGGAAGCAGAAGTGTAAGTGGGGAGAGAGGGGGAGGGAAGAGCGAAGAGAGGGAAAGCAGAGCCTTCTGTCCTGTCCGCGCCCCTCCTGCGCTAAGAGCGCTTTCAGGCTTTCCTGATCCTAATTAAGCTCTCCAGCCGCATAGTTTGCACCTGAATACCGTGCCTGTTAGATAACAATAGGTGTGCCCAGACCCGGGACAATCTCGAGGGCGGGGAGAGCTCTCTCCCATCACGTTTCTCACGGGAAGAGGCGGAAATACACGAGATTGCTCGGTCTCACTCCTCGATTCCCTGGTGTTTATGGGGGGCCTCGTGAGAACTCTAAGATTTAGAAGTTCCCACCTTTACCCGCCCGAGACTGTCCACATGGAATCGAGCTTCCATCCCCAGCAAAGATGAAGTTTGTGAAACCATTCATGATTAGTAGGGAATTTCAGTCATGAAGATTGGTACGTTGGAACTTCCCAGTAGCAAATCAGTTGTTGAATATGGAGAAACTTCTATCTGCTAGAATCTAGCCATAGGCCAGTTCTTATACCTGATGTCCTGCTGTTTTGGCATGAGGGTGGAAGAGAGCTCTGGGATAAAAACTGGGCAAAATAACCTTTCTTAGTTCAGAACAGGGAAGAAGACAAGTAATCAAAATCATTTCTTTACAAACATTGAATGAGTTAACCAGCTAGATGGGCAGATTGAAGATGGAAGTCATTCATCTCAGCAGACTCAACTAAGAATTTACCCCTGAGTTATATAGAGTCTATCTGATTCATACAAGGGATAAAAAGAAATAGACATTTCAATGAAATGAGACCATACATTCTCTACCCACTATACCATACTTACTCTTAAATAGATTCTCATTCATTCACCAACACTCTGGCTATTAAAAACTAACATTCTTCATATACACATGCACCCTAGATATCTGGTTACCCTTTGAGCATCCACTACAGGGACTAGCTCCCAAGATCTAGTCAGCATCATGGCTGCCCTACAAGAATGGACCTACTAACCGATCCTTGGGGATTCTATTGCTATGTACAGGTCTAAAAAACCCAATGTGTTGCCAGTAAATTACCTGGAGCTCTTGATCTGAGGAAATAGGGTAAGCCCTCTAATTCTCACTCTCCTTCCCTTGTGGTTTTTTATGGTCACACAACCAATAAGGGAAAAGTGTTTTTCTAATTTTTCACCTTAACATCTCTAGTGAAGCAATTCAGTTCAATAAACTTAAGCACCTATTACATGCCAGGCAGTGGGTTAAGTGCTGGGGTTATGAAAAAAAAAAAGAGGTCAATGATAGCCCTTGCCCTCATGGCACTTAAAATCTACTGTAAGACGGTATAGTGAAATAGGATGAACACTGACTTTTAAATCAGAGGACTGAGGTTTAAATTCTCTATCTATCATTTACTCCCTGTTGCCTTGGCCAAGTCCCTTAACATCTCTGGACCTATTTCATTATCTGTAAAAGTGAGATGGGACTAGAAGGTCTCTGAAGACCGTTCCAGTACTGTAGCTTGATCCTGAATTAAGATCTGGATCTATCCAAGGGCATTTCATTGGTTTTTGTTCTTGTTTGTAAATCCCAAGTATATTATGTCACATTGTACCTTCCACCCATGGCCCCTTATTCTTTTCTTTGGATCAAACAGACTAAGTCCCATTCCACTTCATTGTAACATTTCGAACATTTATGGACAGATATATTTTCCCCCTTGATTTCCTCTGGTCAAGCAACTATTGATTATGTTTATATTTTCTGCATATATGCTAATTCCTGCCAATAGACTCTAAGTTCCTTGAGGACAAGGGTTGTTTTGTCTTTTTAGTTCCAACATCTAACTTGTGTTCTAGTTCAACATATATGATAGGTGCTTATTGAATACTTATTGAGTTGCATTCCTATAATATCTATCTCTCATTTCTAGGCATATCTATCCAAGGATAACTAGCTGCTAGTAAGCATGGAATTGTAATGAGTTATGCTGAATTCCAAGTACATTCCATGTTCTTGGTTGGAAAATTTCAAATTTGTATAATTACTGTACTAAGCTTTAGAATATAAACCCAATGACAATATCTCTAAATAATAACATGCACACTCCTAGAACCTGAGAGACAGGAGAGGAACTAGGCTTGGGTTCTTGATAAACAATTCTTCCTAATCCCTCTGTTGGAAGGGGAGATACTATCACTGCCTCCACATTCCAGACTAAATTTTTAAAGGCCTCCAAGTCTGTTCACAAGATTTGGGCTGGACAAAGCATCATTAGATTATCTACTCCAACTTTACTTTGTAGATGGAGGTGTAAAATATTAAATAACTTGCTTAAGATCCCAAAGCTGTATCATAGAGCTAGAAACCAATTCAAGTCTCTTGATTCTAAATTCTGGACTTTCAGCTACAACCCACTGAATTCCTGTTAACAATTCCTTCCACCTTAATGTCAGTCACTAATTTGATAAATTCACCATCTACATGTTTACTCAAGTTAATATTTAAAACTGTTACACAGCCCAGGACTTTGAAAAAAGAAGCATTTCTTGAAGCACAGACCTCTTCTTTACATATTTCATGATGAGACATCTATCCATCTGAGATTGAGAAAATGACTAACATCAATGTCCAATCTGCAGTCATAGGGGGATCTTGTCTTGCCCTGTGCTAGATCAGACATCTCATTCACAAAGAATTCACAGAAAACTGTCCCAGGTATGACTGAGGCAAGTTTGAGAGAGGAACTTAGATGCCAAAGTGAGGCAATGGATGAAATCTCCTATGGGCTTACTGGAAACCTAGCATCAAATCATGTACCCTTGGTTCCTGTTGTTAGCACTCATCTCTCCATACATACATACATACCCTAGTCATGGCTATGCAAGAGGGAGCCACAAGAAACTTTTATAACAATTTAATACTCAATGTGTTCTCCAGGTCAAAAGTAAACTTTGTGGGTATGGCAGAAATGAGGACATGAAATTAGGTGTCTCTCACAAATGTATGTTCACCAACTCATCCTTTCACGTCCATATCCTTTTCTATGTATGTGTAACTTACCATTAACACGTGTATCCATCTTTGAGGCAAAGAAGTCCTAAAACTTCCATTCCACTTCCAGTGTTTAACCCTTGTGCTTTTCTGAATCCCTTAGGAGCACATCCCATTCCTTATAAAATAATTCTTTGACTAAAAATTCTACTTTTACAAATAAGTATTGGAGAGCATTAAGTATATTAAAGTATAGAAGAGTATTAAGAGATTTCTGATACTATTTATTTTAATCCAAATTATGTATTATCATTATTAATCTCTTGTCTCCATTGGACCTTTCCCATTGAAAAGTTGATTCCCAACCCATATTTACCATTGTTCCTATACTTAATCTATCTCAAAAGGACATTCCCCACACCACGTTTGTGCCTAAGAAGTTGTCAGATCTTAACACCCTCACATGTTACTCTAGTAAAAGACTCTCACCTTTTCTTCAGAATACAATCTTCTTAAAGAAAGTAATTAGCTCATTTTTATATTGTGTCCTGAGGCTAACCTTGTGCCCAACAAGTTTTTAGCAAAAAAAATTGCTTATTGACTGATACTCCCTCTATTTATTTTACTCAGTTACAAGTAATTCAACAACTCCTAATATGATGAGTAAGAAACCTGAATGTGCAAAATATCTCTTTAGAAAATAGTTGTGACAGAGTACTTCTTCCAGCATGTAAAGTTCCTTTGGTGCAAGTACATGACCAAGGAAATCAGGGATATTCCATATCACTTGATCTTTTGGCCAGGAACTAGCTGAACTGTCTGGAATTTGGATGGAAAGGGACTTCCAGCTACCCAGTTCTTATAGTCCAATACAGGCTCACCTGCCTGGTCAATTTGGATAAGTACAGAGGTTCTAACTATATGGGAGAAGAAAGGAGAAATACCTGGATATAATAAGTTTCTTAGAATTGAAAAATCTGTCAGGTTTTCCCAAGGGGGTAGTTAAAGTGACAGTTCCATTCATTTAACATCCTGATTATGAAGAATTAATATCCTCTACAAATCTATGGACCATAAATGTTCTATTTTCCTCTGAATATCAGTAGTAGGAATGAGATCCCAGGAATCAGACATAATCCTGTCTGCCCTACAATAAAGGACATTTTAACCCATCTTGATAAGGGGCCTTTTCTCACAGAGAGGTCTAATCTGAACATCCATTGATAACCAATGCTAGATAATAGAGCCCATAAGGAGTTATTGGTGTTAGTTCATCCATTATTCAATTCAGGTGAAGAATCCTAATTCCTACTCTTTTTTAGGATGCACAGACCTTATGTTACCAGTACACTAGGCCTCTTTAAAGTTACACACAGAACCCTACTCTCCCCACCATCCTCTATTTGCTATAAATTTCTTCATTCCAATGAATTAGCATGTCACTGTGGAACCCTTCCTTGGTCAAAAAAAATGAATTTATAGGGGCATTAAAAGAGGCTATGAAGTTGATGGTTATGGGGAAGAGGATTTACTATAGACACAATTCCATTGGTATCTCTCTATTCCACTCGTAGAATTCTAATGAAGGCATTCAGTACTATTATGGTTTGTCTACACAAAGCAAAGAAATTCTTTTCTAGCCTCCAAACCTTTTCTGAGAGTATGGTGAAAGGTGATTCTTACCCTGTAGCACATAGTCCTGGTTGTCAGAGACAATGAAAGCTTTCAGGCATGAGCTGTGCAGAAAAGAAAAAAAAGCCAACAGCCTAGAATAAGAGTTTAATTAGTCCTCTAGTGACAGAAATTGGTGAATGAGGATTAGAACCAGCAAAGTTGACCTGAAGACACTGGTCAGTTAAAGAAGTTTCACTCAATTCCAGATTCTGGTTTAACAAAAGAAATGTGTTCGTATATTGTATACTGATCCTTTTTTTGTGCCAGTTTACACAGCCATCAATTGATTGCAAACTTGTACTGAGGATGCACAAACACCTAGAGGAAGTTCTCAAAGTGACTCAAATGATATTTCAAACTTTTTTTTTAAAAATGGATTAGCCCATTGAGTGAAGTGAGTAGTGTGGAAATTGATAAGGAATTCCACTTTCAGGTGGCCTATGGAGAAGTCCATGAGGCCTGGGTTGGATGATAATAACCAGTAAGTTGCTTCAAACTGGCCAGGGTATTGAAATCATGAAGCAGGAGTTGTCCTCAGTCTGGAATGTCATACAAATCTGAAGGTAGAATTTTTTCATCAGCTATTTTATCTAACCATAAGCATAATTTTCTGCATGCAAGGCAGTGTTGTAAATCTACAGTGGAAGAAAGAAGCTAAAAGTATTTTGTTTTGTTTCCCATATTCACAGCTTTAGTGGGTACAAACCTGTCACAATCTATGCCAAAGTTTTTCCAGGCTTGTTAGGGACATAAAAGAAAGGACTACAATATGGCCTAAGCAGTGAAAAGTACATTCAACTGTTGTAATGGTAAGAAGTAAAAAAGCAGGCATCACATTCATTTAGTCATATCAAGGTTGCTTGTAATTGCAATGGAAGATTTCAGAAATGAAAACATGGAGGTCAGTTTCTATTTCAGGGGAAGTCAGTCAAAATTTAGAATGGAATGGAGACATTTACTTTAATAAATTCTGTTGATTTAGAAAAGAACCAAAGCCCAAGGCAGAGCTACAGAGACGGAGAAACAATGAAATTAAGTAGAATAGACGGATAGTTGGGAGTCATGGGGATGTAGGACACAGATTTAAGGCAGGCAGAATATATGAATAGGGAACAAGGATTTCAGAGTCATAGGATTTATTACCTGGAAGGAATATTTTAAGTCATGCAGCCCATGCCCAATTCCAAACTTCCCTTATAGAGTGTGAAGGGGGTGTGTGTGGTCAGCACCATAATCCTTCAATTCTCACATGCTCATAACGTATCTCCTGACCTAGAGGGTGGAGGCCCAAGTCAGTTGTATGAATGAAAAAGTCCTGTATCAAGCACTTGCTATCTGCCAAGCATTTTGCTAAACTCTGGGGGTACAAAGACAAAAGCAAGGACTAGAGTTAGTATTGTTCAATGGAAACAACAGATTCTAAAGCTAAGGGACCTGGGAGCCAAGCTTCAGCTGCAACGACAAGAAGCTGACGCCAGGTGGCGGTGCTCACTTCACCAGCTGACTAATCAATAATTATAGGGATTTTTGTCATGCTTTCCTAAATTGGGCTGCATATTCTCAGAGGTGGTAAGGACTCAGATAACATTTGGCTCAATCTGCACTTGAACAGGTTTCTCCGTGGGTATCATCTCCTATAAGGTATCACAAAATCCGAGAATCCAGGCATTGGAAGACATCAGTGGACATCATACCTCTGCCTGGGATGGAAACTCAGCATCTCCCATATCTGTTCATTCCACGTTCTCATACAGAGCTGGAAAGCGGCCCTCTGTAACATTTGGACACTGGCTCTTTTGTGGGGCCAAATGGAACAAATTCTCCACATTTTATCAAATACATAGGACTGGAGATTTAGGGCTGAAAGGGACCTCAGAAGTCAACTACTTTCCCTCTCATTTTATAGATGAGTAAACTGAGCCATTGTAACTGAGTGACATAGGTTTTAAATATTAGAGGCAGGATTTGAATCCAGATCCTCTGACTTCAGAACCTGTGGCTTTTCTACTGCATAGTCTCCAAGCTATCATGTACCTGCTAAGTCTTCCCTCCTCCAGGCTAAACACCTCCATTTCTATGCTGTGAGGAAGACAGGCAGGAATTTTGTTAAGATGGTGTTCTCCCCAGAGAGGAAACTCCACCTGCCAATGCAGGGCACAACCTTCTTTCTAACAATTTTAAGACAGTCACCATTAGTAGTTGCTTATCCAGAGTTACCCAGCCAGTACGTGTTCAAGGTGAAACTTGAACACAGATCTTCCTGACTCAGCAGTCAGTTCTCTGTCTATCCCTGACCACCAAGTACTCACTGTTAATATAAATTCTCTGTCTCTTCTAGAATCACAGTCCAGAAGCCATGATATTATCTCCTTGTGGTTCCAATCCTTTATCTGAGCAGTCACTCTAATCAACTCATGAGATCAAGACCTAAAAGGGACCTTGCAAATTTAACCCAACTCCTCTAATTTACAGAAGAGGAAACTGATGTTCAGGAACAGACTGAGACTGAGACTGAACCAAGGTCACAGAAGTAGTAAGAGCCAGCATTTGAAGCCAAATCTTCTGGTACTATGTCTGGAATGCTCTCCCCACCTTACCTCTACTTCTTAGAATCTCTGGTTGGTTATATGACTCAGCTCAGGAGCTACCTTATAAGGAATGGGGCCCTCTGCCCCCTCTACCATCTTGCCCTCTAAGGTTGCATTGTGCATGTGTGGACCCCTCCCCAAATCATTTTGAACCCACAAGACCTCAGAAAGACCTAAAACATGGATTGACCCACTCTGAGCTTAGCCTACCATAATGCTTTGTGTGCTCTGGTATAAAAGACATGCTTTGCTTTGCTTTCTGAGTGAACTCAAAATGCCCCTTCCTGTGTCAGAAACTACAGGACCAGATGATGCTGACCAGAAGCATTCTTCTGATTATGAATACCAAGGACAAGACCCCTTGACCCAGACACCATCTTGAATAACGGAACTTTTCTTATATTGGAATTCTACAGACACATTACACTATGTTATATTATGTCACATTAATATTAATTAATATTATGTCACATTGATAGAAGAAACACAGATATCTTGGGTCTGTAATTTCAACTGACACCTTGACATTCTCTTATTCTATTGTATTTACAATCTATCCAATTAAGAAATTTCTTTCTCATATCATGGTTAACGTATGTGCAGACTGTGATTTGGCTGACACAGGCATTCTGAGCCAGGGAGGGAAGAAGGGGTGAGAGGGAAGTGCTCTGAAAGTATAAGGTCTGCTTTGTCTGTCCATCCTTGGGTTCATTGTCCACAATGAACTCCCATATCTCCACAGGAACATCCACATGCAGCCCAATTTTGTTTGTCTTTCTAAGAACTGGTTCAGTAATGGCTGGCAATGTTTCTTGTATCTATGTTCATGTGATCTCCCCCATTGGAAAGTAAGCTCTTTGAAGACAGGCATCTTTTTAGCAATTCACACAAATGCCTGGCACAGAGTAAGAGTAATGCCTGTACATGAACTTACTGATTGATTGCTACTGTTTTCAAATCCCTTTGTGCAAATAAACTCCTTCAATGCCCCCCCCCCCCAAGCTGCAGAATAATGCCCAAACCCTCAGGCTTCCCCCACAGGACCTTCCAAGACCTACAGTAAAGAGTTCATTCCTGGACCAATAAAATGGCTCAGTCCTGGAGTCAGGAGAAGGACCTGAGTTCAATTCTGACCTCATACACTTATTAGCAGTGTGACCCTGGGAAAGTCACATCACCCTATTGCCTCAAAATAATAATAATAATTCATTCCTGCCACACTCCCACCTCTGAGCTTTTGCTTATGCTGCTCTCTCCACCTGTATTTTCCCTCAGATTCCTCTTTAGCTAACCAGCTTCTATATTTTCATGGTCTCCCTTACTTAAATGATAATCAGAGAATTAAAGATATTCCACACCTATTAATGGGCCTGCCCATTAAGGAAAGCTTGATTAGAAGAGGCCCACACCTTTTGTTAATTTCTAATACACTGGTTCTTGAGGGTTGTGAAGCACTCTAGATCTGAAAAATGTATAAATACTCTGAGGTAAGGTTTTACTTTGGAGCTTACTAATTGGACATGTTTGTTTGGCCAGGTGAGACTTTGGGCTGCTGCTAAGGGGCCCCCTGGCTTTGAAAACCCAGTTGTTGGTGCTTCTCTCTCTGGTAACTATGTCTGTATGCTCAGACAGTTGGATCTGTCTGTTGATCTGTGATATACGTATTGTTTACAGTCGGACAGTTAGAAGCCCTGTCTGTTGATCTTTGTTTCTCTGTATTTTCTCTGACTTTCAGGGTGCTTTTTCCCCTGAACTAACTGAATGATATTTATGTGCTTGATTAAAATGATTGTTGACCCCTCAAAAATTTCTTTCTGTTTAGAAAGTGCAGCAGGCACCTATACAGCAGGCCCTCCTGGATGTGAGAGGGTACTTGCTTTTACACCTACCTCTTCTAAGACTAGTCTGGTCTCCCTGTTTCTAAGTTGAGGCACAGATCAGAGAGCAAAGGACCAAGAGTCCTGAGATGTGAACTTGAAATCTGGCTTCTTTGGCTTGAGCAAATCCCTTCACCTTGTTCTGGCCATCTATTGTTGGGGTTTCAGAGGTGTCAAACTCTGGTTGGCCCCACGTTCCAGGTCCAGAATGCAAAACTGTAGATTTTGACCCCAACCAGATTAAAATATAATTGGGAAAGGTTTAACAAAATAAATAAAAATACACCACAACATAGATAATGTTAATTTGTGGTTTTCTAAGTCAAGATGTTTCTATTTGATTTTGATACAAATAGCTTCTCTTTTCAGGGTTAACAACAGATGAAGAGAACATTTCTTACTCAGATTTATTATTGCCCTTACTCACAGACCACCTCACATCTTTTTTGTCACTAGGTTACCATGTGTCAGCTTACTCTCCATAGTGAATCTTTAAGTTCCATGATTTAGAGCACTGCCTCACATTTATTTTGTTTTTTGAAACTTATCCTAGCACCTGGAAGACAGCTAAACAACAGGCTTAGTGGGTTTGTTGAATGAATAAGAGACTGTTGTTGGATAGGAGAGGGACGCTAGACAAGAAGAAAGTGTTCCTTTTGGAGTCCATCAGAACCTAAGATGGCCCTAGACTACGAAGGAGAGAAAATTGGGGTTCATGGCCCTCAAAGGGCTGTACTGGGAATAACTCCCAGGACCAGAGGAGAGAATGTGTACAATATTGAGAGAAACGATTTAATTAATAACCAATGATTTGGAGAAATCCAGAGTTTCCCCCCATTTTTCTAAAGTCCGGATTTCAAAAGTTTAGTCTCTTGAAGGACATTACTGATAATGAGATTGGATTAACTTTCTTAACAATCTTGTTCAGACCCCACCTGTTCTACTCAAGTGTGGATGGGAAGAAAACTTTGAATAGATTGTCCAAGGCTAGGGATAATTTAGATGTAAATGGCATAATCAAAGTTCATTTGAATAGGTTGGGGGGGGCCTTATTGTAATATTCATTCTCTCATTAATTGTTAACCAATCAAAGTTGAGTGCCATCCTTTGGAGCACCTCTCTTCCAATGGGCATATAAGCTGGGAGCCTGCCCTCCGTGATCGTCTTTGGTCTAAGAGAAAGATGGACAAATGACCATCCTTTTATTAAAATGCGGGCATTATAAATAAAATAATTAAATTACTCAGAAATTATTGCTCTCAACTTTTAAAACACAACAGTCTGACACCCCAGATGGCATTTAAATAAAACTGAAGTTCAACTTGCCTGTGACCCAGTTGTCAGGACCATGCCCTCCCCTCTTCTGCTGCCCTCCTGGGAAAAGGAACCATCCTCAGATAGCAAACCTAGAGAAAAGAGAGGAATGGGTCCCCCATCTGTAAAATGAGCTGGAGAAGGAAATGGCAAACTCTTCCAGTACCTTTGCCAAGAAAACTCCAAATGGGGTCATGGAGTGTCAGACACGAGTGAAAATGAACAATAAACCTCCACATGAGCTCAAAGAGGAAATATTTCTCCCTTAACAGTTCAAATTCCAACTCAAACACTTTCTGATTCTGTGATTCTAGTAAGTCACTTAACCTCTTAACCTCAGTTTCCTTATTTGTAAAATGGGGGTAATAATATCAATCGATCCATAAGCATGTATTAAATACCTCCTCTGTACCAAGCACTACACTGAGCTCTGGGGATACAAAATCAAAAATGAGCTTCATTGCCCTCATGGAGCTGTTATGCCCTACACTATGCTAAGTTCTGGGGCTTCAAAGAATGACAAAAGACAGGTCCTGACCTTGAGGAACTCACAGTCTAATACTTCTTTGCTGTGAGAAGAAAATGAGATAATTTATTAAGAATCATAGATCTATAGCTCAAAGGGACCTTACAGTCCATTAAGTACAATGCCTTCATTTTACAGATGAGGAAACTGAGGTAGAGAGTTTGTGACTTATCCAGGGTCACACAGGAAGTTTTTGAGGTGGGATTTGAACCCAGGTCTTCCAAAATGCAGAGTCCTATTACCTTGTGGTTTTCAGATGCAGCATACTTGATACATAGCCCCATTCACATGACACCTCCACACGAGGGTTCCACAACATCCCACTAGTTGCTGCTGCTTGTCCTTAGTTCTCAAAGAGAACCATGACATCAGGGAGGTGATGCCATGACATGTAATCGAATTGGATTGAAGTGAAGCAGGACTGTGTGAAGTCACCAGCCTTACTTTCTCCTCTGGTGGTACAGTGGTCAGACATGGATTAGGATGACTGGAGATGGCCTCAAATGTAGCGGGGACTTGGCCTTTTCGAGCTAAGGTTTTTAACAGGTCTCTGTTGGACTGAGGCACTCAGTGATTAAAGCTTAATAAGAAATGAGGAAAAAAATTAGATCTGGGAGGGGAAGACCCTCAGGGTTCTTGGCAAAACAGAAACAATTGTTATTCACATTCATTCTGAGACAGTCAGGGCCCAAACAGTGACCTAGCAGGCCTTCGACTGGGACCAAAGTGATTTGGGGTTAAGTCTGGTCTTTAAGAGAAAAAAACAAAACAAAAAAAAATAAAGTTTCAGAGATTAAAATTTACATTCCCTTTAGGTAGAGCACCTGTATGTAGGGGTGTGATACCATATGTGGAGGGGAGAGAAAGAAAGAGAGAAGGAAGGGAACTAGAGAAAGGAAGAAAGAAAAGAAGAAAGGGAGGGAGGAAGAGAGGGAGGGAAGGAGGGAGAGAAAGAAAGAAAGAAAGAAAGAAAGAAAGAAAGAAAGAAAGAAAGAAAGAAAGAAAGAAAGAAAGAAAGAAAGAAAGAAAGAAAGGAAGAAAGAAAGAAAGAAGGAAAGAAAGAAAGGAAGGAAGGAAGGAAGGAAGGAAGGAAGGAAGGAAGGAAGGAAGGAAGGAAAGAAGGGAAGGAAGGAAGGAAGAGGAGGGAGGGAGGAAGGGAGGGAGGGAGGGAGGAAGGGAGGGAGGGAGAGAGGAAGCAAGAAAGAAAGAAAGAAAGAAAAAGAAAGAAAGAAAGCAAGAAAGCAAGAAAGAAAGAAAGAAAAAGAAAGAAAGAAAGAAAGAAAGAAAGAGAGAGAGAGAGAAAGAAAGAAAGAAAGAAAGAGAAGAGAAAGAAAGAAAGAAAGAAAGAAAGAAAGAAAGAAAGAAAGAAAGAAAGAAAGAAAGAAAGAAAGAAAGAAAGAAAGAAAGAAATACTTGCCCAGCTGGAAATTTGGCCCCCAGTGGGCAGCTCCTTCTCTTCTAACAGAGTCCTTTGTTCTCAAAGAGGAGTATGCTATCAGGGAGGTGATGCCATGACATGCAAGTGAATGGGATTGAAGTGAGGGAGGGCTGTGCAAAATCGCCAGCCTCACTTTCTCCTCTGGAGCCATATGGGTCCATTGGCCAGATAGAGATAAGGAGGACTGAAGATGGCCCAATCACAACACTCTTGAAAGGAAAGAAACTAGAGCTAAGAGATAAGACAAGGGGAAGGATGAGAATAAGCATTTATTAAGCACCTATTGTGCAACAGGCTCCATGCTAAGTATTTTTAGAAATATCATCTCATTTGACAACACAAGGACTGAAGGACACTTCAGGCCCCAGGCTCCTCCATGATTCAGAGCAGGAAAGTAAGCTCTTTATGCCACAGACACCAGGTGATTTAAGGCTCTCATTGATTGGCCAACAACAGGCCCCAGTTGAAGCCCTGCTTGGTCATCTTTTGGGCCCTGATTGGCTCAGACAGAATGTAAGTAGCATTAGTTACTATTTTGTTGGCCAGAAACCCTGAGGCTTTTCCTCTCCCAGACTGATCTTTTTTCAAACTAGGTAAAAGAAGCTGCTCTTTGCCTCATTTCTTACCTAGCATTAATTGCTGAATAAGTGTGGCCTCCATCAAACTGAGACCTGTTAAAGACCTTAATTTAAAAGGGCTTCATTGTATCTGGGGCCCTCTCCAGGTGTTCTGATCTATATCTTACCATGGATCCATTTTACAGATGAGGAAACTGAGGTAAATAGCCTTTAAGTGACTCTCCAGGGACACACAGATAGCAAGTACCTGAGGAAGGATTCCCAGGTCCAATGCTGTATTTACCAGGTGACTTATTTTGTGGTGGTTGTTTCAGTTATGTCCAACTCTTTGTGACCGCATTTGGGATTTTCTTGGCAAAGATATAGGAGTGGTTTGTCATTTCCTTCTCCAGCTCATTTTACAGATGAGGAAACTGAGGCCAACAAGATGAAGTGAGTTGCCTAGATCATACAAGTAGTAAGTGTCTGAAGCCAGATTTGAACTTGGGAAGATGAGTCTTCCTGACTTTAGCCACTGCACCATCTAGTTGCCTAAGAGGCTACCTATTAGAAAAGGATAAAATGAAATGTTATGATAGATCTGAGTGGCAAGGGAAAGGGAGTATTGCTATCAGAAGGGGGATAAGCAAAGGAAAAGGAAAGGCTTCCTGAAGGAATACCAGGTTAAATTGGAATACCACAGGAAAGGGGAGGAGGGAAGGCATTCCAGGCAAAGGGTTCAGCATGAGCAAAGGGAAAGTGGCAGGAGAGAACAGGGTATATTCAGGGGGCAGAGACTTGTCCAGTTGTGAAAAAATAATAGTAAAGATTTGGAGAAAAGTAAAGTAAGACAAGATCAGAAAATTAGAGGTATACTCTGAGGGTCTGAAGAGCATGATCTTAAATTCAGAGCCTGTCTCAAGGAGATGTCACATACTGAAGACCAAGGAAAGCCTTATTGAAACCCTGAATATCTAAAACATTCTTGCTGAGCTCAGTAAGTGGTAGGAAACACAGTGTTGGATTTGGAGCCAGGAAGACCTTCATTCAAATCCTTCAAATATTAAATCCTTAGTAACTGTGTGACCATGCATAAGTCAACTCACTTCTCTATGGCTCAGTTTGTAAAACAAGGATAATAACAGTATTTAGCTGAAAAGTCACTTAAATCAAAGCTTGTGATTACCAAATGATCTTCTTTCTCTTCCTCCTCTTTCTCCTTTTCCTATCTTTTCTTTGTAGCCCCAGGCACTTGATACATGCTTGTTTCATATGTAAACGACTCGATAAAGTATTCTATAGAAGCTGCTTATTATTAGCATTAGCATTACCACCAAAGGTTATATAGTTGTACTGCCGAAGTAGTGAACCTCTGAGTAGAAGATATCCTAATTACTGTATTTGCTTAATTTCTAAATTCTGTTGTTTATTCCCATGTACCTAGTCCCTGACGTCTGTTATGTCCCATAATGTAGCTTAGCACTCACAAAACTTGAGCCCAACCAACTTTGGATGGACCAATGTTATTAGACTCCTCCCCACAGCTACAAGGCAAAGAGATGAACTGATGATGATCTTGTGGCACAAAGGAAAGGCTCAGTACTCAGAGGGCTTTGAGTTCAAATCCTTCCTCTGAAGCTTTTTCTTTGGGTGACTTTGGGCAAATTACTTCATTTCCCTATAGCTCATTTTCTTGTAAAATTAAGGGGTTGGACTATATAGCCTGTGAACATCCTTCCAACTCTAAATCTATGGGTAAATTTCTTGACTTCTATTAGGCCTCAGTTTCCTCATGTGTAAAATGAGAGGGGTGAACGAGGTGGTTTCTTCTGTCCCTTCAAGCACGAAATCTATGATCTCTCTGCTCCATGACACTTCTCCTCTAATAAGATCATCATAGAGGAAGGCAAATGCAGGGCATGGAGCTGGTCATTTCCAGACCTTGGCCTTGGCTGCATAGTGTTCTCCTGGCTGAAGAAGCCTGCTAGATAGATTAAAAGGTGGGAACCTCTGGGCCCAGGACTACATGCCTAATGAGACTCAAATGCCTATGCATCCCCTCAATACTATTTCTATTAATCAGATCAATGAATTAATCTATAAATCAAAAGACATGTGGTGAATGGGACCTAAAGTATTCCCAGATGAGGCCTAAATCAGATTACAATGTAAATGAGAAATAGTTAACAAAATCAATAAACACACAATGAAGCCTAGATAATGTATTTTAAACTGAGTAAATGTGTTGCCTGTAGGGATTTTTATGTCCTCTTTCTTTGTGAGTTTGACACCACTCTATTAAATGACTCAAATGTAGAGGTGTAACTCCTCTTCTATCTGTATTTCTTCAGTCTATAGAATTCTTGTCAATGTCCTTCTATATCTCCTCTACTGAGAACACAAGGGAGTTAATGATCAACATGGGAATCATCCACATCTACACAGTCCCCTCCATCAAAGACTTGAAATAGAAGTATCTGCCAGAAAAACATGCTCCCTCCCTTCCCCCAATTCCCCATCTTTCTCACCTTCTTCCTCAAACAATTGAGATGGGTCCTCCACTAAGCTTACCACCTCCATGATGTTCACAGTGTATGGTGACTTCACCCAAGTCCTGATCTCCCCAATGAGATGGAATTAGAAATTGAACCAGCACCAGCAACTCCAGGGTCTACTCCTTCTTGTGAACCTCTGGTCCAGACCCCAGCCACAGAACACAGAGTTCCTGGGGCCCACTCAGGGCCGAGGTCAGCCACAGCTAGGGATTGAAAGAACATCAATATTATTATTGTTATAACGACTGATATTTTACAATTGTTCCTATCTTTTTTATCACCTTCATTTTCAAATACATCCCTCCTTAGAAACTAAAAGGCCATCCCTCGAACCAGAAAGAGTGACCACTAATTGGTCATCTAAGAGAAGTGAATAAGAATGGATAGAAAACATTCTGATGAAAACTTAGAGAATATGACTGAAAAGTGATATTAGTTAATAAGTTATAATGTATGTTACTAAGCAATTTTTAAATTAACACATCTGTGTTGATATTTAATATTGTTTTTTAATCACAACAAAATCAGTCAAGAAACATTTGTTAAGCACCTACTATGTTCCAGGCACTTATTAAGTGCTTTACAAATATTATCTCATTCAATCCTCACAACAACCTTGGGAAGTAGGTGCTACTATTATTCTATTATTCCCATTTTACAGTTAGGGAAACGGAGGCAGGCAGAGATTAAATAATAATAATAGTATTTATATAGTGCTTACTACATGATAGGCACTATGCTAAGTGCTTTACAAATGATCCTCACAATAATCCTGGAAGGTAAGTGTTATTATTACCACCACTTTACAGATGAGGAAACTGAGGCAAATGAAAGTTAAGTGACTTGTACAGGGTCACACAGCTGGTAAGTACCTGAGGCTGGTTTTGAACTTCTATCTTCCTGTCTCTAAGAACAGAGCTTTAGCCACTACAGCACCTAGCTGGGTAGATAGTGCAAATACAAGGAAAGAAACAAGTTATCAATGATCTCTTAATGGCCACATCTGATGATCTCTCTGCTCATACTTCTTAATCTCTGGGTTGTATTTGATACTGCTGATTAATCTCTCCTGCAGGCTCCTGCCTCCTCCCTGGGCTTCCCTTTCTTCTCCTGCTACCTCCCTGACCAGGATCTCACATTGCATCCTGGGCCATCTGCAGTCAGCCTGATGAATATCACGCCATTGGACCCAGATGACTTAGGAGAAGAACGTGAGCTTGGTGACCTTGCACAGTCCCTCCCTCACTCAAATTAAAGTCAACTGCAAGTCATATCACCATCTTCATGTCATGGTCCTCCTCGAGAACCAAGGATAAACAGAAAAACAAGCCCTGACCATTCCATTTGCCCTCCCAGTGGCTGGTTTACATTCATTCCATTTTCCCTATCTGTGGGTGTTCCTCCAATGCTCATCCCTGGCCCTTCCTTCCCTAAACTCTTTCTCTTGGTGACCTCACAGCCCCCATGGGTTTCATTCCCAATTCTATGGAGAAAGCTAGCCCTTTGATCTTTTCTGAGCCCCTGGAATTCATCACCAATTACCTGTATGACCTTTGACATACTAGAGACACTTTAAACTCAACATGTCCCAAACTCAACTCCTCTTTACACACCCCACCCCCCAAAAAACCAAACAAACAGAACACAGCAATGTGCTGGTAAATATGTTTAGCAACTGGTTCTCCAGAAAGAAAAAAAAAAGTTGTGTGTGACTTTTAAATTCAATGTACATATTAACAAATACTCTGTCCCTTTCTTAAGACTAGAAAACCAATCAAACAAACTAATCAACCAAACTCCACTTTTTGGAGGTGTAGAGGTTCACACACTATCAAGTTCCAAGACCAATTTGAGCTCTATCCAGCACAGCCCTGCCCCAGACCCACCTATGTCTATGAGAGACAGCACCATCATTACAGGGTCCCAGGTCCTAACCTCAGGATTATCCTTGCCCTCTTACTCTCCCTGGCCCTAGTTCAGCTTCCACATGTGCTCCTTCCACCTTTGCAAAATCTCTCAGATCCAACCCCATAACTACCACCTTAGTTCAGGTCCTCATAACCCCTTAACCTAGATTATTGAAATAGCCTGCTGATTGGTCTCGCCCCCTCCCCAAGTCTCTCACCAATCTGCTCCATGCTCCATCCAGCTACCAAAGCAATTCCTTCTTAGGAACAAATCTGCCTCCTTCACTTCCCCACTCAATCAACTCCAGTGGTTCCCAGTTTCCTCTAGGAGTAACCATAAACCCTCTGTTTAACTTTTTGGACCCTGCACAGTCTTGGCAACAGTCTCCCTTTTCAGCCTCATATACAATACTCTCCATCACTCTGATTCAGTCAAACTGACCACCTCTCAGCTTCTCATCCATCTTGTCTCCATCCTCTCCACACTTGGACACACAGCACAAGCACCATCATCCACAAGAAGGCTTTCCTGACCCCCATAGTTGGAGTTCCCTCTCTCCTCCATGACCTTGTATTCCATGACTTTGCATTTGGATTTCATCTGTTCGTGTTTATTGCAATTCTACTTGTATATGTATGTATTATCTAACCCACTCCACCCATCACTTAACATAAACTCCTTGAGACTGTTTCATCCGCTATATGTATCCCCAGCACCCACCACATAGTAGGTGCTTGTGGATTGAATCATTAGTTGACTGGCGGAAACAAACTCTACTCTCAAGTGGCCTACATTAAAGTAGAAGGGAGGTTTGCCCTGTCAGATCTCAAATTATAGCAGGAATTATCAGAACCATGTGTCACTGTAGAGAAAATAGAATATATAAGTATATAATTATAAAAAGTTATATATAATAAATTATATTATATATTACTGACAGAAATGATTACTAATAACCAATGGTTTGAGGAGATCCAGAGTTCCCCCTTTTTCTAAAGTGCTGATTTCAAAAGGCATTATTAATAAAATGATTAAATTACCCAGAAATTATCTCTTGAACTTTTTAAACATCACGCTACACATAATGACCTGATACATATACCATATTATGTACTAATGTTATCTAATGTATTATATAACACATAAGTTATTTTATATAATACACATTATATAATATATAAGTTAAAATACATTTTGTTATATAAAATTATATTATAGTTATGTTGTATGATTGAATTATATAAGATATATTATTATATTAAATTGTATTTAATGTAAATTATATTGTACGGTATAAATTGTGATATATTTAGATGTAAGCAAATATTAAATATGTGTGCAAGTGTACATAATTGCAAAAGAATGAGTTAAAACTAAAGACTAGTGCCCACATTTCAAGATTATAAAACGCTGGTTAAGGAATGCACCTACTAAATAAAAATCATTGGGAAAACTGAAAAGCTTTACGGCAAAAACAGTATAATATTATATATAATTTTTTATAATTATATACTTATATATTCTATTTTCCATACGGTGACACATAGTTCCGATAATTCCCGCTATAATTTGAGATCTGACAGGGCAAGCCTTCCTTCTACTACTAATATTTACATCTTCCAACAAATACAAGAAATTCCAAATTGATCAAATATGCATCTGAATGTAATGGAATATCACTGTGTCAAAAGATAGGCCAATTTCAAAGAAATGAACAGTAAAGAGATTGAAGCGCCTTCCCAGTCTTCTCTCAATTCAGTGAATTAGGTTGACACTAGAAGTAATAGACAGAAAGACAGACATACCCGGGAATAAGCATATGTACACCAAAATACAAATATGTGTACATATGTATATAAGTAGATGACAATACCCTAGAGGGAGAAGCCTGGAATCAGGAAAACCTGAGTTCAAATCCAGCCTCAGACACTTACTAGCTGGGTAATCCTGGACAAGTCATTTAACCCTGTTTGCCTCAGTTTCCTCATCTGTAAAATGAGCTGAAGAAGGAAATGGCAAACCGCTCCAGTATCTTTGCTAGGAAAACCAGAAATAGAGTCACAAAGACTCAGATATGACTGAATAACAAAGATGTTTCTGTGTGTATACACACAGACACACATGAAATTTCAGAAAGGGACACAGAAATAGGGTGATTTTGTTACTTGTGAAGTTACTGTATACATTTTTGTAACTAAAAATAACAGGATGGGAAGGAGTCAGGAGGGAGGCAGGAATGATGTGTATACATTATCAGCAACAGTTTTGTCCTTATTTGTATATTTCAAATTTGTGTTTGTTAATGGTTTCAAAAATTTACTTATTTATTTTTAAGTCTGGAAGGCTGGGAAAGCAGGATTGCAGAGGAGGTGGGACCACATTCTAGGCGGAAAAATCTCATTGGTGACTAAGGCAGAGAAGTTCGTGGTGGGGGTGGAGGGAGGGGGGGGACGGGGAGCGGGGGGGGGGGGGGGGGGGGCAGAAAGAAGACAAGTTGTCTAAACAGAAACGAGAGACGTCTGGGAGATGAAACTGCCACAACTTCTAACTGATTGGAGAGTCTAAGAGGAAGAGCCCAAAGCAGCCCTAAGGCTAAAACCTCGGGACCCAGGATGAATGGTGACATTTGAAGGCCTTGTTAATGACAAGCAACACAACTGCATTTTTGATTTCTTCCTTTAGGGAGAAGCATCCATTACTTAAGGCTTCCACGTGAAACAGCTCCAGGAACCGGTTTGACAAGCCTAGGGCAGGGTCTTCGCCACCTCTTCCAGACAAAAACAAACAGGCCCAAGACCGTGCATCAACCGCCCACAGCTTGTGAGATTCAAAGGACACAATCTACTCCGGGCTCATTTGTGGGAGTCACAGAAGGCCAGAGTGGAAGAAATTCCCCTACTCTGCCTCTTCTCACTTTCACAGGAGGAAACAGAAAAGCAGAGAGGGAAAAACGGGGCTCGGTGCCCAAGGGCAGGAGGCAGGGAGGGGGTCTCACAGCCGGGGAATGGTAGATGATGGATGCAACTTCGAATTCCCCATGCTTCCCAGCCTGACGCACTGATGCTCAGCTCAGCTCCAGGGCATCTCCGTACCCAGAACCTTACCCTGCAGCCCCAGCTCTCGGCACTTAGTAAGCGCTTATTAAATACTAAGGGACTCACAGAGCGAGAAGTTGGCCGAGCCTCAGAGAGAAGAGGGCTCTCCTAGACCCTTCTGGCTAACCCTAACTCCCATCTCTAGGAGAATGCAGAACTTCAGGTGCTGGAGAGCGCTTAGAGAGCATAGCACTAACGCGCTGGTGGCAACAAAAGCAGGGAGGGTCGGGGGTCTGGAGGAAAAGGACAAGGGTTCGAATCCCAGACCATACAGCTGAAGCCTTGAGCGACCTTGGACGGTCACTTTGTTCTTCCATCAACCGAGCATTAATGAAGTACCTATTTTGTCCCAGGCCTTGGAGTTTGCAGGGACCGGAGATGGGGGGGAGGGGATACCGACTCTCGGAACCCCTTTTCAAAACGAAGGGTCTTCAGTAAGAGGATCTGGGTTTGAGTGATATTTATTAAACGCCCCCTTTATGTCAGGAGCTGGGGATACACTCACTGCACGAGTGACTTTGGACTCTCTTGCCTCCTTTCCAGCCTCAGTTTCCCCTTCTGCACAAGGTGGGGAGTACGCACGGTGATCCCCAAGGGCCCTCTTGGAGCTGACCTCCCCGACTGGCCTCGCGATTTGGGGGTTGCGGGACTGGCTCGGCACGTACCTGGTCCCAGCGCGAGCCGAGAGGGGCGTGGACACACCAGACCAAGTCGTCCTCTGCTCAGATAGTCCGGGAATGGGACCGAGCAGCCAACTGACCGGAGTGGGCTGCGGAGAGCCAGCCTGGACAAAAGAAAGAGACAAGAGACTACTGGGGACTGGGCTCTCGGAAAGGGTCGGTGTTGGGATGGACTGGGTGTGGGGAGGGAGGTCTCTAGGATCGAGAGTGCTGAGAGGGAGGGGCGTTGGGTCATCGGTTAACCAGCCAACACTGAGGAAATACTTACCGTGTACACTGCGTTAGAGTACTGGGGATTCAAAAATAAAAGTCCCTGTCCCCAGGGAGCTTAGAGTCTAGCCCCAGGAGACTACATAGATAGGTATTTAGGGAGGAAAGGCTGCCAACCAAGAGGTAGGGGAGGGAGGGCAGAAAGGGCAGAGGGAGAGACTGAGACAGAGAGGGAGGAGGAGGAAGGAGGAGGTGAGGGAAAGCATTCAGAATAGTTTTGTGGACCCCTCTCCAAACCATTTTGAAGCCCCAAGATCTGAGATAGGCCTAAAATCCGGACTGGCCAATCAGGAGAGGCATTGTGGCCCACTCTGAGCTCAATCTGCCATAATGCTTTGCAATTTTTTGGCATTACATACATGACATATGAGTGAACTCAAAATGCCCCTTCCTGTGTCAACACTACAAGGCTGATCAGAACTTTCTTCGTTAATGACTACCAAGGACTGAAAAATGAGACTTTTCTAATCTTAATATTTTATGGACATATAGTGTGTTATGTCATGTTAATGGTAAAAGAAACACAGATATTCTGGGTTGTAATTTCAATTGTCACTTTGTCAACTTTCTTATCTTTGTATTTGCAACCTATTCAATTAAGAAAATTCTTTTCTCATACTATGGTTAAACATATATGAAGATCCTAAATATGAGTGACACAGACATCTTGAGTTGAGATTGTTCTAAAACATATTTAAGGATTCTCATTCTTTTATCAGTCAAAATTTAAGTTTTGATTCCATATACATGTATCTGCTAGCTTTAGGGGAATAAAACTACGAATTTACGTATCACCTAGCCTGTTTGACTCTTTTAACCAAATTTTAGGTCAACAGGATATAGGTACATACTGATAGATACATATATATTCAATGTATTTTTGTAGGGAAGGTAGAAGCTGGAGAGTCAGGTATGGCTCCATATAGAAAGTAATGATTGACTTCAAATGAAATTAAGAACTCTAAGAGGTATTGTGAGAAGAGAATAAATACCAAGCATGGGGGAGGAGAAAATAGTTAGCTATTGTAAAGGCACAAAAGTAGGAGGTAGAGAATATCTCATATAAAGAACAAGGAGAAAGATGATTTGACTGAAGCAAAGTATATGTGAAGGGAACAAAATGTAATAAGGGTAGGCTGAGGCCACATTGTGAAGATCTTCAAATATAATGGGGTTTATATGTGATCTCCTAAATAAGTTGAGTCATTGGAATTTCTTGAGTAAGAGAGTGACCCAGTTAGGTCTGTGCTTTAGTAAATTCACTTCACTGGTGGGTAGAGGATGGAATGGAGTGGGTAGATACTTAAGGTAGGAAGACCTCAATTAGGAAGCAACAGTTCAGGCAAAAGGTGAGGAGGGCCTGACTTAGGGCAGTAATTGTCTGAGGGGAGAGAAGTGAGTAGAGGAGAAGGCTGCAGGGATAAAAATGAGGTTATGTGGGTGAGGAAGGAGCTGGATAATGGGGAAGATAGTGGTTCCTGCAACCAAAAAAGGATGGATTTGGAGGGAAGAAAACGAGTTATTTTGGATATGTTGAGTTGTCTAGCCAGCTTCAAGATGTCTACTAGGTGAGGAAGGGCTTTGAACGCCAATGAGAGGACTTTTATATTTTGATCCTGGACGGGACAGAGAGACACCGGAGTTTACTGAATAGAGAGAACGTGGTCTGGGATTCTTGTGAAGCTCACTCAGCTGAATGGATAATTGGCCACGCAGGTTGACCCCCGCCCCTTCACCAGGATTGGCTATTACCTTCAGGCGGGGGGGTGGGGGGAGGACGGTCTACACCAAGGTGAGAGCAGCGTTAGAGGAGAGAAGGGGGAGTGTTTAGACGTTGCAAAGTTGAAGTAGACTGGCTTGGATGGGGATGGGGGTAGGGGTAGGAGTGGGGAGTGAGATGCGGGATGCCGCATACATCTCTCCATCCACAGGGGCGGCTCCTACGCTAAGATGCTCCACCCCCGATCGCCTGTCTTCTGGATGCTCAGGATTCCCCGCCTCTCCTTCAGGGCGGGTGGTGACGTCAGAAAGCAGCAGCTCTCTCAAACACCCGACCCCACGCACGCGCACCCTTCCCTGTCCAGCTCTAGCTGCCCGGGCTGTAACATGTGTAGACTGGGACCAGGGGGGTGGCGCTGGGGCCTCATTCCAACAGCAGATATCAGAAATCAGCTAGACTAGGTGCGCAAATCCAGCTCACGGACTACATTTCCCAAGATGCCTCAGAGCCGGTTTCTCTTGTAGGGTCTGTAGGCAAGGAGAGAGTTCTTTCGCTCAGCCACCAGGGGGCGCGGCCCGACCGCACACAGCTCTCTCGGGGCTGAGGTCCAGTCTGAGACTGACTGGATAAGCTGGGCTCTGCTTCCTGCATGACGTGCAGTCATTGAACGAATGAATGAGTGAATGAATGAATGAATGAATGAATGAATGAATGAATGAACGAGTGAACGAGCGAACGAGTGAATGAATGTCAAAGACTTCGAGGAGAAGAAGCATGAGGAATGAGAAAACGTCATTAGACCTGTCAATTAAGAGATCATTGGTAACTGGAGAGAGCATTTTCAGTGCAATGATGAGGTCAGAAGTCAGACTGTAGAGTTTGGAAAAGAGAGGAGTGGCCCTGGAAATGCTAAGTGTAGATGGCCCTCCCAAAGTATGCACCCTCAAAATGTAGCAGAGACACCTGATGATAGCTAGTGTGGGGAACATTTGGGTCAAGACCCATTTTTCTTTCTTTTGAGGAGGGGAAGACTTGAGTGTGGTGTAACAGAAGAAACGGAGAGATCAAAGATGAAGTAGAGAGTGCAGTGGAGCGGAGTGGGGGAGTAGGTCATAGGAACTGGGAAGCTAAGGTACTGGAGGCAGCATTAATATGCATGTTGGAGTCTCTTTTATTAAGGGCAGGATGTGAGGTGGAAAGACTCTGACCCAAAAGCTGATTTCTTCAAGGAATCTTGGGAGAATGTCCCAGGGATTTATGGATAAAACTCCAGGGTTGAGACTGGATGATAAATATATATAGTGAAATCTCAAAAGAGATGTTAGTGAGATATCAAAAGTCAAAATGGCGATAATGCATATGTTGTTAAGTCTTTTCTCAATTGTACCTGACTCTACAGGACCCTATTTGGGGTTTTCTTGGCAAAGGTTGTGGAGTGGCTTGCCATTTCCTTTTCCAGCTCATTTTACAAATGAGGAAACTGAGGCAAGCAGGATTAAATGACTTATCCAGGGTCACACAGCTAGTATCTAAGTGAAGATTTGAATTCACAAAGACAATTGTTCCTGACTCCAGACCTAGCACTCTATCCACTGCCCCACCTAGCTGAGTAATACACATACTCTTGGAAAATTCTTCCCATGTTCTGAATTTTTTTGTAATTCTTGATCTATCCATTAGGTTCAACGAGATTAAAAGTGCTCCCTTCCACTGCATTTCACATACTATCCCTTTCAATTATTAATCAAAGATGCAGATATTTAGTTCAAGGCAAAATATTGCAAATATACATATGTTTGCTATGGCTTTAATTTTTTAATACATTATATATTATGTAATTTTAATGCTATTTTAATATAGGAAATATTAATAATTAGTGTTGAAGAAAGTATTTGCTAGTTCATTAATTAATTGATTTAATTCATTGGAGGAAAAGTCAAGCTAATTAATGAATTAGAAGCTATTTTTTTTAGGGGAGTCTGATCATCTGACTGGTCCCTTTGAAGTCTTATGTGTGTTCACATGTGATATATATGCTCTTTTTAAATTATGTATAAATTATGTGTAAATCAGAGAGGTTTAGGGATAGACCAGCCCCTATTTGAATCTTCCCTCTTGGAGACAATTTACCAAACATCTTTCTAAATTATTTCGGTTCTGTGTTTTGCTCTCTTCCATATCATTACTTATAAAACACAGAAGATAAACCTCCTCTACTGTTTCAGTCCTGTATAGATCATTATTTCTGGGATCCTGAGGCCTTACCAGAAACAGAATAGGGAGATAGATAAGGCATAGAATCAAGGTGAAACTGCCCCTCTGGAATGAAGGTGGACCTTCAACCACTTCTGAGTGCTCTGATGTGGCCTCCAGAGAATGGCATAACACTTAGGGATGAAGATGCAGATCAGCAACCCAGCCCCAGGGGTCCAGATGGTAAAGACTTCCACAGCCACCATGATCTTCCCTTTGGTGCTTTGGTAGGTAAGGAAGGAGAGTCAGACACTGCAGAACACTGACATGATGAAAGGTGATGAACTTGGCTTCATTGAAGCTGTCAGGCAAATTCCTAGCCAAGAAAGCCATAGTGAAGCTCCCCAGCTCCAGGAATCCCATGTAGCCCAGAATGCAGTAGAAGGTGGTAATGGAACCCTCATTACAAACAATGTGAATTGACTAGCTCAAACTCAGTGACCACATCTCAGAAGGGGGGAGAAGTGGCTATCCAGACCACACAGAGGATCGCTTGGAGGAGGGAGCAGATGAGGATGATAGCATTGGACACTCAGGTTCTTGTCCACCTCCTGAGCCAGCTTCCTGGCCTGTCACCCTTGAAAGCCAGAACCACAATGATGGTTCTTGCCAAAATAGAAGAGATGGCCACCGTGAAGGTGATTCCCAAACTGACCTGTTGGAGGAGGCAGCTAGCTGGCTGTGGTTGGGCGGCCAATGAGGAGCAATGAGCAGAGGAAGCAGAGGGTGAAGGCGAGAAGCAGAGTGTAGCTGAGCCCTGCTGTTGGATCTGACTATAGGGGTGCCTCGATGTTTCATGAAGATCATGAGACCTATGACTTTGAAGAGAAAGAAGGCAAGGACCAAAAAGGACAGCATCATCCTCAGAGGTTCATCATAGGCCAGGAAAGTTAGGACTTTGGGGACACAGCCATCTCTGTGTGTTTGGATATTGGTCCTCTGGGGACTTTGCACACCACTGCATGTCTGTTGGGGCAGAACCAATAATCACTCGCTCCTTCCCATGAAGGCTCCATTTCTGAATCCTCAGGCAATGGGAACATTTTCTACCCTCAGTGTCACTGATGGCAACAAACTTTTAGGACTAGCACATGGAAAAACATTATTCAGCTCTTCCAGGAAGGAAGATCACAGGATCATAGACTTACAGTTGAGGTAACCTTCAAGGCCGTCCATGACAAGTCCTTTTTAAGGAAGAGAAAACAGGTCCAAAGAGGTCAATCATGTAAGTAGTAAATGTAGGAGCTGGGATTTAATTTGTCTGCCAATTTCGAAGGCAACGTCTTTTCCACTCTGCCAATCAGCCAACCTGCAGAAAGGGGATTCGCCACTCTTTCCCACTTTGGTAGCCCTTGGATTGCAGTCAAATTCTTCAAATCCAGTTTACAAGCATTTATGAAGCATTAACTGTGTATAGAGTCCTGAGTTCATCTTTGATTTTCAGTGAGGTTTAGATAACTCAGAAAATATCAGAGATGTGCTAAGTAAGGTTTCTGCTCAGGTAGGGATTGGCTTGGATAAGCAAAATATACTTATTTCTGTATCATCTATATCATCTATCTCTATCTTTATATATTGATATTGAAGTTATTTTATTCAATTGAGTGAATAAGCTGAGAAGAGGGGAGCTGACAGTCCTCATCATGGTTCTGTCCTGCTGCACTAAAGGCTTTAGGGAAATTCTCCTTGACTGATATCTAGGACCCTCTCTCTCTTTGTTGAGTTGTTCTCTCTCTCCCAATCACAGAGCTCCTTCATTCTATATTTTTTTGGTATATATGTAATCTCCTGTGTACATTCTCTGATTTCCATTTTGCTTTTGACTTGGATAAATGGGTTTCTTTGTTATTTACTATATATGTATACCTGGGGGGCAACTAGGTGGTACAGTAGATAGAACACTAGTGCAGAAGTCAGGAGGACCTGAGTTCAAATCTCACCTTGGACACTTGACACTCACTAGCTGTGTGCCTTGGGCAAGTCACTTAACCCCAGTTGCCTCCTCCTGGGTCATCTCCAGTCATCCTGATGAATATCTGGTCACCAGATTCAGAAGGCTCTGGAGGAGAAGTGAGACTGGTGACCTGTACAGCCCCCCACCTTGTTCAAAACAAGGTCAAGTGTAAGCCATGTCGTTATTTCTCTGCTGGCATGGTCTTCTACGGCAATGAAGGACAAACACACACATATGTATATCATTGTGAAACTGGTATTTCATGAGAAGGGAGTCAAATTTTTTACATAAAGCCTGGGGTCTTCCTTCCCCCCATAATGAACAGTGATCAGAAATTTAACTTGAAACTGGAAATCGCATTCCCTAGGCTAGTATTTAATTTGAATATTACTTTTGGAAATAGATGTAATTCTAACCCCATATACCCCCTCTTTTAGAAGAGCAGAGGGGCCAAACGTCTGGCTCCAACCTTCTGCTTCCCCTCCTCCAGGAAGTAGAGCCTTTGTTAAAGAGGGGTGGGGATGGCTACCATTAGACACAAATAGGTATATGTAAGAAAAATTATTGTATATGTGCCTCTTTCTCACTTCTTTCTCTGGATTCTGATAGGATATTTTTTATATGTCCTTTATTTTTGGTTTGTGTATTTATAATAGTCAGAATGACTTGGCCTCTCCAAGTCATTTTTAAAACAATATTGCCATTATTGTATGCAACGTTCTTTTGGTTCTGCTTACTTTGCTTTTCGTGTGGAGGGAAGGGAGAAACAAAAAAATGTTTACATGATAACTTTGTTGTATATTTGGAGGGAATAGGAAGTTGTACATGCTATATTTGTAGTTTCATGGCCAATCATCTCTTTTTGTTTTACTGTGTTATGGAAATGCTTGTTTTGGTCCGTGAATTGAAAATAAGATAAATTTGGAGGAGGAGGTAGAAGAGGAGAACAGGGGAAAAAAGAAGAAAGGATGGTGGAAAAGGAGGTTCAGGATGCCTAGACTGTCTTCCTTCAAGTCACATAATATCCCCATATATCCATAAATATATATGTATGTGTAGATATATATTTATGTATGCAAACACATATACATACATTTACATTTATAATGAATATTTGTGTGTAGAAACTTGTGATCCTTCAATGCCTTCTTATTGTCTACTAAATACAGTCTTAATTCCTCTCTCTGCCCTTCAAAGCCTTCCATGATAGTGGACTGGACTTTCTCACAGTTTGGTGAATTAACCATTATTCGAGATCATCAGTCACAGCCTAGAAGCTACTTCTCAGAGATGTGCTAAGTATGATTCCTGCTCAGGTAGGGATTGGCTTGGATAAGCAAAGATCCTTAAAAACTGGGCTCATTTATTTTCTTTTTTCTTTTTATTCTTAGTGCCTAGCCCAGGTCTAGTCACTGAGAAAATGCATAACCAATACTTGAGTAAACTAAACATTTTCACTTAGCTTAAGACCTCTAATAAGGGCAAGTCTACCATTTCCTATTCTTTTGTCTTCAGGTCAGGAAATCAAACCATCTACCAAAGTGTGGAGTTGCTGCTATCTGCATCAGTAGAAGGTGCACTTGTGTTCATGAAATGACAGATCTTCATAATACTGAAGTCTCCTCCTTTTCCTCTTTTTTCTTTCATCTCCTCTTCTTCCTTTTTTTCTTCATCCTCTTATTTTATTTCATTAGTCTAGAGTAGGTTCCCCACCCCTGGTTAGAGAGCTCCCAGTATGGAAACTCCTTTTTCCAATGTAGATCAATAATTATTCTGTAGTGCATTATCTTAGTTACCAGGGGCACCAAGAACTTCAGTGCCTTTTTCAGGTGTACACAGTATCTGTATATGAAGAGCCATATCTAAATATTTTAGAAACCATACCCACAACCTCTACATCCATTTCATATTTGTTCCTTATTTTCACTATGGCTTCCCTGTTGGGGCCCAAAGCTCCTTGCAGGATGCAGAATGGCATGGGCCAGTGACAGGGATTCTACCCTCAACATGTTCTCACCTCTATGCTCTGCAAACAGTCCCTCTGGGCAGAGTTCACAATCAAAGCAGCACTGGGACCATCTCTTTGCCCAGACCTGGCTGAACCCTGGAGGGCAACTCTCAATGCAGACTGATTGAGGGACCTGACAGGAAACAGAGCACACACATGACTAGAAGTGCATTCCCTACCCAGGGAAGTTGCAGAGGCCATTTGGACTCCAGCTGTGACTCACTTCTGACTTACCTGATGGAAAGGCTGGTAGTCGGTGTCAACCACTTGAGGAATAGATGCATGGAATATGTGTACGTTGTTGAACTCTACTGAACAAGGACCTGGTCTTGTCACTCCCTATAAAATAAACTTCAGGGTTTCCCAATTGCCTCCATATTAAAACCTAAATCCCCTGTTTAGCCTTTAAAGACCTTCACTATCTGGTTCCAGCCGACCTTTCTAGCCTCAGTGGACATTCTTCTCCCTCCTGCCCACAGATCCAGCCAGATTTACCTTCTCTATATGGTCTTTATTTCTGATATTCCCATTTCTTAATCTCCATGCCTTTGCACTGGGCCCTGGTGTGTACTCCATCCTCACCTTTGCCTCAATGGATTCTTCTCTTTTTTTCTTCTTTTTTTGATAAGAAATGTATATTTTTTTTTAGGGAAGAAAAGACTAGATATTTATCTCTTCACTTTTATTCAAGATGCATCAACTTAAACACTACTTTCTTCCTGACCCTTCTGTCTCCTAGTGTTCTTGTCCCCAAACTACCTTGTAGCAACTTATTTTGCATTAATTTGTATTTATTAATTTTCTGTTTTCTCTGTGTACTTATGTATTTACTTCTTTCTTAGAATTTAACTTCTAATACAACAGTCTTGATAAAACAACAGAGTTAAAAAAATCAGTCATATTCTTAGTCATTTTCAAGGTATACTAAGACTCCAATTCTAAGATCTCAGATTCTGATTGTTTAACTTTCCTTTATTGTGCCCAATTTGAGGTCCACCAGGCGACTTTTCTTTCATCTTCAAGCCATACCACCTGCACTATGTCTTTTTTCTCTTTCTTTCTAATCATTGATTATTAATAATAATTTCTCTAAATAATATATAATATAATTTAATTGGCTACTGAAGGAAGGAGACATCTGGGGTGACTGAACTGCTGCTCTTCTATGGGTACCCATTTTGCTGTTTTCTTTCTTTTGTGGTTGTGAGCACAACCACAGCAAAGTGGTTTGAGCTGCCTCAGTGGGAGGTGAGGGCTAGAGGGGGAAAGAGATTTTTGCATACCCATAGAGCTTCAGTAGGCCTTCTGCCCTTATCAGACAGTTAGGAAGCTCTTTGTCACCATACTATACAAGCTCTACAGTCATCATCCCCAGGAAGCAGGCACACTCCAAGACTCTGTCTGTTAGCTTGGACTAAAACCAGGCAGTGATATCTGGAAACAGTATAAGGACTGGATGTCATTGGCCAGTCTACACCATTGCACTAATACAGATGCATGTAACACAGGTTGGGAGCTCAAGAATCTAACAATTCTTTTACTGGGGAGTGGAGTGGGAGTGGGCAATAACAAACATAGAAATAATGATGGCTGTTATCTATATGATGGGGTAGAGGAGAGGAAAATTACTAATCTGTAGCTGATTGCCTGTCAAAGGCCAGGTTTTTCCTCTGTTGCTGGGTTCTGCTTGTACTGAATATGGAACAAGAACACTTGCTATTTCTAGTCCATCTGTGATTTGGCCATTTTTTGCTCAACTAATGACTGGGATCTCCTTCTAATTCAATATGAGCTTTATCTCTCTTTGGAAGAGGATAACATGAGTAGATTTGCCTTCATAATTAGTTGAACAGCTCCTTATCTTCCCTATTTAAGTGATTAAGTACAAGAAGTGGAGGTAATGGAATGGTAGTGGGAGAATGAATCTCATGGTTATAAGAGATTTAGACTGGGAAGAGATGCTAGATCCCAGAGTCCAGTCCTTTCATTATATATGTAAGGAAATTGAGGCTCAGGGAGTTAAAGTGATTTGCCCAACTAGTATGTGTCTGAGGCAGGATGTGGATCCAGGCCTTTCTGATTAAAAGTACAGTATGTTATTCATTATTATATTATGTCTCTCCCCACTCACCTGCCCAGTCTACTACATTTCTAGCATTGTATGCCTTGCTAAGTACTCAGCATATATTATATAATATGATCTCTATAAAAACTCTGTGAGACAGGCATATTAGGCATTATTAGATATCCATATTACAGGTGGAGAAGTAGAGGCCAGAGAGGGTGACTAGCCTTTGTTCATACAACCAATCAGTGACTTTGAGCTGAACTTTGGTCTCTAATGTCTCCAGTCCTTGACTCTCTCCTTTATTCCTCACGCTGGGAGTGTCTGTGTGGGACACCACAGGATATCTTTGAAGTGGAGATTGGGAGATCATTCTGAAAGATTCTTGCTCATTCACTCATTTGTTCGATTAACAAAACAGGATGTATCTGACTGTATGATTTCCTGATATTCATACTCTGTTATTAAGTATATGGAGATCGTGAATTCCCTATCACTGGACAACTTTAAGAAAAGACTGGAGGCTATTGAAGTAATTTTGGAGAGATAATGGAGTTCTTCAAGACTAGAGAAAGGTAATTATGATGGACAGATAGAGAGACAGAGGCATAGGTGACAGAAAGATAGGAAGAAAGAGAGTCTGGATTCATCACAGAGAGATTATACCAAACTTACATTATTTCCTTTCTTTGACCAAAATTTCTAGGTTGGTAAATGAAATGATCTTGTTGAGATAATGAGGATTGACTCTACCCAAGGCCTACAAATCCTACCTGTCCTGAGGTCCAGTTCCTCCATTTCTCTAGCCACCCCCATGAAAGGACTTACTTGTTTTCAACTTTGAGGGTTAAATGGGTATTGAATTGAATGAGATCTTCTTCTAGGTGAGGACAAAAATTCTGGGTGCATGCTAGTTCATGGGAAAAGCAATGGGGCACTGGAAAGGGCACTGGGCCTGGAGTTGAAGGCCTGGATTCAACTCCTGGGTCTGCAACCTACTGTCTGTGTGAGTGTGGACAGGTCCCATCTGTATAATTAACTCTAGTAAGTCTAGCATTACGTCCTTCACATGACTGTGATGGTCAAGTAAGATCATAGAATCGTAGACTCTCAGATTTCATTGGCATCATGGATTTAGAGCTGTATAGTGTGTGGATCAGAGACCATCAACTCAAATAAAAATCAGAGACTTCTCAAGGTAGAAGCAAAGCAGCAAGATTTTATTACGATCACACAAGAAAGGGCATCTCCTCTCTCATAAGTAATCAGGAGAGTGAGGCAATTAGAGAAGGCAGAAAAATAGAGATTATACAGCCCTAACACAGATCCCACCCCCTGCTGGCCTTTTACTCCCATTGACTGGGAGGCAGGCTCACAATCTAAACACGGCAGTCTACCCTGTGAATAGGGGATACGGAAGCAGTGAAATAACCAATAGACATTATATTGATGTGGATGTTGATGTGGCAGCCCAAGGGGGGTTGTGTTGTGACAACCCAAGACGGGGATTTAAGTTTCCTATTCCCAAAAGTCACATGATTTCTGGGAAACCAAAACTTAGGCCTAACCATCTACTAAAAGCCTTTTGTTAAGCACTGAGAAGTCTTCACTAACTTCATTCCATTGAACAGGACAAGACTTGGGAGTCCTAGAGTACAACCCTGTTATTTTACCAGTAAAGAAAGACAGGCCCAGAGAAGTAGAGCTGTGCACCTACTGTCACATAGATAGTAAGAGGCAGAGCTGAGATTTGAACCAGGGTCCCCCAATTCATTGCTCTTTCACCCATACTATGTTACCTCTTACTGGGAATATCATCCCATCTGAACTTGGAGAAGAATGTACTTTATGGCCTACCCACTGAATGAGCATTCAGTCCTTGATAGTTGAAAATTTCTTTGCCTTTTGAGGACCCATTGAGGACACCTATTCCTCTTTTGGATAATTCTGATTATGGCGAAGTTCTTTATGAACCTAAAACAAATGATTCCTCTTTTAAACCCACCCCTCCCCACCCCTCCCATTGTTATTCTATGGGGACTAGCAGGACAAGTTCAATCCCCAATCCCCACTACATCCTTCTGAATGCTCAGTTTTCTCATGTGTAAAATGATGATCTGTTTCCTCATGTTCTTCTAGATACAAATCCAATCAACCCATAGAACAAAATCTCTTCATTTACTCAGAACCTTGATATAACTCACCTTACTTTTTGGTAATTTTCCAAGTCTCAAGCACATGTGTTATACTCACCCTGTGGAGTTCCCTCCAGCAGATGAGGAAGTGAAGTCACCAGCAGAAGAATTTGTTACAAGGATGGGAAAAGTACCTCCTGTCAGCACATCCCCCATGCTCTCTTATTTCTGGACTGCTACCTTCAGGTTCCCACTCATGGGCTCTGTACAAGTGGAGACAAGAAGAGGGCCCAGAAGGAGGAGAAGGAGAGAACAGAGAACCATCTCAGATCAATAGGAGTATGTATATGTATGTGTGTGTGTATGGGTGAGTGTGTGTGTATGTATGTGTCTGTGCATGTGTGTGTACGTATATGTGTACGTATGTGTGTGCATGTGTGTATGAGTGTGTGTATGGGTGCATGTGTGTACATATGTATGTGTGCATGTGAGTGTATGTGTGTGTGTATGGTAGGTGGGGGCTGGCAAAAACAGAGCTCACAGTCCTAGAAAGCAGGGCCTTGGCAGAGGCTGTCAGGGAGGCTGCTCTCTCATCCTTCCATCCCATCCCTCTCCAGCCTCAAGAGGCCTCAAGGAGCAGCATCTCCTTGAGAAGGAACTAAGTTGAGCCAAGACTCAAGAGGAAGAGAAAATGAACAACGTGGGGGACCTGAGCATTGGGTAATCTGAGATGAGGGCTGCCAGTGTCATAGCGTTAATGATGGCAGTCACATTGGTGGTTGAGTGGTTTTGTTGGTTTGCTTGTTTGTTCCAAAGCACTTTACATAAAAATTCTAAGACAGAAAGAATGTTGTCATCCCTAGTGTTCAGAGGATGATTCTTGGGTTTAGCAAGGTCAAGTAACTCAACCTGGGTTATTCACGCAAAAAAATGATCAATAAGCATTTATTAAGCACCTAGTGTGTGCCAGGCCTGGTCTTAAGCTCTGACAACATAAAGACTCATGAAATGACTTCTGTGTTCAAGGAGTTTCCATTCCCAAAGTCCAGGAAGGAGCTGTGGGGTAGGACTAAACAGAGGGAAAGGTAGAATGGAACAGGATGAGAGGTGGGCACGGGAGGGGTGAGGAGGCACTGGCAGGACTGGGTGAGACTTCATCCCACAAGTGTAGATGAAGGCACAGGGAATTTACGGGACTCACTCAATGTCCTGCAGGTAGCAAATGTCAGAGCTGGTATCAGACTGGGTTCTCCTGATTCTACAACTGGATAACAGGAAGATCTGAATAACAATTCTCATCACTGTGTAATGAACCAGGTGGGAGTGAGCTCCCTGTCCCATAAAGTTCTTAAGCAGAGAGTAGCTGATTACTTTTCAAGAACAGACAAAGATTTAAAGTGGGAGGGACTTTAGGGGTCATCTAATCCAACACCTTCCTCTGCCCATCATCCCGAGGTAATAGCTACCAGAGCCAAGTTCAAACCTAGGTCCTTTGACTCTTCATCCTGCTCTTTGTCCCTTGTGCTATGCTTTCTGCTGCTTCCAACAAAAAGCAGTGTGCCCTAATAGAGAGTACTATATTTAGACTCAGGAGGTCAGGGTTCACTCTCCAGCTTTCATACTGCTTAGTTGTAGATTGGGGCACTCAGTAGATTGAGCACTAGTGCTAGAATCTGGAAGACCTGAGTTCAAAACCAGTCTCAGACACTTACTGGGAGTGTGACCCTGGGCAAGTCACTTACCCTCTGCTTGACTCAATTTCCTCAAGAGCGTTAATAGTGCCTGCTTCCCAGGATTGTTATGTGGATCAAAAGAGACAATATTGGTAAAGTTCTTAGCAGAATGCCAGGTGGCCAGATAATAACTGATGTTCCTGGAGGGTTCTGGGGAAGTCATTCACTTTACCTGCCTCCATTTCCTCATCTGTAAAAAAGGCATTATTAGTAAAAAGTGCTATATCATATGGTAAGGTAAGTCAGTCAATAAGCATTTATTAAGGATAAATTATTATTATTTATTAATATACTATGCTGTATTCTAAATCAGAAGAATCCAAAGAAAGGTAAAAGACAGTCCTTGCCCTCAAGGAGCTCATGGTCTAAAGGGATACACAATAAGTAAACAAATATGCACAAATACATGGTTTGTAAGCCTTGATGTGCTGTAGAAATGTGAGTGAGTCCAGCACTGGGGGATCTTAATGAAAGCTCAAAATGTGTTGGGCATAATAATGCTCTTGTGAATCAGGGAGGTTACTGGTCAGTCAAGAGCTTGGTTTAATTCAAGCATAAGCATGGTTAAGAAATACACTGATGTTCACATAGTCAATAGTACATTGTATGAAGCCAAGGAAGAGCAAATGGATAGAGCCAATTCTGGTGACCTTGTGGGTGTGCTTTAAAGAAGATCATCAGTTATTGTTCAGTTGTTTTTCAGTCATGTCCAACACTTTGTGACCCCATTTGGGGTTTTCTTGACAGAGACACTGGAATGACTTGCCATTTCCTCCTCCAGCTCATTTTACAGAGGAAGAAACTGAGGCAAACAGGGTGAAGTGACTTGCCCAGGGTCACACAGCTAATAAGTGTCTGAGGCTGGATTTGAACTCTTCCTGACTCCAAGTCCTGTGTTCTATCCACTGCACCACCTACCTTCCCTAATTGTTGCTATTTGGTGTGTTCATGTGGGCAGAAGGAAGTTTGTGCCTTCATTATTGGTCATTGGGTAGCCCCTGTTTTTTTTTGTTGTTGTTATTTACAACATCACCAATGCCACATGTTGAGTGCAAATGAAAATACCTATTGATATTTCAAAGTTGGATTATTATGACATTCTTTAAAACCTTACTAAATGAATGGGTAAAGTATCACTGAAATGTGGAAATTTCACATATTATTCATATTCATTTGTTTTTATCTTCATTTTACTGCTGAAGCCACAGAATCTCAGAGAAGTGAAGGAGCTTGGCCCAAAGTGCCTAGTAACACAAGCCAGAGGTAGGATTCAAAATTTGCTTGCTTCTGTCCATGTCTAGCATGGTGGCCACTTGAGAGTCAAGATTCATCTCATGAGGATCACAGTGAATTGTTTATGCCTATGTAAGGACCCTGTCAACCCTGTTGCCATCACCATGACTCTCATCAAGGACTTTTTGTATTCTGAAATGAGGACACTAGACCTGCAAAGGACCTTGGAGACCATCTCCTTGTAGGGATCATATCTGTCAGAATAAAAGATCTAAAGCCCAATGGAATCAGTCCTTTCAATCTTCTCATTTTTATGAAATAGGAAATGGATCCAAGGAAGACTGTCTGAGATCACATAGCTCATGTGTCCAAGGTAATGTGTCAAAGACTAATACTCAGAATTTCAAATCATAGATCTGCAGGGGAACTCGGTTATTGCTGTTCAGTCATGTCTGACTCTTCCTGCTCCCATTTGGGGCTTCCTTGGCAGAGATACTGGAGTGGTTTTGTCATTTCCTCCTCTAGCTCATTTTACAGATGAGGAAACTGAGGTAAATAGGGTTTAGGAATTTTCCCAGGGTCCACAGCTAGTAAGTGTCTTAAGTTGGATTTGAACTCAAGTCTTCCAGACTCCACGCACCATGACACCTAAGTGCCAACATGGGAATTTAGAAGCCAATTATTTATAGAGGTCATATCAGTGGGAGTTTAGCTCTGGAAGGGACCTCAGAGGTCATTTAATCCAAACTCCTCCCTTTAAAGAGGAGGATCCAGAGCCTCAGGGAATCAAAGTGATCAGAGACAGGGTATACACCCAGGTCCCCTGTCCCTATCTCCAATGCTTTTTGCAGCATAATATATAACACACTTACCTAACAATAAAAGGAAAAAAGCTGAGGTCCAAGGACATTAAATAATTTGGTCAAAATCACAAGGCATAGGAGAGTAGAAAGACAGTGATAGATAAAGGGAAGATGTGAGACTTAAGAAAGGAAGAGAGAAGAGGAAAAGAATGAGCAGAGAGAGCAGAGCAGATAAGGCTCACTAGACATTATTCAAGACAGTGCTGTGTCCTGTTCACCCCCATCTGTCAGAGGCCTCAGTTGTTTGACAACTGAGCCTGAGAGCAGGCACCTCTGGGATCCAGCTGGTGCTGCTTTTCAGGGAGCCAGGGGAGCTTCCAAGGGGAGCTCTCCAGGGTCCTTACTGAAACAATTGCTCTCACTTCACCTAATTGGGTTGATTTTAGCTGCTCCACTACTGCCTTTTCCTTTCCCTGGGGCAAGAATTCCCATTACAGCTAGTGAGACCCAGGAAGCTCAGGGTAAAGAGGGTCTCCTAGCCCCTCTAAAGGGCCAGACCCACAGGAAGAGATGGAAGGTTGCCCCTCTTCACTGAGGTAGCCTGTCTTCCTTTGGAGAGTCTGGGCTGTATAAGATCACCCAACCAGGCAAGGCCAGGCGTGGCATTTAAATGCAGATCTCTCCTCACTTCAGTTCCAGTGAAAAGTGGATCTGAGGTCACAGAACTTGGCTTTGAGTCTCTGCTCTGTTACCTCCAACCTATGCGGCATTGGGCAATCATTTAAGAAACATTTCTTAAAAACCTACCATGTGCCAGGCATTGTACAAGAGGCAATGAATGCAAAGGCAAAAATGAAACCATCCTGAACTTGCTTGTCTTCCATTCTGAGTGACAGAATAAATATGAACAAGAAAATGGGCATAGAAACATGAAAAGAATATACATTAAATAGTCACATCCTCTTTGGGCCTCTGTTTTCTCATCTACAAAATCACTGTGTTGGTCTAGAGTCCCAAATAGGATTATTCCTCAGAAGACTGAGTTTGGGATGGGCTGGGAGCATTGGAGCACTGGGAGCCTTGTTCCTCTATTGAGAAGGTCAGAGCAATGAACCCCAGGCAAGCTTTTGAGGGAAAGTAAAGGGCAAGGATTGATGAAGGTCATTGGCCCCAGGAGCCTCAGTGTAGAGGCGCCTCACTAGCTATTATGCTCTCTGTGGGGCTTGTACATTACTTTGGAGAGGCTGTTGCTAGTGAATCCTGAGTGTAAGATTTGTGAATCCTTGTGAATTTCTGAGGTGCCAATTTCAATGAAATCTTAATGCTTTATGTGTGCTTTCTTGGTAACTTCATTCATACTCTAGGCTTATCCCTTCCTTCCTTCTTTCTTTCCTTCCTTCCTTCCTTCCTTCCTTCCTTCCTTCCTTCCTTCTTTTCCTCTTCCCTCCCTCCTTATCTTCCTTCCTTCTTTTCTTCTTCCTTCCTCCATCACTCCCTGTTTCCTAGAAGGTGGTCCTACTATTGGGTGAATTTCAAATTTTACTGAGATTTGAGTAACAAAGATTACATGGAGAAATTTCAGTTACTCTTTCTCTTAATGATCCAAAGGAAATTTCCTGAAACCTCCAAGGTGGTTGGCATAAAGGTTCTGGCAGCCTGGAGTGTATGCCTGATGTGATTACAAAGCATTGCATGACTTTGCCCAAACCCCCATTTGAATACTCCACATACTGAGGGAAATCATAGAAAGGTTCTCATCCAGGACATTGCGGGGTTTATCACCTGAGGGTCAGGATGGTTTCTACATGCCCCCGTATCCTAAATCTACATGTAGAGTTCTCCACATGTTGTAAGAGATAGGTTGGGATTTGAGCTTCTCTGTAAAGGGAAGCTCAGCTTTTCGTTTTCTCTATTTTCCTCTGTTTTTTTTCCCCGAAAAATGTTGTCATTTCACTATATGCTTAGGTTGGGATAAGCCCTTTTGAAGTCATAAACATGCAGTAACCACTGATACGCTATGTAAATGTCATCTGCTCAGTCAGTATAACTATATTTGTGACCAGCTTTGACTTCTGCTTAAAAATCCGGGGCTGTATAACATTTTGCTATATAGACAAGCCAAGTTAGGACAAAACATTTATTAAGTGCCTTCCCTATGCCAAATAATGCACAAACTTTGCAGATACTGCTGGTCTTTTGTTTTTTAAGAGAACTGATGGTATGATGTGTTGACTCATGGGTGAATTGGATTTAAATGAGGCAGACTTGCCCAAAGTCATCAACCTCACTCTCTCCTCCAGAGTCATTATCCTGGGAATCCACCACTGTGGAAGTGAAGCCTGGCAACTTTCCAGAATTTTTTACACATAAACACAGTCATTGAAAACCCAGAAAAGAAACTTCTTCACACTGTTAAATGAAATGATTTTTATCAGTAAAAATGTCACTAAAGAAGAGGCATTATCACCTGTTTTGCCACCATACTCTAAAGATCATGGAAACTCTGCATCAGATTTATAGCTATGTATTGTGTTCTTCATTAAAATATGAGCTCTTTTGGAGTGGAGACTGTCTGAACATCTTTCCTATTTAACACAAAGCTTTACACATAGTAAGGATTTAGTAAGTGCTTTAATCATTCATGTATTTAGGGACCCACTGTATGAGAAGAGGAAAACAGAAGCTGCTTTAAGTTTAATTTCCCTATCAGTGACTTTGTGTTTTTTTAAAATGACTGCTATTTGCTTGAATATCCACTTTTGGGAATTGTCTGATCATATCTTTTGACCATTTATCAATTAAGGAATGTATCTTTATTTGTAAATATTTGAATCAACTCCTTACAATTGTTGGAAATGGAACACTGATCAGAGAAAGTTACTTCTTTTTTCCCAGTTAATTCTTTTCATTCAAATTTTAGCTGCATTGGTTTTGTTTGTGAACAAAGAAAACTTTTCAATTATATATATTAAAAATTGCTCATCTCATCTTCTGCAATCTTGTCTATTGCTTGCTTGACCATGAACTTTTCCCTTAGCCATAAATGAGAGGTAATTTCCTCCATATTCCTTTAATTTGTTTGTGATATTAACTTTTACATGTCTGAATCATTTACTTGTCTCACTCATCAGGTGAAGTTGACAAAAAAAGGAAAATGACAAATGTTGACAGGCTTGTGGGAAAATAGGTACATTAATATACTGTTGATGAAGTTGTAATTGACGTGGTCATTCAGGAAAGAAATTTGGAAATATGGCCCCCAAATTACTAAACTATGCATACTCTTTGAGCTAGCCTACCATTAAGAAGCCTATACCCCAAAGAATGTGTGAAATAAATTTATATATTACATATATATATTTAATAGCACTTATAAAATTATGCATAGCTAGTATATAGTTATATACCTATGAGTACATATGTTTGTACCTATGTGTACATATATAGACAAAATGTATGTCTATACACACACACAGATTGGCTGTTTTGTTTTGGTGAAGAACTAGAAATTAAGAGGGTGTCCATCAATTGGCTGAACCAATTGTGTCATGTGACGTCATATAATTATGGCATATCAATTATGTCATATAAATAGAATGCTATAGAATAATGAACTCATATGGTTTATATTAACTGATACAAAGTGAAGTCAGCAAAGCCAGGGGAATAATCTGTACAACTTCCACTCTCACCAATTCCACGTTGCCCCTCTTACAGGCATAGACATTGATTTCTACCAATCCAGACAGTGTCATATGAATGGGCTTTGGGACAGGGATTACATTAATAAAGAAAAAAATAAATCTGAAGAATTTAATAAATTTGATGAAAGTAATGGCTGATCATAACTCCAGAGAACCAGTGGTTCTTTCTATCTCCCTGGTAGAGAGGTGATAGGCTCAATATACAGAATGAGACATATATTTTTGGACATTCCTGGTATAGGAATTTATTTTTAAGAACCATGAATATTTGTTGCAAAGGCTTTGCTGTTATTTGTTCCAATGGATGATGGATGTGGAAAGAAGAAAAAAATGATTATTTGAAAAATAAAATAAAATTGGAGGAAAAAAACCTGGAGCCACCTGCTGGCAGCATTTGAGAACTACAGAATGAATGAACCTATTAGATGGAAAAGCGTTGTGGAGGGGCAGAATGAATACTTGGAGAACCTATGTAATTGATAGTTTTTGTTGTTTTCTTTCTGATGACTAGCATAGGATCTTGCACAGAGCATTTTTTCAAGAGAGTCTTGTTTAGTTGGAGAGAATTAATCCAAAAGTCAGGAGGAGATGTGTGGATATGGTTTGAAGAATTTGGAGGAACAAGCCCTCATATTAGAGTCAATTCAATTTGTTATCCATCACTATGGCATCATTTTCCCCTCAAATTCACAAGAAATTCTAATTCTTTTTTAGAGGAGAAATAGCTTTGGGAACTCTGCCGGTATTTAACCTAGAAAAGAGAAGACTGTGGAGACACAGTAAATAAGTTGGATTAAGTAGTGTTACTGAAGACATGAAACTTAAAAGCCTGGATTTAATTCCCAGCTTTTGATACAATGGAAAGAGTGAAGATGACGGATAGATCCAGAGGGCTAGTAGGTTTAAATTTTGCCTCTGAGGTTTACTACCTCTAGCATCTTGGATAAGTCCCTCTCCTTCAGTTTCTTTATTTATAAAATAAAGCTGTTTGAACTAGATGATCTCTAAGATCCTTCTTAGTTCTATGATCTCTTGTTCTTCAACTTACTAGCTATAATTTTGGACAAATCATTTCCCTTTTCTGGAGTTCATTTTTCTCATCTACAAAAGGAGAGAGCAGCCAGAAGGAAAGAATTCAAATATCAAGCCAGATTCTATTATAAGTAGGATCTCTGTATAGGAGCATAGAATATGAAATGAGATATTCCAAAAGACAAAAAAACAAAAGTCCATCACTGAGAATAACTTATCCAAGAAAACCAAGTAAAATGTTACCAGGAAAAAAATGGACCTTTAGTAAAACAGAAGATTTTCAAATCTCCTGTTGAAAATACTGGAGCTAAAAATCAACTTTAAATATAAATATGAGAGTCAAGAGAAAAAAATAAAAGATGATAAGAGAAAAATCAGAAAAGAATGTTTCTATTCTAATAAAAGGTAGGATTTTAAAGTTGTTATTTTTGAATCCTAATGTCACAAGGGATGGTAGCGGTATCTTGATATTGAGGCAGAATATTGTAAAATAAGATATGCATATATATAGTATACGCATGTATATTATATATCATATATATACAATATAACATACACATGTATGTATATATATGTGTGTGTGTATATGTGTGTGTGTGTATGTGTGTGATTGGTGATAGAAATCTACCTTAAGCAACAGGGAAGTAGGAGGGTAAGGGGATAAGAAAAAGGGGAGGATTAAAAGGAGGGCAGAAAATAAAGGCAGTGGTCAGAAGCAAAACAGACTTTAGAGGAAGGACAGGGCAAATAGAGAGAAGGATAAAGAAGAAGATAGGATGGAGGGATGTGCATGACTAGTAATCATAATGCTGAATATCAGAAAGAGATAAAAGAAAAGGGTAAAAGGATCTATTTGTACAAAATATTTATAGCAGCCCTTTTTATGATGGCAAAGGATTGAAAACCAAGGGGATGTGCTCATCAACTGAGGAATGGCTGAACAAGTTGTGATATATGATAGTGATGAAATACTATTGTGCTACAAGAAATGATGCACAGGATTTTTTCAGAACAACCTGAGATGACTTATGTGAACTCATGCAATGTGAAGTGAGCAAAAACAGAAAAATATTGTGTATAGTAACAGCAATATTGTAGGGATGGTCAATTGTGAAATAGTTACCTACACCAAAGGGCTAAAGTGGAAAAATTCTGTCCACCTCCAGGGAAAGAACTGGTTATCTATGAATGCAGATTAAATCATAACTTTTTTTTAAAAAATGGTTCATTTGCATTGATTTTGTTGTGTTTTTACCTTTTCAGTCTAATATGGAAATATGCGTTGCATGCTCTCACATGTATAATCAAATCAAATCAAATTGCTTGTCTTATCAAGAAGGGGTGAGGGGAAGAAAGGAGGTAGAGATTTGGGAACATGAGTTTTAAAATAAAATGGTTGTTTAAAAATTTTAAGATGTAATTGGGAAATAAGCAAAAATAATTAAAATGAATATATTGGGAACTGTGACTTTTTAGTTAAAAGGTACTGGGGGGCTCAGAAGGCTCTCTTTTAAGTTATTAAACTCTATTACCAAAAGTAGTAGCAACAGTGTGAAAGGAATCTCAGATGTGAAGACACAGCAAAGGGAGCTGAAAAATTCAGCCTCAGTCCAAAGTAGGTAAGTTAGAAGGTGTCTCTGAGACAAAGCTTGGTTGGAGAAAGTAGAACTGATTGACTAAGCTCTCCATGGACATCTCCTGGTGCTGAGTCCCACCTAGAAGTGGAGTAAGGGGAAACTCTGTATTAAGGCTTGTTCTCTGCTTCCACCTCTGGTTTGAGAAGGAAAAGGAGGCAGAGAAGTCATCCAGAAGAGGATGTTGTGCCCTAAGTGAGTAACTGGTTGGCTGGGTGCATAGAGCCCAGAAATAGCCAGTTTGGTGAGTCTGACAGTTGTCTGCTTAGAGCGAACTGCTGTTTTGTTTTAAGAGCTGACACTTTCTAAATACCCTTTGAAGGGTGATGGTTAATGGAAAGACCATTCAGGGATATAGTCCATAATAGAAAAGGGGAGGATTTCCCCAGCTGAAGAGTGATAAGCATCCATAGCCAAATAGTGAGCACAGCAGCTGTTGTGTTTCAGCACACAATTTGGTTCTGAGAGGATTGAGCCTTTAATCTGGAGCTATGAGTCCCTCTGAAGGCAAGAGTTTTCCTCCCTCATGTGTTTCCATGCCAGGATCCTACAAATGTTTGCCTATACTTCACCATAAATATTGAGTGCGTTGGTGGAAAAGTGTGATCTGCCTTTGTATGTATATTGTTCTGTATTGCATTATATATGTATTTGCTTTAGTCTTTCTGATTAAGATTCAAATCATTGGATCTTATCATTGAGAGTGACTGGTTGTATAAATAGCAAAATATATTAGATGGGGTCTCAAGAGCTAGAGTGATGAGTAGGCAGAGTATATTTCTCCTCAAAGGGGTTACCACAAAGACACAGAGGTAATTTGAACATAATTTTGTGGTGAGGATCAATATCTGGAAACTTAGACCTGCTAGTGTCAGGACAGGCTAGCAAGAAAGTCAAACCTAAAGAGCAGTGGGTTGTTTCACAGAACAAAACCAAAAGATTAAAATATAATTGGAAAATGTTTAAACAGAAAAAGAAAAGTACACTATAAAATACATTGCATTAATTTGTGGCTTTCTAGTCAATATGCTACCACAAGTATCTATTTCTATTTGAGTTTGACATTAATTGTGTAGAGTTTTACTCCCCAACTTTTTAAATGACTCCCTTTCCATTGGAAGTGAACCATTTAAAGGATTCTTTGACAGGGAAGGGTAATAAACAATTACGTAGCACTTATTACGTGCCAAGAATCATGCTAAGTGCTTTAGAAATGTTATCTCATGTGGTCCTCATAACAACCCTGTCATCATCCATATTTTACAGTTGAAGAAACAGAGGCAAACAGAGGTTAAGTCTAATTGCCCAGGGTCACAAGTTAGTAAGTATCTGAGGCCAGATTTGAACTCAGGTCTTCCTGATTGTAGGCCCAACACTCTACCTCCTAGTTGTCTATACCAGGAGTGTATTGGATTTGTAGTTTGAGAGAGAATTTTTCTTTTCTTTTCTTTTCTTTTTTGAATTATAATACTTTATTTCCCTCAACTGTTTGTAAAAACAATTTTAACCTTTGCTTTTTGTTTTGTTTTTGTTTTGTTTTGTTTACAATTTTGAGTTCCAAATTCTTTCCCATCTTCCCTTTCCTCTCCCATCATTGAGAAGGCAAACAATTTGATAAAGGTTAGACATGTGGCATCATGAAAAATATATTTCTACATTTGTATTGTTATGAAAGAAAACACAGATCAGAAATACTCCAAGAAACATTATTTTCTTTTTTATTTATAATTTTCAGTATATTTTCCTTTCACTAGCCCATTTCTGTGATATAATTTTGATTTTGATATCTAAGTAGTAACATTCATTTATTTCACCTGCAAAAGAGTAATTCAGATTTAACGTGTTTCAAATACTGGTGTTTAACAATGTCGATAGTATCACACAGTATTGTTGGTTAAGAGAATGTCATCGGCTGGGTGGGATTACAGACACACACACATGCACATGCAAGTGCACACACACATAGAGACAGAGTGCACAGAGTGAATTGAAGAGGATGGGATCATATCTTAAAAAAATGAAATCAAGCAGTGAGAGAGAAATATATTGGGAGGAGAAAGGGAGAAATGGAATGGGGCAAATTATCTCTCATAAAAGAGGCAAGCAAAAGACTTATTAGTGGAGGGATAAAGAGGGGAGGTGAGAGAAAAACATGAAGTTTACTCTCATCACATTCCACTAAAGGAAAGAATAAAATGCACACTCATTTTGGTATGAAAACCTATCTTACAATACAGGAAACTGGGGGATAAGGGGATAAGCGGGGAGGGGGGATGATGGAAAGGAGGGCATGGGGAGGAGGGAGCAATTTGAGGTCGACACTCATGGGGAGGGACAGGATCAAAAGAGAAAATAGAAGTAATGGGGGACAGGATAGGATGGAGGGAAACATAGTTAGTCTTATACAACACGACTATTGTGGAAGTCATTTGCAAAACTACACAGATTTGGCCTATATTGAATTGCTTGCCTTCCAAAGGGAGGGGGTGGGGAGGGAGGGAGGAAAAGAAGTTGGAACTCAAAGTTTTAGGAACAACTGTAGAGTACTGTTCTTGCCGCTAGGAAATAAGAAATAAAGGTAAAGGGGTATAGAAAGTTATTAGGCCCTACAAGACAGAGGAGAGGATGGAGACAAGGGCAGAGAGGGATGATAGAGGAGAGAGCAGATTGGTGATGGGGGCAATTGGAATGCTCGGTGTTTTGGGGTGGGGGGAGGGGACAAGGGGGGAGAAAATTTGGAACCCAAAATTCTGTGAAAATGAATGTTAAAAGTTAAATAAATAAATAAAGGGGAAATAAAAGAGAATGTGATCGGACCTAAGTAAGGAAGATACTGAGGATATTTCAAAAGATGCTACTGAGATTATGGAAAAAAACCAAGGTAATATAGAAAAGGCATAAAGAGAAAAATGAAACATTATTTTGAAAAATTACCAGAGGATGTAGAATATTCTAAAATTTCTAGTAAACTAATAATCAGTAAGGAAAGTAAACAGAATTTGACTATCACACCTAATCACAGAATAGAAAGTACAAAATAAGATGAAAATTATATTAACAAGAGATAATGTGAAAAGAGCATAATTTGTTTCTGCGTAATGAAACATAAATGCATTGGGGGGAGGACTGATTTTGTTGCTAACAGAGAAATTGGAGAATTGGTGAAACTTGAGACTCAGTTGGAGATTCTTGACCATCTTGACCATTTGATGGGATGCAGTGGATAGAGCACTGGGCTTAGAATCAGGAAGACTCATCTTCTTCAGTTCAAATCTGTAACAGATTTTACAGAGGCAAGCAGGGTTAATACAGCTAGTAAGTACCTGAAGTCAGATTTGAACTCAGATTTTCCTCACTCCCGGCCCCCTGCAGTCCACTATGGGGTCAGTTAGCTACCCAATTACTCAAGTACTCAAATATAATTCTCTAACAGCAAGTATGTGGTATGTGATTGTATAATATTATATCTACTTATTCAATTCTTTTTTCTGATTATAAAAATGTTTCTCTATATGTATAATTTCTGAATTTGCACTCAGCTACTTTATATGTGATTTATGTATTTGGATGTCTATCTGCTGGTATAATGGCATACATGCATATATATATATGTATATAGTCATGAAAGAAAATGGTTGCTTTTGCCTATATATTTTATAATATGTAATATAAATATAATATATAAATAGTAAACTAGTGAGATCAAATGTAAAGTTCAAAATTCCACATCAAAAGGTGTTTCTTCATACAGATTAAATTTTAATTCTAAAAGTTCTTTTTCCCTTCATATTACACACAAAAAAATAATAATCTACAATACTGACAATGTCTTTCATCCTTTGACGATGAGTACAAATCTCTTCCTTTACACAAAATAAGTTTTTAATGCCCTTTGTGTCACTGACTGTTTCTTATGAAAAGTAACTCCAGAGGAAGAGAGGTTTTGATGTAAATTATAATAAAGATACTATCTGGTAGTAACAGTGAACAGCACACAAAGTGTTTTTTTCTCTTCCTGCCCAAGTGTGTCAGGGAACATGAGAGAAGGAACATCCATCCATGAGAACATAAGGTCATTGGTGACATTGGTGGACAGGGAAGGAGTCAGATTTCAGATTAATGCCGCAAAGTTAAGAGTGTGAAGAGAAATAGGATTCTCTTTCCTGATGATCAAGTAAATCACTAATGTTTGTATCTCCTCAGTCAGCCTAAACTCATACTCAACAAACACCCTCTAGTGTCATCCCACAGCAGAAAGGGATAATGGATACCCAGAAGACTCATCACATAGTTACCATAGAGATACATCTGATTTCCTAAGGCTTGAGCTTTCTTATTGTTCTGAGGCCCTGGGTGGTGGAAGATGAACTCAGCGATGCCCGATTTCCTGGGGATTGGACTGAATTGACCCTAGGTCACAATCTGTAGTCTCAGCCCTACAAGGCAGGTATGATATAAACCAGAAGGCACTCCAAATGGAATAAACCTTCCCTCTCATTCACTCAGTTCCTGTCACCATAGATCCTCTAGATGCTTCAGTGCTCCAAAATTTGAGATGTCTGGGGTATTTGCTCACAACATTCAATGGATGGGGATTCTTTTAGGTTTGGGGCCTCTAGTACTCTGAAGCTTTGGATCTGGTGGTTCTGCTCAGAATATTGGATGGATGGATGTCTGCTTTGGTCCAGGATTGCCTGTGCTTCAAGATTCCTGAGAGAAAATTTTCTGATAGAGGAAGATGGGGCTCTCCATGATGAAAATTTAGAATAATATTTGTCAATGTCAAATTGAAGGGAATTATTATGAATTGAAGTGAAATCAGGAAGAAAGTTCAGGAAATATCTTACATTGAGGAAGGTTTCAGGTTTTTGTAGAACACGTGGAGACATGGTTTCTAGTCCAAATGCCTAGCTACTAGCTCGGAGAGCAGGGAACACAGCAGGAAGAGAACTCTGCTTGGTCTGAGAACTTTCTTATATGGAGATTTCAGGCAGGAATTCACTTTTGAGGAAACTGAGGCACTGGCTGCCAGAAACATGTGCAAGGGGAGAAGGAAGCTCAGCAGATGTGAAAAAGTCCAGACAGGAGTAGAGTTGGGAGAAAAGATGAATATACAAATGAATGAAAAGTTATTTATTAAATATTTATCCTATCAGGCACTGTGCATTAGAGATACAAATTCAAGACTATTCCTACCCATAGAAGGGGAGGAAAACACATATAAGGGAGTGGTGGATGGGATGAATATTTTGTACAGGGAAGTCAGAAGTGAGTGAAACCACAGGCTAATTGATTGGCATGCATCCTTTCCAAGAACTACAACAATGTTATGATTGTTCAACAATCAAAGCTGAGAAGAGAAAGGGTCTTTGGGGTTGACAATATGTACCAATAGTTGGAGAGGAATATCATAACGGGTGCACATCAGGTTAGGGATGGAGAATTTTCTGCCCAATCAGGCATAATTTACTGTAACAACCATTGAAGTTTCTTTGGAAGGTCAAAGGAGATAATACTAGTAATTATAGTAATAAAAATACTTAAATCATTAGCTCATAACAAAACGGGAACAACATTTCTAACATGTTTAGCCCTATGTTATACATAGAAGCTCTGAAGTAGATAGAATAAACAACTTGGAGGGAAGGAGAGGGAGAAAAGAGAAGCAGACAGCTTGTGGAAGAGACCACAAAGCACTCTCCATTCACCACTGTAGCTCTGTGGAACAAGATGCTCCTCGCAGGATAAACTTCGCCCCACTAGCTACCTCAATGTCTCTCTCCTTTTCAGCTTTCTTTTGTGTTTTGCCTTCCCCTCCTTATATTGTACAGTCCTTGATGAGAGTCTCTTTGTATCTCAAGCACTTTGCACTTGCTTGGCACAAAGGAAGTACTAAATGTTTGTTGAATTGACTTGAACCATGTGAGAACATGATAAATGACACCGCGATTCTTTCTGCTCCTAGAATTGTCCCAAAGATGCCTTCAGTGACTTTATAGACGAAAGGCCAATATGCTTATTATTACAGGGGGAAAAAATAACAATCATTTTATCCATCTGTGCAGTGGTTATCTGAACCTGAAATATAAAAAGACGAATAGTAGGATATAAAATCATCCAATAATAAATTCCAACTGTATTCTAGTGAATATAACAGCATTAAAGTTTTTCAAAGATTTTCCTGTGTGTTTTTAGCTTGCAAAAGAGAAGATTCGGGGTTCTAGAGTGGGGAGAACTGAGGGCTGTTTTCAAGTTTTTGCAGGATTGTGGTGGGGAAAAGGAACTGAAGGATTAAACTTATTCAATTTGGCTGTGGGAAGGTAAAATGAGATAGAAGTTGAAAAGATGGTAATTCAGCTTTGTTAGGAAGAAAATTTCCTAAGAATTCAAACTGGACATCAACCCGTTGGATACATTTTAATGGAGACTTGAAATTAGATAGCCACTGGGCTTCCATGTTATTCTCAAATTCTACTATCCTGTGATTCATCCAAACAACTCTAGGAGACCTGCTGTACAAGTATTATACCTAGGTTTGCTGAGACCCCAAGTAAATAAGAGTGTTAGCTTATTCAGGTACAATTCCATTTTCTTTGTATCCCAGGGAGTGATTAATTAATTGATTTGATAATAAAATACTAGAACCAAATCAAACCAAGCCAAAAGCCTCACTCTTTAATCTTGTTAACAGGGTGTTAACTTTAGCCAGGTCTTTGCTGGGCATACCCTCCACAGAAAATGACTAAAGTCTTTATGGAATTGTTTTAATAAATTGATTAAGTGCTTGATGAATACCAGCTCCTGTGTTAAGTGGTGGAAATTCAAGTGCCTTCTGACAATAGGATCCACTAAGTGGAGCAGTGGATAGAGCAGGACCTGAAATTTTATGAATTCAAATCAGAACTCAGATGTTTAGTATTTGTGTGATCCTGGACAAATCACTTAATCCTCTTTACCTCAGTTTCTTCATCTGTAAAATGAGCTAGAGAAGGAAATGGAAAACCACTTCAGTATCTTTGTCAAGAAAATTTTAAAATGCTATCACGAAGAGTCAGACATAACTGAACAATAACATAATTCATAACTCAATCATTATCACACCCCAGATAGGGAAATTAAGAATTGGTAAAATTGGCTGGTGATGGAAACCAAATCTCACTTTCATAAATAATTTTTCCCATTGGGAAACTCAATTCTTCTCCCTGTTCCCCATATATAGATGGCTGTGTGAGAGAAAAATGGATAGAAGCAATACTTTTGGAAGTAGGCTATGTAAAACCTAGCAACTGGCTAAGATGAGGATTGAAAGAGAATGGAATTGAAGGATGATGGGAAGGAGGAAAATTAAGATAGACTAGAGTCACAGGAACCTGTGTTCAAAGGACAAGTATTCTGGACAGTATTTAATATTGGTGAAGAATAAAGATACCAGGAGTTAAGAAAGACTTTTTTTTTTCATTTTGCAACTGAGGTACATAGGTATGGGAGGCTGTTGAAAGTAACTGTCCAAATTTAGATACAGTAGGATGTGAAGGGGGAGGTCTACAACTCAATTGTGTATTGAGGAATTGATATACTTTTCTTTGCCTAGGGAATATTCAAAGAAGAACCATATAAAAGTCAAGATGTTGCTAACTTGAGGTCTTGAAGAGGATCTCTCTCTCTCTTTCTCTCTCTCTCTCTATATATATATCTATCTTTCTCTCAGAATATCAAGTTTGGATCACGAGAAAGAACTCTTTTACCTTGTTTGAGTTATCAAGCCCTTACTAGATGCCTTTATGTGAAAGACCCATTGCCAATCATTGGTGATACAATACAATAAATGAAATAGACTCTATTCACAAGGAGAATAACTGGAAAGAGAATGGAGGAATATAAATATAAAAAGAATAAATATAGAGTATTTGAAATTGAAGACATTAGCTTGAAGGGACATTGTCTTAGGTATCCAACCTCCTTTGTCCATAGTGCTTTGCACATACTAAGCACTTAGTAATGAAAGTCTTTGACTCATTGATTCATTCATTCCAGAGAGGAGGGAACTAAGCCTGGAAGAGGGGGAGTGCCTCCATCATGCTATTGTAGGGACAGAAGAGGCTTACAACTCCCATTCTTGGGTCAATGAGAGAGTTGCCTACTTTAACTTAAGCCCAGCCCCCAAACTTTTGGTAAAGGGCAGGCAAGAAGGGCATAGAAGAGAATAAATACGGCCCACTTCCTCCGCAGTAGAATACTGGCTTTGGGGGCAGCAACAGACCTTGTGAGCAGTCACCTTCACTCCTTGTGGCTGAGCCATGCAGAGTAAGATTGGATGGAATGGGCCTTTGGGGGGATTCTGATTGAATAGGCATCTCTCTGGAAGGCAAGGGACTGGGGAAGGGTCATGCAGATGGGGCTAGTCTGATAGAGCAGACAGTGAAATGAGCCCAAAGGAGAAGCAGGGAAAGCTCTAAGAGAACCTAGAGCAATAAAGGATTATTTTATTTGAGTTAGGGAGATGGAAGGAGGGTGTAAGAAAGGACACACGAGCTGGTGCTTGAAGGAATGAGTAACAGAACAGATTTCCAGCTTTGTGAATGACATGAGTCAGGAGAGTGGAATGAGAGTATGAGTGAAGGAAATTGGGAATTAAAAATCAACATATATGCACCAATGTAGGTTGTAAATTGTCAACCATTCCCTTCTTTCCTGTTCTCCTCCATCATCATGCTAGCATCCCCTGCCCCTGAAAGCTTGCTGCAGGGTATGGAGCACTAACTCACTCCTCACAACTTCTCTGGGATTTTTTTTTCCCTCAGGAGTGAAGAATTCAAACACCAACAACAATGACCAGACAAAGACAACAACAGTAACAATGGCAGTGACCAGCAGCAGCAGGAATCATGAGCCAAGGACAGCTAACAGAGCTAACATTAGCCACTCAGTCATGGATGTTGGTAGAAGGAACATCTCAGAGACAAGAAAGGTCATGTCTCAGGTATGTGATGATTTCTGCTTCTCTGCCCTTTCCCCCAAACCTCACTTTCTCCTCCACTAGAAAATCTACTCTACCCTCCCAAACCTCACACACTGAACCTCATTCTCCAGTCAATTAACTGAAGTAGTATGTCAGAAAGGAGAAACTGAGGGCTAGGATTAGGGGACAACTTGGGTTTCCAGAAGAGAGCAGTCTCAAGTCTAAGGAGTCATTAGGCATTTATTAAATGATTACTAAATGACCAAATTTATTAAATGACTATTAAATTTGCTGAGTGGCTACTGGTTCTGGGGATGCAAAGAAAGGAAAAAAATAATCCCTTCCCTAAGGAAGCTCATAGTTCTAATGAAGGAGATAACATACAAACAGCTAATCTACTGACAGCACTGAAAATGAGCACCAGGAAAGACTTCTTGTAAAAGATAGAACTTTAGTTGAGATCTGAAGGAAGCCAGAAGGTGGAGAGGAGGAGGGAGAGATTTCCAGGTATCCTCTGAAAAAGCCTGGATTTGAGAGAGAGAGAGAGAGAGAGAGAGAGAGAGAGAGAGAGAGAGAGAGAGAGAGAGAGAGAGAGAGAGACAGAGACAGAGACAGAGAGAAACAGAGAGAGAGAGAGAGAGAGAGAGAGAGAGAGAGAGAGAGAGAGAGAGAGAGAGAGAGAGAGAGAGAATCAAGTCAAAGAGGATAGTCAATATAAAAGACAACTGTGAGGATAAGAAGGGAGAGAATAGAGGGGAAAAAAACATTATATTTGGCAAATAATATTAGTCAAGAGGTGTTTCATTCTGAGGAGATGCCTTCCAAAGGGTGAAGTCTTAAAATACATGAGGGCTCTTCACTAAAGCATGATGGGGAGGGCAGGTCACAGATTCAAAGATATGGCCGAAGGATGGGATAGAAAAAGCACTGGATGGGGGCAGATATGGATTTCAATTCAGGTTTGACCATGTAACAGCTGTGTCAATTTGGGCAAGTTCCAGAGTCAACTTGAGCCTCAGTTTCATTGTCTAAAAAGAGTAGGGCTAAAGTCTGGATCTGTTTACCTCTTGGCATGGTAAGGAAGTTCAAAGAATATACTTTCCAGTTAGATATTGCCTTAAGTTTACAAAGTGCTTCACTCATATCATCTTTTGATGTGACCATCACCAATATCTCTCCCAGGGCAACTATTACCATCATTATTTTATGGATAAGGAAATTAGTTCAGTGTTTAGCATAGTACTTGGCACTTAGCAGATGCCTAGCAAATACTTATTGGTCCACCAGGCTGACTAAAATGAAGGGGAGGGGTATTAAATGTCTCAGCATTTTTCTTGGAATTGTTCAATTGTAGAGTAAAGACTTAGCCCCATTTCCCGTAACTCCAAGACCAGTTCTCTACTTTCCACGCTTGAAGTATACTCTTCACTTGATGCCCAAATGGAGAAACATCTCTACTCCAAACATTCACAGGGCTTATCTGTGCCTGACCTGTGGTAGAGCCTTCTGAGCCCATATCAGTCCCGACACAGAGACTTCATTTTGGTTCTCTTTGAGCATGAAGGACAACAGTCAACACCTGGAATTGGATGTTAATGAATCTTGCAAATTATAAGGGGTTGTGCATTGTAGCAGGCAGCACAACATATTGGAAAGAAGGCTTGGGCTGAAATCCAGCCCCTGACACTTAACTGGCTGTATGACCTTGGATAAGTTATTAAACCTGTCTCTATGACTTGTGACAAGAAGGATATTGGGGAGGATGAGCCAAGAAGCATTTATTAAGCCCTCACTATATGCCAGGCATTGTGCTGAATTCTATGACTACAAATACAAACAGAAAGACAGTTCCTGCGCTTCCTGCATTTACATTTTAATGGGAGAAGACAACATAAAAAGAACACTATAAAGGTAGGGGTACATGTTTTCTTGGGGTATAGTAGAGAAAATCCAAAGACTTAGGATTGCAGCATACAGAGGAGGAGATGGAAAAAATGAGGAGGACTATGGGGAAAAATATAAAGTCATAAAAGGGACCTTAGAGACCAACAAGTATACCCTCATCCCATTTTACAGAGAAAAACAGTGAGGACTGGAGAAGAGGAGTGATTTTTCCAAGGTCAGAGACAATATATGAATCCAAATTGATTTAGACATAAAGAGTGATACCATAAGCAAATTAGGAGAGCAAGGAATAGTTTACCTGTCAGATCTATGAAGAACAGAAGAGTTTATGATAAAACAAGAGAGAGAACATTATGAAATGTAAAATGATACTTTTTATTATATTAAGTTAAAAAGATTTTGCATAAACAAAACCAATGGAACCAAAATTAGAAAGAAATCAGAAAGTGAGGAACCAATGTTTATAGCCAGTGTCTCTGATAAAGAGCTCATTTCTAAAATATATAGAGAAATGAGTCAAATTTATAAGAATACAAGTCATTCCTCAATTGATAAAATGGTCAAAGGATATGAAAAGACAGTTTTCAGATGAAGAAATTAAATCTCTCTATAGTCATATGAAAAAATGCTGTAAATCACTATTGATTAGAGAAATACAAATTAAAGCAATTAAAAGGTACCACCATCAAACAATTACCTGATTGGCTAATATAACCAAAAAAATGACAAACTCTGGAGAAGATGTGGAAAAATTGCAGCACTAATGCTTTGTTGGTGGAGTTGTGAACTGATCTAACCACTCGGGAGAGCAATTTGGAACTACCCAAAGGGTTATAAAATTATGCATACCCAGCAATACTACTAGTAGGCCTGTATCCCAAAGAGATCACAAAAAAGAAAAAGGACCCACGTGTAAAAAAATATTTACAGCCGTTCTTTTTTGTGGTGACCATAAATTGGAAATTGAGGGGGTACCCGTCCATTGGGGAATGGCTGAACATGTTGTGGTATATGAATATTATGGAATAAAATGTGCTATAAGAAATGATGAGCAGGTAGATTTCAGAAAAAAACCTGAAAAGACTTACATAAACTCATGCTGAGTGAAGTGAGCAGAACCAGAAAAACATTGTACATAGTAACAGTAATATTGTGTGGTGATTAACTTTGATAGACTTACATATAGTACATACATCACAAATACAGAGATTAAAGACAGTTCCAAGACTCATTGTGGAAAACTTTATCTACATTCAGAGAAAGAACCATGGAGTATGAATGCAGATCAAAGCATACTATTTTCTTTTTTTTCTTTCTTGTGGTTTTTCTCTTTTGTTCTGATTCTTCTTTCACAATACAACTATTGTGAAAGTACATTTGATACGATTGTACATGTATAGCCTATATCAGATTGCTTGCCATCTTGGGGAGGGAAGAGTAGAGGGAGAGGAGAAAAAATTTTGGAACTCCAAATCCTATGAAAGTGAATGTTGAAAAGTATCTTTACATGTAATTGGAAAAAAAATTCTGTTTAAGTGGGAAAAATATATACGATTCCAAATCTCCCTGACTCCAAGCTCAGTACCCAATATTGCCATATATTTTTCAACTAACTATGAGCTTAGCATAGCTCAGTATTTCTCATAGAAAGACATGGTCAGCTGGAATTTCTTCAGTGTGCAGAAAAGATTGTGTGTGCACGCATGTGCATGTGTGTGTGTGTGTGTGTGTGTGTGTGTAATGGAAATGATTGAGTGGTAGTGGGAACATATGAGAGGTTGGCAAACTACAAGTTTGGGAAGTTTACAGTTATCTTTTATTTTTTTAATTTTATTTTATCTTTAGTTTGTTGAATAAAACAAGTATTTCCTTAACATAGTATAATTTTTTTAAAAAGATGATTGGACATGAAACTATAAAATCTATTATTCCCAGGATAGGACTAGACACTGAAGTGGGAAGTCTAAGGTGGTACTTAGGAGTGAAGTCGGGGATTGAGTAAACACTTATTTTCTCATTAGTCTTCCTTTCTCTTTCTTCTACAGGTCTCATATTTTCCATGGTTAATGGAAGACTCAACTAGATGCCAACATTTTCTTTATTTTTATGAACCTCCTACATTTCCCATACCTTCTCACTGTTTGATGTCTCCCTTAAGGCACCAATTGAATCCATTATCTTGTGTACCTTATCCATCCACCATCCCTATTTACCCCTTCAATTTTTCTAACTTAAGAATTTCACCATACCATAGTCTTCCTTATCATGCCATTCCTCTCTTCCAAATACAACCTGAGGGTGCTGAAGCTTCATCCCTAAGTTGTTGGCCAGACTCCCAAAGATGTCTATTCATGGAATGTAATGGTGAAAGGGGCCATCATTCACGAACCCTTGAGCCTAGAACGGTTCAGTCATCGGTACAACATACAAGACTTAGAGAAGGTAATGACTCTATTACTTAACAGAGTTTTTCTTTTGCTCAAAATTCCACTTCATGTTCATAGTTGCCAAGGCCCACCAACAAACGTTAATGTGTACTATGTGCCCTCCACTAGCTAAGTTCTGGGAATGCAAAGAAAGACATAAGCAATCCCTCAAGGAGCTCCCATTCCTAATGAAGCCCCTGGTCCGAGTAACTATGAGCACTGGCTCAGTGACTTGGCCTATTTAACTTTCTCTCAGCTTTACATTGTTAGACTAATCTCCCTGAAAGATGTATTTCCTGTCACTTGGCCCTTGAAAAAAAAGACTTATCCAATCACTTTTTTGACCATTAGATTGAAGGGTTGAGGAACAAAACACACAAATGGATCAAAGAGGTTTTTTTGTGATAATAATTTGATCTCATACTCAATATTCAGAAAAAAATGAGAGATAATTGTCTGTTACACTACTGGACATTGACGGTGTTTCTACAGAGGAACAAAACTATTCCATCTTTGCCTGTTACTGTTTACCAATTCCCTTTTCTCAATAGAATGGCATTAGGTTCAGACACCTGGGCAAACTGAATGGAGATGCTTCAGGACAATCATGGGACTATATGCCACTTTTTAATCTTATAAGTACAACAAGGTCATCTAGGTGATGCAGTGGGTAGAATGTCAGGCATGGAGTCAGGAAGACCTGAGTTTAAATCAAGCCTCAGACAACTACGAGCTGTGTCAAGTCACTCATCCTTGTTTGCCTCAGTTTTCTCAATTGTATAATGAGCTGGAGAAGGAAATGGCAAACCTCTCCAGCATCTTTGCCAAGAAAACCCCAAATGGGTCCCAGAGAATCACACATAACTGAAACAACTGAACAGCAACAGCACTAACCTTGATATAACATTCACAGTGCCCCATTGGCATTGATGGAGTCTCTTTTATTTTGGTGGGGGAGAAAGAGAGGAGAAAGGGGGGATTTGAAGACATATGAGCATAGATTTAAGATTAAATCAGTCAACATCCTCTGTCTACTACAGGTAAACTCTGCTTCCAAAGCCCCCACCATTTTGTTGCTCCCTCTACCCAAATCCATTCTGTATAGTGTATGAGACTGAATAAATCAAAGCAAATAAGTTGTTCATTGTCTTCTCCTTCTTTCCAGGTGTTTCTGGGACAGGATATAGTTTCAACGATTGTTATGCTTTACCTTCTACAATGCTGCACTTTGCACCTACTTGTAACCCAGACTCCAGGTATCATCACCCACCAATTTTCCATGTCCCTCTGAAACCAGAGACTCCTAAGGATAGACAACAGTCATTAAAGTATCAGGTAAGATTACCCTTCATTAATCCTAGACTTCTCTCCTTTCCACACACATACAATCAGGTACCAAATCCTGTCATTTTGGTCTTTACAGTATCTCTTCATTCACTCTCTTTTTATTCATATGACCACCATTCTAGTTTCAGTTCTCATCAACTTTGATTTGGACTATTAAAATATCTCTTTTAATAGGGGTCCCAGATTCATTCCAATCTCTCTCTTCACCAATCAAGTTCCCGCAAAGACAACAAAAATGTTTCCAAAGCAAATCTTCTTATGACATTCTACTGGTCTAGAACCTTCGTTGACTCCCTTTTACTCCTAGGACTAAATGAAATCTCAATTTAGTATCTGAAGCCTTTCAGCCTTTCTGTACACACATATTTCACTTTGCTTTCTTTCACTACGTATTCTAGATAAATTGGTCTCTAAGCTTTCCCTCCACCTCTGTATTCTGTTTCCTAACTTTCCATGATGGAATGGAGTATTTCTATCTCCTACCTCTCCTTCATTGCCATGAACAGTTGTGATTCCCATACTTGGAATGTCTGCTGCTTCCTTTATCTTATAATCCAGCACTCCCTTCAATGACTCTGACATCTCTCCTGCAAAAAATAGCTTTTGGATTATCTACCAGTTGCTTGCTCCCTGTTCATTATCACGTACATATCATCTCTTTATTCACTGTAAGTAACTAATACAATGGGAGACAGTTTTTGTTTAATGTCTCCAACATTTGTACTATATCTTTGTCCTTAATAGGTGTTTCCTTAGTTAATCAACCCACAGGTATGAATTTTGAACCAATTATGTGCCAGACACTGTGCTAAGTTTTTAGACCATATTTGAAGATTTCATCTCAATACTATAGAATTGTTCTACTCCCTTTCCCCATGTCCCTGTCTCCCTACATAAGTAGAACACCTTGCAGATAGTCTTCTTATGAAGTAGGTCTTCCCAGGGCATTATGGCTAAAACCTATCCATCATTTAAGTTGCCAAACTTGCATCAAAGAGCCTCTGAATACTTAGCTAGGTTGGCTCACAACACATTAACATAATTCTTCACTAGGTTTATTTCTTGACATCTTTCTAGAGGTCATCAGACCCAGGGGCATGACTTCAGTAGCTCTTTGGAAGAAAACTATTCCAGGGATTGTGCTGTACCAATATGGCCTTCCAGAATCTGTGGTCCCTACTCCCAACACCAAGCTAAGGCATGGTTTGAAAGACTACAATGGAAATCCACTATGAATGATCAAGAATCATTTTCAAAGTCACATTTTAGTCTTTTGCAACCATTAAAATTCAACTTCTCTTTAATTCTCACAAGGATATGAGTTAGACATCCTTTGGGCAAGGGTTCTTTCAAACTTGTGAACCCTGGAAAAAATATATAGTTATCCCTTCCATGTTGTAGGGGTTAGGGATGTGGTGCCTCCACAATCTGGAAAATCCAAATAAAATTTTTTGGCCCTCCCTTCATACCAGAGAAGTCTGAATTATTGTGGTGTTAAGATAAAATACATTGATATTATACAATACCATACACACATCTTATGCATTTCTGAGTTTCTAAACTTTTTCTGTGTTGTCTTCATGCATATTTAGGCTCAGGGTTGGCTTTCATATGTTGTGTGTGGCTTCTACAAAACTCCCCCCAAAATCCCATTTGATTTCTTATACTGACTCATGTCAAAACAGCAAAGGGGAAAGTCAAGATGTGGAAGGAACAATTATAGATATCACTCTTATACATTTTCCAGCTGATACCCCAAGGCTCTCACACTAATCCCTGCCCCCAAAACTCTCAGCTAAGAACCTCAACTCATATACTTCACTGAAAAAAATTGAGGCTATCTGCTCAGAATTCTTTCTCTCCAGCTAGGTGGCATATGCTAGACCTATAGTTAGTAAGATATGAACTCAAATCTAACCTCAGGTACTACTCTGTGTAACCCCATTTCTTATGTCAGGCAGCTAAATGGCACAGAGTGCTGAGCTTAGAATCAGGAAGACCAGAGTTCAAATTTAACCTGAGATGCTTACTAGCTGTGTGACCCTGGATAAGTCATTTGACCTGTTTGCCTCAGTTTCCTCAACTGTAAAATGGGGGTGATAATAGCCTCTGTTTCCCAGGATTTTTGTGAGGATAAAATAAGATAATATTTATCAAAGCACAACGCCTGCCATGCAATAGACATTATATAAATGCTTATACTTCTCCCCTTCCCTCCTCCCTTCTTCCTCTTCTCGTATCACTCAAATGTGTTCCCCTGCTATTTCATTATACCTCTTCAAATACTGAAGTGGAAAGGCCCTTAAAGGTCACCTATTCCAACCTCACACCTGGTGATAATAGACAGCATCGTTATTTATCATCCTGGCTCTATTGCAAGTGGTCTGTGAACTCAAAAGTGAAAACCATATTTCAGTATAAATGGTTTCTTGGTAATCAGGTTCAACATTTTTTGTTTGTTTTCTTTGTAATGGTTTCCATGTACTTAATTTTATGGACTTAAAATGTTATTCTGAAAAGTGGTCCATAAGTTTTATCGGATGGACCAAGGAATTTGACAGAAAAGATTAAGAACTTCATATTTTATTTGGACCCTTTAAAATGATGGAGAACTCACTACCTACCAACTGAGGCGAACTTTTTGTTCAAGTTTCTCTATATCTATCTCTATAAATACACACACACACACACATAATCAGACTATCACCTCAATATATATGTGTGCATATATCTATATCTATGTGAGTATATTATATATGTATGAGAGTGTATACAATATCCAATGGCAGCTACAAATAGTGCAGTGACTTGGGTTCAAATCCAATCTCAGACACTTACTACCTGAGTGACCCTAGGTGAATCACTTAATCCTGTTTACCTCAGTTTCCTCATCTGTAAAATTTGCTGGAGAAGGACATGGCAAACCTCTCGAGTATCTCTACCAAGAAAACCCCAAATGGGAACATGGAGAATTAGGCGCAACCAAAACAACTGAACAACAACAACATATAAAATCTTATTGTTTTTGGAAAATCTGACGCACTTCTAATTTCTAATAAAACAAGTAATGTTTAGGGATAAATACAAAGGAGGTAAATTAGGGAGTGTTTTGTAAGCTAAAGAACACTGGAAATGTGGTTCAGTAACTTACTTGACTACTGATGAGCTGTGTGATCACGGTCAAATTATCTCATCTCACAAGACCTCAGTTTACTTATCTAGAAAGAAGAGCGTGGGAGTAAGCTAAATGATTTATAAGCTTCCTTCTGTTCCCTGCTGCCAATCCCTAACTTTTTTTTTTCTTGCAGAACTTTCCATCACCTCCACATGTCAGATACAACTTGACCCCCCCAGACTCATTGTTTGTTCCTGAGAAAAATCCTCTGGGAAACCTCTTTAATATGCTACAGGCTGACCTGGCCCCCAAAAGACCAAGATATCTCCTGAAAGATATCAAATATGGGCCAGATGCATCCTCCATCTCACCTGTTCATCACCTAGAAGACCATCCTGAGTGCATCACCCTGGGATATCTATATTATATCTCTCCCCACAAGAAATGAGCAAATATCCCCAACAGACTCAGGAATGTGACTCCAGTAACTGTTTGGAGGAAAGTACTGATGATGAGTCCTGTATAGACATGGAGAGCACAGAAAATTAAAGCAAAGAAGGGGTCTAGGATTGCTTCTGGCGTAGTCTTCTTGTTAGAAGCTTCCTCTTCAGACTAGAATCTCAGAGCAGTTACTCTCATGACTTGGAGGTTTGGTCCCTCAGTTCCCCTTTTAGAGTCCTGTTCTCTCTTACCTGCAGGATCACATTTAAAATATACCATTTAGTACCACCATTTTTCCTTGGGCTTTTGTCATTATTTTCACTGGCACAATAGCAGACATTTCTAAGACTGCTAGTACAAATACAAGTACCATAAGTGTTTTAAGTATACCCTTTATTTTTTGAAAAACAATTGGAAACCAACCACATACAGTTATTCCTTCCACTTCATAGGGATTATGGATGCAATGCCCCCATGATCTGAAAAATCAGGATAAAATTTTGTAGCTCTCCCTTGATATCAGAAAAGCCTAAATTATGGTATTAAAATATAAGATATGTTGATATTGAACAACATTATGCATATATTTTATGCATTTCAAATTTTCTCAACTTCTATGTTATCTACCGGTCTTTGTGCGTTGTCTGCAGCTTCTGTGAAACAACTTCGAAAATTTCCATTTATTTTTTTATGTAAACCCATGATATATCAAAAAAGCAATGTAGAAAGTCCCAACATGGAAGGAATAAACTATATCTCAAGAGGAAATAGTCTTTTATTACCCTTTTCGGTATAAGATTTATTACTCAATTAAGAATTAAAGCAGTTTGATATCTTTTCTGATATCTTTGGTACCAGCCTTCCTTATTTTATCTTTATATCTTTGGAGGAAGAAGCCTTATGTGGACAAAAAGAATATGAGACTGTAAGGATCTGGTTTTACAAATACATACATAACCACTAAACCAATAAGCAAAGGAATAACATTCTAATGAAGGATTTGTTCTAGTTGTCTAGTTGAGCCAAGTAATGTTCACCAATTTAGAAAAGCAGAAATACCAATAGCAGGGTCCTTTATTCCTGTATCCTCATCATAGAAGACTTAGTGATGCCAGGTGATCTGTAACAGTAAGATCAATGCAAAACTTGTGGTTCTCTTACAATTGTCAGAGAAATTTGCTATGGAAGGAGGAGGGTCATGATTATAACAACATTAGGACCATTCCATCAAGCTGAAGTCTAAAGGCACAAACCAATTTATCATCAGTGTAACAGGATCAAACTCCTTTAGCTCTGTTTGATTTCAGGTAACAGTTATAAATTCCTTTTGGAAGAGCTAATTATGCAATAGAGTTCCATATTAGTTAACGGGTCTCATAGTCGGGTTCACAATCTGAGATATGGGAGACCTTTATGTTCAGAAAGGAAAAAAGCACATGGGTGAAAATGAGTCTAAAGGGCCCTATCATTACCTTCATAAGGCCATCTTTTCAACCTTATTAGCTGTCTCGGTTCCCCTGCACAGCTTAGTAAGTGGAGGTAATACTCTCTGTGAGCATCTTTTGGCATTATCCCTTGAACAATGGAGCACTGCTCTGTCCAATAAATCAGAGTTGTAACCTGGGGTGTCCAAGCATGCCCAGTTTTCTATCAGATGGGTTGGAATAGACCTCTTTAACTGGAAAGCTGCACCTTTAAAACTAGCAAGACTGAACTGTTTAATCTCTTAGGTCATGCTCATTTCCACTGTCCTTTAAATACTATCTTTTCAGCACTCAAGTATGGAACTAGCCCTTGCTGATCTTTGCCTAAGAACTGCAAAGAGTTTTGGCCCAGGGAAAGAAAGTAATCCAGGTCCCCTGAGCCCACTGATATGGATGGGACTCTCTTCTCACTGACGTAGATAAGTAACTTTTGCCTTTGTTTAAGATGGAGTGCAGTTGGTGGAGCCTGAAAAGAGAACAAATGCCTCAGTCTCACCAGTTTTAAAAACCTAGGCAATCAATCAAAGGAAGCTATCACTACCTGAGTGGCAAGGGACATTGGTTGCTCCAAGTTAGAACTGAGCCTGCCTGGAGAGTTCAGGTTAGTACTCAGAGCAAATCAAAGCAGAGTTCCAAGAGAATCCACATCACATAGCAAGTTATATTACTTGTATCTTTGGGCAGCTAGGTAGTGCAATGGATAGTGTTGGACCTAGAGTCAGGAAAATATGGGTTCAAATCCAGTCTTAAATAATTAGGGGCTGATTTTTGACTCTGGACAAGTTACTTACCCTTTGTTTGCTTCAGTTTACTGGACTGCAAAATGGGTATAATAGCACTCTACTTTCCAAGATTGGAAACGAGATTGTTGTATCATATAAGATACTATTTGTAAAGCTGCTAGAGCAACATATAATTGTATTAGTAAGTTCATGATAAATGGTTATTAGTAAAATATTTATCTTCAGTATTTATTAAGGACATATAACACTTTTTCAAGTTTTGTTTTTTCCCCTAAGTTTAAGACTTTTCAATTCAGAATAAATTATTAGAAATTTTAAAAATAATTACATCAGGGATTTTACACATTAAATGGATACATGATAGTTTGCTCAAAACCCAGTAACTTACTGGTTATTTTAACCCAGATATTTTAATATGCTGCATATCAAGAGACAAAAAAATCTTTTAGACTGGAATCTGGAGCTCTAAAGCTGTCTCAAAGATGTAATTATGAGATGTATAAATTGGGGTACAATTGATCCAGTTAATTTCCATAGATTTTACAATCAGTAATCAATTGATCATATAGATTATTTCTGTACTATAAACAAATTGCTAAACAATTTCCTCTTTGGCCTTTCATGTTTGTTAGTGTGTGTATGAGTATGTAAGTATGTGGAAGGGGGTCTTAGTTTCTCAGTAAACTAATTTACTACATTAGAATTTACAAGGCTCACATGATTCACAAACTTTCTTGCAATGTACTTCATAAAGCCACTACATTTTATGACTTTGTCGGGGCTAAAAATCTAAAAGATCAATCAGAGCTTCACAGAATTTTATAGAAGAGACTTCTGAGGTCTTTCATACTTTTCCCAAATACAAAGTGATTATTATTCTACAAAACAGGATATAATTATTCAAATATGTAAGACAGTCTTTTAATCAGAATACCGCTGTCTTGTAGACAGAAGTCTCCAAGTGGTGGTTCAAATTCATAATTTTACAGCATTCAGATTAAAAAAAATAAGCTAACCATTTAATGCTGGGGTCGGCCAAATGCAATCCAACTTCAGTTTTTATACTGCATTTGAACTATGAATGGTTTTTATTTTTTTAAATTCAATAAAATGATCCAAAATTTTTGAATGATTCCTAGTTCATGAATTGTACAAAAACAGGTTTTAGACTTCATTTGGTCCATGAACCAACTCTTGTTCTAATAATGCATTACATTACAGGTATTATTTCACAAATTAATAGCATTTTTATGCAATGATTTCCAATACTGGGACATTTTTGCTCCTTCTTGTGTGCTCTTCCCAGAGGTATCCGGAGAGGGTGAAGGACACATTTATCCATAATGTTTCAGTCATGACCTGACCAAAGACACTGGGAAAGGATTTCCTTCCTTTGCCTTCTCTTTTACCCTGTGGCTCCAAGTGAAGGGCTTGGGGTGTTTCTACTTGGTCTGCTTAGTTTATCCTCAGTTTTTAGACCTTGCATCACTGATCCATGGTGACCTTGGAGCCACAGGCTGGATACTGTAGCCAGTCACTAAAGAAGGGAAGTCTGGAGAAATCAGCATGCCTAGAACTCAAGACCAAAAAAGGAATTGGATTTGGATTGGGATTATGCTATATAAAAACCAAGCTCATCTGTGAATGTAATCTCTCTCTCCTCTCCAGAGTGTGAGGTGGTGTATTGAGGAATTGTGTCTCATGCATTGGGGGGCATGTTTGTATATTTGTGATTATAATTTTGAAATAAATATTCCTTTGTAACAGCCACCATCAAGTACTCTTTCTGGTACTGGAAAACTGTGTGTGTGTGTGTGTGTGTGTGTGTGAAATTGAACATATCTGTTTTCTGGCTGTGGATAGTCACTTTTACACCTCACAAACCATTACGTGTCCTTGATTGGAACTAAAACATCAAGTTTTATCCTCTCTCATTTCACCAAGATAAAACACTTTCAATCTGGTTTCTTAAGAGCTTGTCAATATGTGGTTTATTTTAATTCCCTTTAGGTGACTTAACTTCTAATTTACTTAGGCAGTTAAGTTCTACTAAATCATTCACAGGACACCATAGTGATACGGTAAACTACTCTTAAAAACTGAAATTTTTCTTACTTACAAATTATTTGCCTATTGAATTAAATCATCCCCCTTTATTTCAAAGCTGGAGTAAAGAGGAATAACTGTATTAGGTGAATCTAATGTACCAGGTAAGGCTTCAAAACTTCATATTGCAAAATCACTTACTTCCCTTCACTTTGGGAATCATTGGAGACTAAATTTTTAACTTCTTTTAGTTTTAAGGATGGAGTATTCTTTAAGTGAAATCAACCTCTCCTACACTAAAACAATGAATATTTCCTTCTAACATGAAGAGAGAGATAAAGAGGTCTGGGTGCTATTGGTATGCAAATTTCACAAAATTTCTATTTTTAACACTCCTAAGGAGCTCTACCCTATCCCCAGCCCCATCCCCCAAAATCTAGGATATTCAATCACATATTTAAATTAATTCAAGGCACACTATCCACATAATTTAGAAATATATATTAAACAGATTACACAGTCTCTAGTTTCCAACGCACACATTTCCATAAATGGTGGAAAGATTATCTTCCCTTTTTCCTCTCAGTCTCTATTTTTCTGTCTCTGTTTTTCTGGCTGTCTTTGTCCCCTGCTTTTCCAGCTAGGCTAAAATTAGATACAAGGAGATGAGATTATATCCTTTGAAAACTTTGAAACTTTTGGTGGGAAAGTTTTTAGGCTTTTCATTCCTTTTCTTTGACTAATCAAATCATAGATAAGAGGTCAGTTGCACTTACTAGGACACAAAATACAATTTTGAGAATATATACTCTCCATGATACATAAGAAACACAAATAAACGGCAACTCACTTTTTAAAAGTCTCTGGCCACAAAAATCTTTTCTGAGCTCCATTTTCAGAGGGCTATGTAGAACACTGGAAAGATTGCTGAGGCAGGGAAACCCAAGTTCAAATCCAGACACTTATTACCCAGGTGATCCTGGATAAATCACTTAACCTCAGTTTGACTCATCTTCCTCAACTGCAACATGAGGATAATAACAACACATGTTTGTTTCTTTATTTTCAAAACATATTTCCTAAGATTATTGTATTTTTTTCTTCCTTTTCTTGTATAAAAACAAGCTCTGTAAGTCACACTTTTGTCACGATTACTAAGGAATTCGCTGACCAGACTGAAAGGTAGCCTGTCAACTGTTAGAATTAAATCATTATCTACTAGCAAATTTTGTGCCTCAGGTTGTTTTCTATTTCAGATTACTCATTTTAACAGCTGAAACCTGCTTTGTCAGAGATAGTTCAGCACTTGAGAAGCAGCCAAGGAAAGTATGGGAGAGAGGAGGTATTAGACTAACTACGAAACTGAAGGTCTACAGAGCTGTTGTGCTGATCTCATTATTATATGCCTGTGAAACTGGACAGTCTGTCCATTCCCTATAGGAAACTGAATCACTTTCACTTGAATTGACTTAGGAAGATTCTGAAGGTCATCTGACAAGATAATGTACTGGACACTGAGGTCCTTTCTCAAATTAGACTGCCAAGCATTCCCACTCTACTGCAGAGAGCAAAACTCTGATAGGTGACCATGTTGTTCTAATGCCAAAAGAATGTTTGCATAAAAGACTGTTTTATGTAAAAGTCATGCAAAGAAGGTGTTCACATGGTGGTCAGAGGAAGTGTTACAAAGACATTCCAAAGGTCTCTTAGAAGAACTTTGTAATCAATTGTGAAACATGGGAGACACCATCATAGCACCACCCAGTATGGCATGTCCACATCAAAGAATGTACTGTGCTGTGTGAACAAAGAAGAATTGAAGTAGCTCAAAACAACGGAGAGATGTGCAAAGTTAGAGCCATCTCCGCCCCAGATACTAACATGGACTATTTGTGCCTGACCTGTGGTGGAGCCTTCTGGGTCCGTTGGACTGATCATCCATGGTCAGACATACCTTGACCCTGACATAGTGACATCACTTTGGTTCACTTTGAGCACAAAATACTAAAAATAACCAAGTATGGGAACTAAATATTGGAATAAAGAAATATATAGTTTTGATGAATGAAGAAATCATAAAGGAAAGGCATGAGATGTTTTGGCAGTGACACGTCATACCCAGTGTAGCCTCAAGCACTCAAAATAACAAGTTCACTCTCCTTCACTTGGCTGAAAAGTCTCATATCCTTCAGTTCAGTCCAGATTGCAATTGCTCTGTCTTATGAATGCATTTCATGTTTTATCTAGAGAAGACTTATTTTCAGCTCCTCAGGAAATAAACCAGATCTTCTACAATCCTGCATAAATCCCCCAAATCCCCAGAATACACTGTCCTTACCAGCTTCTCACAAATTCTTCACACAGTTTGCTTTATAACATATCACTTCTATCAGTTCTGAGAAGGCAGAAATTTCACATTTCCTCTCTTTCTGTGCCACAGGTCCTCTGACCTCACAGATAAAACACACACTTTGTCTTAGATTCCATTGGGAGGCACATTCCATAGTAAGACTTTTCTCAACTTTATTCCATCTGACCACATCAAACCATTTCCTCAATATTCCACTGGGCTCTTAAGGACTATAGTTTCAAGTGTTGACTCTGACACTCAGCAGGGGTATGACCTTTGGGTAAATCCCCTTTTTCTGCTTCTGTTTCCTGCTCTCTCTTGATGAAGGTCTTACTGCTTGAATTCTGGAGTCTCTTTCAGCTCTAAATCCCGTGACTTTTGATGGTTTAGGAGTTGGTGACATTCAAGGATGTGGCTGTGGACTTCACCCCAGAGCAGTGGGGCCTCTTGGACCATCCTGAGAAGGAGTTGTACAAGGAGGTTATGCTGGGGAATGCTGAGAACCTGCTCTCTCTGCGTAAGGACACTTCCCTTAGCCACTCTCAGTCTATAATGAAAGAGAGTATCTCCATACCTGAGTGTGCTGGCTTTGGAACATTTATCACTTACCAAAAAGGGAAAAGTGCTGATCTCCTGTGTCCTAGAGACAGGGTCCTCCTGCTACCTGGGTTTCCTATAAAAAGTCAGCACATTGCATGAAGAGAACATGGGATGTTTCCTGGTTGCTCCTGAAGATGTCTCTTATCAATTGTAGGGAACTTGTTGAAGCATGTCAGGTGTGGAAGTAATCCCCCATCAGGTAGTCCAGCCTCTCCCTGGACATGGATTGTGTCTCCCCAATGTCTGCACGCTGCTCTGATGGCTTTGCCCTGTATCCTCTTAATCTTTGGGAAGGGCCAAGTTTTTAGGACATTCTTCTTTGGGAGAATCCTCAGCTTGTAGCTCCCAGCTCCTAGCTTTGCCTAGTAGCCCATGTTTGTCCTTCCTCTTCATTTACATTGCCCCCAATTCCAGCCCAGATGGTCAAAAGCAAGGGAATAGGCATTTCTGTTCCGCTGCTGTTCCCCAGCTGTTGTGTCAAGTGCTTTCTTTACAATATGATGTCATTAGGTGATATTATTATCCCCGTTTCATATTCGAGAAAACGGAAGTAAACAGAGGGTACATGACTTGTCCAGGAGCACACAGTTACTAACTGTCTAAGACTGGATTTAAACCCTGGCCTTCCTGACTCCTGACCCAGGTCTCTCCACTGTTCTTCCAGCTGCTTCTATTTTCTTCTTTTATGTTAATTTCATTTATTTTCAGTGTTCTACAATCACTACCATACAACTGAGATTATTTTTTCCCCTCCTTCCCTGTACATCCCCATCCCTGCCCGAGACAGCATAAATTTTACATAACTTCTATACATACATTCCTATTAAATACATTTTCACTGTAGTCATGTTGTGTAGAAGAATTAAAATGACTGGGAGAAATCATATAACAAACCATAACATGAAACAAAAGAAAAAGATGTGGTACATTTTGTTACTGAATTCCAGAGTTCTTTCTCTGGGTATGGAGGGCGTTTTGCCTTAAAAGACCATTGGGAATTTTTTTTAAGTCCTTGCATTTCACTGAAGTTCTGCGTCTACCAGAAAAATCCCTTGTTCACTCTGGTCGTTGCTGTGCACAAAGTTCTCCTGGTTCTTCTCCTTTCACTCAGCATCAGGTCATATAAGTCCTTCCAGGCCTCCCTGAAGTCTTCCTGTTCATCACTTCTTATAGCACAATAGTATTCCGTTACATTCATGTACCATAATTTGTGCCTCAATTTCTTGATGACAGAAGCTATGCAATGGTTCCATCCTCCTGTGAAGAAAGGGCACCAAGACCAAATTTTCTGACTTTAAAATGGCTCAATGTTGTCACCACCTTTCCAGAATGCTCCCCAAATCTGTGCTATGGAACCTTTGCTTGAGGACTTCTGGGCACCATCCTGGGACCTTGCTTACAGGCCTCTATCACTGGTAGAAATAGCAGACTGGTCCAGAATCAGAATCTGACTAACTGAGGGTCACTGAGTTCCCCAACAGGAGAAGGTCACCAGCAGAGGCAAAGACTCCCTGAATGAACAGAACCGAGGTTTCTATGGGTTTCAGGTAGAGAGAATCAGGGGAGGGGCCAGGGTCAAAGCTGACTCATCAAGGCCCCTTTTGCTGCAGCTCAAGGCTGATCTGGCACAACCTATTCTGGGTTACTTGCATTACAAGCATTAATGGGAGAATAAGCCAGATCTGTGTGAACAGGATCGAGTGATTCTGTAGCTTTGCATGCATACTGTTTTCCCTAAAGGGAAATAAATTACAAGGTTTTCTCCATCCTCATCCCTGAATCCCCATGCCCAGGGCTGCCAGTTCCCAGAAAAGATTTGATCTCTTATTTGGAGGGAAGGGAAACACCATGGCTGCTGGAGCAAGAAGGCCTCAGGAGCTGCTACTCAGGTGAGTGAGGGGAAAGCAGGTATGAGAGGTGTAGTTACAAGAGGCTTCTGTGTGTGGTTTGGAAGACCTGACTTGGAATTCTTTTTCAGATACTTTTTACAAGTGGAATCCTGGACAAGTTACTGAACCACTGAGCCTCAGTTTCCCCCTCTGTAAAATAAGTGAGTTGGACCCCATGGCCTTGAAGGTCTCTTCCAGTAATAAATCTCTGATCCCACGAAATGTCATTGTTTGGAGTTTGGGGGCAGGAACTCCCCTGAAACTGCAAAAAGGGTTAGACTTTGCATTTTGGGTTCTTTTGTGGACCTTCTTCAACACATTGAGCATTTATCAAGTGCCTGCTGTGTTCCAGACCCTCTGCTAAGCACCAGGGAAGTAAAGGGATACAAGGGACATCCCCTGCTGTGCTGAAGCTCATCATTGGTGGTGTAGGGTAGGGTGTGGGGGTGCTGACAACATGCCAACCACATTGTAGAAACCTGTTTTGAACAGGACAAATTAGAGCTCATTGAGAGAGGGAAGGCCCTAAAGTAAAGGACTGGAAAGGCTCATTGTGGAAGGTGGGCAATACCAGGCAAGCCAGGTTGAGTATTGTATGCATGGGGAGATGGTGACACCAGTTGTAAATGGGTGTGTCCACTTTGTAGATATGAAGTGGAAGACATAGGGAAGTACTTCTTAGGTTGAAAGGTTGAGGATTAGAGAGAAATGGTTTTGTTTTGGCAATATGGAAGGAGTCATTAGGGTAGGGGAGAATGAAGAGTAGTGAAATAATGGGTATGGTGGAGAGGCAGTATACTGAGAAAGATGACATGCTGGAATGGGCTGATTTACACAGGAAAAGGAGTTTGCCCAAGTGCCAATGTTTTCCATGAAAAATGAGGCAAATTTCTCTTGAGTGAGTTCAGAGTAGACAGTGGGAGCAAGAAATAAGGGAGGGTTGGGGAAGAATGAAAAGAATTAGAGAAGTTGCTGGAGCTAATGGGATAGTGAATCAGTTATGTTGCTGTTCAGACATTTCAGCTGTTTGAGACTATTCATGTTCCTTTCTGGGATCTTCTTGGCAGAGATGCTAGAGGTGTTGGACATTTCCTTTTCAGACTCATTTTACAGATGGGGAAACTGAGGTAAACAAGCCTAAGTGACTTGCCCGGGGTCACACAGTTAGTAAGTTTCTGAGGTTGGGTTTGAACTAGAGTGTTCCTGACCACTACTCTATGCACTGAACCACCTAGCTGCCCCAAGAGAATCAGGTAGAGACATGTCAAAGGATAGCCTTGCCACAGGGAAGACCACACTGAGATTACATAGCCTAAATGTGTAGTGGACCCAGAGAGCCTGCTTTTGTGATTTTCTCTCTATTCAGTAACACCTAAGTAGTAGCAAAGGCTTCTGCCTTACTTAGAATTAATCCAAGGCTCTGCTTTACATAAATCATCCCCTGATGTCTGAGGCTCAATCTTTGGCATGTTCTTGGAGAATCATTGGCCAGAATCATTGAGTTGACAGCCACTCTTAGTCTGGGGAAGTGGGAGGGAGAAACTCCTAAGTGTCCCATAGTACGAGTAGCTTCAGGAGCCAGAAAAATGTGTTTGTGACCTTCACTATGAGTCTGGTTAGGTCACAGCAGGGTTAGAACTAGACAGTGGTCACTCACTATAGGAGATAAGGTGCAGGAAAGAGCCAGAAACAGGGCTGAGACCAGAACCTCTTTTTGCCAGCTAAGACAGAGACCATAGCACAGGGCCTGAGGTAGAATCTGGGGCCTAGTGTCAGCTCTGGGCCCAGTCAATTAGTCACTCAGCAGGGATTGAGCACCTCCAGTTTTCTTGGCACGTCACTAAGCTTTTGGAAGGGAAAAGACATTTCCTGATATCAGTAAACTCCCAGTCTGGCACCTAAACATAGAGATGGTTTGAGAGGAAGCAACATATTGGGAGCATTGGTTTTAGCTGATCCTGGGAAAAGAGTATTTGAGAATGGAAAGAAATGTTCAATGGGATATAAGGGAGTACAAGGAGTGAGGCTCCTAAATGGTTTAAGAAGAGGAGAATTAGGGAGAAAAGTCTCAAAATCAAACAAAAAATGACAAAACTTTTAAGTCCAGCTCAGACATATTGTGGATTCTGTTCCAGAGCACCACAATAAAGTGAATATCACAATCAATGAATCACCTGAATTTTATGGTTTCTCATTGTACATAAAAGTTACATTTATAACATGCTATTGTATATTATATGTGTAGTACTATTATGTCCAAAAGAAAATACATACTTTAAACATATTTTATTGTTACAAAAAAAAGGAAACTGTTGGCCGAGCCTTCAGTGACTCATAATGTTCTTGCTGGTAGAGGCTCTGGCCCAATGTTGATGGCTGCTGATTGCTCAGGGGGATGGTTGCTCCAGGTTGGCAGTGGCTATAGCAATTTCTCAAAAGAAAGCAATAGAGAAGTTTGCCACACAGATTGATGCTTCTTTTCCCTTGAACTTAAGGTTATTGTAGGATCTCATTGTAGGATTATTAATTGGCCTGATTACAATATGTCTCCTGGAATAGGAAAATCCAAAAAGAGGGGAGAACAAGTTACCTTGCAATAATAAAATATATTTTGAAGAAAACAAAACAAAAGAAAGTGGAATAGAGAAAGGCCATCTACTACCATGGACAGAGCATGCCCACTTGCAGGGTTGGAGTTCCAGTGTCAGTTGCTGAGTTCTTGGGCAGGTCACTCAACAATTATGAACTCATGGTATGTGCTATGAATGTATTGGGAATACCGGATCTGCCTGTGTCATGGGTATTTGTGAAGATCCAGTGTGATGCTGTGTGAAGCATTTTTTAAATCAAATTGTCCAGCAGATGTGAGCTAATGGCATTTTCAAGTGATGGATTTTATCCATTGAACTTTGAAGCCTTTTCTCTTGGTCTGGTACAGTAGAATGTAGATAACCTAGTTTACTTTATCCCCAAGGGAGGAAGGGATTATAATTATAATTATGTGGGTACATGTGTCTCTTCATATGTTTCATTTTTTCTTGCAGGAGAGATTAGACCTGAAATGACAGATGGTACTGCAAAATTAAGCACTTCTTTGAAAGAAATTCATAAGGAGAGGGATGGTCCTTGTGACTTCACTTGGAGAAAAATCTGTGCTGCATTTCACAGAATCCACACAGGAGAGAAATATTACGATTGTCATCACTGTGGGAAGGTTTGTAGAAGTGCCTCTGATCTTGTTGCACATCAGAGAATCAACACAGGAGAGAAGCCCTATGAATGTGCTCAGTGTGGAAAGGCTTTCAGAACAAACTCTCGACTTAATATACATCAGAAAATCCACACTGGAAAGAAACTATATGAATGTGATCAAAGTGGACAGGCTTTTAGAAGTACCTCTGCACTAGCTGGACATAAGAGAATCCACACAGGAGAGAAACCTTATGAATGTGATCAATGCGGAAAGGCTTTTAGAAGAAGCTATGGTCTTACTTCACATTAGGGAATCCACACTGGACAGAAACGATATGAATGTAATCAGTGTGGAAAGGCCTGTAGTTGTAGCTCCAGTCTTGGTATACATCAGAGCATCCACACTGGAGAGAAATTTTATGACTGTGATAAATGTTTAAAGGCTTTTACACAGAGCTCCAACCTTACTCAACATCAGAGAATCCACACTGGAGAGAAACCTTATGAATGTGATCAATGTGGAAAGGCTTTCAGAAGAAGCTATGATCTTACTTTACATCAGAGAATCCACACAGGGGAGAAACCTTATGTATGTAATCAGTGCAATCAGGCTTTCAGACTGAAATCCAAACTCATTCTACATCAGAGTCCACACTGGGGAGAAACTTTTTGACTGTCATCAATCCCCAAAGGCTTTTAAAAGTACCTCTGATCTTTCTACTCATCAGGAAATCCACACTGGAGAGAAAACTAAAGTGATATAGTTTTTTTATATACTCACCTTACTAAACAAATCTGGTGAAAGAAAAGTCCAAGAAACATAATCTCTAGGTAAACATTTCATTACTTATGGCTAGTGAGTATTTAATAAAACAATGGTCATTTAGGTCACTCTTATAAACCAAAGATTAATCATGGAGGCCTCTCAACACTTATTTGCCCTTAGATATGTGGGTGTTACCAGGAGGCATAAATCAACTGTGACTGGTTAAAAATTAATGAAAGAACGAGTCTTATAATGAGAGGTAAGCTTATTCTGCTGAGGTGCTGGGGGCCATGACTCATCAGTACATCTTGGACAAAGAGACTGTATCAGTAAGCAGCCCAAAATACACAGGGAGACTTGATATCACAGATTCATGGATCTGCATTCATAAAAGGAAATACAACTTTTGAGGGGTTAACAATCACTTTAATCAGGCATGTGTATCATTCCTTTAACCAAGTACGTGTATCATTCACCTACTGCATGGGAGTCAGAACCCTGAACTTCAAAGAAAATACAGAGAAATTAAAAGTCAACAGACATGTCTTCCTCTACCTGAATTCAACAGACAGTTGAACCCCAACTATCTGGCCATTGTTAGCAGAGAGGGAATCAGACATTTGGGTTCTTGAAGCCAGTGGGGCTCCTTAGTACCTTCCCACTGCCCTCATCTGGCTAAACCAATACTTCCAGTCAGCTACAAAGTAATCAACAGACATGACTTCCTCTGCCTGACCATATAGCAACAGATAGCAAAGCTGTCTGACCATAGTTACCAGTAAGGCAAGCATAACATCTGTGTTCTCAAAACTGAGGGCTCCTTGGCAGCTTCCCAGAGTCCTCATCTGGCCAAACAAACACTCTTACAAAAACTAAGTCCCAAAGTAAAACCTCACTCTCAGTGTATTTATAACACTTTTTAGAGCCAGAAGACATCACATCCCTTGAGAATCAGTGTCTCCTTAACAAAAGGAATAGACCTTCTTACAAATATTCCCAGGCCAGACAATGGGTGCTAAAGATCCTCCTAAGTAACATTCAAATACATGCATTATGCTTCTTGATTATTTTAAAACAAAAACAGCAAAAGATCCTATTTTACTTGCCATTAAAGAGACTTACCTCTATCCAGATTACCCATGCCTAGGGCAATCTAGCCAAAAGGGTGGATCCACTTCCATTCAGACCTATGTGACTAAAATGCAATGCACCAGAATTCACCTAGACTAAAATCTCTTTCCCTTTTGGTCACATCTAAACTTTCCCAGTTGAGTAGATCTTGCCCAAGATTTCTTCTTATTATCAGCCTTGCCCTTCAAGTACTGACACTATCACCTGCAGTGGCTGCTTTCTGAATGAGGAAATAGAAAGTGGGTGGAGGGAAGCTTAGTCCTAAATCAATAAGTGAGTTAATATGAGAGAAATCATCATTTCTTTCACATCAGAGGACATGCCTCATTAATATAATCAATTTCAAAGAGCATTCAGGCTAACATCATCCCTTATTTCTCTTCAGAAAATTCACATGAGATTGAAATCATTCCTGTACTGAATGTGCAAAGACATCAGATGGGCTATAGAGCTTATTAGACATCAGGAATTTTACCTGTTGAATAAACATCTGAACTCAGTTGGGAAGGTCTGTAGCCAGAAATCATCTCTTTTCCTCAAGGATTCATATTGGAAAGAAGGCTTATGAATGTGCTCAATGAGGATGTGCCTTTTCTTGGAAGATGGAAGTCATTAGACCCCACAATATTCACACTGGAAGGAAATCTTATAAATGCAATCACTGAGGGATGGCCTTCACCTGGAGCTCATATGTGTGTGTACTTTGGAGAAATCTTCCTGGAGATAAAATTAATGGAACTACTTAATGAGGGAAGGCATCTCCTCTTTTGAACTGGATAATTAGACTTTTAGAGAATGGGGTTATAATGCTTAAAAACTGTTAAATGTTAAATCGAATATATTTGTCTTTTAAAAAGATAATAATAATAAATTTACTGTTTGGGAAAAGTAGAAAAGGTTTGTAAATTCTCCTTCTCTAGGAAATTCTTTGGGGACTAACCAAATGTTTTCCCATATTCTCTTTGGGCAAGGTCACCAAATCTTATCAATCCTGGAGAAGAAGATAATTAAAGAAAAGGTTGTTCCCTTCTAAAGTAATGAAGTGATTGACTGAGTGATTAAGACCTCATAACCACTAAGAAGCAAAGTACCCTTTGGAGAGGAGGAGCTTGCAAATTTGTTATATCCAGGTTTTATGAGAATTTGTCTGGCCACTCATTATTGAAATTATGAAATTCCCCCTAGAGTCATATGTATGGCATTTACTACACATTTGAACCAACTAATTCTTAACAGACTCCAGTTTTGATTCAAAATGGGACCCCTTCCTTGGGTAAAGTTGATGTCAGATCTTGGAATGAAGAGCATAGGAGCATGATTTCAATCCTTATTATCTGGGGACTTGTAGTGCCAATGCAATACCCACAGCAGCCACTACGTATATGCATGCATATTTCCAAGGGAAATTCACAAAATATAGACTCTCTTCATCAAAAACAAAACAACGTTATTTATTCAGATACCAGAAAGCAAATTCCACCATGATAATAGCAAAGTTTGTACACATTACCAATAAAGGGAGTACAGTAATCCCCAAGTCTTCCCTCTGTCAGGCCTCCCCACAAGCAAGCTCCCCTTAGCAAAATTACTCCCTCTCTCACTCATGCTAACTGGTCTGCCTCAGCTCTGCTACAGTCTCTCGGCTCTGCCCTTCCTGCTCTACCTGTTCAGCAAGCTCCTCCCACTATTGGCTCCATGTGACTCAGACTGTGGGCTGGGCCAGAGCTCAAAGCAGGTCACTGTATTGCTAATATATTTTTAATGGAATAGGAACATCTTTCCCATCCATTCATAGGCCTAGGTGACCTGCCTAAGTCACATGGAAGCCTAAGTCACATGAGTTTAAGTCACATGTGGTGGGAACTTCCTGAGCAGATGGAATAGGAAGGGGTTGGGCTGGAGCACAGCTCAGAGGAAGTAGACTAGCCAAATCTGAGAGAAAGAGGGAAAGCAGGCAGTTGGCTGTGAGTGAGAGAAGAGCATTTTGCTTCAAGGTGTTCCTTTGTGGGAAGACCTGATAATATGTATAGACTTCTTGGTTACTTGGATGGATTTCTTTGTTACTATGATGAATTTGACTTTCTGGCATTTGAATAAATGTTTTGGTTCTGTTTTCCATGTAGAGAGTCTGTTATATTTTACAATTCAGAGATTTGCTGGCATATTCATGACTACCTTAGGGGTATGAATATCACACTGGTGGTACAGTCACATGGGAGAAATAAGAGTCAGGGAAGATCTTTAAATTCCCTTGCCATCACTAAAGAAGGAGTGGGCTAAACAACAAATCATAAAAACTAATCATAGAAATAATCAATAACTTCATTCAAGAGAATGACTAATGAGACAACCTTCCAAAACTTATGGAACACTGCAAAAGCAGTTCTTAGGGGAAGTTTTATATCTTTGAATGCCTACATGAATAAAATAAAAAAAGAGGAGGTCAATAAATTGGGCATGCAGCTGAAAAAGCTTGAAAAAGGACAAATTGAAAATCCCCAAGTAAGTACCTAATTAGAAATGCTGAAAACCAAAGGAGAGGATTAATAAAATTGAAATTAAGAAAACTATTGAACTAATGAATAAAACTAAGAGTTGGTTTTATGAGAAATCCAATAAAATTGATAAACCTTGGCCAATTTGATTTAAAAAAAGAAAGAAAACCAAATTACCAGTGTCAAAAATGAGAGGATAAACTAACCTCCAAAGGGGAGGAAATAAAACAATAATTAGAAATTACTTTGCCCAACTTTATGCCCATAAATTCAACAATCTAAATGAGATGGATGATTATTTCAAAAAATGTGAATTGCCCAGATTAACAGAAGAAGAAGCTGAATACTAAAGTAATCCCATCTCAGAAAAAGAAATTGAACAAGCCATCAAGGAATTCCTTAGGAAAAAATCTCCAGGGCCAGATGGATTTACAAGTGAATTCCATCAAACATTTAAAGGACAATTAATTCTAATATTATCTAGATTATCTGGGGAAATTGGGGAAGAAGGAGTCCTCCCAAATTCTGTTTATGATACAAATATGGTTTTGATACCTAAACCAGGAAGAGCCAAAACAGAGAAAGAAAATTATAGACCAATTTCTTTAATGAATATAGATGCAAAAACTTTAAATAAGATATTAGCAAAAAGAATGGAGCAACTTATCACCAGAATAATACATTATGATCAAGTAGGATTCATACCAGGAATGCAGGTGTGGTTCAATATTAGGAAAACTATTAGCATTATTGATCATGTCAACCACAAAGCTAACAGAAACCACATAATTATCCCAATAGATGCAGAAAAAGCTTTAGACAAAATACAACACCCATTTCTATTAAAAACACTGGAGAGGATAGGAATAAGTGGAACTTTCCATAAAATAATAAGCAATATCTACCTAAAACCTTCAGCAAGCATTATGAGCAATAGAGATAAGCTAGATGGATTTGCAATAAGATCAGGGGTGAAACAAGGATGTCCATTATCACCACTATTATTTAATTTGGTACTATAAATGTTAGCTGTAGCAATAAGAGAAGAAAAAAAAATTGTTCGATTTTCCTTAGGGGCCCTGCAAGGTACTCCCCACCCACAGCATATCCCATACAAAGGATAATTCAGGAAGCCATATGGGTGGAGCAGTGACCCCTATCTAGGGAGAAGCTTACTTATATACATGGGTTAATCCAGGAACAACTAGATGGAGGTCATATTGAGGAATCAAATATTCCTAGAACATTCCTATATTTACCATCCCTAAAAAGTCAGACAAGTGGAGATTACTTCATGATCTAAGAGAAGTAACCAAGTCAATGCAGTTCATGGGAGCACTTCAACCAGGGGTCCCTACTCCCATTGCACTTTCATAAAATTGGCCCTCATTCGTCATTGATCTTAAAGATTGTTTCTTTACCATTCCCCTAGTTCATCAAGATAAGCCAAGGTTTGCATTCTCTGTCCCATCCATTAATCTTAAAGGCCCCATGAAGAGATATCAATGGTGGGTCCTCCCACAAGGGATGAAAAACAGCCCCACCTTGCTTATATCAAAGATATGATCAAAGGGCCATTGAGCCTGTTAGGAAGCTCTATCCCACAGCCTATATTATTCAATATATGGATGATATTTTAGTCTCTACTCCCCATGATAAAGACCTAAGCCATATTTTGTTCAATTTAGAAAAATCACTGTGCAAATATGGCCTCCTGAGAGCCCCAGAAAAGATTCAGAAAGAAGAGCCCTATGAATATTTAGGGACTATCATAGAAGGCACTTGCATTTGACCTCAAAAGGTAGAGATAAGAAGAGATAACTTAAAAGCATTTAATGATTTTCAGAAATTCTTAGGCAACATAAACTGGCTCAAGTCTACCTTAAAAATCATGACTGGGGAGTGAAAAAGCTTTTTGGTATATTGAAAGGAGATTCATCTATAACTTCCTCTTGTTCTCTTACCCCAGAAGCTATCCAAGACCTTAGCTTATCAGAAAAAGAAATTCAAAAGGCCCAAGTTCTCAGAGTTGATCTCACAGGAGAAATGAGTCTAGGTATTCCTCCTACCACCTACACACCTACTGGGGCAATATGTCAACTTACAGGGGTATAAGAGTGGATTCACCTATCCAATCAACAACAAAAATCCTTAGCAACATACATAGATATGATTTCTAAAGTAGTATCTGAAAGACATAGAAGAATATTACAGGTGTATAGTTCTCATCCCCCCAAAATATGTGTTCCTCTAGATAAAGACCAGTGTTATTTCCTCTGGGTAAATTTCCTCCCTTGGCAGATTGTTTTTCCAGACTTTTTAGGTCACATAGATAATCATATGCCAAACACTAAAATCCTGCGTTTTGCTACCCTACATTCATTTTCCCAAAATTTACCTCACTTCATCTCATTCCCAATACTATTAATATATTCACAGATGCCTCCAGTAATGGTAAAGCAGCCATAGTTAGTGGAAATCAGCACATAGTGTTATACCCCATATACGTCTCAAAAGGCAGAACTAGCAGCAGTCAAACATGCCCTCATACAATTCCTCTACCCATGCAACATTATATCTGATTCACAATATGTTGTACAACTACTAGTTTCTCATCTTCAAACAGAAAAAATAAAACCTGTTTCTGATCAGGAACTATTCCACTTATTCCTGTCCATACTAGAGGCAATCTGTAGTCGTGTGTCTCCTTTCTTTATCACTCATATACTGTCTCACACTAACCTACCAGGACCGTTATCAAAAGGGAATGGACAAGCTGACACCCATGTGTCTCTTGCTCTCAAGGAAGCCGGGCTATCTCACTCCTTCCTTCATCAACCAGCAAAAATGCTCCACAAACAATTCTCCCTGCCCAGGAGAGTAGCTCAAGAATTAGTTGAAGAATGTCCTTCACGTGCAACCTTTTCACCATCTCCCTTCCCTCTTGGAGTAAATCCCAGAGGACTAAAGCCAACCACCTATGCAAATGGACATAACCCATTTGGCAAGTATAAGTTCATTCATGCTTCTATTGACACTTATTCTCATGCACTCTGGACAACAGTTCAACCATGGGAATCTTCTTTTAATGTTCAAGCCCGTTGCATTGAAGCTTTTGCTGCTCTTGGGATTCCTACCAAGATTAAAAGTGATAATGGTCCCAGTTACGCAAGGAGGCCCTTTGCAGAATTTTGTTCTTAATGGTCTGTGACTCGTAAAACTGGAATTCCATATAATCCCCACGGCCAGGCTAAAATTGAAGGAGCTCACCAGCATTTGAAATCACAATTGCTTAAACAAAAGGGAGAACATGAACTCTGCTATGGCAAACTCCCAGTTAGTCCTAATAGACTATTAAAACGAATACTTTTAAGTTTCGATTTTTTCACCTGTGATGATCAACGGATAACGCCTATGCAGAAACGTTTTGCCAATGATTATAATTCACAACCCCACACTTTGGTGTGGTGGAAGCCCTTGGAAAGAGGACCCTGGCAGGGTCCTGCAGAATTACTCACATGGGGCAGAGGGTACGCTTGTATCTCTACAGGTGATTCCACTAAGAAACATCAAACCTCACCATGCCTTGTGTTCCATGTGTCCATCTTTTCTTCTTTCTTATAAGTTTTCTTTTGTTCTCTGCTGTGCGCTCTTTACTTTATTCTTTTTTCTCCCTTCTGTCCTTCCCCTCAAAAGGCTACAATGAAGTGTGGATATATAAATTTTCCCCAAACTACTACTTTGGCTGCATACCATAGAAGTTGTTAGGTTGCCTCGTCGTCATTCTCTTTAATTATTAATTATTTTTATGATTTATTCTTTAATGTGTTTATTCTTTAGGATTAGATGAATGTTTCCAATTAATTTTTAGTCTATCTTTTCACTGCCCTTTATTGAATGTAATGTTTATCTCATTATGATCTGAAGAGGCTGCATTTTACATTTCTGCTTCTCTGTATTTGATTGTGAGGTTTTTATGCTCTAATACCTGGGGCAAGTTTTGTGTGAAGACCAGGTACTGCTGAGAGAAAAGTATATTCCTTCATATTCTCATTCTGTTTTCTCCAAAGATCAAGTGATGGGGTTCAGACTCTGGGAACCTCCCTGAACTCCCTTTGATTGTCTGCACCTGGCCTTTCATACTCAAATCCAGTTCATACTCAGATTCCTTGCCCTTGGCCTAGCCTGGTCTTCCATTGTTGGTTACATCCCACCCAAGCCCTGCATTGTCTGCTTCCAGCTATCTCCCCCCTGGATTACATCACTGGTTACCCCAGTCCCATACATATCCTCCTTAGACCCTCCTCCCAGACCACTAGACCATGTCTAGATCCCTCCTACAGTCATTTCTATATTTAAGTTCCATCTTGCCTCCATGAAGGTGCTCAGATTCAATCCAGCTCAGACTCTGTCTAGCTGAGATTCTACCTGGCCTGCTTGTGAATAAAAGTGTTACAAATGCTTAGGCTCCTTAAGACTCAATCCACTATGGGGAATCTTTAATAAACTTTGTTTTTCTTTAGTTTAAAGAAGTCTTGAGTCGAATTCACTTGAGCAGGACTCAGTATGTATTTTGGGGTCCCCAGCACCCCTCAAACCTCAACAGTAGCCCTTTAAATTTTCTAAAATTTATTTACCTCCTTCATTTCTTTCTTGTTTACTTTTAATTAGATTTATCTAGTTCTGAGAGAGGAAGGTTGATGTCCTCCACTAGAGTAGTTTTGTTGTCTGTTTCCTCCTGTAACTCATTCCAGTTGTGCTTTCAAACCTTAGATGTTTGTGGCACCTTTTAGCATGATATAGTTTCCTTCCTTATCTCTTTTAATTAGATCTGTTTGTGCTATTGCTTTCTCTGAAATCATCGTTACCACTGCTTTCTTTGCTTCAGTTGAAGTGTAATAAATTCTACTCCAGCCCTTTACCTTTACTGTGTGTGTATCTCTGTTTCAAGTGTGTTCTTTTCAAATGGTTTATTGTAGGATTCTGGTTTTTAATTCATTCTGCTACATACTTCCATTTTTAGGTGAGCTCATTTCAATGTTTTTTAGAGTTATAACTATGTATTTTCCCCCATTGTGGGTCCCCCATTTGTCCTTCTCTCCCTCTCTCTCCCTTTCACCTTTTATCCTGTCTCTCCTCCCCAATGTTTTGCTTGTGAGGGATGTCTCTCCCAGTCTGCCCTTCCTTCTGTCAGTTCCCTTCCCCCCATCCCTGTCCCTTTTTACTTCACTATAGGATGAGATAAACTTCTTTACTTATCTGAGTGTGTATATTGTTCCCTCTTTGAGACAATTTTGATAGGAGCAAGGCTTCAGCCCTCCCTTCCATCTCCCCCTTCTTCTCCTTCACTGTAATGGCTCTTCTCTGCCTCATTTATGTGAGATAATTCAGTCCCTTCTACCTCTCCCTTCCCTCTTCTTGGAAGGCAGCTCTCTTACTCACCCCTTAATTTGGTTTTCTTGACTATCACCCCATCACTGTCAATGTATACAGTCAAAGTATACTCTTTCAAATGCCCTAATCATCCAAAAGGTCTTAAGAGTTACATGTACCATCATCCCATATATGAATATAAACAATTTAGCTCCATTGAATCTCTTCTGTTTTCTCTTTCCTGTTTACCTTTTGATGCTTCCCTTGGGTCTTGTATTTGAAGATCAATTTTTTGTTCAGCTTTGGTTTTTTCATTAGGAATGTTTGATTATTCTCTAATTAATTGAATGTCCATTTCTACCCTAAAGGATTATGCTCAGTTTTGCTGGTGTGTGATGCTTTGCCTTGTGAATATCCTATTCCCCATCATCTGATTGTTTAATGTAAAAGCAATTCGATTTTCTGTTAGCCTGACTGTGACTCCATGACATTGGAATTGCTCCTTTCAGGCAGCTTGTCTTCTTTTCTCTTTGACCTGGGAGCTCTGGAATTTGGCTATAATATTTCTGGGAGTTTTCATTTGGGGATCATTTTCAGGAAGTGATTGTGGATTCTTTCAATTTCTGTTTTACCCTCTGACTCTAAGGCATCAGGGCTGTTTTCCTTGATAATTTCTCGGACACAAAAATACCAAATGTGGTCACAGAGAGTCAGACATGACTGAAATAACTGAACAGCAGCATAGCATCCATATGGAATGTCTTGTAAGTGTAAGATGCTGGTTTAATCCTCAGTTCCTTCCTGATTGTTTTTCAGTTTTCTCAGCAGTTTTTTGAAACCAAATAATTTTTACCCATAGTAGTTTGTTTTCCACTTTATCAAGCACTGATTGAGTTCTAGTGCTTCTGGATCTCCCTTGTTTAATCTGTTCCATTAAATCATCTCTCTCTCTCTCTCTTTTATTTTACCAATACTCATGGTTTTGCCAAACACTACTGTGTACACTAGTTTGAGGTTTAGAATTACTGTTGCCTTATCCTTATGCTTTTCATCAAGCCCCTTGATATTGTAAGTCTTTTCCTAAAGAAATGAATTTTATTTTCTTCAGTCCTCTCAAATATCACTGTCATAATTTCATTTTTATTTTTATTGATGTTTTCAGTCATGTCCAACTCTTTGTGACCTCATTTGGGGTTTTCTTGTCAAAGATATTGGAGTGGTTTCCTTCTTTCTCCAGTTCATTTTACAGATGAGGAAACTGAGGCAGAAGCAAATGCCCTGCCAAGGAACACACAAATAGTAAGGGCTTGAGACCAAATTTAAACTCAGATTTTCCTGACTCCTATCCCAACATTCTATCATCCACTGTGCCCCCTAGCTGCCTCTAAAATTTTATTGATATAGTATTAAAAAAATATATATATATATCACTGCTAACTGTCTATTTGGATTTGAATCATTTGTGGTCCCTGAACCAATTTCCATTCTTATTTCCTTATGAAATGAAAGTTATCATTCATATGTGGAACTATTGGTTATGGCAGATTCATTTCATAAATTTTGAATCCACTGGGTTAGTTCATGTACCTTGACAGTATACTTTCCAGAATGTACACACAGCTGATGAGGTTGTGAAAAGAAATAACCTTTAAATCAGTCAGTATCTAATTATTTTGGTTAATCTTTAGTTTGATTGGAATATTAAGTTACCACCTTTGAGAAAAGGTAACCCTCACAGATAAGCCAGACTACCATCAATATTCTCTTAAATCTAGGTTACATATAGATATGGTGAATACAAAGATTGGTGAGACTTTATCACTTAGTAGCTGGATCCCGAGTACATGGAGAGGAGGAAGAAGGTGAGTGACTCTTGGAGAGTCAGTGTCAGGAGAGCATTCGCTCTGCTTTGAGTTCTTGTGGTAGGTCAATGCTGCTAGAGAGAGATTTCCTACAGCACAGAAATTATGGGGGTGAAAACCCAGGCTTTAGTATTGTGCTCAAGTATGGGTTCAGGCCTCAGAAATAACCTAAACAGTCAAGAGGATTCTGATGAGGCTTGTTTTAGGCAGATCTGCATCAGAGGGACAGAGAAAACATTACAACAGTTATCCTTGAAAGCTGGCTCCATCTTGAATCTCTTGCTGACCTAAGGTAACCAACCTTAGGTGCTGCTACCTTGATATGGGATAAGACTCTTAAACATTCTCTTTGTCCTTAGCTTTGCCTCCTTAATCAAGGGGAAAGATTGAATGAAGAATTTAGAAAGTCCTTTGTACTTTTCTCAAAGAGTAAATTCTTATTCATTTTAAAGCCAAATATACCCAATTAAATATGTAATAGTTTTTCAACATTTTATGCAAACTCTTACAACTTAATTTATAATTTCATAGCATGCAGATGAAAAGAAAGCTCCTGTCAACCATTTCTAAAAGGTTTGGTCCAAAGAAAGAAACAGATTCCGTTTCCCCCTTAACACATGATTTGTCCTAAGAACAGACAGACTGGGGTTCCCGTTGTGTACCCCTCCCCAAATGATTTGAGCACTGCCAACCCCCCCATTTGAGAAAGGCCTAAAACCTGGATTGGCCCATCAGGGGAGAGCCATTTTGGCCCACTCTGAGCTTAACCTACCATAATGCCTTGTGTGTTCTGGTCTAAGAGACATGCATTACTTTCTGTGTGAACCTGCAATGCCCCTTCCTGTGTCAGCAACTACAGTAGGCCAGATGAAGCTGACTGGAAGTATTTTTCTATTTATGAATGCCAAGGACAAGCACCTTGAACTGGACACTATCTTGAATACTGGGACTTTTTCTTGGTATTTTATGGACACATGTTAAGCTATGCAGAATCATGTTAATGACATAAGAAACACAGATGTCCTGGATTAATAATTTTAATGGTCACTTTCACATTTCTCCTATCATTGTATTTACAGCCTATTCAATTAAGAAATTCCTTTCCCATGTCATGGTTAACACATGTGGAGACTGTAAGTTTGACTGACACAGGCATCCTGAGTCAGGAAGGGAGGGAGGGGGGAGAGGAAATTACTCTGAGGACATAAAATCCTCTTTGTTCTTTCTGGGCTCACTCACAATGAACACTCATGCATCTCTCTGTATGTCCCATGCATGTCTGAGTAATGGTTAACGTGCTTACTTATTCTCATTAAGCCAGAGTCAGGCATAATGGAGTCAGAAAAGAAGTAAAAATGTTTCAGTTCAGCACGTTTTCTGTTTGTTCCTTGTTCAAACCTTTGGTGAGGGTTGTTAACCATGACTGAGTTGTTCTAAGAAAGGGAAACAAAATTAGGCAGTGTGCGTGTTTATTTTTCTGGAAGCTGGTGGATCATGCATCCAGATATATGCAGGGGAGTTTACTGTTTGGGATGCCAGAGCATGCAAGGCATTATGGTAGGTTAAGGTCAGAATGGGCGACAATGTGTCTCCTGATTGGCCAGTCCAAGCTTCAGATCTTTCTCAGGTGAGGGGTGCTCCAGAGGGTTTGGGGAGGTCCCTGGCTGGTTCTCACTCCTTTCCTAAGGGCACAATTGCATATCCCCCTAGAAATCATTTTTTCTAATTAAGAGCATAACTTAGAGCCTGATTTCCTATAAATCCCCAAATGAGAAAAACGTGAAGCAAAAGGAAAACGGAAACAATGTTAGTTTTAACACATGAAACAAAATTGCCAAACAACATCCCTTCACTTGATTATCTCGGATTTGTCTTAGATATGAAAGCCACTGTATCCATTTCTCCTTTGACCTTGTAGCCTGAATGCATTCAGAGAGGACAACGGGGTGATTCAGATCCGCTTCCACTTAATTTTCAGTCTTTCAGCTCCTAAACGCATCCCCTCACATGCCACATTTTAAGAGTATTTTACATTAAGGGTGGATCTGCTGGGATCTGACTGCCTACGGAGCCCACATTCCGCTTTAACTTAGGAGAACCGTGCCTACGGACTGCATTTGGTAAACAATCTCCATTCCGTGAGGAAGCCCAGTTTCCTGGTGAATCACGCGCTTTCCTGGCCACCTCCAGGTGGTCTCTTCCTGGCTCTGCCTCTCGCATCTTCTAAAGTCCCCAGTCAGGTGGTAGAGATAAGGAGGAGAGGGCGGACCCAGGTGGACTAAGAGCCCGGGGGTGGAGTTTGGAGGCCAGGGAGGGATCTGGGGCAGGGGAGGGCTCATCCCACCGAGGGAGGTAATTGACGTGATGGAGGGCGGGGCTTGGGGCGGAGCTCCCGGCTCTGGTGTGATTGGAGGAAACGGCCCATCCTGGGGCGAAGGGGGCGGGCAGAGGGTGGGAGGACCCTCCCCAGGGGGCTGGCTGAGAACTGGAACTTGGGCTGAGGTGGCTCCGCCTTCTTCCTCCCTCAGACCTGAGATCTCTCTCCCAGAACCGAGGTGTCTCTCCTTTTCTCCCCCAGAGCTGAGATCTCGCTGCCTTCTCCAGGACCTGAGAACTCTGCCCTGTGGATGCCAGCTCTGTGGGTGCAGGCCCCGGGTAGGTGCGAGCCCACTCCTCCCACCCCTGCTGGGTTCTGCTGGCTGCCCCTACCCATGAATCTGCTCTTCTGACCACGTGGTCTGTGCACCCTGGTCCCATTCTCCCCCCCCCCCCAGCCCTGGCTGCAGGACAGACTTCTCCCTGCTTGGGTCTGTAAGGACCCAAAGCTCCTGCCTGCCCGCCTTTGATGACCCCACTTTGGATGCAGGAACCAAACCTCCTCCTGGCCCCCTTTACTTGGTCCCACAGTTCCCGGGCTGCTTCCCTACCAGACACCAGCCTTTGGTTCCTGGTGTCTGGTCTCCCTTTGAGGGATTCTAGGCCTGGGCTCTCCCAGAGGATCCAGAGTCCTCCTGAGCTCCTAATTAGACTCCAGGATACAGGCCTCCTGCTCTCCCAGGCTCAGTGCATCCCTGGAGCCCTTCTATCGCTGCAGTGTCCCTGACCTCCCTGCCATGACCTGGGGTAGAATGTCTTCCTGCCAGACCCTTCCTGGGTTCTCATTCCTCAGGTCTCCTGTTTCCCTGCCCCCTCTTCTTGTAGAGCCCTCAGGCCCCCTACCAGCGGGCTGAATCCCTAACTGAATTGGGTCTCCCAGCCTCAGGCTTCCCCTGGACATTCCTTGGGGGCTCCATCTCAGAGCCCTCCCTGCCCCTCACCTTCCTAAGCTTTCCTCCTCCCTAGATCAAGCAGTCAGTCTGCTGTCTGGATAATGTGTGTGTGTGTTAGTTGGGGAGATGGGGTGCAGGGAGGGCAGAGGACCAAGTGGAGAGAGATCTCTGATTCAGGTGTCTTTGAGGTCCTGACTGCTCTTATCCCACTTGGGATCTGAAAGCACTTCTGGCCCCTTGGTTCTATGAAGGATAGTGGGGGAGAAGAAGGGGGCAGAAAAGGAGGAGGAGAGGATGGGATCATCTACCATTCCTGGAGGTTAGAGTCTCTGCACTGAGGGCAAGGCCTGATACTCTGTCAATCCCTGTAGCCCAGCCTCCTGCCCTGGAAGAAAATGAAAAGACTCTGCCCCTCTGGGATCCTTCCTCCCCAGCTCAGCCTGCAGAGGATCAAGGCCTGGCCCAAGCAGGGAGCCTGGAGCCAGAGAGAATGGCCCCTGGGAACTACAGCCCCCCAGCCCAGGTGAGTGCACTCTGTCCTCAGACTTGACCAACATTAGCCAAAAGCCATTTCCGTTGACACAGAGGGATTGTCTCTGAGGCTGGCAATCCCCTACCTGTGGAATGTTTCTTTACAGAAATAGGCAGAAAACAGTAGTAACAACACTGCCCTGCTCTCTCCTCCTGTGTTTTGCTAGGATTGAAGGCACTTTCACATCACAGGCTCTAACCTACCCACTCCCACCCTGGCTACACCCACTTGCTGCTCTCCCATATTCATTTTTTAAGGTTTCCCTCATGATCCTTGAATCACAAGGACAACCAGTTTGCTCATTCCTTTCTGTCCCGTAGAGGTCTTGTCTTTACTCCTTTATGCATGTCTAGCACCGCTCCCCCACATCCATAGAATTGAACCCCTTCCCCTTTGCTTCTTTGACTCAGCTCTCACTCCCAGACCCGGAAGACAGGGTGCTCTGCTTCTCCAGGGTCTAAACTGCACAGACAGTTTATTCATCTGGTCTACGCTGACTGGCCCCTGTTTTGTAGGTGGTTTCACTGTCAAGGGCACCCTGAGAAGGCAGTGAAGACTGTAAGGAGCCAATAGCAGGAGCTGGGTTTTGGGCTTTGGGATCCTGGCCTCCTGCCTGCTCTGGTCCAATGTTTCTGGAAAATATGGGAACTCAAGAAAACAGGTTAAGTTGTTTTCTGTGTCACATTCACAGATTCACAGGCACTTAGCAGAGCTGGGATCAGGACAAAGGAAACAGTGCCTTCTTTAGTTCTTAAGTAATTAGCATTACTCCCTAAAGGGCCCAAGGTCTCCCAGTGCATTCTGGGTCATCTCGTCATCTTGAGGAATATCTAGTCACTGGATTCAGATGTCTCTGGAGGAGAAGTGAGGCTGATGACTTGCACAGCCCTCTCTTACTCAAAACAAAGTCAAGTGCAAGCCATGTCATCATTTCTCTGATGGCATGGTCTTCTTTGGCAAGGAAGGATGAACACAATTAGCATTTGTGAAGGGCCTAGGACTTCCCTTGTTAGAGAAGATGCAAGGAAAGGGCTGAGTTTGGGAACTATTCAAAGTCCTGGGAGATTTTTTTCCATTGGGGAAAGAGGATACTGAAGGAAACACCCAGTTCTTGTCAGAGAGGCATCAGGCTCGAAGGCAAAGACACAGTGGAGTGACTTATTTTCTCCCTTACATCCACTTTTGACCATCGTCACAGCAACTTTATATCAGAGGTGTTCTTAGTATCTTTATTTCATAGTTCAGGAAACTGAGGCAAAGAGGCTTACGTCACTTGCCCAGGGACTCATTGCTAGCAAGTGTAGGAGGCTAAATTTAAACTCACATCCTCCTGACTCCATGCCTGGTGCTCTATCCACTGGGCAATCTAGATGCCATTGGCTATTAATCTTTTTGAAATAATATTTCATTTTTTCCCCAATGACATAGAAAAATTCCTGTTTTGAGTTCCCAGTTCTCACCCTGCCTCCTTCCTCTTACCCTTCCCTTAGATGGTATGCAATCATAAATAGGTTATACATATGCAATCCTGTAAAGCATTTCCATATTACTCATTAAGAAAGTGAAAAATAGTATGTTTAGGGCTGTATTCAGGCTCATTTACTTCTTTCTACGGAGAGGGATAGCATTTCTCATCATGAGTCCTTTGAAGTTGTCTTAGATCAAGGTATCCCTGAGAATAGCTCAGTTTTTCCACTGTTGTTCTCCATACAGTATTGCTGTTACTGCGTACAGCATCCTCCTGGTTCTGCTGACTTCACTGCATCAGGTAATTTAAGTCTTTCTGGGTGTTCCTGAGATCCTGCTGTCACATACCCCAAGTTGTTAAGGCATTCCTCAATTAATAGGCATCTCCTCAGTTTCCAGTTCTTTGCCAACACAAAAGGATCTAGTATAAATGCCCTTCTGTAAATAGGTCTTTTTCTCCTCTTTTGTGTATATTGACTTACCAGTGTCATTGTTGGATGAAAAGCTATGCAGTTTCATAGCCCTTTGAGGATAGTTCCAAATTGCTGTCCAGAATGGTTGGATCAGTTCACAAATCCACCAACAGTGCATTAGTGTCTTAGTTTTCCTACTTTCTCCAATATTTAACATTTTCCTTTTATGTTTTATTAGGCAATTCAATGGTTGAAGTGGTCACCTATATTTGTTTTAACTTGCATTTGTCTAATCAGTGGGGATTTGTAGCATTTTTATGTGACTACAAATAGCTTTGATTTCTTTGTCTGAAACCTGTCTGTTCCTATACTTTGACCATTTATCTCTTGGGTCATGACTTGTATTCTTATAAATTTGACTCAGTTCTATACATTTGAGAAAAGACACCTTTATCACAGATAGTTGCTGTAAATTTTTTCCAGGTTGTCAGTTTTCCTTCTAATCTTGGTTCATTAATTTTGTTTCTGCAAAAAACCTTTTAATTTAATATAATCAAAATTGTCTGTTGTGCAGTTACTAATGCAGTTTATGGATGAATGCGTTCCATTGATATGTACAGTGAGGATAACTGTGAATTTCCCTTCATCTTGTTTTCCCTGTTTTTATCTCTCTCTCTCTCTTTCTCTCTTTCACCATCTCACCTCAGCAGTGCTTTGCTTCTGACCAATGCCTCCCCCAACCTGCCTTTCCTTCTATCAATCCAGCCCCCCATTTATCCCTGTCCCTTTTTACTTCTCTATAGGATGAGATGGATTTCTATACCGAACTGAGCATGTATGTTATTTCCTCTTTGAGCCAATTTTCATAAGAGTAATGTTCAGATCCTCCCTTCCCACCTCCTTCATCTTCCCCTTTACTGCAATAACTCTTCTTTTCTGCTTTTATGTGAGATAATTCACACCCTTCTACCTATCCCTTCCCTCTTCTTGGAATGTAATTCTCTTTCTCGCCCTTTAATTTTCTTTTTTTGAATATCATCCCTTCACAATCAGTGCATACTCTCAATGTATATTCCTTCTAATTGCCTTAATGGTCATACATGTCCTAAGAGTTTAAGGTGCCACTTTCCCATGTCGGCATATGAACAATATCACCTCACTGAATCTCTTCTGTTTTCTCTTTCTTCTTTACGTTTTGATCCTTCTCTTGGGTCTTGTATGTGAAGGTCCGCTTTTCATTCAGTCCTTGTCTTTTTGTTAGGAATGTTTGAGTGTCCATTTTCCCCTGAAGGATTATACTCTGTGTTTCTGGATAAGTGATGCTTGGCCTTAATCCTACTTTCTTGTTTTACAGAATACAATTCCACACTCTCTGATTTTTCAGTATAAAAACTACTCATTTTTGTGTTAGCCTGACTGTGGCTCCATGACCTTTAATTGCTTTTTTCTGACTTCTTATACTCTTTTCTCCTTAACCTGGGAGCTCTGAGATTTGGCTATAACGTTCCTGGGAGTTTTCATTTTAGGAACTTTTCCAGGGAGTGATTGGTAGATTCTTCCAATTTCTACTTTACCCTCTGGCTCTGAGATATCAGGGCTTTTTTTCTCTGATAATTTCTTTGCCCAGAAAATACCAAATGGGCTCATGGAGGGTCAGGCATGACTGAACAACATAACATCCATATGGAAAGTCTTGTAGAGTGTGTGTAAGATGCTAGTCTAATCTTAATGTCCTTAGCTGTTATCAGTATCGCAATGATTGAAGAAAATCCCAAAGGACTGATGAGGAAGCCCACCTCCAGAGAAAGAACTGACATGGTTTGCATATAGACTGAAGCAGCTATTTTCATTTTCTTTCTTTTAATTTTTTGTCTTTTTTACCCCAATTTTCCTGTACAAAATGATTAATGTGGAAATGTTATACATGATTGCACACATGTAACCTATATCTTATTACTGTAGGGAGGGAGAGTGAGGGAAGGAGGGATAGAATTTGGAACTCAAAACTTTAATAAATAAATTTAAGTGTTTTTAATATGTAATTGGGGAAAAATAAAAGATAATTTTTAAAAATGTAAAAAGAGAATAGAAGTTCTCCTCCATTTTACACTGCACCATCCATTGCTTACAGTTGTTTGAGAAATTTTGAGTCCTCTGAATAAATTCCATCATCTTGACAGTGTACTTTCTTGCATGTACAAAGAGCTAAAGAGGTTGGGAAAAGAATAACCTTTATATCAGTGTTTAATGACTTTAATTTTTTTTTAGTTTCAACGTAGGATTAAGTTGCCTTGTTGGGCAAAAGCTAGCTGTCACAGCTACGCCAGACTAACGTTGTTATTCTCCTCTGTCTAGGTTGCCTATAGGTTTAGTGAATACACAGATTGATAAGAGTATCATTTAGTACTAGATAATTTATGGTAAAACATTTCTTTGTGGGACTAAAATAGGCATGGGATTCTAAGACTCTTTTCAAAAGCTAAATTATCCTTCCTGACTATTGGAAAAAGGAAGTTGATGGGAGGCTAAGTTTCTCTTTCCAGTCTTAGTGAATTAGCTCCTTTTCACTTTTTCTTCACCTGGAGGTTGCATCTACTTTGAGTAGTATAGTCTTATAAGGCTGAGTTTCCCTTTCTGGCAGCTGGAGGATGGGCTGTGACTGCTCACTGCAAACCACAAGCTCCTCTTTTCTGCTCTTTCTTCAAGCTTTAAAGATCCTTTAAAATAATACTTTTGCTTGCAAAACTCATCAGCTGCAGAGCAAAGACTTGTGATGTAGTCTCAGTTTGACAGACAGGCTGATAGACTCAGGTTGAATCTGGGTGATGAGAACCCAGGAGAATTCAGTGACCAATGACCAGACTTGTCCAATTTCTTTTTTTTTCAAGACATGTTTCCTAAGATCGTTGGAATTTTTTTTCTTCCTCTTGTGTTATAAAAACAAGCTCTGTAACTCACATTTGTCACCCTTACTGAGGAACTAGTTGACCTGACTTAATGATAACCTCTCAGCTATTAGAATTAAATCATTATCCACTAGCAAATTTTGTGCCTCAGATTGTTTTCTATTTCAGATAACTCATTTTAAAAGCTGATGTCTGCTTTGTCAGAGACAGTTTAATACTTGAGAGGCTGCCAAGGAAAGTATGGGAGAGAAGCAGTATTAGACTACCAAACTGAAGGTCTACAGAGCTGTTGTGCTGATCTCATTATTTTATGCCTTTGAAACTGGACAGTCAGCCCATTCCGTATAGGAAACTGAATCACTTTCCTTTGAATTCTCTTAGGAAGATTCTGAAGGTCACCCGGCAGGGTAAGGTATTGGACACTGAGGTCCTTTCTCAAGTTAGACTGCCAAGCATACCCACTCTGCTGCAGAGAGCACAACTCTGATGAATGGACATGTTGTTCTAATGCCAAAAGAATGTTTGCATAAAAGACTGTTATGTGTAGAACTCATGCAAAGAAGGTGCTCACATGGTAGTCAGAAGAAGTGATACAAGGACATTCCAAAGGTCTCCGTGAAGAACTTTGTAATGAATTGTGAGACATGGGAGACATTGGCAAAGGACCATCCAGCATGGCATGTCCACATGAAAGAATGTACTGTGCTGTGTGAACAAAGGAGAATTGAAGTAGCTCAATAGAATGGAGAGATGGACAAAGTCTGAGCCATCTCCACCCCAGATACTAACATGGACTATTTGTGACTGACCTGTGATCGAGCCTTCTGGGTCCATTGGACTGATCATCCATGGTCAGACACACCTTGACTCTGACATAGTGACATCATTTTGGTTCACTTTGAGCACAAAGAACTAGAAAATGATCAGCTATGAGAACCAAATATTAGAATAAAGACATATAGAATATTGATGATTGAAGGAATTATAAAACAAAGGCGAAAGATGTTTTGACCATGACACATCATACCCAGGGTAGCCTCAAGCACTCAAAATAACAAGTTAACTATCCTTCACTTGGCTGGAAAGTCTCATACCCCTCAGTTCAGTCCAGATTGTAATTACTGTGTCTTATGAATGCATTTCATGTTTTATCTAGAGAAGACTTATTTTCAGCTTCTCAGGAAATAAACCAGATCTTCTACAATCCTGCATAAATCCCCCAAGTCCTCAGAATACACTGTCCTTACCAGCTTCTCACAAATTCTTCACACAGTTTGCTTTATAACATATCACTTCTATTAGTTCTGAGAAGGCAGAAATTTCACATTTTCTCTCTTTCTCTGCCACAGGTCCTCTGACCTCACAGATAAAACAACAAACTGTCTTAGATTACATAGGGATGCACATTTCATAATAAGACCTTCCTCAACTTTATCCATCTAGCCACATCAAATGCTTTTCTCAATATACCATTGGGCTCTTAAGAACTATGGTTTTAAGTGCTGACTCTGACACTCAGCAGGGGTATGACCTTTGGGTGAATCCCCTTTCTCTGCTTCTGTTTCCTCCTCTCCCTTGATGAGAGTCAGACTACATGAATTCTGGAGTCCCTTTCAGCTCTAAGTCTTTGGACTTTTGATGGTTTAGGAGTTGGTGACATTCAAGGATGTGGCTGTGGACTTCACCCCAGAGGAGTGGGGCCTCTTGGACCATCCTGAGAAGGAGTTGTACAAGGAGGTTATGATGGAGAATGCTGGGAACCTGCTCTCCCTAGGTAAGGACACTTCCCCTGTCCACTCTTCAGTGTACAATCAAAGTGAATATCTCCATATCTGAGTGTGCTGGCTTTCAAGCATTTATCACTTACTAGAAAAGGAAAAGTGCTGGTTTCCTGTGTCCTAGAGACAGGGTCCTCCTGCTACCTGGGTTTCCTATAAAAAGTCAGTACATTGTGTGAAGAGAACATGGGAGGTTTCCTGGTTGCTCCTGAAGATGTTGAGGTCCAAGATCAGATCAGTGTTGAAGCATGTCAGGGGTGGAAATAATCCCCCATCAGGTAGTCCAGGCTCTCCCTAGACATGAATTGTATCTCCCTGGTGTCTGCACACTGCTCAGATGGCTTTGCCCTGTCCCCCCTTCCTCTTTGGGAGGGGCCAAGTGTTTAGGACATTCTTCTTTGTGAGAAGCCTCAGTTTGTGGCTCCTAGCTGTGCCTGGTAGGGCAGGTTTTTCCTTCCTCTTCCTTTCCATTGCCCCAAATTCCAACCCAGGTGGTGAGGAAGGAAGGAAGGGCATCAGTATTTCTGTTCAGCTGCTGTTCCCCAGCTGTTGTGCTCAGTGCTTTCTTTACAATATGGTATCATTAGGCAATGTTATTATCCCAATTTGAGATTTGAGAAAAAGGAAGCAAACAGACGGTACGTGACTTGTCCAGGAACACACAGTTACTAACTGTCTGAGGCTGCATTTAAACTCTGACCTTCCTGACTCCAAGCCCAGGGCTCTCTCCACTGCTCTTCTAGCTGCCTCTTTTTCTCTTAATAGTGGAAGCTATGCAATGGGTCCATCCTCCTATGAGGAAGGGGCTCCAAGACCAAATTTTCTGACTCCAAACTGGTTCCATGGTCTCCCCACCTCTCCCCATGTTCCCAAAATCAGTTCTATTGAAACCTTGTTTGAGGACTTCTGGGCACCATCCTGGGACCTTGCTTGCAGGCCTCTGTCACTGGCAGAAATAGCAGACTTGTCCAGAATCAGAATCTCACTAACTGAGGGTCATTGAGTTCCCCAGCAGGAGAATATGATCAGCAGGCAGACTCCCTGAATGAACAGGACCAAGTTTTCTATGGGTTTCAGGGAGTGAGGATCAGGGGAGGGCCAGGGCCAAAGCTAACTCATCAAGGCCCCTTTTGCTGGAGCTCAAGGCTGATGTGGCACATCCTATTCTGGTTACTTGCATTACAAGCATTAATGGGAGAATAAGCCAGATCTGTGTGAACAGGATCGAGTGATTCTGTAGCTTTGCATGCACACTGTTTTCCCTAAAGGTAAATAAATTAAAATATTTTCTCCATCCTCATCCCTGATTCCCCATGCCCAGGGCTGCCAGTTCCCAGAAAAGATTTGATCTCTTATTTGGAGGGAAGGGAAGCACCATTGCTGCTGGAGCAAGAAGACCTTAGGAGCTGCAATCCTGGTGAGTGAGGGGAAAGCAGGTATGAGAGGTGTAGTTACAAGAGGCTTCTGTGTGTGGTTTGGAAGGCCTGACTTGGAATTCTTTTTCAGATACTTTTTACAAGTGGAATCCTGGACAAGTTACTGAACCACTGAGCCTCAGTTTCCCCCTCTGTAAAATAAGTGAATTGGACCCCATGGCCTTGAAGGTCTCTTCCAGTAATAAATCTCTGGTCCCATGAAATGTCATTGTTTGGAGTTTGGGAACTCCCCTGAAACTGCAAAAAGGGTTAGACTTTGCATTTTGGGTTCTTTTGTGGACCTTCTTCAACATATTGAACATTTATCAAGTGCCTACTGTGTGTCAAGCCCTCTGCTAAGCACCAGGGAAGTAAAGAGATGCAAGGGACATCCCCTGCTGTGCTGGAGCTTATCATTGGTGGTGTAGGGTAGGGTGTGGGGGTGCTGACAACATGCCAACCACATTGTAGAAACCTGTTTTGAACAGGACAAATTAGAGCTCATTGAGAGAGGGAAGGCCTTAAAGTGAAGGACTGGAAAGGCTCATTGTGGAAGGTGGGCAATACCAGGGAAGCCAGGGTGGGCATTATACACATGGAGAGATGGTGACACCAGTTGTAAATGGGTGTGTCTAGTTTTTAGCTGTGAAATAGAAGACGTAGGGAAATACTTCTTGGGTTGAAAGGCTCCAGTGACTATATGTTGAGAATTAGAGAGACATGGTTTTGTTTGTGGCAATAGGGAAGGAGTCATTAGTGCAGCAGAGACTGAAGAGTAGTGAAATAATGGGTATGGTGGAGAGACAGTATACTGAGGAAGATGACATGCTGGAATAGGCTGATTGACACAGGGAAAGGAGTTTGCCCAAGTACCCAATGTTTTCCTGGAGGGTGAGAGCAAGAAATAAGGGAGGGTTGGGGAAGAATGAAAAGAATTGGAAAAGCTGTTGGGGCTGATGGGGTAGTGAGTCAGTTATGTTGTTGTTGAGGCATTTCAGTTGTTTCTGACTGTTCATGTTCCTATCTGGGGTCTTCTTGGCAAAGATACTAGAATTGTTTGCCGTTTGCTTTTCAGGCTCATTTCACAAATGCGAAACCTGAGGTAAACAAGCTTAAGTGACTTGCCCAGGGTCACGCAGCTAGTAAGTGTTTAAGGTTGGAATTGAGCTAGAGTGTTCCTGACCAGTACTCTATGCACTGAACTACCTAGCTGCCGCAAGAGAGTCAGGTAGAGACATGTCAAAGGATAGCCTTGCCTCAGGGAAGGCCACAATGAGATTATGTAGCCTAAATGTGTAGTGGACTCAGAAAGCCTACTTTTATATTTTTATCTGTCTCTATTCAGTAGCACCTAAGTAGTAGCAAAGGCTGCTTCCTTACTTAGAATTAATCCATGGTTCTGCTTTACATAAGTCATCAACCTGTGTCCATCCCCTGATATCTGAGGCTACAGTATTCCTAGGAATTTCTCTTTTCAGATCTGTTTCATGAGGTGATCAGAGAATTCTTTCAATATATATGTTTCCCTCTGGTTCCAGAATATTAGAGCAGTTTTCCTTGATAATTTCATGACAGATGATGTCTAGGCTTTTTTTTTTTTGATCATGGCTTTCAGGTAGTGCAATAATTTTTACATTCTCTCTCTTGGATCTATTTTCTGGGTCAGATGTTTGTCCAATGAGATATTTTAAATTGTCTCCTATTTTTTCATTCTTTTGGTTTTGTTTTGTAATTTCTTAGTTTCTCATGAAGTCATTCATTAGCCTCCATCTGCTCTATTCTGAGTTTTAAAGAACTATTTTCTTCAGTGAGCTTTTGAACCTCCTTTTCCATTTGGGTAATTCTGCTCTTTAAAGAATTCTTCTCCTCATTGACTTTTTGGGTCACTTTTACCATTTGAGTTAGACTATTTTTAAACGTGTTATTTTCGTTAGCATTTTTTTGGGTTTCCTTTAGCAAGCTGTTGACTCACATTTCATGATTTTCTTGCATCACTTTCATTTCTCTCCCTAATTTTTCCTCCACCTCTCTTACTTGATTTTCAAAATCCTTGTTGAGCTCTTCCATGGCCTGAGACTATTACATATTTATTTTGGAGGTTTTTGATGCAGAAGCCTTGAGTTTTAGGTCTTCCTCTGTTGGTATGTAATGTCCTTCCTCATTTGAAAGGATGGAAGAAATTACCTATTCACCAAGAAAGTAGCCTTCTGTTGTCTTATTCATTTTCCCTTTTTTGTGCATTTTCCCAGCCAGTTACTTGACTTTGAGTTCTTTGTCAAGAGGAGGGTATGCTCTGGGGACCTGTAAGTTCTCAGTTCCTACAAGGTGGCACAATCAGGGGAGAGGATTTTACTCCTCTCTTGGCCTGCGCTGTGGTCTGTGAACATGATTCCCTCTCCAGAGCCTCCACCAGCTCCACCACACCAGCCAGCACTCCTCCTAACCACAGGGCCGCCACTCAGAGCTGAGATCCAGATCAGCTGTTGGGTCTCTAGGCCAGGGCTCCAACAATGGAAGTTGCCACTGCTTAGGTCCAGGACTGCACTGCTGTGTTCTTTTCTCACCCAGGTGAAAAAGCTTTCTCACTGACCACTGAAGCTGTCTTTGGCATTTGTGAGTTAAGGAATCTGGGACCCGTAGCTGCTGCTAGTGGCACCTTGAAGCCCGCTCCAATCCTGGCCCTGACGCAGCATGACCAAGGCTGGGCTGCGTTCCACTCTGCGCCCGGTGCTATAGACCTTTCCAATCAGCCTTCCAGGCTGCCTTGGCCTGGAAATCTCTTTTACTCTGTCTTTTTGTGGCTTCTGCTGCTCCAGAGTTTGTTTATAGTCATTTATTACAGAGATGTTATGGACTTTGGGGGGAGAGCTTCTAGAGGTGCATCCTTCTACTCCACCATCTTGGCTCCTCCCCCCAATAAAATATATTTTAAAGAAAACAAAAGAAAAGAAAGTGGAATAGAGAAAGGCCATCTACTACCATGGACAGAGCATGCCCACATGCAGGATTGGAGTTCTAGTCTCAGTTTCTGACTTGCTGGGCAGGTCACTCAGGCATTCTGATCTCATGGTATGAGTAATGAATGTAATGATAATGCTGGGTCTGCCTGTGTCATGGGTGCTTGTGAGGATCCAGGGTGATGGTGTGTGAAGGTTTTTTTACATCAAATTGTCCTGCAGAAGTGAGCTAATGGCATTTTCAAATGATGGATTCTATCCATTGAACTTTGAAGACTTTTCTCTTACCCTGGGAAAGTAGGATGTAGATAACCTAGTTTACTTTATTCCCAAGGGAGGAATGGATTATAATTATAATTATGTGTATACATGTCTCTTTATATACGTTTTATTGTTTGTTTCTTGCAGGAGAGATTAGACATGAAATGACAGATGGTACTGCAAAATTAAGCACTTCTTTGAAAGAAATTCATGAGGAGAGGGATGGTCCTTGTGACTTCACTGGGAGACAAATCTGTGCTGCATTTCACAGAATCCACACAGGAGAGAAAGCTTGTGGTTGTCATCATTGTGGAAAGGACTTGAATCAAGAGTCATCCCTTATTCGCCATCAAAAAATTCATAATGGAGAGAAACGACAAGAGTGTCATGAATGTGGGAAAGTGTGTAATGAACACATATCCTCCATTATTCATCATAGTATTTACAGTGACAGGAAAACTTATGTATGTAATCTGTGCGGAAAGGTTTGTCAGTGTAGCTCCAGTCTTGCTGTACATCAGAAAATCCACACTGGAAAGAAAGCTTATGAATGTGATCAATGTGGAAAGGTTTTTAGAAGAACCTCTCATCTATCTGTACATAAGAGAATCCACATAGGAGAGGAACCTTATGAATGTGATCAGTGTGGAAAGACTTTCAGAATGAACGTTCAACTTGTTATGCATCAGAGAATCCACACAGGAGAGAAACCTTATGAATGTGATCAATGTGGAAAGGCTTTTAGAAGAAGTTCTGATCTATCTGTACATAAGAAAATCCACATAGAAGAGAAACCTTATGAATGTGATCAATGTGGAAAGGCTTTTAGAAGAAGTTCTGCTCTATCTGTACATAAGAAAATCCACATAGGAGAGAAACCTTATGAATGTGATCAATGTGGAAAGGCTTTCACATGGCCCTCCCATCTTGTTGCCCATCAGAGAATCCACACAGGAGAGAAACCTTATGAATGTGATCAATGTGGAAAGGCTTTTAAAAGAAGTTCTGATCTGTGTGGACATAAGAGAATTCACATAGGAGAGAAACTTTATGAATGTGATCAGTGTGGAAAGACTTTCAGAATGAACGTTCAACTTGTTATGCATCAGAGAATCCACACAGGAGAGAAACCTTATGAATGTGATCAATGTGGAAAGGCTTTTAGAAGAACCACTCATCTATCTGTACATAAGAGAATCCACAAAGGAGAGGAACCTTATGAATGTGATCAATGTGGAAAGGCTTTCACATGGCCCTCCCACCTTGTTGCCCATCAGAGAATCCACACTGGAGAGAAACCTTATGAATGTGATCAATGTGGAAAGGCTTTCAGAACGAACTCCAAACTTGGTATGCATCAGAGAATCCACACTGGAGAGAAACCTTATCAATGTGATCAATGTGGAAAGGCTTTTAGAAGAACCTCTCATCTATCTGTACATAAGAGAATCCACAGAGGAGAGGAACCTTATGAATGTGATCAATGTGGAAAGACTTTCAGAATGAACTTTCAACTTGTTATACATCAGAGAATCCACACTGGAGAGAAACCTTATGAGTGTGATCAATGTGGAAAGGCTTTTAGAAGGAGTTCTGATCTGGGTGGACATAAGAGAATCCACATAGGTGAGAAACCTTATGAATGTGATCAATGTGGAAAGGCTTTCAGAACGAACTCTAAACTTTGTTTACATCAGAGAATCCACACTGGAGAGAAACCTTATGAATGTGATCAATGTGGAAAGGCTTTTAGAAGAAGCTATGATCTATCTGTACATAAGCGAATCCACGTAGGAAAGAAAACTTATGAATGTGATCAATGTGGAAAGGCTTTCACATGGCCCTCCCATCTTGTTGCCCATCAGAGAATCCACACTGGAGAGAAACCTTATGAATGTGATCAATGTGGAAAGACTTTCAGAATGAACTTTCAACTTGTTATACATCAGAGAATCCACACTGGAGAGAAACCTTATCAATGTGATCAATGCGGAAAGGCTTTTAGAATAAGCTCTGCTCTAACTGTACATAAGAGAGTCCACAAAGGGGAAAAACCTTATGAATGTGGTCATTGTGGAAAGACTTTCAGAACAAACTCTCAACTTGTTATACATCAGAGAATCCACACAGGAGAGAAACCTTTTGAATGTGATCAATGTGGAAAGGCTTTTAGAAGAAGCTCTGCTCTATCTATACATAAGCGAATCCACATAGGAGAGCAACCTTATGAATGTGATCAATGTGGAAAGGCTTTTAGAATAGGCTCTGATCTATCTGTACATAAAAGAATCCACATAGGAGAGAAAGCTTATGAATGTGAGCAATGTGGAAAGGCTTTCACAACGAACTCTAAACTTGGTATACATCAGAGAATCCACACTGGAGAGAAACCTTATGAATGTGATCAATGTGGAAAGGCTTTCACATGCACCTCCCACCTTGTTGCCCATCAGAGAATCCACACTGGAGAGAAACCTTATGAATGTGATCAATGTGGAAAGGCTTTTAGAAGAAGCTCTGATCTATCTGCACATAAGCGAATTCACATAAGAGAGAAACCTTATGAATATGATCAATGTGGAAAAGCTTTTAGAATAAACTCTGATCTATCTGTGCATAAGAGAATCCACACTAGAGAGAAACCTTATGAATGTGATCAATGTGGAAAGGCTTTCACATGGCCCTGCCACCTTGTTGCCCATCAGAGAATCCACACTGGAGAGAAACCTTATGAATGTGATCAATGTGGAAAGACTTTTAGAATGAACTTTCAACTTGTTATACATCAGAGAATCCACACAGGAGAGAAACCTTATGAATGTGATCAATGTGGAAAGGCTTTTAGAAGAAACTGTGATCTATCTGTACATAAGAGAATCCACATAGGAGAGAAACCTTATGAATGTGATCAGTGTGGAAAGGCTTTTAGAATAGGCTCTGCTCTATCTTTACATCAGAGAATCCACAAAGGAGAGAGACCTTATGAATGTGATGAATGTGGAAAGGCTTTCAGAACAAACTTTGAACTTGGTATACATCAGAGCATCCACACTGGAGAGAAACCTTATGAATGTGATCAGTGTGGAAGGGCTTTTAGAAGAAGCTCTAATCTATCTGTACATAAGCGAATCCACACTGGAGAGAAACCTTATGAATGTGATCAGTGTGGAAAGGCTTTTAGAATAGGCTCTGCTCTATCTGTACATAAGAGGATCCACATAGGAAAGAAACCTTATGAATGTGATCAATGTGGAAAGGCTTTCAGAACAAATTCTAAACTTGGTATACATCAGAGAATCCACACTGGAGAGAAATGATATGAATGTAATCAGTGTGGAAAGGCTTTTAAAAGTATGTCTGAGTTTGCTAAACATCAGAGAATTCACACTGGAGAGAAAATATTTTAAAAATAAAGGAAAAAAAAGAACATTTGTGGTGGTTTTATTTCTTGTCTACTTTTTCTTCCAGGTTCTTTTCTGACCATGGACTTGAGAGTAGGGCCAGGCTCTGTCCACATTCTGCAGGGATTGTCCAGAATGTTCTTGATGCTGCTTTCTTGGGGTCTCAAGTTTGGTGTTTTTCCACGATCCCCAGCAAAGCTCATGCCAGGGACCTACAGTCTTTCAGTACCCCCTCAATGATCTCCTTCCCTCTTCTCTTCCCCATCATTGATCTGAAAATTCCTCACCTGTGTTTGGGTTTGAGCAGCACATCTTTGGATTTCCCCCATGTTGGGTTTCAATTGGCTATTGATGGCCCAGTCACTTTAAGGCAGCTGGAAAATTGGTGCAGTCTGACAGAACTACAAGATACTTTTTTGTATGAAATTCCTTCCCTGTTTATTTTTCTACAGGCCTCACCCTGGGCCAGGACCTGGTTCTGAAACCCCACTCTGCTCCTGGGATGAGAACCACACAGCTGCTGCTTTCTTTGAATGTATTCCTTGCTTAATTCCCAGCGTAGGGCCCAGCACTTGCCCTTACCGTGGAACTGACATATCTAGGGGCAAATCCTTTCAATCTGCCATGGGTGTCCAATCCAGAATTGGGCAGCAAGTCATAGGGCTTCCAGGTACCACCTGTTGCTCTAGACTGCACAAGTTTATGCTGTCTGTGGGCCCCCTTCTTGACCTTCTGGACAACCTCTCCCCTATCTGGAATGCTCAGCAATGCTCTTCATGCCCAGACCCCCTCCCTGTGAGTCCACAGATCTTTCTCTCTGTCCCTCTACACTGACCCAGTCTGGAACAAGGCCTTGCTATGGTTTCATGGATTTCCCCCTTAGGATTCAGGCTGGACCTTGATATTCTCCATCTGTTTGCAGGAGGTGTGGGACTGCTGAACTCATGACTCTTCTTCTCTTCCATCTTCCTTCATGGATAATTTTATTGGTGACTTTTCTAGTCAGGTCCAGTGTCTCTTTTGAGTTCTGTGTAGGTAGAACCTGGGAGTCTAAACCTGGTTTCCACCAATCTGCTTTCTAGGTTTCTCTGCTGTGCTTGTTAAAAAGGGGCATCCTTCCTCTAACTATTGTTGAGTTTATCAACCTCTGGGTTGCCTCATTCAATTGTTCTGGTTTTTTTTGTTTGTTTGTTTGGTTTTTTTTGGTTTTTGTGATCTAGTGGGTTCCTCTTCATCTTTTATCACCTGATGCAGAGACAGAAATGGGTAGAAACTCATGAAGCATATACAGTGTATGTTGTACAAACCCAACTGCTACAACAGTGTAAGTGGAAAGACCAAACAAGTGGCTCTCTGAGTCACTACCCACAACAGAGGGTGTCTCTGAGATCAGGGAAGAAAAAGGCCCAGGGGACTCACTGCCAGGTCGAAAGTTATCTCTACTAGCCAATATGCCCATGCGCTTCGATTCTGTTATTTTTCTTTATTGTAAGAGATGATTCAGTCTGGAGGGAGAGATTGTTCATCTCCTCTCTGGAGTAAAGAGAAAATGCATCAATAAAACCTGAAAAGAAAGGAAGATGAGAAGGCCTCATCTAGCGTGCAAACATCACATTTGAGAAGAGCCTTGTAAAGTAATCACTGTGGGAAGGCTTTAGGCTTGAACTTCTGTTTTTCTGTTTGATTTTTTTTTTCACATTTTAAATCAATGTTATTTCAACATCATCACTCATTTCTTTTTTCCCCACTTAAGAGCATTTTTTTCCAGTTATGTAAAGATAGTTTTCAACATTCACTTGTATAAGATTTTGAGTTCCAAATTTTTTCTCCCTCCCTCTTCCCCAAGATGGCAAGCTATCTGATATAGGGTATATATGTACAATCATATTAAACATATTTCCACATTAGTCATTTTGTGAAAAAGAAATAAAAACAAAAATGAAAAACTATAAGAAGGAAAAAAGTGAAAATTGTATGTTTCTGTCTGTATTCAGAGATCTTTTATGTATGTGGATCCCATTTTACATCATGAACTTTTGGAATTGCCTTAGGACACTGCATTATTTAGAAGAGCTGAGTATGTTACTGTTACAGTGTGCAATGTGTTCCTGGTTCTGCTCACTTAACTCAGCATCAGCTCATGTAAGTGTTTCCAGGTTTTTCTGAAATCTGGCTGCTCATCATTTGGTTTTTGTTTTTTTTAAACTTGATGTCAGCAAAAAATTAATTTTTTAAATATTTTCACATTTCAATTCATTTAATTTTAGTTTTCAACGTCCACTTCCATAAGATTTTGAGGTCTGTATTTTCTCATATCTCCCCTCGCTTCACCTCATGATGGCATGCCTTCTGATTGCCCCTTCTCCCAATCTGCCCTCCCTTCTATCTCCCTCTCCACCTTCTCTTATTCCCTTCCCCTTCCATTGTCCTGTCGGGTAAGATAGATTTCTAAAACTCATTGCCTGTGTGTCTTATTTCTCAGTTGCAGGTAAAAGATATTTTTAATATTTGTTTTTTAAAACTGAGTCCCAAATCCTCTCCCTTCCTTCATTCCCACCCCCTCCTTGAGAGGGCAGGCAACATTGGTTATACATGTGTAGTTATGCAAAACCCTTGTATAGCAGTCATGTTGTGAAAGGTTAACCATATTTCCCTCCATCCTATCTTGCCCCTATTTATTTTATGCTGTCCTTTGACCCTATCCCTCCTGAAAAGTGTTTGCTTATTACCCCCTCCTCCAATCAGCCCTCCCTTCTACCACCCCCCTCTTAGCCTCTTCCCCCCTACTTTCTTGTGGGGTAAGATAGATTTTCATACTTCATTGAGTGTGTATGTTTTTCCTTCCTTCAATCGAATCTGATGAGAGTAAAGTTCACTCATTCCCTCTCACCTCCCTTCTTCCACTCCATTGTAAAAGCATTTTCTCGTGCTTTTATGTGCAGCTCATCATTGCTTATAGGACAGTAGCATTCCTTTATGTTCATGTCCTACAAGTTGTTCAGCCATTCCCCATGACCTTCATCTGAGGTGAGTGCACTCCATCCACAGACCTGACCAGCATCAGCCAAGGTCGAGAGAAACCTTTTGTGTGGAATCACTGTGGAAAAGTTTTCATATGGAGCTCCAGTCTTGCTAAACTGAATCAGAGAATCCACAGGAGAAATTTCACATATGTCATGAATATAGCAGATCTTTTAATTATAGCTCTAAGTTTGTTAAAATGAGAGATTCCACCCTGGAAAGAAACTTTAGGACGATAAGTGATGTCATAAAGCCTTCAAACACCAGTCATCACATTCCCCATCAGAGAATTCATACTAGATAGAAATCTTATCACTGTGATGGATAAAGAAAGGGACTCAAATAGAGCATCAAGGTGGTTCAACATAATCAATCTGAGATGAAACTGTATGGATTCACTGTCAGGCAGCCAAAGATTATCTCTTACATTATGTGAGAGGATTTCTAGTGCATTTAGGGTTAGGGTTGCAGAGAAACCTTAAGGATGTTCTGAAAGGTGGCATGGTTTTCTGTGGAACAGAGAGATGAGTAGACAACACAATAGTCATTTCATTAATTCTTTACTTATAAATTAAAACTACCCATGTTCTGAGCCTTCAGTTTTACTGCAAATATCTGATAGGTGACTCATCATTAATATGTTTAAATCACCACATACACTTTCATCATAGCCAAGAATTTCAAGTAAAAATTCAATAATATATTAAACATTGTCTCTGACAAAATATATCACATTCAATATTTCATTTTTCAAATATCTCTTTGTCACATTGGTTTAAAAGCCCAATTCATAATTTAAAAGCCTCCAAATTAAAAGAGAAGTTGCTTTGTCTAACAGCATTTCTGTTACAATGATCTCTCCAATTTCACAATATAAGAGAATTTAGAAATGCTATGACAACAAAAAATATCATGTATGTAAAACATGAAAAAAAACTTCAGATGACATCAGTTAGTTCAGTTAATTGCATTTCCCAGTTATCTCATATAAAAAGACCCCAACCTTACTTTCTCCTCCAGAGTCATCTGGGTCCAGTGGCCTGATATCCATCAGGACAACTGGAGATGGCCCAGGATGCAATGAGAGACCCTGGACCTCTTAGGCTAAGGTCTTTTGAGGTTCTCATTTTGAGTGAGGTAAGGCCCATTCAGTGAATAGGCCTCTTTAAGAAATGTGTCAAGAAATGCCCCATTTAATTAAAAAAAAGAAAGAAAATCAACCTGAGAGGTAAGACCCTGAGGGTTGCTGGCCAAAAGAGAAATATTTTCTATTTACATTCACTCTCAGCCAAGAAGGCTCCCAAAATAGCCATTCAGTGGTGCTTGGCCAGGGAACCATTGTCCATCTATGAGCTCCAGAATGAAATGGGTTTAAGGTTTGGTAGAAAGGGGGGTGAGGTGAGAAGAGAGAGGCAGAAAACCACAGAGACAGAAAAGAAAGAAAAAGAGAAAGAAAAAAGAAATTTAGCAAATAAACCCCAAGTTAGCTAGGCAGCTTTCAACCATTGAAATTTAGCTTGCTTTGGAGAGGAGAAAGAGAGGGAGAAGGAGAGGATGAGCTGAATTGCCCAATTGGCTAAGTCCCCATTTTGGCAGCAAATACTATGAACTGGGGTGGGGAAGAGTGAGGGGGGAGACCTGACCTCACACTCTGGTCTAATATTTCTGGTAAATGGAGAAACTCAAGAATGCAGGTTAAGTTAACTTCTGGATCATCTTCCCATTTTCAAAAGCCCTTAGCAGAGCTGTTTAGATGAGACCAAAGAAAAGAGTGCCTTCTTCATCTGTTAATTAGCATTTGTGAAAGGTCTAGTACTTCCCTTGTTAGAGAGGATATAGGGAAGGAGCTGAGTTTGGGGAACTACTCAAAGTTCTAGGAGTTTTCCTTTCACCTCAGTGTTGGTTTGGTTTACATTTCTCTTATTAGTTTGGAGCATTTTTTTATTTGAATTTTTTTTAAAAAATGAAAGAAATGCAAAGCAAGGAAGTTAAAAAAAAAAAAAAAAAGCACTGCAATGTCCATAGCAGAACTTGAGAGAAAATTCAAAGGATAGAGCAATAAATTTCCTTTTCAGGAAGACCTATATAGTAAATACTCTGCCTTGTGTTTTACCTGTCCATATTTTCTTTACTTCCTTGTAAGTTTTCTTTTGTTCTCTGCTATGCACTCTTTATTCTTTTTTCTCCCTACTGTCCCTCTCCCCTGAAGGCTGCAATGAAGTGTGGATATACAAATTTTCCCCAAACTACTATTTTGACTGCTGTCAGCCTGAAAACTTGGTTAAAGAAAAGACTACAGGCTACAGGCATGTGTTATTTATTAATTCCCTTTTAAAGAAAACGTTCATAGCACTGTAGCGTCAGAGGTTATCTAACTGACTCAGTATAGAAACTGACTAGCTTAAATACATTTTACCATGAGAAAAGAACTCTCTTAGTTGAACAAATTATAGATTTAGTAAGACAATTAACAAATTGGGTTTTTTTTTTTTATCTCAAGCTGTGTGAATTTCCTTTTTTGTAGCATTTGTCTCCGTGACATATGATAAGGAGAAAATCCCATCACTCTGATGACAGGTATCCTATCATAAACAGGCCCTTGAAGTTGTGGACACAAGAAAGGGTATCTTAACAGAGTTGACAAAGTTGAAATTACAACTCAGGACATCTATGTTTTTCCTTATCACTAAGATGCCAGGAGAAGAGTCTGGTAAGGAAGTTACTAAGTCAGCCTTTTTACTTCACTGACACCAAAAGACATTCTCTGACTTTACTTAAGATAACAAAGGAGACTATTAAGTCCAAGCTCTTATTAATTCAAACCCTAGCCTTCACAAAAGGAGGGTGTGGGAGTGCTGACAATATTCCAACCACATTGTAGAAACCTGTTTTGAACAGGACAAATTGTAGCTCACTGAGATAGGGAAGGCCCTAAAGTGAAGGACTGAAAAGTAGTGAAATAATGAATATGGTGGAGAGGCAGTATACTGAGAAAGATGACATGCTGGAATGGGCTGATTTACACAGGGAAAGGAGTTTGCCCAAGTACCCAATGTTTTCCATGAAATATGAGGAATATTACTCTTAGGTGAGTTCAGAGTGGACAATGGGAGCAAAAAATAAGGAAGGGTTGGGGAAGAATGAGAAGAATTGGAAAAGCTGCTGGGACTAATGGGATAGTGAGTCAGTGATATTGTTGTTCAGGCATTTCAGTTGTTTCTGACTGTTCGTGGTCCTATCTGGGGTCTTCTTGGCAAAGATACTAGAGTTGTTGGCCATTTCCTTTTCAGGCTCATTTTATAGATGAGGAAATTGAGGCAGACAAGTTTAAGTGACTTGCCCAGGATCACACAGCTAGTAAGAGTCTGAGGTGGGATTTGAACTAGAGTGTTCCTGACCAGTACTCTATGCACTGAACCACCTAGCTGCCCCAAGAGAGTCAGTTAGAGACATGTCAAAGGATAGCCTTGCCACAGGGAAGACCACAGTGAGATTATGTAGCCTAAATGTGTGGTGGACTCAGACAACCTGCTTTTACGATTTTCTTTCTCTCTATTCAATAGCACCTAAGTAGTAGCAAAGGCTGCTTCCTTATTTAGAATTAATCCAAGGCTCTGCTTTACATAAGTCATCAACCTGTGTCCATCCCCTGATATCTGAGGCTCAATCTTTGGCATGTTCTTGGAGAATCATTGACCAGAATCATTGAGTTGACAGCCACTCTTAGTCTGAGGAAGTGGGAGGGAGAAACTCTGAGATGTCCCATAGCATGAGACGCTTCAGGAGCCAGAAAAATGTGTTTGTGACCTTCACTATGAGTCTGGTTAGGTCACAGCAGGGTTAGAACTAGGCAGTGGTCACTCACTATAGGAGATAAGGTGCAGGAAAGAGCCAGAAACAGGGCTGAGACCAGAACCTCCATTTGTGAACTAAGACAGAGACCATAGTACAGGGCCTGAGGCAGAATCTGGCACCTGGTGTTGGTTCTGGGCCCAGTCAATTAGTCATTCAGCAGGGATGAAGCACCTCAAGTTTTCTTGGTACCTCGCTAAGCTTTTGGAGGGGAAAAGCCATAAGAGGAGTGAGGCTCCTAAATGGTTTAAGAAGAGGAGAATTAGGGAGAAAAGCATCAAAAAAATGACAAAACTTTCAGACCCACCTCAGACGTATTGTGAGTTCTGTTCCATACCACCACAATAAAGTCAATATTAACTGAGTCACCTGAATTTTTGTTTTCTCACTGCACATAAAAGTTGTGTTTATAATGTGCTTTTGTATATTATATGTGCAGTACTATTATGTCCAAAAGAAAAGTACGTAACTTAAACATATTTTATTGCTAAAAAATGGTAACTATTTGCCAAACCTCCAGTGAATCTTAATGTTCTTGCTAGCAGAGGCTTTGGCCCAATGTTGATGGCTGCTGACTGCTCAGGGGGGTGGTTGGTCAAGGTTGGCAGCTACCTTGCAATAATGAAGAATATATTTTCACCTTTTTTCCCCCAATTTATTTATTTATTATTTATTTTGAGTTTCAAATTTTCTCCCCTTCTCTCTCCTCCCTCCCCCAAAACACCATGCATTCTGATTACCCCTTCCTGCAATCTACCTTCCTTTCTGTCACACCCCTCCCTTCCCTTATCCCCATCTTCTCTCTTTTCTTGTAGGGCAAAATAGATTTCTACACCCCATTACCTATACTTTTTATTTCCCAGTTACTTGCACAAACAATTCTCAACATTCTTTCCTAAAATTTTGAGTTGCAACTTCTCTCCCTTCCTCCGTCCCCACTCATCCCCACTAAGAAGGCAAGCAGTTCAATACAGGCTATATATGTGTAGTTTTGCAAAAGACTTCCGTAATAATCTTGTTGTGAAAGACCAACTATATTTCGCTCCAACTTATCCTGGCCCCCATTAATTCTATTCTCTCTTTTGACCTTATCCCTCCCTAAAAATGTTGACTTCTCATTACATGCCTCCCCTCATTTGTCCTCCCTTCTATCATTCCCACTCATTCCACTCATTCCCTTCTCCCCTACTTTCCTGTAGTGTAAGATAGATTTTCATACCAAACTGAGTGTGCATGTTATTCCCTCCTTAAGCCAAATATGATGGCAGGAAGCTTCACTTTTTCCCTCTCACCTCCTCCTTTTCCCCTCCATTGAAAATGCCTTTTCTTACCCCTTTCATGAGAGATAACCTGCCGCATTCCATTTCTCCCTTTCTCTTCCCAACATATTCCTCTCTCATACCTTAACTTTATTTTTTTATGTATCATTCCTTCCTATTCAACTCACCCTGTGCTCTGTGTCTATATATAATGTGTGTGCATAATCCCTCCAACTAAACAAATACTGAGAAAAGTTTCAAGAGTTACAAATATTATCTTTCCATGTAGGAATGTAAACAGTTCAGCTTTAGCAAGTCCCTTATTATTTCTCTTTCCTGTTTACCTTTTCATGCTACTCTTATTCTTGTGTTTGAAAGTCAAATTTTCTATTTAGCTCTGTTCTTTTCATCAAGAATGCTTGAAAGTCCTCTCTTTCATTGAATGACTATTTTTTCCCTTGAAGTATTATACTCAGTTTTGCTGGGTAGGTGATTCTTAGTTTTAATCCTAGTTCCTTTGACTTCTGGAATATCATATTCCAAGCCCTTCGGCTATAGGTGGAAGGATGCATTATAAGAATAAGGAAACTGAAGACAAGGGGAAGAGACCAAACACTTTTATAATTGAAAAAAACAATCCTTTTAGACAAAACTTCAAGGCATCGTATCTGAGTACAGAAAGTAACTGTTACAAGAATAAGACCAACCACTTAACCATATTCTTGCATAGGTTTGGGAGAATTTATAATACTAAGACATCACGTTGTTGGAAAATTTCTGTATTTTTAGTCCATTAAGATACAATGAAATGATTGTGGTTTCTTTTTCACCCCACACTACTGGGTAAGAAAATGATTATGGAAAAGTTTAGGTGTACAGCACACAGACACCAATGTATCTAATATCCTCATATTTCACAAAAGCAAATACCCCATTACTGTAATAAAGACTCACTATGTGACAAAAGAAAACAAATAAAATTGTTGAAAAATTGGATAGCAGTCAGGAACAAATTTGTGGTTATTTTTCAATTGTTTCTGACTCTTTGTGACTTGACTTCATGAACTTGTCCGTGGAATTTTCTTGGCAGAGTTACTGGGTCAGTTTGTCACTTTCTTCTCTAGTGTGTCCCTATTTTACAGATGAGAGACTGAGGCAAATAAGGATTATGTGACTGCCCAGGGTCACACAGCTAGTAAGTGTCTGAGGTCGGATTTGAGCTCAGATCTTCCTGGACCATTATCACATCCACTGCACCATCTAGCTGCCCCTAGAAAAATTGAGGTAAAACAACTCACCCCTCATAAGAAATAAGTTTCAAACTGATCAAGATAGGAGTTTGCATTATAACCAAATCGATAAATAAGGGGAAAATATTCATTGGAATAATGAATAGAAGAGAAATTCATCATCAAAGAAGAAATAGAGAGGATAATAAAAGATGGGCTAGAAAGTTTCAGCTGCATAAAATTTTAAGAGATTTTGCACAACCCAATCTACTAAAGCTAAGATTATATGGTAACAATTACCTGGGGATAAAAGTCTTTGTAGTAAGTCTCTATGAAAAAGGTGTCATTTCCAAGGTAAATGAACTGATTCAAATTTATAAGAAAAAGAACATTCCCTCTATTGATAAATCATGTAATTATATGAATAAACAGTTCTCAAGGAAAAGAATAGGATAATTTTAGCCATTAAAAGTATTCCAAATTACTGCAATTAGATAAATGCTTAAAACTGCTATATTCTCCTTTACACAGGCCAAGATGACCAAAAACAAAACAAAAGCAACAATAGCAGAAAAAGAAACAATTGAAATGGAAAATAATGTGTTGGAGGGACTGTAGGAAAATAGAAACATTCATCTACTATTGGGAGACCTGTGACTGGATATGACCATTCTGGAAACCAATTTGGAGTTACACACAAGATATTACTAAACATTGAATGTTCTTTGACTCTAATATAACACTGCCAGACCTACACTCAAAAGGCAGCAAAAAAAGAGGAAAAGATCCTTTACAAAATATTCATAGCCACTCTTTTTGGGATGGCTAAAAGAAATCCTCTGTAAAGTAGGAGGATGTACATCAACTGGGGAATGCCTGTGTAGTATGTATGTACATATACATATACATATATATGTGTGTATGTACATATACATACATATATGTATGTATATATAAACACACACATACATACAGACATACATACACATATATACATACATATATATGCATGTATGTATGTATATATACAAAAACATACGTCTATGTTTAGATATAGTGGAATAGTATTGTACTGCAAAAAAAGTGGAAATAGATCATTTCAAAAAGACATAGAAAGATTTATATGAACTGATGCAGAGTGAATTGAGCAGGAAGAGAAGAAGAATTTACTCTATAGACTCAATACTATAAAAATAAACAATTTAGGGAACTATTCTTAGTTGATAAAGAGTAAAAGGAGGAGAACCAGGAGAATAATTTATGTGAGAACCCTGTACAGAAAAACAACTTTGAACCACAATCAATTTAATAACCAACAATGATTTCAGTGGATGAATGTTCGTTGAATGTTAGCCTCCATCTCCCAACTTTGGCCAATGTCCAGAGTGTCCCTTTCTCATCTCTGCCTCTTGACTTCCCTGTCTTCCTTCAAGTCTCAGCTTTAAAAGTCCAGCTTCTATAGGAAGCTTTTCCTGATCCCCCTACCTTAATTCTAATATCTGTCTTTGTTTATTATTTCCAAAAGAATCTACATAAAGTTTGTTAGAATATTTTCTTCCCATTAGATTGTGAATACCTTGAGAGCAGCAACTATCTTTTCCTCTTGCATCCACAGTCCTCAGCACAGTACATGGAACATAGTAGGTACTTTAAAAATGTTTAACTGAGAGAAGGATAGATTTAGAGTATGGAATGAGTCATACATATGTATATGTATGTATGTGTGTGTGAATAATTGTGTGTGTGTATTTCTGTGTACTACCATTGAGGGAATTTGTTTTTCTTGGCCATGCATATATGATGCATTTTTTTCCTAATGGAGTAAGAGAGGAAGGTAGAGAAAACAGATTTGTTATTTTTTTAAAATAGAGGTGTAGAGGGGGAAATGGACTATTTAGATATGAAATGTTGCATTCACTTTCTTTTGTTAAGAAAACAACTGCAAGTTTAATAAATGGAACAACAATCTGTCATTTCAGAAACAATTCTAAGGGAAAAGTATTTTCTCTATAAAAATAAAATTAAACTTGTCAAAATTATTAATACTATAAATTTCAAAAAATACTTTGTTTACTTTTATAATTCAAAATGCCTCCTTGTGTTACCACCTCTTCATTTCAACCTCCCTTTTGTAACATCACACACTGAATCTCAACAAAACTACAGTAAAGCTTAGGTCATTTAATATAGCAATTTGTAAAAATAAATAAACAAAGAAATAGATAGGCAGGCAGATAAATAAATGAATAATCTCAAAACATTTCTTTGACTAGAACTGACCTTTTTAAAAAATTCTCTTTTTTGTAACATTTAAAATTTTCTCCAGTAATTACTTTTGGGGGATGGGGTGAGGAATACAATAAAATCAATTATTCTAGACCTGCAAATTTCAATACAATCAGTTTTCCAAATCATGTTGCATGTGCTTTCAATTGACGTTACTGTAATGTTAGTTTCACTTAACTCTTACTTTCTTCCAAGATACGTCTAATAAAGAGTGAGTAATTGTTTAGTGTCTTCTTCATTTTTCTTTAGGCAAGGCAATCTTGGTTAAGTGACTTGTCCAGTAACACACAACTAGTAAGTGTCAAGAGCTGTCTGAGGCTAGATTTGAGCTCAGGTCCTCCTAACTTGAGGGCTATTGCTGTCTCTGCTGTGCCACCTAGCTGCCCCTTGATTCACATATTAATAAAGTTGAAATTATAAAATATATGTATAATATATAAAACATATATATATATATATATATATAACACACATACACACACACATACACACATACACACATACATACATACATACATACATACATATATATATATATATATATATATATATATATATATATATATATATATATATATATATATATATATATATATATATATATATATATATATACACACATATTGTTCTTTGCACTCTTAGCTGTAAAACAAGGGTCCAGTGTATTCTGAGAATGTGGTTTGGGTCTGGGGAGAAATGGAACATTAGATATGATAGATCATTATTGAGTCAAAAGGCTAGTTGAACCATGAAGGAAAGTGTATAAGCATGTATATAGCAGTACTATGTACTGTGTTAAGCACTTTTCCCCCTTTTTGATAAAAATTATTTCATTTGATCCTGACAACAATTCTGCAAAGTCGGTGCTATTATTATTCACATTTTGCAGATGCAAACACAGGTTAAATGCATGACTTGCCAAGGGTCACACAGCAAGAAAGTGTCTAAGGCTGGATTTAAACTAAGATCTGCTCTACCAGTTGCCTTGAATTACACAGATAAACAAGTAACATAATGCCAGGCCTAGAGGCCTGTGTGGGCTACCCGAGTCTTCTTACCTCACCTCCGAGGTCTTCGGCTGGCCACGCCGGATGCACATATGAGAGAAAGGATGTTCCAGAGTCGAGCAAGGGTTGAGCTTTATTACAGGGTCTAGTTACAAGTGCAGGGGAGTCTTCCTTAGGAGGAAGAGGGGGAGATTTCCTAAGGAGGCTAAGCTTAAGGGATTGGAAGTAGAAGTACAAGCGGGGAGAGAGGGGGAGGGGAGAGAGAAGAGAAGAGAAGCGGAGCCTACTGTCCTCTTGGCTCCTCACGTGCTAAGAGAGCTTTCAGGCTTCCTCAATCCTACTTAACCTTCAGCCGCACAGTTTGCATCTAAATACCGTGCTGTTAGATAACAATAGTGTGCCCAGATCCGGGACGACCTCGAGGGCAGGGAGACTCCACCCATCACGTATCTCCCGGGGAGAGGCGGAAATACCCGAGCTAGCCGAGCTAGCTCAGTCTGTCCTTCTCGAATCCCCGCTGTTCATGGAGGGCCTCGTAAGATTCTAAGATTTAGAAGTCCCACTTTTACCCGCCCGAGACCGTCCACACGGAATTGAGCTTCCAATCCTCACAACATAAGAAATGTTAGAAGACTTGGTTTTATTTTGCATGTTTTGAACTTTTTGCTTTATAGTAATAGAAAATAAATTGATGCATGAAGTCCAGAGGTAGGAGACTGTTTCTAAGTTGGAGACTCAAGGAAGGCTTACTGGAAAAGGAGATATTTTAATTGTCCTTTAAATAATATGTAGGAAATAAAAAAAATTAAAATAAGATGTATGGGTCTTCAGGGAAGACTACTACCTCTGAGCTACTAAGTACTTTTTTTAGGATTGCTTTATAGCTCTGGTGTCTGCCTGCCACCTAACTTTCACCTGTGGATCCAAGAAACTGTAGCATGTGCAGAAGCCACATTCCAGTGAAAGCATATCAGCAGATCAGCTAAACCAAGTAGAGGGTAAGTGAATCTCAAACCCATTGGCAAGTTAGGAAGGTGCCTACTCCAAGCATCTAAATACATACCCCAATGTAATGGGAAGATGTCAACAATCTGTTCCAATGTGCCATGCAGGATGATGTAAGCAGGCTCTATGGAGCACGTAGAGCTTGGTTAGACTTTGACGATGTCAAGGTCCTTGCCTGCATTTTGAGCCATCAACAATCCTCTGGAGGAATGGAGTCAGAAACAGCAACAACAGCAGTCACTTATTCTTGAAGACTTAGGCATCTTATGACCTCATCACCAACACTGTCTTCCGTTTACCAAAACACAAGAAATTTTGTGGATCCACCCTTGGAGAAAGCATTGGCTTTTAATAGACTGTGTCATTGTAAGGAGAAGAGAAAGACAATACATTAGAGTGATAAAAACGATGTGTGGTGATCAGTGCTGAACTGATCATAGACTTGTGCTCTCCAAGCTAAACATTTACATTCAAAAATATCAACAGCTCCAGGCCAATTAGAGTGCTTCAAAGGTTGTTGCTAACTAGAAGGAGAAGCAAAGTCAAGGTACAGTAGGCAACAGTGAAACTGAAAAGCAGTGGGCATCTTTCAGAGATTTAGTGTATAACACTCATGTACTCATCAGGGCCCGAAAACTCACAAATTTCAAGAATGCTTTGATGAAAACAATGGGAAAATTCAGAAGCTGCTAAATGAAAAATGAGAAATCTGCAAGGTTTACCAGTAGGAGAGTTCATCCACCTCTAAGAAAGCAGAATTTAACTCCATCCAAAGTAAGGTGCAAGCAAAGTTTAGAAAGATGCAGGATTCTAAAAAAAAAGCAGATAATTCAGTTTTACATAGTCCAAAGCATCTCGAGTGTGCCTTGAAAGGAACTGATGGGGCAGAGATCTATGGTGAGCAGTAATGGAGCCACATCGATTAGTGATAAAGACGTGATCCTGGAGAGATGGGATGAACACTTCCATAGCATTCTCAACGAACTGTTATCAACTAATGCTAAAGCCATTGACTGTATACTTCATGTTGAAGTCAATCCCTCTCTAGACAAACTTCCAATGGAAGAAGAGGATTTGAATGTCATTAGGCTCCTTTCATTTGAAAAATTGAATGGTTCTGACTCTATTCCAGCAAATCTCTACAAGGAAGGGGATCCACTGCTCATATAAAAGCTGATTGAAACCTTCTTAGCTGTATGGCAAGAGGAGCTTGCTCCCAGGAGTTCAAGGATGCCTCCATTGTCCATCTCTATAAAGAAAAAGGAAATAGATTGTCCTGTGACAATTGCAAGGGTAAGAGGGGAGGGGAGAGAGTCTCTCTCTTTGTCATTGCTGGCAAGATTTTTGCCAGTCTTTCTAGAGCAGCTGATTCTTCACTTGGAAGATGGTCATCTACCAAAAGCCATTGAAGCTTCAGAAATAGCTGAGGATTGATTGATATAATGTCATAGTTTTCTACCCAACCACCCCAAAAGAAATGTCAGGAGCAGAACAGACATGTATACTCTTGATCTGGCCAAGGACTTTGATATTGTCAGTCGTGAGAGCTTGTGGAAGATGATAGCAAAACTTGATTACTCAATATTGTACACCATTTTCATAATGGCATGCTTGTGTGGGTTCTGGATAATGGACAATGCTCTCATACTTTCCCAGTCACCAGTGGAGTGAATCAGTGCTGAGTGCTTGCTTCCATGATTTTTAGCATGATGTGTGTTTTCTGTGATGGTGGAAAATAAAAATGGCATCAAGGTCAGCTACCTTCCTTATGGTAAATTACTTAACTTAAAAAGGCTACAAGCCAAGACGAAAGTGGAGAGAGAGTTGGTATGTGTCTTTTTGTTCCCAGATGATTGTGCAGTCAAGGCAGTCTCTGAGGCTGAGTTGCAATAAAGTATGGATTGATTCTCTGCCACTTGTGCTAATTTTGGACTGACATTTAACACCAAGAAAACAGAGGGTGTACATCATCAATCATTGTGCCATCCTTACATGGAACCATCAGTTACAGTGAATAGAGAAATTATGAACACTGTGGATGAATCCAAGCACCATGACAGCATACTTTCCAGAGATGTGCACATAGATGAGTATATTGACACATAACTAGGTCAGTGTTGGAGGTTCCAAAGGAAAGAATGGGAGAGAAGAGACATTAGGCCACTTACCAGATTGAAAGTGTACAGATCCATTGTGCTGCCCTTGTTGTGTGCCTGTGAAACTTCACAATATACCAGATCCAAATCAGGAAACTGAATCACTTCCATTTCAATAGTTTTAGGAAGAGTCTGAAGATCACACAGCAAGATAATGTATTAGACACTGAGGTCTTTTCTCAAGCTAAACTGCTAAACATTCACTCTATTGCAGAGAGCACAACTCAGATGGGATGACCAAATGGTTCAAATGCCAAGTATATGTCTGCTAGAAGATTATTTTATGGAGAACTCACACAGGGCAAGGGCTCACATGGAGGTCAGAAGAAGTGAAACAAGCATACTCTTGGAAAAGAGGAGCCAAGAGGAGTGAGAGCATGTACTTACTTGAGCTCCACCACAAACTCCTTCAGATACCTCTAAAAAGAGAATCTGAACAAATTCTAAAGTGGCAGAATCCACTAGGAGAGAGAGAGTGTGAGAGATTTCCAGCCCAGGAAAGCCCAGTCTATTACATGGGGCTAGGGGAGGTCAGAGTACACAGGCTGTACCAGCACAGACTTCACCATAGTAAAGCCCAGCAGGAACCGCCAGGCAGACTGAATCAGCAGGAATGTGAATTCTCAAACATATCAGCACGGGATGGGAGTCCAGCTGAACTCAGTGAGAGAAACTCAGGACCCTTGTAACAGCAGTAACTGCTCCTGAGACTATCAGACCACAGATTAAATGTTTGTAAGTCACTTACTTGAACTTCTGGGAGCCAAGATAGCAGAGTGATCTACAAGCACTTTCCTCCTCCCCTTGGTGACCTTGAAAATCCCAGAGAATACTTCCCCAGGAAAAATCCTGAAATAGTGGGATCAGCCAAAGGAGTAAACAGTCTGTCAGCTTGAGAGGCTAGGAAAATTGTCAAGGGAAGACCCTCTTGCTGTGGTTGAAGGGGAAGAGTGAAGGACCAGAGCTGTCCCAGCCAGCCCCACCGCAGCGAACAAAGAGGAGATCCTGAGCCCCAGGGTGATGGAGCCTGTAAACACCAACACCAGGATGCCAGACATGCCTTAGCAAAGCCAGGGGAATCAGGAAGATGCCCTTTCAGAGGGGAATTCACCAACAACTGAGTCTACCTGTGTTCTAGCTCAGGGGAGGAGACTTCCTGTGGCCAGACCACCCCTCTCCCACACCTTATGCAGTAAGTTTCAGGGTAACTCCATGAAAACTCAGAAAAATTTCACCTGGTCTCTGCCTTGGAACACCAGTCAGCTCAGCACCAGGTAACCTGCAGCATTCTAGTTTTTAGATGAAAGAACCAGAGGTCACATCTGGGTCAGAGTCCCTGTGCCTCAGAAGCAGAGATACAGTTTAAAAGACAGGAAAAAGGCAATCATCACGAGCAAAAACCAAACCAGAAAAAAGATCATAGAATCTTACTATGGGGACAAAGACCAAAATACAAATACAGCATTGAGACTGCACTCACATATGAAACCTCAGAAGGGAATATGAACTGGTCTCAAGGCCAAAGAGCATTTTTGGAATCACTCAAGAAAGATTTTAAAAGTCAAATTAGAGAGGTAGGAGAAAAATTGGCCAATGATTTTAAAAATATGAGAAAAGAATACACTGAAGAGAATAGCTCCTTAAAAAGGAAAATTGGGCAAATGAAAAAGGCAGCACAAAACCTAACTGGAGAAAATAACTCCTTAAAAGGAACAATTGGACAAATGGGAAAGGAGATGCAAAAGTTAGCTGAAGAAAACAATCCATTAAAAATTAGAATTGGACAAGTAGAATCTAATAACTCTAAGAGATATCAAGAATCATCCAAGCAGAATCTAAGAATGAAAAACTAGAAGAAAATGCAAAATATATCATCAGAAAAAAACAACTGACCTAGAAAATAGATCCAGGAGAGCAAATCTAAGAATCACTGGTCTACGAGAAAGCCACGATGAAAAAAAAGAGCCTGCACAATATCTTCCAAGAAATCATCAAGGGAAACTTCCCTGATGTCCTAGATCCAGAGGGCAAAATAGTCATTGCAAGAATCCACCAGTCACCTCCTGGAAAAGATCCCAAATTGAAAACAATAAGGAATATTGTTGTCAAATTCCAGACCAACCAAGTTAAGGAGAAAATAATACAATCAGCCAGAAAGAAACAATTCAAATACTGAGAACTACATTCAGGATCATATAGGACCTTACAGTTTCTACATTAAAAGTTTGGAGGGACTGGAATGTGATATTCCATAGGGAAAAGGAACTTGGATTACAATCAAGTATCAATAACCCAGAAAAATAGAGCATAATATATCAGGCAAGGAGATGGACATTCAATGAAACAAAAGATTTCCAGATCTTCCTGATGAAAAAGCCAGAGCTCAATAGAAAATTTGAGCTTCAACTATAAGTCTGAAGAGGGACATAAAAAGGTAAATGAGGAAAAACAAACAAACTTGTTATTCCATATGGGCAAACTGCTGACATCCCTATACAGGAGGATGACACTTGTTAATCTTGAGAATTATATATTTATTATGGTATTTAAAAGGGATATAAATAGATAGAGGGAGTGGGTATAAATTAGCTGATGTGATGATAAAAATGTGATTTAAGTGTGCGAAAGAATTGTAACAGGAGATGTGAAAAGGAGGAGGCAGAGAATGATAAGTTATATCACAGGAAGAGACACAAAAATATATGATAGTAGAGGGAAAGAGGGGGTGGAAATGAGCACTGTTTGAGTTTTACTATCATCTGATTTGCTTCAAGTAGGGAACAACAAATTCAGTTAAGTATAAAAATCTAACTTGCCCTATAGATAGTAGGAGGTGAAAGGAGAAAGAAAAGGGAGGGGAGGTTAAAAGGGAAGGAAGACTTAATAAGGGAAAAAGGGAAGAAATGGGAGGGAGGTGATAGAAGCGAGGTAAGACTGAAGAAGGCAGTGGTCAAAAATTAACACTCTATTGTGGAGGGAAAGGGAGAAGGGAGAACTAAAAGCATAATTTGGGGTAAACAGGATGGAGAGAAAGACACAGCAATCAGAACTGCAAATGTGAATGGGATGAATTCTCTCATAAAACAGAGCCAGATAGAAGAATGGATTAAAAAACATAATCCAACAATATGTTGTATACAAGAAACACATTTGAAACAGGGGATGCACACAAGGTAAAGGTAAAAGTTGGAGGAGAATATATTATCCTTCAGCTGATGTAAAAGAAGCAGAGGTAGCAATCCTAATGTCAGATGAAGCAAAAATAGAAATAGATCTAATCAAAAGAGATAAGGAAGAAAACTAAATCCTGCTAAAAGGCAACATAGATAATGAAGCAATATCATTAGTAAACATACATGCACCAAGTGGTATAGCATCCAAATATTTATAGGAAAAGTTAAAGGAGTTACAGGAAAAAATAGACAACAAAACTATATTAGTGGAGGACTTCAACCTCCCCCTCTCTGAACTTGATAAATATAACCTGAAAATAAATAAGAAGGAGGTTAAGGAGTTGAATAGAACACTGGATGAGGTAGATATGATAGATCTCTGGAGAAAATTAAAAGGGGATAGAAAGGAATATACTTTTTCTCAGTGGTACCCAGGACATGTACAAAAACCGACCATGTACTAGGACATAAAAACCTCACAATCCAGTGAAGAAAGGCAGAGATAGTCAATGCATCTTTCTCAGATCATAATGCAATAAAACTTATATGTAATCAAAGGCCATGGAAACATAAACCAAAAACTAATTGGAAACTAAACAATCTAATCTAAAGAAGGAGTGGGTTGCACACACACCAAAAAATCACAGAAACAATAAATAACTTCACCCTAGAGAATGACAATAATGAGACAACCTACCCAAACTTATGGGATGCTGAAAAAGTAGTTCTTAGGGGAAGTTTTATATCATTAAATGTCTGCATGAATAAAATAGAGACAGAGGAGATCAATGAATTGGGCATACAGATGAAAAAGCTAGAAAAAGAACAAATTGAAAATCCCCAAATAAATACCAAATTAGAAAAACTGAAAACCAAGAGAGAGATTAATAAAATTGAAATTAAGAAAACTATTGAACTAATAAATAAAAGTAATGGTTTTGTGAAAAAACAATAAAATGGATAAACTTTTGCCAATTTGATCAAAAAGAGAAAGAAAAAAATACCAGTATCAAAAAAGAAAAGGGTGAATTCATCTTCAATGAGGAAGAAATTAAAACAATAATTAGAAATTACTTTGCCCAACCATATGCCCATAAATTTGGCAATCCAAGTGAAATGAGTGAATATTTTTTTAAAAAAAATTATAAATTGCCCAGATTAATAGAAGAGGAATTTAAATTCTTAAATAACCCCATCTCAGAAAACAAAAAGTAATTGAACAAGTCATCAGTGAACTCCGTGGGAAAAAATCTCCAGGACCAGATGGATTTACAAGTGAATTCTATCAAACCTTTAAAAAGCAATTAAGTTCAGTACTACATAGACTACTGGGAAAACTGGCAAAGAAGGAGTCCTACTAAATTCTTTTTATGATAGAAATATGTTTCTGATGGCTAAACCAGGAAAAACCAAAACAGAGAAAGAAAATGATAGATCAATTTCTCTAATGAATACAGATGCAAACATTTTAAATAAGATATTAGCAAAAAGAATACAGCAATTTACCATGAGAATAGCACATTCTGATAAGGTAGCATTTATGCTAGGAATGTAGGGCTGTTTCAGTATTAGAACTCTCAACATTATTGATCAGATAAGCAGCAAAACTAACAGAAACCATGTGATTAAATCAATAGATGCAGAAAAAAACTTGACAAAATGCAACACTCATTTCTATTGAAAACATTGGAGAACATAGGAATAAATGAAATCTTCCTTAAAATAATAAGCAGTATCTACCCAAAACCATCAGCAAGCAATATATGCAATGGGCATAAGCTAGACAGATTTCCAATAAGATCAGGGGTAAAAAAAGGATGTCCATTATCACCACTGTTATTCAATACAGTACTAGAAATGGTACAAATAGAAGAAAAAGAAATTAAAGGAAATAGAACAGGCAAACAAGTAACTAAGTTATCACTCTTTGCAGATGATATGATGATAGACAATCCAAGAAAATCAAGTAAAAACCTTGAAACAATAAATAGCTTTGGCAAATTTGCAGGTTACCAAATAAACCCACATAAATCATTTGTATTTCTATATATTACTAACAAAGTCCACAACAAGAGACAGAAAGAGAAATCCCATTTAAAGATACAGTAGACACTATAAAATCTCTGGGAGTCTACCTGCCAAAACAAACCCAAGGACTATATGAACACAATCACACAATACTTTTCGCACAAATATAGTCAAATCTAAGAAACTGGAAAAACATCATTTACTCATGGGTGGGCCATGCTAATATAATAAAAATGACAATTCTTCCTAAATTAATTCACTTATTCAGTGCCATACCAATCAAACTATCAGAAAATTATTTTCTAGAGCTAGAAAAAATATTATCACAATTCATTTGGGAGAACCAAAGGTCCAGAATATCAAGGGAATTGATGAAAAGAAATGCTAAGGAAGGTGGCCTAGCCCTACCAGATCCCAAATTGTATTATAAAGCAGTAATCATCAACATCACGTGTTACTGGCTAAGAAATAGAGGTGTAGATCAGTGGAATAGATTAGGTGCTCAAGACACAGTAGTCAATGAATGTAAGCAGTCTACCATTTGATAAGCCCAAGAACCCCACCTTCTGGCATAAGAATTCACTGTTTGACCAAAACTACTGCTAAAACTGGATAACATTGTAGTTGAAACTAGGTATAGACTAATGCCTGACATCGTACACAAGAATAAAGTCCAAATGGATGCATGACCTAGGTATAAAGGCTGATACTATAAACAAATTAGGGGAGCTAAGAACAGCATATTTGTCAGATTTATGGAGAATGGAGAAAATTATGACCAAACAAGAGATAGAGAACATTATAAAGTGCAAAATGGATAATTCTGATTACATTAAATTGAAAAGTTTTTGCACAAACACACCCAATGCAACCGAGATTACGAGGGAAGCAGAAAACTGGGAAAGAATTTTTGTAACTAGTGTCTGTGATAAAGGCCTCATTTCTAAAATATATAGAGAAATGAGTCAAATTTACGGGAATACAAGTCATTCCCCAGTTGTTAAACTGTCAAAAGATATGGACAGGCAGTTTTCAGAGGAAGAAATTAAAGGTATCTACAGTCATATGAAAAATGCTCTAAATAATTATTGATTAGAGAGAGGAAAATCAAGACAACTCAGAGTTACCACATTACACCTATCTGATGAAATAAAAGGAAGACGATAAATATTGGAGGAGAAGTGAGAGAGTTGAAACATTAATTCATTGTAGAGCTGTGAGTTGATCCAACCGTTCTGGAGAGCAATTTGGAAGTATGCTCAAAGGGTTACAAAAACATGCATACCTTTTGACACAGCAACCCAAAGAGATTGTAAAAATGGGAAAAGTTCCCACATGTACAAAAATATTTATAGCAGCTCTCTTTGTGATGGCCAAGAACTAGAAATTGAAGGGATGCCCATCAACTGGAAAAGAGCTGAACAAGTTGTGGTGTATAAGTGTAATGGAATACTCTTGTGCTATAAGAAATGATGAACAAGAGGACTTCAGAGAGGCCTGGAAGGACTTCTATGAATGAATATTGAGTGAAATGAGCAGAACAAACAGCTACAGTGTGCAAGGACTTTTTCTGATAGACTTAGCACTTAACAACAATACAAAGACCTAAAACATTCCCAAAAGACTCTTGAGGCAAAGTGGCATCCACATACAGAGAAAAAAACTATGAAACTGGAAGGAAAAATGAAGCAGACCATTTTCTCTTTTGTTATGTATGTTTTGGTTTGGTTTTTTTTCTCATAGTTTCTCACATTCATTTTAAATCTTCTATGCAACTTGACTAATGTGAAAATGTGTTTAATAGGAATGTATGTGTAGAACCCATATAAAATTGCATACCGTCTCAGGGAGGGAAGTGGGAGAGAGAAGGAGAAAATCTAGGACTTATCAAAGTGATTGTAGAAAACTGAAAACAAACAAATTAATTTTAAAAAGAATAAAAGAAAACTGAAAACAAATAATGTAAAAAAAAAAAAGAAGAGAAACAAGGACTCTCTCAAGCCCTCCTTGGGGAGACAAGGGCACAGGTGTACCCACCATAGAACTCAAAGAGGGTTCTATGTTGTATGAGCAAAACTGAATTACAGTAGCTCACGTTGTGTTCGTCCTCCATTTTTGAAGAGAACCATAACATCAGAGAAATGATGACATGCCTTGCATTTGACTTTGTTTTAAGTGATAGAGGGCAATGCAAATCACCAGCATCACTTTCTCCTCCTGAGTCATACAGATCTAGTGACCAGATATTCATCTGGATGACTGGAGACTGCCCAGGATGCAATGGGAGACCTTGGCCTTTTAAGCTAAGACCTTTTCAGGTACTCATTTAAAGTGAGGTAAAGCCCATTCGGTGAATAACCTTTAAAAGTAGTCAGGGGGTTGGCCCCTTTAATAGAAAAGGAAAAAATAGCTCAAAAGTAATGTAAGATGAACAAATTTACAGACATTTCCTTCCCAAATGTTCAAATGAACCATTTCTGCCCAGCCTGTAATGGTGATATCATTTTGGTCCTCTTCAAATACAAAGGACATCAATCAAGTACTTGGTCCAAGTACAAAGGATATCAATCAGAACAATCAGGAAATAAATGGACAAGGAAGGGGAGGAAGGACATGCCAGGCAGGCATAGAGAATGGCAAGAAACAAGGAGGGCAAAGGAAACATTTTGGAGGAATCCAAGGTCACTGGACCTTGGAGAAAAGAAGTACCATCAAATGATCATACAAATTGAAGTATACCAAATCTCAGAGGTCATCTGCTCTAGCTCCCTTATTTGATAGAGGAGAGCATTGAGGCCCAGAGAGTTAAAGTGGTATTCAATGTTACTCATGTAGGAGAGTCAGACTGTGAAGCCATTGAGGCACAAGGAAGTTAAGTGATTTGTACAGGGTCCCATAGCTAGTAAGTTTCTTAGACTATCAATCAGTCAATCAATAAATATATATTTAGCATTTACTGTGTGCCAGGGACTGGGGATACAATGAAAGTCAGAAGACAGTTCCTGCCCTTGATAATCTTAAAAATCCAATCAGAAAGACAAGTAAATAACCATTTAAAAACCACATACAGGACAAATATGAAATAACTAAAATAGGGAAGGCATTAGAATTAAGAGGGAGTGGGATAGACTTTCTATAGTAGGTGAGATTTTAGTTGCAACCTAAGGAAGTCAGAGAATCCAAGTGGTGGAGATAAGGGAGGATGTCCCAGGAATGGAGACATCAAGAAAAAAATACCCAAAACAAAGACATTTAGTATGTTGTCCCCAGAACAGCCAGGAAACCAGTATCATTGGATGGCAGAGTATGTGGGGAAGTAGGTGTAAGAACACTGAAGAAGTAAGGGAAGGAGAGGTAGGTTATGAATGGTTTAGAATGTCAAACAGTTTGTGTGTGTGTGTGTGTGTGTGTGTGTGTGTGTGTGTGTGTGCATGTGTATTTAATCCTAGAGTTGATAGAGAATTACTGAATTAGGGTAAGATGGTTAGACTGATGCTTTAGTATTCAGTTTGATACTAAATACTAAATGATACTAAATAAAATACTAAATACTGAATAGAGGATGAAATGGATGAGAGGAAGACTTGAAGTAGGCACACTCATGAACAAGCCATTGTAATAGTCCAGGAATGAGGGAACGACAACTTGTACCCCAATAGTAGCAGAATAATATTTGCAGATATTGCAAAGGTGCCATTAGTAGGCTTTGGCAACAGATTGGATATGAAGAGTGACAGCTACTGAAAAGTCAAGGATGGCACCTAGTTAGGAAGCCTTGGGAAATGGGAGAAAGTAGTATCCTCAATGGTGACAGGGAAGTGAGGAAGGGGAGAGGGTTTAGTGTGAAAGACACTGAGTTCAAATTTGCACATGTTGAGTTGAAGATGTTTGTCTGAGGTGCACTCTCTGAAGCATAGTTTGAATACATGACAGTTCAGCTCGAGCAAGGACTTCAGTGTCTGGTACCTTATCCTGGTACCTGGTGATCCTCAGAATCTTCCTAAGACAGATCAAATGGAAGCGATTCAGGTTCTTGGCATGGCGTGGTAGACTTATCCATGTTTCACAAGCATATAACAATGAAGTCAGCACAATGGCTGTGTAGATCTTCAGTTTGGTAGTCAGTCTAATACCCCTTCTCTCCCAAACTTTTCTTCAGAGCCTCCCAAACACTGAGCTGGTGACGTTGCAGGAAATGATACTACTCGTCTATGTTTAGTACTTATGAATCTAGTTGTAACTGGACCATTGAAATAACAAAGAAAAAGGATAAAGGCAGGAAGAATCATTCCTAATATTTTAAAATAAGCAACAAATGACCTCAACCATAAGAGCATAGCATTTGAACTGAGGAGGAAAGGGGAATAAATGACTCATATCTACATACTACACCTACCATAATTTTGCCTAAGTGGAAACTTTAAATCTGCTCATCTCTCATCTCTGTCTTGGCATTGGTCATCTGCACCTCGGTGTGATTAAACCCATCTCTTCTTTTAAGATGCAAATCAAGCATCTCCTTGAATCACATGGACCTCTCCTGGCCCCTCTAACTGTGAGGAGCATCTCACTCAAACTACGTGGTATTTAAGCACTTTGCACTTATGTGCAGTTATTATCTTTGCTGGCTTTTTTATTCATTTTATTTTTAATCTCCAGGGTAAAACAAGCATTTCCATAACATACTATAATAAAGAAATGGTGATTACACATCAAACTGCCAATCTAGTATGTACAACTTGTTATTCCTTTTAAATCTATAACAAAGTAATTTTCTTCATTCCCCTAGAGAGCTACCATAAGACATATATGTGAATATATGTATGTATATGTGTGAAAAAATAGACACACACATATACATACATACATATATGTAAAACTATTCTATACACACTTCTATTTATCATTTCATTCTCTGGATACAGATAGTATCTTTCTTTGTATCACCTTAGTAGTTAATTTAGGTATTTCCCATCATCAAAATGGCTGTTACTCAGTTATTCTTACAAAAATATTGTTCTTACAACATTCTATTAGTTCTCCTCATTTCACACCTCATAATTTCATGCACATTTTTCTATTTTTCGTGGGGGCTTCCAAAAGCCACCAGGTGGTTTTTACATTTGAAGGTCATTGGAACCTATTGAATAAAGGTCAGACTAGAACAATCATTTTGATAGCTGAGTGGAGGGCTTAGCACAGTGCCTGAAACATGCTAGGCACTTAATAAATATTTATTCAATTTTAATGAACTAGGATAGGGAAAAACCTGAGAGAAGAAGAAAACTGAAGAATTTCACCAGAGTCGTGGCAGTCACAGAAGAGAAGGGAGTTAACATAAGAAATGTTGCCTTGGCAACTAGATATTGGTAAGAGAGAAATGACTGGGAGGATGGTGGTTCCCTCTACAATCAGAGTAAAGTTTAGAAGACGAGAGGGTTTGGGGAGAAAGACAATGACTTCAGTATTGGACATGTTGCATTTGAGATGTTTATGGGATATGCAGTTCCATCTGTGCAATAAGTATTTGGAAATACAAGAATGGAGGTCAAGAAAAGTTAAGGCTAGGTAAATTGACCTGAGAATTATTCATTTGGATAATTGGAACCATTGGAGGTGAGGAATCTTGGAAGATACCTATGATTAGCAGATGCAACACTGACTAAAAGCCAGTAAGGTAGACTGAGAAGAAGTAGTTATATATGTTGCAGGAAAACCATGGGAGAATAGTGCCATGGAAAACCAAAGGAAAGAAAGTATCGAGGAGAAAGAGATTAACAGTGTCAGAGACCACACAGAGGTCAAGAAGGATGAACATTCAGAAATAGTCATCAGTTCTTGATAGTTGTGTGATTATAGATATATAGCATTTGAACTATCACCTAGTCACCCTTTCCTTTCAGGCTTCAGCTGTAGCTTTTCTTTCTTTAATTCCTGTAAGTAGCCCATGATTATTCCTACTTAAAATCCCATTTTTCATGTATATTTTTCTTTCTCAATCATGTGCAAACAAAAATTATTAACATTCCACATTTAAAATTTAGAGTTTCAAATTCTCTCTCAAATCCTTAACCTCCCCCTCCTTAAGAAGACAAGCATTTTTATAGAGATGATATATGTGCAGTTATACCAAATATTTACATGATAACCATGTTGCAATAGAGGATGCAAACCAAAGAAAAACCCCACCAAGAATGATTAAAAAAGTTGTTGTAGTTTTTGAAATATGCTTCATTCTGCATTCAGACTCCATCAGTTCTTTCTTTGTGGATACTGGATAGCATTTTTCATCATAAGTCATTTGAAACTGCCTTGGGTTATTGTATTGCTAAGAATGCCTAATCATTCACAGTTGAAAAAAATGCCATATTTAAGTCACAGAAACACATAAAGATTGTCAACTTATAGCAAGGAGAAGTGATCATCTGCACCCACTGAAATACATAGCTGTGTTTAGAAAATAATGTATTCCTTAGGTTTTGAAGTCTTATACTTGCAATATTCCCATAAGCTCAAGAGCAAGGGATTTTTTGGTCAATGAAGAAATTGAGGCCCAGTGAGAAGAAATGTCTTGATGAAGATCACAAATCAATATTAATGCCAATTCTCAGAATACAATTTTGGCCATTCCATGGGTAGAGTTATGAGAGTACGTTATTGGAGACCTAGTTTTTCTTTCTTCCCAAGACTGAGCATCATCATGGTCCACAAATGTAAAGCTTCCTTAGGGCAGCCTTCATATCTTTGTTCCTCATACTATAGATAATGGGGTTTAGGGTTGGGGTGAGGATGGAATAAAATATAGCAGCTAGGCGCCCTTGAAGTGGGGAGTAGCCATTAGCAGGCCTCATGTATGTTGAACTACCAGTTCCATAAAAGAGGATTACTGTGATGAGGTGGGAGGAACAGGTGGAGAAGGCCTTGTGGCGACCTTGTGTTGACTGGATACGCAACACAGTGGCTACAATCAGGATGTAGGAGAGGACAGTAAGTACCAAGCAACTCATGATCACACAGCCACCAACAATAAAGCCAACTGTCTCATGCTTATGAGGATCAGTGCATGACAATCTGACGAGTGGTGGGAGATCACAGAAGAAATGTTCCAGCAATGGGTCACAGAAAGAGAGTGTGAAGATGTTGGCTGTGTGGAAGGAGGAGTAGAGGAGCCCACTCACCCAGGCCACACCTACCAGGGCATAGCATAGCTGTTGGGTCATGGTGGACCCATAGGTCAAGGGCTGGTATATGGCCAGACAGCGGTCATAGGCCATGGAGGTGATGAGAAAGCACTCAGTAGCTCCACAGAAGACAAAAACAAAAAGTTGAGCTGCACATGCTGGGAGAGAGATGACTTCTGAACCAGCCATGGCAGCAAAGAGGGCCCGGGGCAGTGTGGTGGAGGTGGAACACAAGTCAATGAATGATAGATACTTGAGGAAAAAGTACATGGGTGTGTGCAGATGAGAATCCAGAGTCACTGCTGTGATAACAGAGATATTTCCAAGCAGAGAGAATATGTAGATTAAAAGGAAGATAGCAGCACTAATAGTCTGCATTTCAGGAATGACTGAGAAGCCCTGGAGAATGAATGCAGAAACACTGGTGCAATTGCTCGTTTTCTGTCCTCTGAAAGGTCCATCAGCCATAGACTATCCACTGCAGCAGGTGCATTGGAAGAATTCTGGGAAAAAAAATGAAGGCCCAGGAACAACATCAGAAAGTGATATCAGCTGGAAATTTTTCCCCCCTTCTTTAAACAGCTTCCTCCCTACAATGTAGACTGTCACTGCTTGTCATGAGATTAGGATTACATCATATCACCTACCCTGCTACACATGATAGGCTTCTCCAGTAAGTAGTCATCTGGTTAGATTCCATAAGTGACAAAAGATAGCACATTTCACTTTTTAGAATTGTATCGTTTCATAATTCTTCCTTAAATCTAGCCAGAAATCTCCCTCCTATAAATGTGTGTCCAACTATTTTTCTGGGACCATACAAAAGAAATATGAAGTAGCATGGGACAGTACAAAAAATATTAATGATATTTGAAATTGGAAGATCTTAGTTTGCCTCTTGTCTTGGTCACTCATGTTAAGTTGGGCCAGTCACTTCATCTCTTGTGGGATCACTTTCCTTACTCGTAAAAGAAAGTGATATGACTAGAGAATCTAATTAACAATGATAATAATAATCCCTTCCCAGGTCTATATCCTGTAATCTTTGTTCTGCATGACAGCTCTTTGAGTACTTGAAGACAACTATTTCTTCCCCTTGACATTTGTTTGATAAGGTAAAAAAAAAGGTTCCCTCAACCAATTTTCAACAGGAAGATTTCCAGACCTCTCACTCACACTGTCAGTTTACTCTGAATTCACAGCAGCTTAACAATGTATCTCCCAGATTGCTGTGCTCAAGACAGAACATGATACATTCCTGGTGTGGTTTGACCACGACACTAAAATTAAAGAAAAAGTGAAAAAAAGTGTGCTTATTTAGAAGAGAAAAAGAGGTGGATTTCTGACCATAGTTCATTCTTTAGGCAAGTATATCTACTGTCACCTCCATATGTCATTTCCTTCAGAACCTCTATGTCTTTGTTGACCCTGTTACCTGTGTCTAGAGTATTTTCTTTCCCCTTCTTTACAGGTTGAATTCATAATCACCTTTCAAAGTCCACCTCAAACATTACAATTTCAATGATCCCCCTGCTTAGTAATGTTTAGATTTTATTTCATATTTTGTCCTTCACCTCTCTGATGAAATCATTCTCCTCTCCCATATTTGCTTTGCATTCTGTACTTCACTACATGCTTTCAACTGCCTCCTCAGTCTAGAAGTTCCCTCCTTCTCTGTGGTCTTGTCATCCTAAAACATCTCTTCCCATCTGCACCTCTTTTGCCTGTTGCTGAGTTCTTCCTGGAACAGCCATTTTGAGGAAGGGCCCAGGCTGGCTATTGCTCAATCCTCTTCTGACCTCACTTGTGACCCACCAAACATTGATACTATACCTTGTGTTGGTACCTTCCCCCACTTCTCACTTGTCAGCTACCTCCCCCTTTCTCACCATGAATAGAGTGTATGATCTTTGAGGGCAGGCACTGTATTTTCTTATATTTGTTCTCTAGCATTTGCCATAGTGCCTGGTACACAGTAAGTGCTTAATAAATGTTTCTTGGCTTGTCCAGAAACAGCAGCATGCTGTGAGTTAAAGTTCATAAAGCACATTACACCTTACATCACTTCATTATGAATACATGTACCTAGCTGTGATTATGTCTTATCTCTTCTTCTTCATCTACTCCTTCGTTGTTTTTACAAATATGTTCAGTTAGTAATAGTAGCAGAAGCAACAGTAGCAGTAGTAGTAGAGATGATGATGATGATGATGATGATGATAACTAATATTTATAGAGATTTATGGTTTACAGATTTTTTGCATATATGATTGCCATTGATACAAACACCATGTGAGGTGCATACGACTATTCTCCCAATTTTAGAGATGACTAAACTGGGGTTGTAAGAGGTTAAATGACTTTCCATGAATTACACATTGAAAACATGATCAGAACTCAGAATTCTGTCAATTACAGTGCAACACTGAAGTCATTAAATCACCTAGATTACCTATTTCCACTCTATCAAAAGAAACGAAATCTGTCATTTGGCATTGCCACCTATTTAAGCTACTTTCCTATATCTCTTTTCCCCTTTACTGCCAAACCTTAGAACGAGTTATCTTTGCTAAGCCTGGCACCTGCGTCCATAATTCTTAATTGTCCTAACTTTTTCCTTGAATCCTACCAGCCTGCAGTGCATGTTCCCCCAAATACATATGGGAGGAGTGGTCTTAAACTTATTATATGTTGGTGGTGAAGTAATATGTAGGAGATTTATGACAAAAGGGAAAATTCACATCTCTTTGTACCACATGATCTAGAAGTTCCTTCTTTCTTTGTAATGTCCTTGTACAGCACCCCTAAAGTAACAACAATAACAGTGTTGATAATGGTGGTGATAACTAACATTTCTATAGTGCTTATTATGCACAGGGGAAGCTGAGGCAAGTCTAGGTTAATTGATTTGCCCAGCATCATATAGCTAGTGTTAGAGGCCAGATTTGAACTCAAATCTACTTCATGAGAAGTTCAGTGCTCTATCAATTGTGCCCCCCAGTTGCCACCAGTTCCCCATATGTGCAGTGTTTTTGCTGGGCAGTCCACTCATTTGGACTGCTGAAATCTACTCATCTGTTAAGTGCATGTCTGGTAGTCTTTTCTGCTGCAAAGATTCATACCTCTTTAGATTTCTTATTTCCTCATATGACTATTGTTTCCACATCTGTCCTGTGATGTATGTATCCTCTCACAGCTAATGCATTGTCTCATAAGGGTCTAGTAGAATTGTTTATATGGTCAATGTTTGTATTGGGCAGGGGGCTTCGGGGTGGGATTGTAGGGGATGGAGGAGAAAGTCCTTAACAAAACACTCCATATTGAATTCAAGCCCTTCTAGATGAAATGTGTCCAGTCATTTAAAGTCTCTAGATGCCTATTTGCCAAGTCAATTACCTCTTCTCCTATTGATTTCAAATGGATTCATGCTTCATAAAAGAGTCATAGAATGTAGACACATCTTCTTTACACATTCATATCTCTTCGTAGTCAACTATATATTTTTTATTGCATTGGCTGAGCTTGGGTCAAGATGTGGCTGGGGAGGAGTCCATGTCCTGCTTTTTCACCCCATGAAGCTTTCCTTGATCCTCCTTGTTATTAATGTCCTTTCTCCTCAAATTACCTTGTACCAAACAATTAACCCTCATTTAATACTATACGCCAGGCAGTAAGTCAAGCACTGAGTCTACAAAGAAAAAAGAACAACAGTCTTTGCCTTTAAGTTACTTACATTCTAATGTATCTTTGTACATGTTGTATCCCTCTCTTGAGGTCATAGATTTTATTTTTCCTTTCTATCAATAGTGCACAATTCAGTGTCCAGCATATATTTAATATATCTGCATATATGTGTGCAATCAAAGCTGTTAATTTTTTTTTCAGTAGCCATGTGTGGCTGTGAGAATTAGATTATAAGGAAAGCTGAATCTAGATTCGAATTGTGCTCCTGGAGAAGACTAATGAGTTTCCCTTGGACAGCAAAGAAATCAAATCAGTCACTACTTAAAGAGATTACTTCAGACTATTCATTGTAAGGACAAATACTGAAGCTTAACTAAACTGAAATACTTTGGCCACATAATGAGAAGATAGGACTCAAAGGAAAAGACCCTGAGGATGGGAAAGTTTAAAAGTAAAAAGAAAAGGGAATGGCAGAGGATGGATGAGATGAACAAACAATATCTTAGTAACAAGAGCTTTAGCAGACTTTAAGAGATAGTGAAGGAATAGAAGGATCTGGTGTGCAATGCAACTGCAATATCTGTGTAGTGCATATATTTGTATATGTATATGCACACACATATATGTGTATAAATATATGTATAAATAAGTAGGTTTATTTGTGTGTTCATATATGTATATCTACATATATGGAGACTTATGCGTGTCTTTTATTAGGTGTATATGCATGTTTGTATTTATGTGTTATGCATTATGTATGCATGTATGCAGTTGAACTGAATTCATTATAATTTAAATTACTTGAGGATGTGGAATGTCTCTTTTCTAAATTTTTAATCTTCCCTAATATCTAGCTCAGACCTGTATATAATAGATTTTTAATAGAAATTGTTAGTTTTTTTGGAAAATCCCTCACTTCTGAGACAATACATTTTATTTTTAGATTTCTTGAATGTATTTTTTCTTATATTAGGTAAAATGCTATCTTAAAACGTCTACCATGGGGCTTGATACCAAGATGGCTGAGTAACAGCATGGAATTTCTACAACACTCTCCCCATGCCCAGCCAAATACCTGTAAAATATAGCTCTAAACAAATTCTAGAGTTGCAGAACTCACAGAATGATAGAGTGAACCAAATCACTAGCACAAAACAACTTGGAAGGTCACCAGGAAGTGTCTATTGCACTATACTGGGAGCAGACTGCAGTGCAGCATGGGCTGAGACAGCACAGATGGGACCTGAGCAGGCCTTGGGGGGATTGAATCTCTCACACCTGTGGCTATTTCCAGATTATCCAACCCCAAAACGCTGAGGACAAATTGGAAGGACAGTGAAAAAATCCTGTGGGACCAGCGTGAGAGAGTGGAGTGATCTGCCCCCACCCCAGGATGGCAGAGGGGGGAGGGGTGGAGGAATCCTTCACAGGCACAGCAGCAACTGTTTCTGGCACTCCAGGCCCACAGATTGTAGGGGGATCAAGCAGCTGACAGTACACTCCCCACCTGCACTGGAAGCAGAGATCTACCTTGACAAAGAGCAAAAAAGTCAACTAAATGGATAGGGAAATGAGCAAAAACAGAAAAAAGAATCAGACTATAAAGTTACTTTGGTGAGACAGAAGACCAAAACATGCATACAAAAGTCAACAAAAGTCCTCCATCCAAAATCTCCTAGAAAATTATGAACTGGTCTCAGGCCATGGAAGAACTCAAAAAGGATTTTGAAAATCAAGTAAGAGAAGTAGAGCAAAAATCAGGAAGAGAAATGAGAGCGACGCAAGAAAAATCATGAAAAATGAGTCAACTGCTTGCTAAAGGAGACTCAAAAAATGCTGAAGGAAACAACACTTTTAAAAATAGACTAATCCAAATGGGAAAAGAGATCCAAAAAGCCAATGAAAAGAAGAATGCCCTAAACAGCAGAACTGACCAGATGGGAAAGGAAGTCCAAAAGCTCAATGAAGAAAATAATTCCTTAAAGATTAGAATGGAGCAGATGGAAGCTAATGACTTTATGAAAATGCAAGAAATTATAGAACAAAAACAAGGGAATGAAAAAATAGCCAACTATGTGAAGTATTTCATTGGCAAAACAACTGACCTGTAAAATAGATGCAGGAGGGATAATTTATAAATTGTGGGACTGCCTGAAAATCATGATCAAAAATAGATCCTAGATGTCATCTTTCAAGAAATTATCAAGGAAAACTGCCGTGATATTCTAGATTCAAAGAATAAAATAAATATTGAAAGAATCCACCGATTGCCTCCTGAAAGGAATCCCAAGGGGAAAACTCCTAAGAATACTGTAGCCAAATTCCAGAGTTTCCAGGTCAAGGAGAAAATATTGCAAGCAGCCAGAAAGAAACAATTTGAATATTGTGAAAATGCAATCAGGATAACACAAGATATCAGAGGGCCTTGAATATGATATTCCAGAGGCAAAGGACCTGGGATTAAAACCAAGAATCACCTACCCAGCAACACTGAGTGCAATACTTCAGTGGAAAAAAATGACTATTCAATGAAATAGAGAGCTTTCAAGAAGTCTTGATGAAAAGACCAGAGCCGAATTGAAAATTTGACTTTCATACATAAGAATCAAGAGAAGCATGAACAGGCAAACAGGAAAGAGAAATCATAAGGGGCTTACTAAAGTTAAACGATTTACATTCCTACATGGATAGATAATATTTGCAACTCTTGAGACTTCTCTCAGTATTTGGGTAGTTGGAGGGATTATATACATATAGAGGGCACAGGAGAGTTGAATAGGAAGGGAGGATTTCTAAATAATAAAATTAAGAGATGAGAGAGCAATATGTTGGAAGGAGAAAGGGAGAAATAAAATGGGGCAAATTATCTCTTACATAGAAGAGGCAAGAAAAAACTTTTTCAATGGAAGATAAGGGAGAGGGGAAAGGGAAAAAGTGAACCTTACCCTCAACACATTTGGCTTAAGGAGGTAATAACATGCATGCTTAATTTGATAGGAAAATCTATCTTATACTATAGGAAAGTAGGGAAGAAGGAGATAAGTGGGGTCTGGGGAATGATAGAAGGAAGAGCAAATGGGAGGAGGGAGTAATTAGAAGTAAATGCTTTTGAGAAGGGAAAGAGTAAAAAAAAGAGAATAGAATAAATGGGGGGCAGGATAGGATTGGAGGGAAATATAGTTATTCTTTCCCAACATGACTTTTATGGAAGTCTTTTGCATAACTACATATGTATAACATACATTGACTTGCCTTCTCAGAGGAGATGGGTAGGGAGGGAGTAAGGGAGAGAAGTTGAAACTCAAAGTTTTAAAAACAGATACTAAAAATTGTTTTTACATGGAACTGGGAAATAAGATATACAAGTGGTGGGGTATAGAAATCGATCTTTCCCTACACGAAAATAGAGGAGATGGGGATAAAGGAAGGGAGGTCGTGATAGAAGGTAAGGCAGATGGGGGAAGGGGTAATCAGAATGTAAACTGTCTTGGGGTGGGCAGAGAGGAGAGATGGGAAGAAAATTTGGAACTCAAAATCTTGTAGAAATGAATGTTGAAAACTAAAAATAAGTAAATTATAAACACTTCTACATATTATGTCTTCCAATCAGTCTATCATTCTGTCAGCCACAAATCTGATAAAATCCCAGTCATCATCACCACCATCAATACCATCATCATCAACCACCACAACAAAGAGAAAGAGATAGAGGTCTGAGGCACACTATTAGAGAATTACATCTAAGCTGAAGTCGGTCCATTGATCACTGTTCTTCTCCTTCTGAATCCAATGAATGTATTATCATGTAACCTAACATCTCCAAATATTCTCAATGAGGATCTCTCTTGTGAAATTCTCTGTTAATCGTCTCACTGAAGCCCAAGTATTCAGTGTCCCTGGTTTTATTCCAAGGACTACAGTAAAAGCTGGAATTTACCTTGGAGTTAGTCTCCTCCTGGATTCTTAATCCTTTTTTGTCATTGACCTCTTTTCCAGTCTTGTGAAACCAATATAGACCTCAAAAAAATTTTTAAATAAATTAAATAAAATATTTGGTATAATAGAGAAAACTAGGTATAATTGGGTGTCTACGTAATTATATAAATACATGCATATGCATATATATATTTATACAATTCTATTAAATAAACATAGAATTGTGTATATAAATGTATATATGTCTACTGTATGTAGACATGCATATGGAGAGGATTCGACACAGTATATCAATATCATAGAGAAAACCAACTTTGAAAGACTTTAGAACTGATCCATGCAATTGAAAACCATGAAGATGAAGCACAACATTCACATTCCAGCAAAGAGGTGATGAACTTAATATGCAGAACAGGACATATCATTAGCTATTACAAATATGGGATTTGTTATTGTTGGATCTTTTTGATTTGTGTCGAGGCATTTTTGGTTCACTTTGATTTGGTTTTAAGTTGTTCAATGCAGGGGTAAAGGGAGGGACAGATTAATAAAAATGCTTATTTTTAATGAAAGAGAAAGGAAAGACCTTTAAGAGGCAGAGGTGAAGGAGTTTCTTCCATGTCGGGGATTGCCAATGTAAAGGTAGAAAACCTGGAAGGGGAAATCTTGAGTTTGAGGAAACAACAAGTTGGCCAGTTTGAATAGAATATAGAGTGCATGAAGTGGAAGAGACACAAGTCAAAAGTAGTTAATGTAGTCAGTCCAGCTGTCAGTACTATACTCCACCATGCCTTATGTGTATTGTAGTGGACAGTGATCAGAGGGAATGCAGGTGAAGAAGAGGAGTGGTAAGGGAAACTGAGGAAAAAGAAGAGGAATAATGAGGAGTAGAGTTAAGGGGAGAGAACATATGGGAAATGGAGAGGAGAGAAAGGGACAGAAGATATGAAAGAAAAAGTGAAGAGAAGAAGTGAGAGAAGGGAGGAGGCAGAAGGGCAGAGGAAAGGAATATAGTGGAAGGATGATGAAAGTAAGATGGGAAGGGCAAGGGAGACAGAAAGGAGGGAAAGGTTGCAAATGATGTCAAAAAGACAACTCCTAGATTATGTTTTGAACTGAACAAATTATGTGACTCAAGGAAGGGGGATTTTTGAGGGGGGATGCTGTGTTCAATTTATTGATAATGTACCCCAAAATTACTGTCTGTGGATCTTCCTTCTCTGTGAGGTTAGTGGTAATGAAAGCAACTAGGTTACCCCTTAACAAATGATTTGAGACAGAAACTGGAGCTGTTTGGAATATAAAATCAATGTAACATGATTTTTCTGCTGTTTACATCCATCCACCCAGGAAGTCACACCATGACTGATTTACCTTCTTGAATTGTAGAAAGTTAGATAGTACACTGAATAGAGTGCTGGACCTGAATCCAGAAGACCTGAGTTCAATTCCAGTCTCAGATATACACTGATCCTAGAAAATTCACTTTACATTCTGTCTGCCTCAGTTCCTTCATTTGTAAAACTGGAATAAAACCAGTGTTTTCCGTACAGGTTGTTGTGAGAATAAAATCAGGCAATATTTATAAAATACTTTGCAAACTTCAAAGTTCTATACACATAATAGTTATATGATAGTTAATTATTTATATAAATCATTATGGGACACTTTTAAGTTTGCAAAGTATTTTATAGACAGCACATTTTATGAATAATTGTGCTCAGAGTTATTATTAGTGTTAATTTTATTATCATCATCACTATAGAATGTTCTGGATAGTTATCATAATACAGCTGACATTTACAAAGAACTTCGTGGTATGCAGAATGCTTTATATACACGATATTACTTAGTCCTTATAATATTCCTCACACCCCCCCTCCCCCAAGGAGCAACGTGAGTTTCTCAAAACTTACAGGATGCTTCATAGTATCACTTCTCATGAATTTTAGATATGAGGTTCAAATTTGGATCTCTCAAAAGTAAGTGCAAGCAATTGTATCGCTGCGTCTTGGTGGCTCTTGTGAATGGGTCACCTAAATGTATAAATGGTGGCAGCATCTCACCTTGTCACCAGAAGGCTGGGTTGTGAGAAGGACCATCTAGAGAATTTGTTGCTAAGAATGGAAATTGGGAGTGAGTGCCTTCAATCAGTTCAGTTGAATTGATGAGAGGTCATAGAAAGAGAAGTCAGTGAGAGTGAGCAGGTCTTTTTTCATTTTTAAATAATAGGTGACTATTATAAGATAAATAGGATTTGGGAATATTATGAGGAATTGAGGAAGAGTGGTTTGGGGATGGTGGTCCCCAGCCATACACAGAAAGTCAGGACTCCAAGGGTCTGATTAGCTGCTGTATCTAAACCCATGAATCCCTGAAGTGATGTTCTTCCAATTGATTCATGGGGAATTTTTCTGAGCACACCTTTGGGAAAAGGTTTTTTTTAACTCTATAGTGGATCCAACCCCTAGGAATTAAGCATTTGTTAATAAGAATATCAGAAATACCTTCAGGGATCCATCCATTTCAAATTATTGGGTATGAGGACTTCAGGTTAATTTAGAGATGGCACCGATCACCCTAGTGATAGCCTCAAGGTCGTTTATATGGCCAGCCTTTAGTTTCAATTCTTAAATGGTCAGCCATTTCAATGGCATAAGAACAACAAAATAGGATATGTGAAGTTGCACTAGATTTAGAATCCCAATCATGCCTTTACCAATAAATACCTGGGAGACCTTGGAAGAATCTCTTCCCTTTTCAGGCCAATTTCCAAATTTGTGGAATAGTAGCTGAAGCACTGAATTTGGAGTGAGGAAGATCTGAGTTTGAAACCTGCCTCTTTGATTCCTAATTGTGTGGTCCTAGGCAATTTACAAATCTCTATCTGGCTCAGTTTCCTCATCTGTAAAACAGGGATAATAATATCATGTACCCCACAGAGTAGGAGTGAGGATCAAATAATATGTAAATTCTTATATGAATATTATTATTATTGCTGGTGTATCATTTCTTTGGACAATTTAATTCAATTTAAGATGCATTTATTATGCACCTACTATGTGTCAGGCACTGTGGTAAGCATTGGGACTGAAGACAAAACATTTTAAAATTTATGTTCTTTCATTTTTATTCTACTGGGGATATAAGATGTAAACAGAAAGGAAATTTGGTCCCTTCCAGTTCTCAAATCCCTTGATGAAATGATCCCATCGAGATGATAGCTCCTCTAGGTCTTAAGAGATGGGTTTTTCTTACTCGCTGTGAAGTGTCTCAACCATCACTCATTGAACAGTCCTCCGAAGAAGACGTTTTCTTCATGAAGTCAGTCAATGGCAAAGCTCCAGTAATTCTTGAATCCTGAACTCAAAGCCTTTCCAACTAGGTCAGACTTTTAAAATGTTGGCAGAACCTTCTGGAGCCCAGTATCGTATCCTCATGAAGAAATATTAGATGACTTTAGTAGGGGCCAAGAATCTTCCATTACCTACTAACAACACAAAATAGAACCACTGTTTGTTGACATCAGTCAGGTTTATAATTCTTTTCCTTGCTTCATGATTTCTCCAGAAAAAATATAGAAGGTGACATTTCTATACAGCACTTCAAGGTTTGTAAAGTAATTTGCATAGGGAATATGCTTTCGGAACTCAACAGTATTATTTTTTCCTGTATATAGCTTTCTGTGCATATTGGTTGGCTTGGTGTCTCCTCCGTTACATCGTGAGCTCTTTAAGCTCTTAGTTTACTAACTGACTGGCTCATAGGAGCGGTCTCCACAGGGATCAGCTACCCTATATTCAAGTTACTCTCTGGGTCCACATTCCTAAAAGTATCACTCGTATTCCCTCTTATGTGTTTACTCATCAATGGTCCACCAGAGGATGCAATGAACTCGTATTACAAGCATTTACTGGACTATCATAGCAGGAAAATTTACAATGGAAAATCCATCCACTCCCTATTCTAAACTCAGAACAGGATCTCCTGTCAAATACTACAAAACCAGTATGTCAGCAAGTAGTGAGATCATGCATGAAAGATCCATGTATAAAACTCATGCCCTTCCCCAGTGCTATTTTTCATTGCAGGAGACATATTAGATGAGCTCTCCTGGGTTCTTTGGAGGTCCTATTGGTTGGTCTTAGTTACTGGTTCAAATAAAAATCTTGACCAGGACCTTGCTTGGCTCTCTTTGAAAGAACAGGAATAAATATTTTCTAGGCAATTAAGTGGTGAAGTGAACAGAGCAATGGGCCTGGAGTCAAGAAGATCTGGATTCAAATTCAGCCTCAGATACTTGTGGTGTGACCCTGTTTGCTTCAGTTTCCTTATCTGTAAAACGGTCTGGAGAGGGAAATAGCAAATTACTCCAATACATGGCCAGTGACCATGTGCTTCTGCTATAAAGTATCATTGTCAGCAGGGGAGAAGAACAGGAGAGATAACTGATCATATCAGCTTATCTCTGCAGGAATCTCAAGCCACATGTCAGAAGCACAGAGCTACCCTAGAACTCAGTCTTAAAAAACCACTGTTTTCTCAATATTCTCAGTTGTGGATCTTCTCCCCCAGTAAAAATTTCAGTTTTATTTGGTACAGATGACTGAATGCATAGAGAGGATGCATAGAGTTTTTCATAGACAGATGTGACATTCCAACACTGAAAGGGGAAATCCACACTACTCACAATTTCAATTGACTCTTTTAACTGCCCCTTACTTAACTGCAAATGGACCCACTGAAGGGACAGGCTTCATCCCCCTTAACCTAAAAAAGAACAATTTCAGTTATTCAAAGTCCAAAACCTTGCAATTTCATCATTTGAACTGAGAAGTCTCTTCATCAACTACTCTACTCACCTACCTTATTTTTTCTACAATAAGTCAGGGAGTTATTATTGCTTTGGTCCTAATTTTACAGAGGAAGGGGAAACTGAGGCTGAGCTGATATACCATGTCCAAGTTGGGTGAAGTCATAAAGTGAATGAATTTAGGTCACCTGGCTCCAATTCCGCTGCTCTTTCATCTTTACCCTTCTATCCTTCAGGTATCAAAGAAACACTCTAGCTGAAAAAGAAGTGGCTTTGATGGATCTATCATCTTATCAATTTGTGTAATTTTGATTGTGCAAATAGAAACCTGTCCACTTCTTATTGTGTATGAATTTTCAACAGTGGTTCTATCCAATATACCAAAAATCATATGATTTTTAATGTCAATTATAAAGACCTTTTGTCTTTGTCTCAAAAATATTTCAACGTGCCCCCTGCCCAGCCAAAATGACCCCTCCCCCAAATATGGTTAAAAAGTACAAGTAAGCAAAGAGAGTCAAAACAATGAATACAGAAGTCAGGGGTCTCTGTTGGTCATAGGCCTGGCCAGCCACTGCTTATGCATGAGGGGATGCCAATCTTGAGGTCAGGTCTGGGACAATAGCTTTATCTCTACTAGTCATTACCAACATATACCCTGTAGCAACAAAATAGCTTGGATGTCAGGTTTTCCATCAATATGAACAAATTGGTGACTAGAGTCAAAAAGGGGGGAAAGCTCAGGGTATGAGTGCAGGGAGTCTCCTGCCCCAAGGAAAGGCAATCATGGTTTGATGAATATCTTCATGGGCAAAACCAAAGTGAATCCAAAATCAAATTCCGATGTGAGAGCCTACAATCTGATCCCTCATTTTCACCCATTCTCAGAAATGATTTGTCAGAGGTTGGATCATCTAATTAGTGGAGGAGCCGGCCTTGAAGTCACATATTGTAAGTTCATTCATGGCAGCCCACCTCAGAACTGTTGCTGTGAAGAATTTTAAGGGTCCAATGGCATACTATAATGATCTCTCTATTCAGAACTAAACATTGTTCAATAAAGTAAAGCATAGCACTCATAGCAAAACATATCATTAAAAATGTATAAATACATATATACATACACACATATACACAACTGAACCTCGGCTTATGAATTTATTTCATTTTGAGCTTCTGCTCCTCATGAGATTTGTTCATATTACAAAGCGAATTTTCCCACAGGAAATAATGTAAAGTAGTATGATTGCTACCACATTCCCAAAAATATTCATATAAAATAATTATTCATGCTTTTAAGCTAGTTTTTGTCCCTATCATGCCTGAAATATAATAACAATGATTAGTATACAACATAAACCCAAAATAAAATAAATTAAACTGCTCTTTGCCTTTTAAAAGAGTCATGACTGGTGTGTGGGAGATGAGTGGGACAAAGAGGAAGAAGGGTCTTTGCTTGGAAAAAGAGTGTTCTTCTATGAGAAAAGCTGAGAGTGTCCTGTCTTATGCTACTTTCAATTAAAGTAAGACTAACACGACAGCCTTCACTTATTTGTTGTTTTTTAGAATCACTTTCATGTTTTGATTCACTGATATTTTTTCTTTACAGTTGCTTCTGACTAGGAATTTATGTAACAACACTTCTTTTTGACTTTTTAAAAATTAATTTGTTTTCAATTTTCAGCAATCCCTTTCATGAGTTTTAAATTTTCTCCATTCCCTCCCCCTGATGTCATGCAATCTTAAATGTGTTGAAAAAAATATCGCCCTACCTGAGCATCATTCCTTCACAAGCTGTTCAAGTCCAAACATGTCGTTTGTACTGCAAATTTTTGTTCATCCTGCATGACAAATTTTGTGAAAAAGTTTTCCTCGTTCAACAAAGCATATGTAAAGCAGTTCACTACACTCATCCAGGAATGAGGGAATGAGGACTTGTGCCCCAGTAACAAGGGAGAATGGGGCATATTTGGAGATACTGCAAAGGTGCAATCTGCAGGCCTTGGCAAAAGATGGAGTATGAAGAGTGAAGACTCAAGTATGATACCTAGGTAGTGAGCTTTTGGGACTGGGAAGGTGGTATCCTCAAGGATGACAGGGAGGTGAGGAAGGGGAGAGGGTTTAAAGTGAAAGATACTGAGTTCAACTTTGGACAAGTTGAACTGAAGATGTCTGTCTACAGGGTGTTCAGACTGAGTTGTTCTATAGGCAGTTAAAAATCCAAGAGTGGAGTTCAGCAGAGAGGTTAAGGGCAGGATTATCAGACTTGAGGATCAACAGCATGTTACTGATAATGAAATCCATTGGAATTATGAGATCACCAAGTATAGCAGCACAGGGAGAAAAGAGAATGGGGCCCAATGCAGAGAGTTCTGTGGGACAGTCAAGGTTAGTGGGCATGACCTGCAGGAGGATCCAGCAAAGAAGCCTGAGAAGGAACTGTAAAGTAAAGATAAGAGAAAATGGTGGCCCACAAACCTAGCAAGAAGATAATATCAAAAAAAGAGAGGTATCAACACTGTGAAAAACTGAAGAGATGTCAAGAAGAATGAGCATTGAGAAAAGGCCATTGGATTTGGCAATTAAGGTATCAGTAGTAACTCTGGAGAGAATTGTTTCAGAATGGAAGCCAAATTTTAGGAAGCTATGAAGATATTGAGAAGAGAGCAAGTGAAGTCATGTATCATGGATAGCCTTCTCACAGAATTTTGCCATGAAGGGTAGAAGAAATACAGGATGGGTGTTACCAGGAATGAACAGCCCAAGTCAGGGTTGTTGTCCTTTCAGATTCAGGGAGACATGGGCATAGTTTTAGATAGTAGGTAAGTTGTTGGGCAGCTAGCTGGAGCAGAGGATAGAGAACTGAGCTTGGAGTCAGGAAGACCTGAGTTCAAGTCTAGCCTCAAACACTTACAAGCTGTGTGACCCTGGGTAAGTCACTTAACCCTGTTTGGCTCAGTTTCCTTATCTGTAAAATGATCTGGAGAAGGAAATGACAAACTTTCCAGTATCTTTGCCAAGAAAATCCCAAATGGGGTCCCAAAGAATCCTATACGAGTGAAATGCCTAAACAACAAGAACACAATGAAAAGCCCAACATCCTGCCTAGGACACAGCAGTCAATAAATATAATTAGCAGGCTGTAAACTTCATTAGTTTTCACTAACTTTCCTGAAGGATGAAGGAAGGTATGCCAGTCATTTCCCCATAGCTTGGATCTGGAGATTTTGACAGCCAGGGGCCAGAGAAATCATAAGGCAGAGATGTGACCTTGAAACCAGTAGTAAAGTATTGATACTCAATGCCCATCTCTTTCTTGTTGCTGTAGGACCTAGTACAAGTCACAATCAATCTCTAAGCCTCCATTCCCTCATTTGAAAATGAAAGTTTGGGTTAGATAGGCTTGGAAATAGAAACCATTTGGGGTGAGGGCGAATTGAAAGGCATCTATGGGGAGTACTGGAGAAAATTTGTCATGTCTCACCTCAGTTCAGGATTTACTACTATTGTAATGTATTATCAATGAGTCTCATCCAACCAAGAACATACAAGAATATGGATGACTTTCATTTCTTTGCTAAAAGGGAGTGGGGCACTGTTTTTAGTGAAACATAAAATTTAGAGGTGGGGGGAAAATCACCTTGTTCACCTTGGCGGAAGCCAAGCATGGCACCTGTGTCAAACAGAGTTATAATTACTCTTGCCAACCAAATACATCCTAGTTTACTCTTCACCTGGTACTGTTATGTGGGCAGGTGTATATCACATAGGTTAGGGCAATGAACCTAGATTCAAGAAGACCTGAGTTCAAATCTAGCTGCATCCACTAGCTGTGTGACCCCGGAGAAATCATTTCACGTCTGTCTGCTTCATTTCTTCATCTCTAGAATGGGGGTTATAACACCTATCTCCCAGGTTTTTAATAAAAATCAAAAGATTTGTAAAGTACTTCACTAACCTTAAATGGCTATGTGTATTCTAACTATGATTTTTAATCATTATCTTTCTAGAAGTAAATTTAATCGTGCTGTCTCCACATCAACTACACTCAACAATTCTCACCATTGGAACTACTTGAATTGCGACCCTGGGTCCCTGGATTCTGTTAAGATGAATCACTGATTTAAAGAAATATACCTTCAATTCACTTCCAGGTTATTTGCAATACTCAGCAATACCTCTCTCCCCTCTTTGTTTCCGTGATTTTCCCTTGTCTTTCTACATTATAAGTTCATTAAATGCAAGTATTGTCATGTTGTTGTTTGTATTCTAAGGGCTCAGCACAGTGCCTAACTGCTTAAATAACGAATTGGTTAATGAATTATTAACTTGTTTAATGTAATGTTTAATTGTGATTCCTTATTGAATTTTTGTGGTAAAGAATTTGAACCCAGAGATCTGATCTCATAAATGTTGCCCACCATGAAAATTATGTAAAGTTCAGAGAAGGAAAGTCCAAAGTACCTCATCACTAAAGGGAAACTGACTTCTCTTTCCTCTTCAGCATGGGAATGGTGATGTTGCAGGAAATAATAATGTTGGTCTGTGTTTAGTACTCACGAGTCTAGTTGTAACTGGACCATTGCGATAAAGAAGGAAAAGGTAAGAAGAAGGTAAGAAGAATCATACCTAATATTGGAAAATAATCAGAAAATGGACTCACTCATAAGAGCATAGCATGTGAACTGGTGGAGAAAGGAGAGAAAATGTCTCGTGTTCACATACTACAGTTACCATAATTTTGCCTAAGTGGAAACTTTAAACCTGATCATCTCCCATCTGTTTCTTTGCACTAGTCATCCACACTTCTGCCTGATTCAACCCATCTCTTAAGATGTAACTGAAGCACCATGTTGAACCACATGGACCTTTCCTGGCCCCTCCATCTGGGAGGATCATCTCTCTCAAACTACCTTGTATTTATGTAGTTGGTATTTTCATGCAGTTATTCTCTTTGCTGGCTTTCATTTTATTTTTAACTTCCAGAGTAAAAGAACATTTCCATGACATAGTATAATAAAAAATGTTGATTATACATCAAATTACAAATCTATTATGTACAACTTGCTATTCCTTTTAAATGTAATAAAGTAATTGTGTGATTTCTTTTTCATTCCCCTTAGATAGCTATCATAAGATACATGTGTATGCATATATGTACGTATGTATGTGTATATGCATGTGTAAAATCACTTCTATTTATCATTTTTGTCTCTGGATACAGACAGTTTCTTTCTTCATATGCTCTTAGTAGTTAATTTTGGTCTTTATAATAGCCATGATGACTCAGTTCCTCAAAGTTATTCTTACACCAATATTGTTATTACTGTATACGATGTTCTCTTGGTTCTGCTCTTTTCATTCTTCATTATTGCATGAACGCCTTGCTGTTTTATGTTTTTATGTTCTAAAGACCACCAGATGGTTTTTACATTTGAATGTCATTGGCTCCTATTGAGTAGAGGTCAGATGTTCCGGCGATCATTTTGATAGCAGAATGGAGGGCTTAGCACAGTGCCTGGAACGTGTTAGGCACTTAATACATATTTACTGAATTTAAATGAACTGGGATAGGGAGAAATCTGAGAGAAGAAGAGAAATGAAGAACTTCTCAGGGAAGGTCGCAGTCAGAGGATAAAAGGGAGTGAATATGAGTAATGTTGCCTTAGCAATTAGGTATTGGTAAGAGAGAATGCCAAGTAAAGGATGATGCCTAGATTACAAGTCTAGATAACTGGGAGGATGATGGTTCCCTCTACAATCAGAGTAAAGCTAGGAAGATAAGAGGGTTTGCAGGGAAAGGCAATGAGTTCAGTTCTGGACATGTTCAATTTCAGGTATTTAAGGGATAAGCAGTTCCACATATCCTATAGGCAGTGGGAAATACAAGATTGAAGGTGAAGAGAAGTTAGGGCTAAGTAAATTGACTTGAGAATCATCCATTTGGATAACTGGAACCATTGGAGCTGATGAATTTTGGATGATAGCTACGATAAGCAGGCATAACCTTGACTAAAAGCCAGTAAGGTAGACTGAGAAGGAGCAGTCAGACAGGTAGAAAGAAAACCATGGGAGGACAGTATTATGGAAACCTAATGGAAATAATTAAGGAGAAGATGGTGATTAATAGTGTCAGTGGCTGCAGAGAGGCCAGGAAGGATTAATACTCATAAATATTCAACAGTTTTTGATAGTTTTGGGGTTATAGACATATGGTATTTTAACTGAGACCTTGTCATCCATTCTTTACAGGCTTCAAGTGTATGTTTTCTTTCTTTAGTTCATGTAACTAGCCCATGATTATTCCTACTAAAAATCACTTTTGTGTTTTTTATTTCATTTATGCTTTTCTTAGTCATGTGTAAACCAAAATTTTTAACAACCCATGCCTAAAATTTAGAGTTTCAAATTCTCTCTCCCTCCATCATCTCCTCCTCCTGGATAAGGCAAAAAATTTTATAAAGATACATATGTGCAGTTATACAAAACATTTCCATATTAGCCTTGTACCAATAGAAAATACAAACCAAAAAAAGTACACAAAGAATGATAAAGTTGCTGTTGTTGCTTTTTAAGTATGCTTCAATCTGCATTCAGACTTCATCAGTTATTTAGTACTTTTCATCATCAGTCATTTGAAATTGTCTCGGCTCATTGCATTGCTGAGAAAACCTAATGATTCACAGTTGAAAAAATCCATTTTTAAGCCAAAGAAGCTTATAAAGATTGTCAACTTATAGCAAAGAGAAGTGGTCATCTGCACAGACTGAAATACATAGGTGTGCTTAGGAAATAATGTGTTCCTTAAGTTTTAAAGTCTTATCCTTACAATATTCCAATGAACTAGAGGCTGAGGGTTCTTATTTCTGTTTGAAAATGAAGAAACTGAGGCTTAGTTAAAAATCTTAATGAAGATCACAATCTATGTTAGTGACAATTCTCAGATACAACATTGGCCATTGCATGGGGAGAACTGTGAGAGCATGTTATTGGAGACCTAGTTTCTCTCTCCTCCCAAGACTGAGCATCATCATGGTCAACGAAGGTAAAGCTTCCTTAGGGCTGCCTTCATATCTTTATTCCTCATACTATAGATAATGGGGTTCAGGGTTGGGGTGAGGATAGAGTAAAATATAGCAGCTAGGCGCCCTTGAAATGGGGAGTAGCCATTAGCAGCCCTCATATACGTTGAACTACCAGTTCCATAAAAGAGGATTACTGTGATGAGGTGGGAGGAACAGGTGGAGAAGGCCTTCTGACGACCTTGTGTTGACTGGATACGCAACACAGTGGCTACAATCTGGATGTAGGAGAGGACAGTAAGTGCAAAACAGCTCATGATCACACAGCCACTAACAGCAAAGCCAATTGCCTCATGCTTGTGAGGATCAGTGCATGACAATCTGAAGAGGGGTGGGAGATCACAGAAGAAATGTTCCAGCAATGGGTCACAGAAAGATAGGGTGAAGGTATTGACTGTGTGGAAGGAGGAGAATAGGAGCCCACTAGCCCAGGCCACACCCACCAGGGCACAACAGAACTGTTGGGTCATGGTGGACCCATAGGTCAAGGGATGGTAGATGGCCAGACAACGGTCATAGGCCATAGAAGTGATGAGAAAGCACTCAGTAGCTGCACAGAAGACAAAAACATATAGTTGAGCTGCACATTCTGGGAGAGAGATGAATTCTGAGCCAGCCATGGCAGCAAAGAGGGCCCGGGGCAGTGTGGTGGAGGTGGAACACAAGTCAATGAGTGACAGATGTTTGAGGAAAAAATACATGGGTGTGTGCAGATGAGAATCCAGAGTAACTGCTGTGATTATGGAGATATTTCCAAAGAAAGAGAATATGTAGACAAAAAGAAAGAAAGCAACACTAATAGTCTGCAGTTCAGGAATGCCTGAGAAGCCCTGGAGAATGAATCCAGGAACCCTGCTGCAATTGGTCATTTTCTGTCTTCAGAATCGTCCATCAGCCCTAGGGGATTCAATGGAACAGGTGCATTAGAAGAATTCTGAGAAGACATTGAAGGCCCAGGAACAACGTCAGAAAATCTGATGATCTGGAAGGGTTTTTCCCTCCTCTTTGAACAGAGTCCTCCCTACAATATAGACCATCAGAGCTTATGAAGACCTTAGGGTTACATCATAAGACCTACCGTCCTACACATGGTAAGTTTTTGCAATAAGCAGCAATTTGGTTGGATTCTGTAAGTGATGAAAGGTAGCACGTTTCCCTTTTTAGAATTGTATGATATTTCAGAATTTTTCCTTATATGTAGCCCAAAATCTTCCTCCTATAAATGTGTATACAACTATGTTTCTGGGACTATACAATAGAAATGTGAAATAGCATGGGAGAGTACAAAGAACATTTTATTTGAAATTGCAAATCTTAGTTTGGATTTTGTCCTGACCACTCATGTTAACTTGGGACAGTCACTTCATCTCTTGTGGGATCAATTTCCTTACTTGTCAAAGAAAGTGATCTGAGTAGAGAATCTGCATAATAATAATAATCCCTTCTCAGATCTATATCCTATAATCTTGCTTCTAAATGACAGCTCTTCAAATCCTTAAAGACAGTTATTTCTTCCCCAGTGCATCCTTTGGTAAGAAAAAAAAAAACAAAAAACAAAAAACAAAAATCAAAAAACAAAACAAAACAAAACAAAAAAAACAACACGATTCATTCAACCAGTTTTCAATAGGAAGATTTCCAGATCTCTCACTCACATTGTCACCCTACTCCGAATATATTTCAGCTTGACAACGTATCTCCCAGATTGCTGTGCTCAAGATGGAAGATGATACATTCCCATTGTTCTTTGACAACGACACTCAAACTAAAGGAAAAGGAAGAGTGTACTTATGCAGAAGAGAAAAAGAGGGGAATTGCTAGCTATAGTTGGTTCATTAAGCAAGTAAATCTACTGTCACCTCCATGAGTCACTTCCAACAGAACCTCCATGTCTTTGTTTACCCTGTTACCTGTGTCTGGAATATTTTCTTTCCCTTTCTTCACGTGTTCAATTTATAATCACCCTTTAAAGTCCAACTCCAAATATCACAGTATCTATGCTCTTACTGATTCATAATATTTGCCTTTCATTTCATATTTTGTCCTTTACTTCTCTGATGAAATCATTCTCTCCCATATTTGCTTTGGATTCTGAACTTCACTACATGTTTCAGCTGCCTCCTTAGCCTAGAAGTTCCCTCATTCTCTGGGGTCTTGTCATTCAGGAACATCCCTCCACTCCTGTGACTCTTTTGCCCATTGCTGAGTTCTTCTTGGAACAGTCATTTCAAGGCAGGGAATTGCTCAATCCTCTTTTGATCCTATGTCTGGCCCTCTGAACGCTGATATTATCTCCTGTGTTGGTATCTTCCCCCCACTTCCCACTTGCCAGCAGTCTCCCCCTCTCCTGACTAGAGTGCATGATCTTTGAGGGCAGGCACTGTCTATTTCTTGTATTTGTTCTCTATCATTTACTGTAGTGACTGATACTTAGCAAGTGCTTAATAAATGTTTCTTGTTTTGTCCAGCAGCTGCAGCATGGCTCATACTCATACTGTGAGCTAAAGTTCACAAAGCACCTTACATCTTATGTAACTTTATTATGAATTCATATATTTTCTTGGAATTATGTCTCATCAATTCCTCTCCATCTATTCCTTCCCTGCTTCTTACAAATATGTTCAGGTAGCAGTAATACTAATGGTGGTAGTAGTAGTAGTAGTAGTAGTAGTAGTAGTAGTAGTAGTAGTAGTAGTAGTAGTAATAGTACTACTAACGATGATGATGATGATGATAACTCATATTTATAGAGATTTTTCTTACAGGTTTTTACATATATGATTGCCATTAATACATGCATCCTATGAGGTACATACTATTATCTCCCCCCATTTTACAGATGAGAAAACGAGTTATAATAAGTTAAATGATTTTCCATGAGTTATACAGTAAATAAATGATTAGAACTCAGACTTTTGTCAATTGAATGTACCACTCTAGCCATTTAATCACCTAGACTACCTATTTCCATTCTATTAAAAGAAAAACAAATCTGTCACTTGACTTTGCTCTCTCTTCAAGCTGCTTTCCTATATCTTTTCTCCCCTTTACTGCCAAATCCTTAGAAGGACTTGCCTTGTTAACCCTTGTACCTTTTTCCATAATTCTGAATCATCCTAACTTTTCTCTTGAATTCAAACAGCCTGGGCTGCATGCTCCCACCAATGCAGATAGGAGAAGTGGTCTTAAATTAATTGAATATTGGTAATGAAGTAGTATGTAGGAGATTTATGAGAAAAGAGGCAATTCACACCTCTTTGCATTACGTGACCTAGAAGTTCATTTTTTTCTTTGTAGAGTCCTTGTACAGCACCCCTAACATAGCAACAACAATAATGATGATGGTTGTGGTGGTAACTAATATTTATCTTGGGCTTACTATGCACTGGTGAAACTGAGGTAAATAGAGGTTAATTGATCTGCCCAGGATCAGACAGCTAGTGTCAGAGGCCATATTTGGACTCAGATCTCCTTCACTCAAAGGTCAGTGCTCTAACTACTGTGCTCCCCAGTTTCCCCCATTTCCCCATAGGTGCAGTATTTTTGCTGGATGGCCAGTCATGTTTGTACTGCCAAGATCTACTCCCCTCATAAGTGCATGCCTGGTAGTCTTTTCTGCTGTAAAGTTTCACTCTTCTTGATATTTCTTATTTTCTCATATGACCATTGAATCCACATCTATCTTCCAATGTAGGTATCTGCTCATGGCTGGATGCAGTACCTCACCAGTAGTATTGTTAATACTGTACGTGTGTTGGCCAGGGAGTTTGGGGATGTGGTTGTCAGGGATGGAGGAGAAAGTCCCTAACAAAGAAGTCAATATTTAACTCAAACTTGTCTTGCTGAAATGAGTCCAGTCATTTAAAGTCTCTAGACGCCTGTTTGCCAAGTCAATTATCTGTTCTCCTTTGGAATCAAATCGGTTCACATTTCATAAAAGGACTGCAGCATGTAGACACATGTTGTTTACACGTTCAGATCTCATCATGCACAACTACATATTTTTTATTACATTTGCTGAGCTAGGGTGGAGGTGGGGCTGGGGAGGAGACCATGTCCGGCTTTTACATCTCATGAAGCTTTCCTTGATCCTGCTTGTTATTAATCTTCTTTCTTCTCAAATTACCTTGTACCAAGCAATTAACATTCATTTAATACTATATGTCAGGCATTAACTTAAGCATAGATCTTAAAAAGAAAAAGGAAAAACAGTCTTTGTCTTTAAGTACTTACATTCTAATGAATCTTTGTACATGTTGTATCCCTCTCTTCAGATCACAGATTTTATTTTTCATTTCCATCTGCAGTGCACAGCTCAGTGTCTGGTATGTATTTAATAATCTGTATATAAGTGTATAATCAAAGTTGTGGGGGTTTTTTCAGTCACAATATATGGCTGTGAGAATTAACTATAAGAAAAGCCAAATCTACAGTTTCCAGCTGTGGTCCTGGAGAAGACGACTGAGTGTCCCTTGGCAGCAAGTAAATCAAGTCAGTCAATACATAAAGAGATTAATTCAGACTATTCAATGGAAGGACAAATACTGCTGCTTAAATACTTTGGTCACATAATCAGAAGATAAGAGTCATTGGAAAAGACCCTGATGTTGGGAAAGGTTGAAGGCTAAAGGAAAAGGGGATGGCAGAGGATGGATGAATAGTATCTTGGAAGTAACAAATATGAGTTTAGACTTCAAATGATAATGAATGGCAGAAGGATCTGTTGTGCAAGAGTTGAACATAAATGAATGACTAAAGAACAAACAACAATATCTGTGTAGCACACACACACACATATACATATGTAAGTATGCACACACATATATAACTATATGCAAATATAAAAAAAAGGTTTATTTGTGTGTGCATATATATGTGTATATACATACGTGCAGAGTTATGTATGTATGTCTTTTATTATGTGTATATACCATCCGTATGTGGAAACATTGGTTACAACAGATGGAGAAGTTTTGGATGCTGTAGATAAGTTCACTTATCGTGGTAGCGTACTTCCCAGGGATGTACACATTGACAATGAGGCTGATGCATTCATTGGCGGAGCTAGCTCAGTGTTTGGGAGGCTCTGAAGAAAGGTTTGGGAGAGAAGAGACTGACTACCAAATTGAAGATCTACAGAGCCGTTGTGCTGACCTCACTGTTATACGCTTGTGAAACATGTACAGTCTACCAGCGCCATGCCAGGAAACTAAATCACTTCCATTTAAACTGTCTTAGGAAGATTCTGAGGATCACCTGGCAGGATAAGGTACCAGACACTGAAGTCCTTGCTCGAGCTGAACTGCCAAGTATTCAAACTATGCTTCAAAGAGCGCAACTCTGATGGACTGGCCACAGCTCTTTGAATGGAAAACGTACGCTTGCCATAAAGACTATTTTATGGAGAACTTGCATGGGGCAGGCGATCACATGGGGTCCAGAAGAAACGATACAAGGACACTCTCAAGGTCTCTCTGAAGAACTTTGGATTTGACTGTGCAACATGGGAGACAATGGCACAGGACCGCTCAGCATGGCGCGCCTACATAAGGAAAGGTGCTGTGCTCTTAGAGGAAAGCAGAATTGAGACAGCACAAAGTAAATGCAGGATTCGCAAATTTGGGATATCCACCCCAAATATTCAAACGGACTATCTATGCCCAACCTGTGATAGAGCATTCTGCGCTCGTATTGTTGTGATCAGCCACAGTCGGACACACTGAAATTTCACTTTACAATGGGGATGTCATTTTGGTCCTCTGAGAAGAGGTATGTTTGTATTTATGTGCTATGAATTAGGTATGCATGTGTGCAGTTGAACTGAATTCACTATAAGTTACTTGAGGGCCTGGAGTATCTCATCTAAATTTTTAATCTTCTTAGTATCTAGCTCAGGCCTGCATATAATAGACATTTAATAAAAATTGCTAGTTTCATTGGAAAATCCCTCTCTTGTGAGATAAGACATTTTATTTTTAGACTGCTTGAAAGCATTCCTTTTTATATTGTGTTAAAAAAATCTTAAAGCTTCCACCACATTCTATCCCCTAATCAATCTAGCATTCTGCAACTCACAAATCTGATAAAATTCTAGTCATCATCATCACCATTGTCATCACCAACATCATCAACAAAAACCACACAGAACTTATGATAGATATCTGAGACACACTACTAGAGAATCATATCTAAGTTGAAGTCAGTCACTATTCTACTCTGAATCCAATGAATTCATTATCATGCAACCTAACATCTCCAAATCTTCTCAATGAGGGTATGTCTTCTGAAATTTTCTGTCCAATGCCTTATTGAAACCCAGGTATTCAGTGGGCCTGGTTTTATTCAAAGGACTACAGTAAGATCTGGAACTAACCTTGGAGATGGTCTCCTCCTGGATTCTTAATCCTTTTGTGTCATTGACCTCTTCTCCAATCTGATGATTTCGATAGATACCTCAAAAGAAATTTTTAAAACGAACATAATACAATACTACATATGACAAAAGAAACTAAGTATCAATATGTATATGTAATTTTATAAATGTTTACATATACACACATACACAATTCTAATAGTTAAATGTAAGCTGCAAGGATTTGTATATATTTCTACTACATATATACATATGTATGGAGAAGATTCTGTACAGTATATCAATATCATTAAAAAAATCAGTTCTGAAAGACTTTAGAACTGATCCATTCAACTGAAAACTGTGAAGATGAGGCAAAACATTCACATTGTGACAGAGGCTTTGAACATTAGATGCACGACAGGACATCATCAGGTATTGCTAATATGGGAATTTATTATTGCTGGACTTTGTGTGTGTGTGTGTGTGTGTGTGTGTGTGTGTTTTGGTTTCATTTGTTTTGGTTTTTAATTTGTTCAGTGCAGGAGGTAAAGGGAAGGAAAGATTAATAATTGTTTTTTAGTGAAAGAGAAAGCAAAGACCTTTAATAGATAGAGGTGAAGGAGTTTCTTCCATTTGGGGGATTGCCAATGCAAAGGTAGAAAACCTGGAAGGGGAAATCCTGAGTTTGAGAAAACAAGAAGTTGGCCAATTTGAATAGAATATAGAGTACACAAAGTGGAAGAGACACAAGTCAAAAGTTGTTAATGTAGTTAGTCCAGCTATCAATACTACAGTCCACCATGTGTGTACACAGGGTGGTAGACAGTGACTAGGCAGAATATGAGTGAAGAAGAAGTAAGAGAAAAAAGAGGGGAAAGGAGAGGAAAGATGAGGAGTGGAGATAGGGGAGTGAAGACATGGGAAATGGAGAGGAGAGAAAGGGAAAGGCAATATGAAAGGAAAGAGGGAGGGGACAAGAGGCAAGAATAAAGGAGTATGGTGGAAGGATGATGAGAGAAAATGGGAAGAGCAAGGGAGACAGAAAGGAGGGAAAGGTGACAAGTGCTGTCAAAAAGACAACTCTTAGAACATGTGTTGGAAGAAACAAATTATGTGACTCAAGAAGTGGGGCTTTGGGGAGGAGGAGAGGATACTGTGTTTAGTTTGTTGCTATGTACCAAAAATTGTTGTCTGGGGATCATCCTGCTCTGTTAGGCTAGTGGCAATGAAAGCAATTAGGATACCCCCAAACAAATTATTTGAGACAGAAACTGGAGTTAATTGGAATATAAAATCAATTTAACATGATTTTTCTGCTGTTTACATTCCTCCACACAGGAAGTCACAGCATGACTGATCTACTTTCTTGAACTGTAGACAATATCTAGCTCTATTCAGCACATGGAATAGAGTGCTGGACCTGGAGTAAGGAAGACTTGAGTTCAATTCCAGTCTCAGACACACACTGACCCTAGGCAATTCACTTTACTTCTGTCGGTTTCAGCCTCTACATCTGTAAAACTCGGATAATAATAGTATTTTCCCTACAGTGTTGGCGTGAGGATAAAATCAGACAATATTTATAAAACACTTTGCAAGCTTCAAAATATTATATAGAAAATAATTATTTGATAGTTAATTATTTATGTAAATCACTATGTAACACTTTGAATTTTTCAAAGTATTTGACAAATACTAGCTCATTTTGTGAATAATTGTGCTCAGAGCATTTATTAGTATTGTTATCATCATCATTATAGAATATTCTGGATAGCTTATAGTAATAAAGCTGACATTTACAAAGAGCTTCATGGTATACAGAGTGCCTTATATACATGATATTACTTAGTCCTTAGTCCTTATAATATTCTCTCACCCTCCAAAGAGCAAGCTGAGTCTCTCAAAACTTACGTAATGTTTCCATAGTCTCACAGCTCATGAATGTTAGATACGAAGTTCAAATTTGAATCTCTGAACTGTAAGTACAAGCAATTGTATCACTACCTCTTGGTGGCTCTTGTGAATGGGTCACCTAAATACATACCTGGTGGCAACATCCCGCCTCATCACCAGAAGACTGATTTGTGAGAAGGACAGTCTGGGGAATTCACTGCCAAGAATGGAAATTGTGATTAAGTGTCTCCAATCACTTCAGTTGAATTGATGAAGGATCATACAAAAAGAAGTCAGTGAGAGTGAACAGGTCTTTTGTTAATTTTTAATAATGTCACTATTGTAAGATAATAAGAATTGGGAATAACATGAGGAATTGGGAATGAATGAGTTAGAGGGGGTGGTCCCCAGCCATACACAGAGAGTCAAGACTCCAAGGGTCTGATTAACTCCTGGATCTAAGCCCATGAATCTCTGCAGTGATGTTCTTCCAACTGATTCATGGGAAATTTTTCTGAGCATGCCTATGGGAAATGGTTCTTTCAAGTCTGCAGTGGACCTAACTGCTGGGAATTAAACATTTGATAATTAGAATATCAGAAAATGCCTTCAGGGGTCCAATCCTTTCTGATGTGTATTGCGCATGGGGACTTCAGGTTAGTTTAGAGATGGCTCTGATCACACTAGTGATATTCTCAAGGTCATGGACATGACCAACCCTTAGTTTCCATTTTTAAAGAGTGAGCCATTTCAGTGGCACAAGAATAACAAAGAAGAATATGTGACATTGCCTAGATTTAGAATCCAAATCCTGCCTTTCCCAATTAATACTTGAGAGACCTTGGACAAATTTCTTCCCTTTTCTGGCCAATTTCTAAATTTGGGGAACAGTAACTGGAGCACTAGACTTGGAGGGAGGAAGACATGAGTTTGAATACTGCCTCATACAGTACTATGTGGTCCTAGGCAAGTTACAAATCTCTATCTGCCTCAGTTTCCTCATCTGTTAAATAGGGATAATATCTCCTACCCCACAGAGTGGTAGTGAAGGTCAAATAAGATGATATATGTAAATTCCTATATAAATATCATTGCTTTTACTGCTTTATCTTCTCTTTGGACAATTTGATTCAATTTAAGATGTATTTAGTAAGCAAAGCACCTACCATATGTCAGGCACTGGGGTAAGTACTGGGACTGAAGAGAAAACGTTTTAAAAATATTCTTTCATTTATATTCTACTCAGTTTATAAGATGTCAACAGAAAGGAAACTTGGTCCCTTCCAATTCTAAAATCCCTTGATGCAATGATCTCATCGAGATGATAGCTCTTCTGCATCTGAAGAGATGGCTTTTCTTACTTGCTGTGAAATATCTTAAACATCACTCAGTGAACAATCATCTGATGAAGACCTTTCCTGCATTAAGTCAGCCAATAGCAAAGCTCCAGTAACTCCTGAACTCTGAACTCAGAGTCCTTCCAGCTAGGTTGGATTTTTCAAAATGTGGGCTCTGTTGGCAGAAACTTTTGGAGCCTAGTGTCATATCCTCATGAGGAAATACTAGATGAGTTTAGTAGGAGCCCAAATCTTTCTTAACCTCCTAACAACACAGAATAGAAGCACTGTATAGTGACATCATTCAAACTTTCTTGAACATATTTATAATTCTTTTCATTGTTTCATGGTTTCTCCATAAAACAAATAAAAAACATAGTTAAGTGACATTTATATACAGCACTTCAACCTTTGTAAAGCAACTTGCATATGTAATGTGCCTTTGGAATACCTTTAACTCAAATTCAGCAGCTAGATTGCACAATGGTTCAAATACTGGACATAGAATTAGGGAGACCTGAGTTCATATCTGTCCTTAGACTTTAGCTGTGTGATCCTAAACAAATTACTTAACACTGTTTACCTCATCTGTAAAATTATCTGGAGAAGGAAATGGTAAACCACTCCACTATCTCTACCAAGAAAACCCCAAGTGGGTCCTAAAGAATAGGACTGAACAATCACTAAACAGTAATAAACTCAGAACTCATTATTGTTACCCCAAGTCCCTCCCCCACCTTCTCTAAATCAACACCATTCTCCAACACCAACACTGTCAAGCTGAAAACATAAAGACTATCTTGATGTCCTCACTCTCCATTATCCCCTCACCACACCCCATATCTAACCAGTTGTCAAGTATTGCAAATCTCACTTTTGCAATCTCTCTCAAATACACCATGTTCTCTCCTCTGATATGGTTCCCACCCTTCATCACCCTACAATTTGACTATTGAAATAGTTCGTGAGGTGGGGGCTCTGCCTACCACAAGTCTCTCCTCACTTCAATTCATCTTCCATTCAGCCCCCAAAGTGATTTTCCTAAAGCAGAATTCTGGTCACATCACCCCCTACTCAATAAACTTCAGTGGCTCCCTATTGGCCCCAGGATCAAATGTAAAATATTCTAGTGTTCAAAGCCTGAGAGGACATTGGTATCCCCAATGGTGACAGGAAGGTGAGGAAAGGGACAGGGTTTAATGTGAAAGTTATTGAGTTCAGCTTTGGACATGTTGAGTTGAAGATGCCTGTCTACAGGGTGTCCAGTCTGAGTTGTTTGAAAGACAATTAAATATCCAAGACTGGAGTTCAGCAGAGAGGTTAAGGGCTGGATTGTCAGATTGGAGGATCATCAAGATGTTGTTTATAATGAAATCCATTGGACTGATGACATCAACAAATGAAGCAGCACAGAGAGAAAAGGAAGAGGGCCCAAGGCAGAGAATTCTGTGGCACAGCCAAGATTAGGAGTATGACCTGGAGAAGAATTCATCAAAGAAGCCTAAGAAGTAGCTGTAAGGTAGAAAGGATAGTAGCCAGGAGAAAATGGTGGCCCAGCAATCTGGAGAGAAGAGAACATCAAAAAGAAGGGTTATCAATATTGTGAAAAACTGCAAAGAGGTCAATATGAATGAGCACTGAGAAAAGGCCATTGGATTTGGCAATTAATGAATGACTAGTAACTTTGGAGAAAGCTGTTTCAGAATAGAAACCAAATATTAAGTAGTTAAGAAGAGACTGAGAAGAGAGGAAGTGAAGTCATCTGTCATAGCTTTCTCACAGAATTTTGCCATTAAGGATAGAAGAAATATAGCATAGGCGTTAACAGGAATGGATGGCTCAAGTCAGGGTTGTTTTTGTTTCAGGATCAGGGAGACATGGACTTGTTTCTAGACATTAGGTAAGGAGTTGTTGGGGAGCAGAGGATAGAGGACTGGACTTGGAGTCAGGAAGACCTGAGTTCAATTCTGGCCTCAAACACTTGCAAGCTGTGTGACCCTGGGTAAGTCACCTAACCCTGTTTGGCTCAGTTTCCCTATCAGTAAAATGAACGGGAGAAGGAAATGATAAACCATTTCAGTATCCTTGTGAAGAAAACCCCAAAAGAGGTCACAAAGGATCCTATGAATGGAATGACTAAAAAGCAACACAACAAAAATCCCAACATCCTGCCTTGGACACAGCAGGACCTCAATAGATATAATTATTTTTATTATTATTTTATTTCTTTTCAGTGTTCTACAATCACTTCCATATAACTTAGATTTTTCCCCCTCCCTACCCTGAGAAGGCATACAATTTTATATAGGTTTTACACATACGTTCCTATTAAATACATTTTCACCTTAGTCATGTTGCATAGAAGAATTAAAATGAATGGGAAGAATCATAAGACAAATCAAAACTAATAGAAAAGAAAATAACGTGCTATATTCTGTGATCAAAATCCATAGCTCTTTCTCTGGATGTGGAAGGCATTTTGCCTTAAGAAACCATTGGGAATTTTTTAAGTCCTTGAATTGTAATGAGGATCTAAGTCTACCAGAGAAAATCCTTGCACACTGTGGTTGTTGCTGTGTATAAAGTTCTACTTGTTCTGCTCCTTTCACTCAGCATCAGTTCATATAAGTCTTTCCAGGCCTCTCTGAAGTCTTCCTGTTCATCATTTCTTACAGCATAATAGTATTCCATTACATTCATATACCACAATTTATTCAGCCATTCCCCAATTGACAGACATCCCCTTGGTTTCCAATTTTTGGTCACCACAAAGAGTGCTACTAAAAATATTTTTGAACATGTGGAATCCTTTCTCATTTTTATGATCTCTTGTGGATACAGTCTTAGAAGTGGTATTGCTGGGTCAAAGAGTATGCACATTTTTTGTAGCCCTTTGAGCATAGTTCCAAATTGCTCTCCAGAATGCCTGGATCAGCTTACAGCTCCACCAACAATGTATTAGTGTTCCAACTCTCCCACATCTTCTCCAACATTTATCATCCTGTTTTGTCATGTTAGCCGATCTGATAGGTGTGATGTGGTATCTCAGAGTTGTTTTGATTTGTATCTCTCTAATCAATAGTGATTTAGGGTGTTTTTTTCATATAACTATAGATAGCTTTAATTTCTTCCTCTAAAAACTGCCTATTTATATTCTTTGACCATTTATCAATTGGGGAATGACATATTCTTGTATATTTGACATAGTTCTCCATATATTTTAGAAATGAGGCCTTTTTCACAGACACTAGTTGCAAGAATTCTTTCCCAGTTTTCTGCTTCCCTTCTAATCTTGATTGCATTGGGTTTATTTATGCAAATACTTCTCAATTTAATGTAATTAAAATTATCCATTTAGCATTTCATAATGTTTTCTATCTTTTGTTTAGTCGAAAATTCTTCCCTTCTCCATAAATCTGATAAATACACTATTTCTTGCTCCACTAATTTGCTTAAAGTATCAGTCTTTATACCTAGATCAGGTACCCGTTTGGACTTTATTCTTGTGTCTGGTATCAGACACTGGTCTATGCCTAGTTTCTGCCCTACTGTTATCCAGTTTTCCCAGCAATTTTTGTTGGACAGTGAGTTCTTATCCCCGAAGCTGGGGTACTTGAGTTTATCAAACAGTAGATTGCTATATTCATTGACTACTGTGTCTTTGGTACCTAACCTATTCCACTCGTCTTCTTTTCTGTTTCTTAGCCAGTATCAAGTGGTTTTGACAATTGCTGCTTTATAATACAATTTGAGATCTGGTAGAGCTAGGCCACCTTCCCCCACATTTCTTTTAATTAGTTCCCTTGATATTCTGGACATTTTGTTTATCCAGATGAATTTTGATATTATTTTTTCTAATTTTACAAAATAATTATCTGATAGTTTGCTTGGCATGGCAGTGAATAAGTAAATTAATTTAGTTAGAATTGTCATTTTTATTATATTGACTCTGCCCATCCATGAGCGACTGATATTTTTCCACTTACTTAGATCTTACTTTGTGTGAAAAGTGTTTTGTAATTGTGTTCCTATAGTCTCTGTGTTTGTTTTGGAAGGTAGACTCCAAAATATTTTATAGTGTCTACAGTAGTTTTAAATGGGACTTCTCTTCCTATCTCTTGCTGTTGGATTTTGTCAGTAATATATAGATATGCAGAAGATTTCTGTGGGTTTATTTTGTAACCTGTAACGTTGCCAAAGTTGTTTATTATTATAAATAGTTTTTTACGTGTTTCTCTGGAATTCTCTAAGTATATCATCATATCACCTGTAAAAAGCGATAACTTAGTTTCTTCTTTGTCTATTCTAATTCCTTCAATTTCTTTTTCTTCTCTTATTGCTACAGCTAACATTTCTAGTACTATACTGAATAATAGTGGTGATAATGGACATCTTTATTTCACCCCTGATCTTACTGGAAATGCATCTAGCTTATCCCTACTGCATGTAATGCTTGCTGAAGGTTTTAGGTAGATACTGTTTATTATTTTATGGAAAGTTACATTTATTCCTATGCTCTCCAGTGTTTGCAATAGGTGCAGGTGTTGTATTTTGTCAAAAGCTTTTTCTGCATCTATTGAGATAATTATGTGGTTTCTGGTAGTTTTGTTGTTGATATGATCAATAATGTTAATAGTTTATCTAATATTAAACCAGCCCTGCATCCCTGGTATAAATCCTACTTGATCATTATGTGCTATTTTCGTTATTAGTTGCTGCATTCTTTTTGCTAGAATCTTATTTAAAACTTTTACATCTATATTCTTTAGAGAAATTGGTCTATAATTTTCTTTCTCTGTTTTGGTTCTCCCTGGTTTAGTTACCAAAATCATATTTACATCATAAAAAAGAATTTGGGAGGACTCTTTCTTCCCCAGTTTTCCCAAATAATCTATATAGTATTGAAATTAACTGTTTTTTAAATGTTTGATAGAATTCACTTGTGAATCCATCTGGCCCAGGAGAATTTTTCCTAGGAGTTCATTGATGGCTTTTTCAATTTCTTCTTCTGAGATGCGGTCATTTAAGTATTCAACTTTCTCATCTGGTAGTCTGGACAATTTGTATCTTTTAAAACAATCATACAACTCATTTAGATTGTCGAATTTATGGGCATACAATTGGGCAAAGTAATTTCTTGTTATTGTTTTTATTTCCTGCTCATTAGAAGTGAGTTCACCATTTTCATTTTTGATATTGTTAACTTGGTTTTCCTCCTTTTTTTAGATCAAATTGACCAAAGGTTTATCAATTTTATTGTTTTTTTCATAAAACCAACTCCTATTTTTATTTATTTGTTCAATAGCTTTCTTAATTTCAGTTTTATTAATCTCTCCTTTGGTTTTCAGTATTTCTAATTAGGTATTTATTTGGAGATTTTCAATTTATTCTTTTTTCTAGCTTTTTTCAGCTGCATGCCCAATTCATTGATCTCCTCTTTCTCTATTTTATTTATGTAGGCACTCAACGATATAAAACTTCCCCTAAGAACTGCTTTTGCAGTATCCTAAAAAATTTGGTAGGTTGTTTCATTCTGTCATGCAATACAGACTTCTATTTCTCATTTTATTCTCTGTATACAGATAATATCTTTCTTCATATGCTCTTAGTAGTTAATTTGGGTGTTTATGATAGTCAAAAGGACTGAATTCCTCAAAATTATTCTTACAACAATATTGTTATTACTGTACATAACATTCTCTTTGTTCTGCTCATTTCACTCTTCATTATTTCATGCACGTCTTTCTGTTTTATATGGTGGGCTTCCAAAGGCCACCAAATGGTTTTGACATTTGAAAGTCATTGGAGCCTATTAAATAGAGGTTAGATTTTAATCCGATCATTTTCATAGCTGAAAGGAGTGCTTAGCACAGTGCCTGGAACATGTTAGGCATTTAATAAATGTTTATTGAATTTAAATGAACTGGTATAGGAAGAAACCTGAGAGAAGAAGAGAAGTGAAGAACTTCACCAGGGTGGTGGCAGTCAAAGGAGAGAAGGGAGTGAATACAAGAAATGTTGTCTTGGCAAGTAGATAATGGGAAGTTAGAATGCCAAGTCGAGGATGATGCCTAGATTGCAAGTCTAGATGACTGGGAGTATGATGGTTCTCTCTAAAATCAGAGTAAAGTTCAGAAGATGAGAACGTTTGGGGGGAAAGACAATGAGTTCAGTTCTGGACATGTTCAATTTGCGATGTTTATGGAATATGCAGTTCCATCTGTGCAATAGGCAATTGACTGAAGGTGAAGAGAAATTAGTGCTAGGTAAATTGATGTGAGAATCATCCATTTGAATATTTGGATCCATTGGAACTGATGCATCTTGGATGATACGTATGATTAGCAGGCATAACCTTGACTGAAAGTCAGTAAGATAGACTGAGAAGGAGCAGTCAGACAGGTAGCAGGAAAACCATGGGAGGATACTGTCATGGAAACCCGAAGTGAAGAAAGTTCGAGGAGAAAGTAAAGAGGTGATTAGCAGTTTCAATTTCAGTTAGCAATTTCAGAGGCTGCAGATAAGTTGAGAATGATGAAGATTCAGAAATAGTTATTAATTAGTTCATGGGAGTTCTGGGGTTATAAATGTACAGGCCTTGAACTGTCACCTTGTCCTCCTTTCCACTACAGGCTGCAGATGTAGATTTTTTTTCCTTTAGTTCTTATAACTACCCATGATTATTTCTGCTAAAAATCCCATTTTTTCATTTATTCTTTTTTCTCAATCATGTGTAAATAAAAATGTGTTAGCATTACCTATTTAAAATTTAGAGTTTCAAATTCTTTCTCCCCCTCCATCACCTCCCACTCCTTGAGAAGGCAAACAGCTTTATATAGTATATGCCCAGTTATACAAAACATTTTTACATTAGCCATTTTGCAACAGAAAATGCAAACCCCCCCAAAAAAAACCCTCCAAGAATGATGAAGAAAGTTTATGATTTTTAAGTGTGCTTCAATTTGCATTCAGATTTCATCAGTTCCTTCTTTGTAGATACTGGATAATATTTTTCAGCATAAGTCATTGGAAATTGTCTCAGGTTTTTGTATTGTTGAGAATAGCTAGTTAATCATTCACGGCTGAGAAAAATCCCATTTTTTAAGTCACAAAAACTCAAAAAGATTGTCAGCTTATAGCTAGGAGAAGTGGACATCTGCATAGCCTGAAATACATAACTGTGCTTAGGAAACAATGTGTTCCTTACATTTAGAAGTCTTATGCTTACAATATTCCCATGAGTTAGAGAGTGAGGGTTCTTATTTCCATTTGACAAATTAAGAAACTGAGGCCCAGGGAGAAGAAACATCTTGATGAAGATCACAAAGCTATATTGGTGGCAATTCTCAGATACAACACTGGCCATTCCAAGGGGAGAACTACTAGAGCATATTATTGGAGACCTAGTTTCTCTCTACTTCCAAGACTCTGAGCATCATCATGGTCCACGAATGCAAAGCTTCCTTAGGGCTGCCTTCATATCTTTGTTCCTCATACTATAGATAATGGGGTTCAGGGTTGGTGTGAGGATGGAGTAAAATACAGCAGCTAGGCGCCCTTGAAGTGGAGAGTAGCCATTAGCAGGCCTCATGTAGGCTGAACTACCTGTTCCATAAAAGAGGATTACTGTGATGAGGTGGGAGGAACAGGTGGAGAAGGCCTTCTGGCGACCTTGTGCTGACTTGATATGGAACACGGTGATGACAATCAGGACATAGGAGAGGACAGTAAGTACAAAGCAGCTCATGATCACACAGCCACTAACAATAAAGCCAGCTGCCTCATGTTTGTGAGGATCAGTGCAAGACAATCTGAAGAGTGGTGGGATATCACAGAAGAAATGCTCTACCATGGGGCCACAAAAAGACAGGGTGAAGGTATTGGCTGTGTGGAAGGAGGAGTAGAGGAGCCCACTCACCCAGGCCACACCCGCCAGGGCACAGCAGAACTGCTGCGTCATGGTGGACCCATAGGTTAAGGGCTGGTAGATTGCCAGACAGCGGTCATAGGCCATGGAGGTGATGAGGAAGCACTCAGTAGCTGTACAGAAAACAAAAACAAAAAGTTGAGCTGCACATGCTGGGAAAGAGATGAATTCTGAGCGTTCCAGGGCAGCAAAGAGGGCCTGGGGCAGTGTGGTAGACGTGGAACACAAATCCGTGAATGATAGATGCTTGAGGAAAAAGTACATGGGTGTGTGCAGATGAGAATCCAGAGTCACTGCTGTGATGATAGAGATATTTCCAAGAAGAGAGAATATGTAGATGAAAAGGAAGATAGCAGCACTAATAGTCTGCAGTTCAGGAATGACTGAGAAGCCCTGGAGAATGAATCCAGGAATCGTAGTGCAATTGGTCATTTTCTGTTCCTGAAAAGTCCATCAACCATAGGGGATCTGCTAGAACAGGTTCATTGGAAGAATTCTGGGGAGGAAATAAAGACCCAGGAACAACCTCAGAAAATCATATAGCTGGAAGGTTTTTCCCCTCCCCTTTAAATAGAGTCCTCCCTTCAAAGTAGACTGTCAGAGCTTCTGAAGAGCTTATGGCTACATCATATTATCTACTGTCCTATACATGGTAGGCTTCTGCAACAAGTAGTCATCTGGTTGGATTCCATAAGTGATGAAGGGTAGCACATTTCACTTTTTAGAATTGTATTATATTTCGTAATTCTTCCTTATATCTAGCCAAAAATCTTCCTCCTATAAATGTGTGTGCAACTATGTTTTTGAGATCATGCAAAATAAATATGAAGTAGCATGGGACAGTAAAAAGAATATTATATTTGGAATCTGAAGATCTTAGTTTGCATCTTGTTCTGGCCACTCATGTTAGCTTGGGCCAGTCACTCTACTTCTTGTGGGGTCATTTTCTTTACTTGTAAAAAACCTGACTAGAGACTCTAATTAATAATAATAATAATAATAATAATAATAAAAGGAATTAATAGTAATAATAATTCGTTCCTAGATCTATATCCCATAATCTTTCTTCTATATGACAGCTCTTCAAGTGCTTGAACACATTCTTCCCAATGACATCTTTTTGATAGGCTAAAAAAACCATGGTTCCCCCTACCAATTTTGAATAAGATTTCCAGACCTGTCATTCACACTGTCATCTTACTCTGAATGCACTCCAACTTAACAATGTACTTCCTAGAATTCTGTGCTCAGGTAGAAGATGACACATTCCTGCTGTGGTTTGACCATGATGCTCAAACTGAACCTAAAGGAAAAAAGGAGTGTGATTATTTAGAAGAGAAAAAGAGGGCGATTTACCCACCACAGTTCATTCATTAGTCAAGTAAATCTACTGTCACCTCCATGTGTCACCTCCAGCAGAACCTGCAAGTCTTTCTCGACCCTGTTACCTGTGTCTGGAATGTTTTCCTTCCTCTTATTTATGTGTTGGATTTATTATCACCCTTTAAAGTTCAACTCAAACATCATAATCTCTAGGATCCCCCTGATTCCTAATGTTTGCCTTTCCTTTCATATTTTGTCCTTCACCTCTCTGATGAAATCATTGTCGTTCCCATATTTGCTTTGGCTTCTGGATTTCACTACATGCTTCAGCTGCCTCCTCAGCCTAGAATTTCTCTCTTTCTCTTTGGTCTTGTCATCCAGGAACATCTCTGCACTCCTGGGCCTCTTTTGCCTGTTGCTGCATTCTTCCTGGAACAGCTAGCCATTTTGAGGCTAGCCATTATTAAATCCTCTTCTGACTCCTGACACTCCAAATACTGATACTATCCTCTGTGTTGGTACCTTCCCCCACTTCCCATTTACCTCTGTCCCATGACTAAAATGTAGGATCTTTGAGGGCAGGAGCTGTCTTTTCTTATACTTGTTCTCTGGCATTTACCATAGTGCCTGGCACACAAGAAGTGCTTTATAAATGTTTCTTGGTTTGTCTGGCAGCAGCAGCATAGCTCATATTCATACAATGACTTAAAGTTCACGAAACACCTTACCTCTTATGTCACTTTATTATGAATACATATACCTAGCTGCGATTATGTCTTATTCTCTTCTTCTCCATATACTCTTTCCCTGCTTCTTACAAATATGTTCAGGTAGTAGCAGTAGCAGCAGCAGCAGCAGCAGCAGCAGCAGCAGCAGCAGCAGCAGCAGTAGTAGTAGTAGTAGTAGTAGTAGTAGTAGTGGTAGAAGTAGTAGTAGTGGTGGTAGTAGTAGTAGTAGTAGTAGTAGTAGTAGTAGTAGTAGTAGTAGTAGTAAAGATGATGATGATAACTAATATTTATAGAGATTTCTGGCTTATAGATTATACATACATATATAACACATATATATGTTTTAAACATACATATATATGTTTAACATTGATGCAGACACATTTTGAGGTACGTGCTATGATTCTCCCCTTTTTCCAGATGAGGAAATTGGGGTGCAAGGGATTCAATGACTTCCCATGAGTTACAGAGTCAATGTATGATTAGCACTCAGACTTTTATCAATTGAAATACAGCACTGTAGTCAGTGAATCACCTAGATTAACTATTACCATTCTATTAAAAGAAAAAATAAATCTCACTTGACATTGTCACTTATTCAAGCTACTCTCCTACATCTCTTTTCCCCTTTAATGCTAAACCCCAAGAAAGAGTTGCCATTGCTAAACCTGTTACCTGTGTCTGTAATGCTTAATCATCCTAGCTTTTCTCTTGAATTCTAACAGCCTGGGGTACACGCTCCCCCAAATACATATGGGAGGAGTGATTTTAAACTTCTTATATATTGGTAGTGAAGTAATATGTAGAAGATTTGTGACAAAAAGGAAAATGCGCCACTCCTTGTACTACATGACCTAGAAGTTCATTTTTTCTTCGTAGAGTCCTTGGAGAGTGCCTCTAAAATAACAACAGCAATGAAGATGATGGTAATGATAACTAACATTTCTATAGTGCTTACTATGCACCAGGGAAACTGAGGCAAATAGAGATTAATTGATGAGCCCAGGGTCATACAGTTACTGTCAAAGGACAGATTTGAACTCAGATCCCCTTGGATTCAAGATCAGTGCTTTATGTGTTTGTTGGGCAGTTCTCTCATTTGGACTGCCGAGATCTATTCCTCTTATAAGTGCATGTCTGATAGTCTTTTCTGCTGCAAAGTTTCACTCTTCTTGATATTTCTTATTTTCTCATATGACTACTGAATCCACATCTGTCCTCTGATGTATGTATCCACTCATGGCTGGATGTATTGTCTCATAAGAGTGCAGTAGTATTGTTAATATGGCCAATGTATGTGTTGGGCAGGAGGTTGAGGGTGGAGTTGTCAGGGATGGAGGAGAAAGTCCTTAACAAAGGACTCCATATTGAACTCAAACTCATCTTGTTGAAATGTGTCCAGTCATTTAAAGTCCCTAGACGCCTGTTTGCCAAGTCAATTATCTGTTCTCCTTTGGACTCCAATAGGTTCACATTTCATAAAAGAACCACAGGATGTAGACACATCTTGTTTTCGCATTCAGATCTCATCACACACAACTATAAATTTTTATTACATTGGCTGAGCTTGGGTGGAGGTGGGGCGGAGGAGGGGACAATGTCCTCCTTTGACAGCCCATGAAACTTTCCTTGATCCTGCTTGTTGTTAATGTTTTCTCCTCAAATTACCTTGTACCAAGCAATTAACACTCATTTAATACTATATGCCAGGCATTAAGTCAAGCACTGAACATACAAAGAAAAAGGAACAGCAGCCTCTACCTTTAAGTACTTACATTCTAATGAATCTTTGTACATGTTGTATCCCTCTCTTGAGGGCACAGATTTTATTTTTCATTTCTATCCTTAGTGTACAGCTCACTGTCCAACATGTATTTAATGTATCTGTATATGTGTGTATAATCAAAGTTGTGTTTTTTTTCAGTAGCAATTTTTGATTATGAGAATTAGACTATAAGGAAAGCCAAACCTAAAGTTTCCAGTTGTGGTCCTGGAGAAAATTATTGAGTGCTCTTTGGAAAACAGTGAAATCAAATCAGTCAATACATAAAGAGATTTATTCAGATTATTCATTGAAAAGACAAATACTGAAGCTTAAATCCTTTGGGCACATAATGAGAAGATAGAACTCACTGGAAAGGACTCAGATGTTGGGAAAGGTTGAAGGCAAAAGGAAAAGGGAACGGCAAAAGTTGGACAAGATGGATGCACAGTATCTTGGAAACAAGAGCTGGGACAGTCTTCGAGAGAGTGATCGATAGAAGGTTCTGCTGTACAATGGTCCATGGGGTCATAAACTGTTGAATAATGACTGAATGAGTGAATAACAACTATATCTGTGTAACACACATGTATGCATATGTATATACGTAGGCACACACATATATGTATAAAACTATATACAAATATAAGTAGGCTTATTTGTGTGTCCATATATATGTACATATACCTCCATGTGGACTTATGTTTATACATCTTTTATTATATGTAAATATATGTTTGTATTTATGTTTTATGAATTGTGTATGCATGTATGCAATTGAATGAATTTACTGTAATTTAAGTTACTTGAGGACCTAGAGTATCTCTTATCTAAATTTTTAATCTTCCCTAGTATCTAGCTCAGTCCTGCATCTAATAGACATTCAATAGAAATTGTTAGTTTCATTGGAAAATCCCTCTCTTATGAGATAAGGCATTTTATTTGTAGACTGCTTGAATGCATTATTTCTTATATTGAGTTAAAAGCTATTTTAAAACTTCTACCACATCCTATCCTCTAATCAATCTTGCATTCTGTCACCCACAAATCTGAGGAAATCCCAGTCATCATCATCATCACCATTACCATCATCATCATCTTCATCACCATCATCAACAACAATTAGACAGAACTCAGGATAGATATCTGAGCCACAGTACTAGCGAACTGCATCTATTTTGAAGTCAGTTCATTAATCACTATTCTGCTCACAGTGAATCCAATGAATGTATTATCATGCAGCCTAGCATCTCCAAGTCTCAATGAGGATCTTCTTGTGAAGTTCTCTGCCAAATGACTTACCGAAGCCCAGGTATTCAGTGTCGCTGATTTTATTCCGAGGACCACAGTAAGATCTGGAGCTAACCGTGGATATGGTATCCTATTGGATTCTTAATCCTTTTGTGTCCTTGAGCTTTTTTCCAGTCTGGTGAAACCAATAGAAGTCTCAAAATGAATTTTAAATTTATAAAATAAAATATTTGGTATGATAGAGGAAATCAAATATAAATGTGTGTCTATATAATTATATAAATACATATGCATGAATACACAATTTTGTTAAATAAATTTAGTATGTGTGGACATGTATATATTTCTACTGTATAGAGACATATATACAGAGAAGATTCTATACAAGATATCAATATCATAAAGAAAACCAATTTTGAAAGATTTTAGAACTGATCCATGCAATTGAAAATCATGAAGATGAGGCACAACATTCATATTCTGACAGAGAAGTGCTGAGTTTAAGATGTAGAACAAGAAATATCATCAGCTATTGCTAATATGGGAATTGGAATTTGTGAGTTTGTGCTGAGGCATTTTTGGTTTGATTTGGTTTGGTTTTTAATTTGTTCAATGCAGGGGGTAAAGGGAGGAAAAGATTGTTAAAAATGTTTTTTTCTAATGAAAGAGAAAGCAAAGAGCTTTTAAGAGACAGAGGTGAAGGAGTTTCTTCCATTTAGGGGATTGCCAATGCAAAGGTAGAGGACTTGGAAGGGGAAATCTTTAACATGAGGAAACAGCAAGTTGGCCAGTTTGAATAAAATATCGAGTGTACAAAGTGGAAGAAAAACAAGGTAAAAGTAGTTAATGTAATTAGCCCAGTTGTCAATACTACACTCCATCATATCTAATGTGTAGTGTAGTAGACGGTGACCAGGGGAATGCAGGTGAAGAAGAGGAGAGGTAAAGAAAAATGAGGGGAAGGAAGAGGAAAAATGAGGAATAGTGATAAGGGGGGAGAAGATATGGGAAATGGAAAGGAAATAAATGGAAAGGTAATATGAAGGAAAATGTGAAGAGAAGAGAAGAGAAGAGAGGAGGGATGGGGACAAAAGGGTAGAGAAAAAGAGAATGGTAGAAGGATGATGAGAGCAAGATGGTAAAGGGAAGGGAGACAGAAAAGAGGGAACGGTGACAAATGCTGTCAAAAAGACAATTTCCAGATCATGTTTTCGACTGAACAAATTATGTGCCTCAAGAAGGGGGGATTTTTGGGTGGGAGAGGAGGATGCTGTGTTTAGTTCAATGATAATGTACCCCAAAATTGCTGTTTGGGGATCTGCCTCCTCTGTGAGGCTAGTGGCAATGAAAGCAACTGGGCTACCCCTCAAAAGCTATTTGACAGAAACTGGACCTGATTGGAATATAACACCAATGTAACATGATTTTTCTGCTGTTTGCATCCATTCACCCAGGAAGAGTCATACCATGACTGAATTACCTTCTTGAATTGTAAACAGCATCTAGTTCTATTCAGTACATTAAATAGAGTGCTGGACCTGGCGTCAGGAAGACCTCAGTTCACTTGCATTCTCAGACATACCACGACCTTAGGCAATCCACTTTACTTCTGTTGGCCTCAGTTTCTTCATCTGTAAAACTGGGATAATAATAGTATTTACCCTCCAGGGTTGTTGTGAGGGTAAAATCAGACAGTATTTATAAAACACTTTGCCAACTTCAAATTCCTATATAGATAATAATTATTTAATCATTAATTGTTTATATAAATCATTATGTGACACTGAAGTTTGCAAAGTTATTTTACAAACATTAGCTCATTTTGTGAATAGTTGTGCTAAGAGTGATTATTAGTATGAGTATTATTATTATCATCACTATAGAATGTTCTGGAAAGTTTGTAAAAATAAAGTTTTATTTACAAAGAGCTTCATAGTACACAGAATGCCTTATATACATGATATTACTTAGTCCCTACAGTAACCTCATTATAAAGATACTCTAGATAATATTCCCCTATCTGCCCACCCAAGGAATGAGCAGAGTCTCTCAAAACTTACGTGGTTTTTCATAGTCACACTTCTCATGAAAGTTAGATACGAAATTCAAATATGGGTCTCTGAACAAGTGCAAGCAACTGTATTCACTGCCTCTTGGGAACCCTTGTGAATGGGTCACCTAAATACATACCTGGTGGCAGCATCCCACCTCATCATCAGAAGGCTGGTTTGTGAGAAAGACAGTCTGGGGAATTCGCTGCCAAGAAAGGAAATTGTAATTGAGTGTCTCCAATTAGTTCAGCTGAATTGATGAGATGTCATAGAAACAGAGGTCAGTGAGAGTGAGCAGATTTTCTGTTAATTTTTAATAATGTCACTATTACAAGATATAGGAAATTGGAAATATTATGAGGAATTGGGAATGAGTGGGTTGGGGGATTGGTCCCCAACCATACACAGAGAGTCAGGACTCCAAGGGTCTGGTTAGCTACTGGATCTAAGCCCACAGAATCCCTGCAGTGATGTTCTTTCAACTGATTCATAGGGAATTTTCCTGAGCACACCTGTGGGAAATGATTCTTTTAACTCTATAGTGGATCCAGCTCCTAGGAGTTAAACATTTGAAAATTAGAATATCAGAAATGCCTTCAGGGATCCATCCATTTCAGATGTCTACTGAGTATGAGGACTTCAGCTTAGGTTAGAAATAGCTGTGATCACCGTAGTGATAGCCTCAAGGTCATGGATATTATTTTTATTTTAATTTGCCTCATTAAAGGGGCCATCCCATGACCACTATTTAAATAGGTCTGTTGACCAAATGGGCATTACTTCACCCTAAGTGAGTACCTGAATAGAACTTGGTCTAAAGGAGCCATTGCATTCTGGGCCATCTCCAGTCATCCTGATGAATATCTGGTCACTGGATTCAGATGGCTCTGGAGAAGAAGTGAGGCTGGTGACCTGCACAGCCCTCCCTCACTCAAAACAAAGTCAAGTGCAAGTGATGTCATCATTTGTCTGATGGCATAGTCTTCTTCAGCAACGAAGAATGAACACACATCAAAGAAATAGTCGAGTTGAAAGAGAAGTTACTTTGATGGAGCTTTGTGTACTTTTCATTGTGCAAATAGAAAACTGTCCGCTTCTGATCATGTATGATTCTTCTGCTGTGAATCTATCCAGTGTACCAAAGATCCTATGATATTAAAACCATTTATAAATAACTTTTGTCTGTATCTTGAAAACATTTCAATGTGCCCCCTTCCCAGTCAAAATGTGTTTACAAAAAGCACAACTAAGCAAAGAGAGTCAAAACAATGAATGCAGAATCCAGAGGTCTCTCTGGAGGTCAGAGAGCCCGGGCTGCTATTGCTTAAGAGTGATGGGTTGCCATCCTTGAGGTCAGGCCTGGGACAATAGCTTTATCTTTACCAGCCTGTACCAGCATATACCCTGTACCAAGCTGTAAGCTCTCCATATCGCCTGCTTCAGCTGCCATCATGGCCATTGGAACAAATTGTTCTCGTTTGCCCATTCCACCAGGGAAAGTCTTCATATGCTTGGGGTGGACACGCTCTTAACTCACCAATGGGTTTGAGACTCCTTGGTTATCCTCAACCTAGTTTGACCTCTCTGTAGAAATGGTTTACCTTGTGTGGCCGATGAACATGCTGCAGCTTCTTGGGGCCACAGGTGAGAGTTGGGTGGAACTGGTGGTCACCAAAGGTGGAAAATAACCTTTAAAAGATCTCAGCAGACATTACACCAAAGCTGTCACACACTTACTGGTCCTCCCTGAACACACCCTACACCCCAATGGATGCCTCTATTTTCATCTCTGTAAATGTAAAGGGAATACACTGACCTGCATCAATCATGGGGGGGGGGGGGGTCTCTCTCTTAGTCATTGCTGGCAAGACTCTTACTAGAGTCCTCCTTAACAGGCTAATCCTTCACCTGGAATATGATCATATACCTAAGAGCCAGTGTGGCTTCAGAAAGGGCTGAGGAATGGTCGATACGGTGTTTGCTGTCCAACATCTCCAGGAAAAATGCCAGGAGAAGAACAGAGGTCTGTACACAATGTTTGTGGAGCTGATCAAGGCCTTTGACACTGTGACTCAGGAGTGCTAATGGAAAATTATGTCAAAATTTGGTTGCCTAGAGAAGTTCATCAGTATTGTATGTCAATTTCATGATGGCATATTCGCTCAGGTTCTGGATAGTGGACAATGCTCCTGTGCTTTCCCAGTCACCAATGGAGTGAAAGAGGGCTGTGTGCTTGTTCCCATGCTCTTTAGTATGATGTTTTCAGTCATGTTGTCAAATGCTTTCAATGATGATGAACATGGCATCAAGGTCAACTACCATACTGATGGTAAGTTCTTCCATTTGAAAAGCCTACAAGCCAAGACCAATATAGAGGGAGTCTTGGTGCATGATCTTCTGTTTGCAGATAACTGTGCACTCAATGCAACCTGTGAAGCTGAGATGCAACAAAGTATAGATCAATTCTCTGCTTCCTGTGCTAATATTGACCTAACAATCCACACCAAGAAAACACAGGTGCTCCATCAACCACCACTACACCATCCATACGTGGAACCATCGGTCACAACAAGTGTAGAAGTTTTGAATGCTGTGGATAAGTTCACTTACCTTGGTAGTGTACTTTCTAGGGATGTACACATTGACAATGAGGTTGATGTATGCATTGCCAGAGCTAGCTTAGTGTTTGAGGGGCTCTAAAGAAAAGTTTGGGAGAGAAGAAGTATTAGACTGACTACTAAATTGAAGGTCTACAGAGCCCTTGTGCTGACCTCATTGTTGTATGGCCGTGAAACATGGACAGTCTACCAGCACCATGCCAGGAAACTGAATCGTTTCCTGCCTTAAGAAGATTCTGAGGCTCACCTGGCAGGGTAAGGTACCAGACACTGAAGTCCTTGCTCAAGCTGAACTGCCAAATATTCAAACTCTTCTTCAGAGAGTCCAACTCCCCTGAGTTGGTCATGTTGTCCGAATGGAAAATGTATGCTTGCCAAAAAGCCTATTTTATGGAGAGCTCACATGAGGCAGGTGATGACATGTTGGTCAGAAGAAGCAGTACAAGGACACTTGCAAGGTCTCTCTCAAGAACTTTGGATTTGATTGTGCGACATGGGAGACACTGGCACAGGACTGCTCAGCCTGGCATGTCCACATCAGAAAAGGTACTGTGCTCTATGAGCAAAGCAGAATTGAAACAGCACAAAGGAAATGAAGGATGCACAAATTTGGAGTAAACATCCCAAATGTTCACGAAGACTATCTGTTCCGAATCTTTGGTAGAGTATTCTGAGCTTGTATTGATCTGATCAGTCACATTCGTACATATTAAACTTCACTTTATCATGGTGATATCATTTTGGTCCTCGTCGATAATGGAAAACAACCAACCAATATATTATATATATAATATATTATTATACATGTCCGCACGTGCACACACACATGCACACAGTAGAACCTCGGTTTAGGAATTGAATTCGTTCCGAGCTTCTATTCATCATGCAGTTTGTTCATATTGCAAAGTGAATTTTCTGATAGGAAATAATGTAAAGTTGGATGATCTGCACCACATGCCCAAAATATTCATTCAAAAATAATTGTTTATACTTTTGTCCCTAATGTGCCTGAAATATAATAGTAATGATTACTAAACAGAAAGAGAAATAAATTAGAAAATAAAAATAAATTAACTTTCACTTTACCTTTGAGAAGTGTCACGGCTGATGTGAGGGAGATGAGACAGAGGAGGGGGAAGAAGGGTTATTACTTGGAAGGTGAGTCTTCTTTTATGAGAACATTGAGATATCAAAGCTGGGCATGGTCTCTCATGCCAACTTTCACTTAAGCTAAAACCAACATTAATGCCTTCACTTATTTTTGTTTTTGAGAATCATTTTCATATTTTGAATGACTGATATTTTTTTCTTCATGTTCACTTCTTATGAGGAATCTAACACCACTTGTTTTTGACTTTAAAAAAAATTAATTTGTTTTCAGTTTTCAGCAATCACTTCCTGAGTTTTAAATTTTCTCCCTCTCCCTCCCCCCTCTCTCCCTGAGATGGCATGTAATCTTATTCAGGTTAAAAAAAATTACCCTAGTTGAGCATCATCCCTTTGCAAGCTATTCAAGTCCAAACATGATATTCGTATTGCAAATTTTTGTTCATCCTGCAAGACAAATTTTGTGAAAAAATTTTCCTCTTCCAGCAAAGAATACGTGAACCAGGTTAATTGTAAATGGAGGTTCTACTGTACATATACATATATGTGTATGCACTTGCATGTATACATGTGTGTACATATAATTGTATATATACACACATGTGTATATATATGCATATATATAAACATATATGTGTGCATTTGATCCTAGAGGTGATAGAGAATTACTGAACTGGAATGAGATGGTTAGACCAGGGTTGTTTTAGTAAAATTAATTTGGTGACTGAATGGAGAATGGACTGGATGAGAGGAAGACTTGAAGTAGGCAAACCCTCCAACAGGCCACTACAATAGCCCAGGAATGAGGGAATGAGGACTTGTACCTCAATAGTAGCAGTATAAGAAGAGAGAATAGGGTATATTTGGATATACTACAGAGGTGCAATCAGCAGACCTTGGCAACACATTGGATATGAAGAGTGAGAGCTAGCGAAGAGTTAAGGATGGCACCTAGGTAGGGAGTCATGGGGACTTGGAGGATGGTGTCACTTGGAGGAGGATGTCACCCAATGGTGACAAGGAGGTGAGGAAAGGGAGAGGGTTTAGTATGAAAGATACTGAGTTCAGCTTTGGCCATGTTGAGTTGAAGATGTCTGTCTGAGTTGTTTGAAAAGCAATTAAATATGCAAGACTGGAGTTCAGCAGAGAAGTTAAGGGCTGAATTGTCAGATATGAGAACCATCAGGATGTTGTTTATAATGAAATTCATTGAACTGGTGAGAACACCAAATGCAGCAGCACAGAGAGAAAAGAGAAGAAGGCCAAAGACAGAGAGTACTGTGGCACAGCCAAGGTTAGTGGGCATGACCTGGAGGAGGCTCCATCAAAGAAGCCTGAGAAGGAGCTGTAAGATAGAAAGGATAATAGCCTGGAGGAGGCTCCATCAAAGAAGCCTGAGAAGGAGCTGTAAGATAGAAAGGATAATAGCCAGGAGAAAATTGTGGCCCAGAAATCTGAAGAGAAGAGAATATTAAAAAAGAAGAGTTATCAAAGCTGTGAAAAACTGCAGAGAGGTCAAGATGAATGAACATTGTGAATATGCTGTTGAATTTGCCAATTAAGGGACCACTAGTAACTTTGGAGAGAGCTGGTTCAGAGCAAAAGCCAAATTTTAGGCAGTTATGAAGAGATTGAGAAGAGAAGAAGTGAATTAATCTGTCATAGACAGCCTTCTCACAGAATTTTGGCATGAAGTGTAGGAGAAATATAGCATGGGAGTTAGCAGGAATGGATAGCTCAAGTCAGGGTTGTTTTTGTTTTAGCACCAGGGAGACATGGTCATGTTTTTAGATACTTGGTGAGGAGACATTGGGCCGCTAGCTAGAGCAGAGGATAGAGGAATGGATTTGGAATCAGGAATATATGAGTTCAATTCTGGCCTCAAACACTTACAAGCTGTGTGGTACTGGTTAAGTCACTTAACCCTTTTTGGATCAGTTTCCTTATAAGTAAAATGAACTGGAGAAGAAAATGGCAAACCATTCCAGTATCCTTGCCAAGACAACCCCAAATGGAATCACAAAGGATCCCACATGAGTGAAATGACTAAACAACAAGAGCAACACAATAAAATTCCCAGCATCCTGCCTAGAACAGAGCAGGACCACAATAAATACACTGAGCAGGCTGTAAATTTAATTAGTTTTCACTAACTTACCTAGGGGAGGAAGGAAGTTATGACAATTACTTCCCCATAGTTTAGGTCTGGAGATTTTGATAGCCAGGGGCCAGAGAAGCGATAAGGCAGAGAATGTGACCTTGAAACCAATAGCAAAGCATCGATATTCAATGTCCATCTTTGTTGCTTGTTGCTGTGGGACCTAGCATAAGATACAATCCATCTCTGAGCCTCCATCCTCTCCTTTGAAAATAAAGGGTTGGGTTACACAGGTTCAGAAATAGAAACCCCTTTGAGGTGAGGGGTATTGAAAGGCGTTTATAGAGAGTAGTGGACCAAAACTGTCACATCTCACCTCAGTTCAGGACTAACTGCTTTGTAATATATCATCAATAACTCTCTCAAACCAAGAACATGGAACAATATGGAAAACATACATTTCTGAGCTGAAAGGGAATGGGGCATTTTTTTTAGTGAAACACAAAATTCAGAGACTGGAGAAAATCATCTTGTTCACCTTGCCAGAAGCCAAACGTGGCACCTGTAACAAGCAGGACCATAATTACTCTTGCCACTCCAATAGATCCTAGTTCTCTCTTTATCTGGTACTGTTATATAGCAAGTATGGATCACACTGAATTCAAGAATATCTGAGTTCAAATCTAGCGGCAGAAACTTACTAGTTGTGCAACCCTGGAGAAGTCATTTCACCTCTGTCTGCTTCATTTCTTCATCCAAAAAATGGGGGGAATAATAGTAATACCTACCTCCCAGGGGTAGGACCAAATAATTTGTAAAGGGCTACACAAGCTTACAGTGCTTTGTGTATTTTAACTATATTTTTAATCATTATCTTTATAGAAGTGAATTGGACCATGCTGTTTCCACATCAACTGTACTCAATAATGCCTACCACTGGAACTACCTGAATTGTGACCTTGGGTACCTAGACTCTGATGAGACGAACTAGTCATTTACAGAAACAGGCTATTTCCAATACTCAACTACACCTCTTTCACACACACACACACACCCGCTTTTTTCTGTGCTTTTTCCCTTGTCTTTCAACATTATAGGTTCATTAAATGCTGGTATTGTCATGTTTGTATTTGTACTAAGGGCTCAGCACAACGTCTGGAACATTGTAATTGCTTAAGGAATGAATTGCTTAATGATTTATTAACGTATTTGATATAACGTTTAATGTTTAATTGGAACTGCTTAATTAATTATTGTTGCCATGAATCTAGACCCAAATAGAGAACTGAGGTCAGAAATGTTGCCCATGATGAAAATTATTTGAAGTTCAGAGGAGGAAAGCCCAATGTACCTCATCGCTAAAGGGAAAGTGACTTCTATTCCCTTGTCAGTCCTAGAATGCTGATATGGGAAATGATACTCTTGGTCTGTGTTTAGTACTCATGAATCTACTTAAAACTGGACCACTGTGGGAAGTGGAAGGAGGAAAAGGAGAATCATTTCAAATATTTTAAAATAAGCAGAAAATGGACTCACCCATAAGAACATAGTATGAGAACTGACGGAGAAAGGAGGGAAAATGACTCATGTGTCCACATACTACATGTGCCACAATTTTGAATAAGTGGAAAATTTAAATCTGATCATCTCCCATCTCTGTCTTTGCACTGGTCTTCTGCACCTCCATCTAATTCAACCCATATCTTCTTTTAGGATGCAATTCAAGCATCACCTTGAACCACATGGACCTTTCCTGGCCCCTCTAACTGTGAGGAGCATGTCATTCAAACTACCTGGTATTTCAGCACTTTGTATTTATGTACAGTTATTCTCTTTGCTGATTTTTATTCATTTTATTTATAATTTCCAGAATAAAAGAAGCATTTTCATAACATAGTATAATAAAAAAAAATGATGACTGCACATCAAATTGCAAATCTAGTATGTACAACTTACTCTTCCATTTAAATGGATAATAACGTGATTGTGTAAATTTCTTTTGTGTCTTCACTACCCCCAGATGGCTACACAAGATATATATGTAAATGTATATGCATATGCATACATACGCACACACATACACACATTATATATATATATGTGTGTATATATATATATATATATATTCATATATATATATATAATCATTCTATACACACTTTTATTTATCATTTAAATCTCTGGATACAGACACGATCTTTCTTCCAAAGTCCTTAGTAGTTATTTTCAGTATGCTCATTTCACTTCTCATTATTTCATTCAAGTATTTCTACTTTTATGGAGGTCTTCCAAAGGCCACCAGATGGGTTATACATGTCAAAGTCATTGGAGCCTATTGAATAGAAGTCAGACTTTAGGACAATCATCTTCATAGCTGAATGGAGTGTTCATCACAGTGCCTGGAACATGTTAGGCAATTAATAAATGTTTATTGAATTTAAATGAGTTGAGATAGGGAAAAACCTGAGAGAAGAAGATAAGTGAAGAGTTTCACCAAGGTGGTTGTAGTTCAAGGACAGAAGGAAGTGAATAGGAGAAATGTTGCCTTGGCAACTAGTTATTGGTAAGAGAAAATGCCGAGTCGAGGATGATACCTAGGTTGCAAGTCTAGATGACTGGGAGGACGGTGGTTCTCTCTATAATCAGTGTAAAGTTAGGAAGATGAGAGTGTTTGTGGGGAACAACAATGAGTTCACTTTTGAAAATGTTCAATTTGCGATGTTTATGGAATATGAAGTTCCATTCATCCAGTAGGCAGTTGGAAATACAAGACTTATATCCTTACTGATATAAGTAAGGAATGGGTAAATTGACCAGAGAATTATCCATTTGGATTATTGAATCCATTGGAGCTGATGAATCATGGATGATACTTACAATTAGCAGATACGTCCTTGACTACAAGCCAGTAAGGGAGACTGAAAAAGAGCAGTCAGACAAGTAGCAGAAAACCATGGGAGAATAGTGTCATGGAAACCCAAAGGGAAAAAAGTACCGAGGAGAAGAGGGAGATTAACAGTGTGAGAGGTCAAGAGAGGTCAAGAGGGACGAATATTCAGAAATAGTCATCAGTTCTTGGTAATTCTGTGGTTATAGATATACAGCATTTGAACTGTCACATTATTATCCTTTCCTTTACAGGCTTCAGCTGTGTGTTTTCTTTCCTTTGTTCACATAGCTAGTCCATGATTATTCCTACTAAAAATCCCACGTTTTCACTTTATTTTTCTTGCTCAATCATATATAAACAAAAATTTTTAACATTTCATTTTTAAAATTTAGAGCTTCAAATTCTCCCTTTCCCTCCATCACATGCCCCTCCTTTAGAAGGTGAGCAATTTTATACAGATTATGTATGTGCTTCTATACAAAATATTTCCATATGAGCTATATTTGAATTGAGAAAACAAATAAAAAACACTAAGATTGATAAAGTTGCTGTTGTTTTTTAAGTGTGATTCAATCTGCATTCAAATTTCATCAGTTCTTTCTTTGTGGATAGTGGATAGTATTTTTCATCATAAGTCATTTGAAATTGTCTCATGTTATTGTATTGCTGAGAATAGCTAATCATTCACAGTTGAAAAAAACCCATTTTGTAAGCCTGAGAGACTCATAAAGATTGTCAACTTAGAGCAAAGAAAAGTGGTCATCTGAACAGACTGAAATACATAGCTGTGCTTAGGAAACAATGTATTCCTGATGTTTAGATGTCTTATGCTTACAATATTCACATGAGCTAGAGGATGTATTTCCATTTGACAAATGGAGAAACTGAGGCCCAGGGAGAAGAAACATCTTGATGAAGATCACAAAACTATATTGCTGGCAATTCTCAGATACAACATGGGCCATTCCATGGGTAGAGTTATGAGAGTATGTTATTGGAGACTTAGTTTATCTTTCTTCCCAAGATTTTGAGCATCATCATGGCTCACAAATGTAAAGCTTCCTTAGGGCTGCCTTCATATCTTTGTTTCTCATACTATAGACAACAGGGTTCAGGGTTGGGGTGAGGATGGAGTAAAATATAGCAGCTAGGCGCCCTTGAAGTGGGGAGTAGCCATTAGCAGGCCTCATGTAGGCTGAACTACCAGTTCCATAAAAGAGGATTACTGTGATGAGGTGGGAGGAACAGGTGGAGAAGGCCTTCTGGCGACCTTGTGTTGACTTGATGCGGAACACAGTGATGACAATCTGGATGTAGGAGAGAACAGTAAGTACAAAGCAGCTCATGATCACACAGCCACTAACAACAAAGCCAGCTGCCTCATGTTTGTGAGGATCAGTGCAAGACAATCTGAAGAGAGGTGGGAGATCACAGAAGAAATGTTCCAGCATGGTGCCACAAAAAGACAGGGTGAAGGTATTGGCTGTGTGGAAGGAAGAAAAGAACAGCCCACTCACCCAGACCACACCCACCAGGGCACAGCAAAACTGTTGGGTCATGGTGGACCCATAGCTTAAGGGCTGGTAGATTGCCAGACAGCGGTCATAGGCCATGGAGGTGATGAGGAAACACTCAGTAGCTCCACAGAAGACAAAAACAAAAAGTTGAGCTGCACATGCTGGGAGAGAGATGACTTCTGAGCCAGCCATGGCAGCAAAGAGGGCCCGGGGCAGTGTGGTGGAGGTGGAACACAAGTCAATGAATGATAGATGCTTGAGGAAAAAGTACATGGGTGTGTGCAGATGAGAATCCAGAGTCACTGCTGTGATGATGGAGATGTTTCCAAGCAGAGAGAATATGTAGATGAAAAGGAAGATAGTAGCACTAATAGTCTGCAGTTCGGGAATGACTGAGAAGCCCTGGAGAATGAATCCAGGAATCCTGGTGCAATTGGTCATTTTCTGTCCTCTGAAAATTCTAGCAGCCATAGGGCATACACTGGGTAGGTGCATTAGAAAAAAATCTGGGAAGGAAATGAAGGCTCAGGCACAACATCAGAAAATCTCATGACCTGGAAGATTATTTTCCTCCCCTTTAAACAGAGTCCTCCCTACAAGGTAGACTGTCTGAGTTTGTGAAGAGCTAATGGTGACATCATATCACCTACCCTCCTATACATAGTAGATTTCTGCAATAAGTAGCCATCTGATTGGATTCCATAAGTGATGAAGGGTAGCATATTTCACTTTTTAGAATTGTATTATATTTCTACTTCTTCCTTGTATCTAGCTGAAAACCTATAAATGTATGTTCACCTATTTTTCTGGGACCATACAAATAAAATATGAGGTAGCATGGAACATTACAAAGAACATTATATTTGGAATTGGAAGATCCTAGTTTGTTTGTGTCTTGTGTTGGCCACTCAGGTAACTTGACCCAGTCACTTCATCTCTTGTGGGATCACTTTCCTTAGTTGTAAAAGAAAGTGATCTGACTAGAGAATCTAATTAACAATAGTAATCCTTTCCCAGATCTATATCCTATAATCTTTCTTCTACATGACAGTTCTTCGAATGCTTGAAAGCAGCTATTTCTTCCTCAATGATGTCTCTTTGATAAGCTAAAAAATAAAACAAAGTTCTCTCAAATTTTCAACCAGAAGATTTCTAGACCTCTCACTCATATTGTCACCTTACTTTGAATGCACTCCAGCTTGACAATGTACCTCCTAGAATGCTGTGCCCACAATGGAAGATGGCACATTCCTGATGTTATTTGATGATGATACCCAAACTAAAGGAAAAGAAGAGAGTTCTTATTTAGAAGAGAAAGTGAGGAGAATTGATGACCATAGTTCATTCTTTAGGCAAGTAAATCTACTGTCACCTCCATATGTCACCTGCAGCAGAACCTCCATGTCTTTGTTGACCCTGTTATCTGTATGTAGAGTATTTTCCTTCCCCTTATTTATGTGTTAAATTTACAATCACCCTTTAAAGTCCAACTCGAACATCACAATCTCTAGGATCCCCCTGGTTCACAATGTTTACCTTTCCTTTCATATTTTGTCTTTCAGCACTCTGATGAAATCATTCTCCTCTCTCCTATTTGCTTTGGATTCTGAACTTCACTTCATGCTTCAGCCACCTCCTCAGCCTAGAAATTCCATTACTCTCTGTTGTCTTGTCATTCTGGAACATCCCTCCACTCCTGTGACTCTTTTGCCCATTGCTGAGTTCTTCCTGGAATAGCCATTTTGAAGCCAGCCATTACTCAGTCCTCTTCTGACCCTACTTCTGACACTCCAAACATTGATACTACGCCCTCTGTTGGTACCTTTCCCACTTCCCGCTTACCAGCTACCTTCCCCCTCCCCCTGACTAGAATGTGTGATTTCTGAAGGCAGACACAGGCTTTTTCTTGTATTTGTTCTCTGGAATTCACCATAATGCCTGGCACACAGTAAGTGCTTAATAAATATTTCTTGGCTTGTTCGGCAAAAGCAGCATGGCTCATGTTTACACTGTGAGTTAAAATTCACGAAGCACCTTACACTTTTTGTCACTTAATTATGAATACATACACCTAACTGTGATTATGTCTCATCCCTGCTTCTCCATCTACTCCTTCCCTGCTTTTCACAAATATGTTCAGGTAGCAGTAGCAGTAGCAGCAGCAGCAGCAGCAGCAGCAGCAGCAGCAGCAGCAGCAGCAGTAGCAGTAGTAGTAGTGATGATAATGATAATGATGATGATGACGATGATTAGATAACTAATATTTATAAAGATTTATGATTTACAGATTTTTTTTACATATAGGATTACCATTGATACAGACATTCTGTGACGTACATACTACTATTCTCCACATTGTACAGATAAGGAAACTGGTGTTTAAGTGGTTAAATTGTTTTCCATGAACTACACAGTCAATGCATGATTAGAACTCAAACTTTTGTCAATTAAAATATAGTATTGTAGTCATTAAATCAACTAAACTAATTATTTCCATTCCATTGTAAAGAAAAAGATATCTGTCACTTGGCACCTATTCAAGTTATTTTCCTATTTCTCTTTTCCCCTTTACTGCCAACCCCCAAGAAAGAGTTGTCTTTGCTACCCCTGGTACCTGTACCCATAATGCTTAATCATCCTAACATTTCTCTTGAATTCCAACAACTTAGTTTGAATTCAAATTTAAACACTCAAGTTCAGTACTATCTTTACTGTGTCCCCCAGCTGCCCTCAGGTTTCCCATAGGTGCAATGTTTTTTCTGAACTGTCCTCTCGTTTGGACTGCCAAGATCTACTCCCCTCATAAGTGCATGTCTGGTAGTCTTTTCTGCTACAAAGTTTCCGTCTTCTTGATATTTCTTATTTCCTCATATGACTATTATTTCCACATATATCCTCTGATGTAAGTATCTGCTCACGGCTGGATACTTTGTATCATAGGGTCCAGTAGCATTGCAATTATGGCGATTGTGTGTGTTGGGCAAGGGGTTTGGGGGTGCGGGCTGTCAGGGATGGAGGAGAAAGTCCTTACCAAAGAACTCCATATTGAACCGAAGCTTTTCTAGTTGAAATGTGTCCAGTCATTTAAAGCCCCTAGATGCCTGTTTGCCAAGTCAATTACCTCTTCTCCTTTTGACTCAAATAGGTTCACGTTTCATAAAAGGACTCCAGGGTGTAGACACATCTTGTTTTCATTCAGATCTCATCATGCAAAAATATATTTTTTATTGCATTGACTGAGCTTGGGTGGAGGTGGGGCTGAGGAGGGGACCATGTCCTCCTTTGGCACCCTATGAAGCTTTCCTTAATCCTGCTGGTTATTAATGTTCTTTCCCTTCAAATTATTTTGTACCAAGCAATTAACGCTCATTTAATACTATATGCCAGGCATTAAATTAATCACTGAGCACACAAAGAAAAGGGAACATCAGTGTATTTACATTCTAATGCGTCTTTGTACATGCTGTATCCCTCTCTTAAAGGCAAAAATTTTATTTTTCATTTCTATCCATTGTGCCCAGTTCAGTGTGTAGCATATATTTAGTATATCTTTTTATATGTGTATAATCAAAGCTGTGTATTTTTTTTTTCAGTAGCAATGTATGGCTATGAGAATTAGACATAAGGAAAATGGAATCTACAGTTTCCAGTTGTGCTCCTGGAGAAGACTATTGTGTGTCCCTTGGACAGCAAGGAAATCAAATCAGTCAATGCTTAAAGAGATTAATTCAGACTCTTCACTGGAGGGACAAATCCTGAAACTTGAATACTTTGGCCACATAATGAAAAGAGATGACTCATTGGAAAAGACCCTTATGCTCTGAAAGGCTGAAGGCAAAAGGAAAAGGCAAGAAAAAAGATGGTAGAGGATGGATGAGATGGATAGATAGTATGGTCGAAGCAACAAACTTGAGGTTGGAAAGACTTCAAGGGACAGTGAAGGATGGAAGGAACTGGAGTGGAATGATCCAGTGGGTTATGAAGAGTTGCACATGACTCAGTGACTGATCACTATCTGTGTAACCTACATGTGTGTATATGTATATATGCACACACACATATATAAAACTGTAAATATTAGTAGGTTTGTTTGTGTGTGCATATATATGCATACATGTGGACTTGTGTATATATTTTCATAATGTGTATATTCATATGTGTATTTATGTGTTATACATTATGTATCCATGTATGCAGTTGAACTGAATTCAGTATAATTTGTTACTTGAGGAAGTGGAGTATCTCTTTTCTAAATTTTTAATCTTCCCTAATATCTAACTCAGGTCTGCATGTAATAGACATTCAATTGAAATTGTTAGTTTTATTGGAAAATCCCTCTCTTATGAGATAATACATTTTTTTTGGACTTCTTGAAAGCATTCTTTCTTATATTGGATTAAAAGCTATCTTAAAACTTCCACCACATTCTGTCCTCTAATCAATCTAGTATTCTGTCACCAGAAGTAACCTTCTTCACGGTCTCCTCCTGGATTCTTAATCCTTTTGTGTCATTGACCTCTTTTTCAGTCTGGTGAAACCAACAGAGACTTCAGAATAAATTTTTAAATGAATATAATACAATATTTGGTATAATGGAAGAAAGCAAGTATAAATATGTGTGTCTGTATAATTATATAAATACAGACACATATGCGTACACAATTCTATGAAATAAATGTAGGATGTATGCACACATATATCTACCTATCCACTGTATATATATGTACGTGTGGAGAAGATTTTATACAGTATGTGAATATCATAAAGAGAATCAATTCTGCAAGATTTTAGAACTGATCTTTTCAATTGAAAACCAAGAAGATGAGGCAAAACATTCATATTGTGACAGAGTCTCTGAGCTTAAGATGCTGAACAGGACATATCATCAGCTACTGCTAATATGGGAATTTATTGTTGCTGGATTTTGTAGATTTATGTTGAGATATTTTTGGTTTGATTTGGTTTGTTTTTTAAATTTGTTCAACACAGGAGTAAAGGGAGGGACAGATTAATAAAAATGCTTTTTTAATGAAAGAGAAAGCAAAGACCTTTAAGAGGCAGAGGTGAAGGAGTTTCTTCCATGTGGGGGATTGCCAATGCAAAGGGGAAACCTGGAAGGGGAAATCCTGAGTTTGAGGAAACGTCAAGCTGACCAGTTTGAATTGAATATAGAATGCACAAAGGGGAAATCAAAAGCAGTTAATGTAGTTAGTTCAGCTGTCAATAGTACACTCCACTATGCCTTGTGTGCACATTGTAGCAGACAATGACCAAAGGGAGTTGGAGAAGAGGAAAGGTAAGGGAAAAAAGAGGGGAAGGCAGGGGAAAGACAAGAAGTAGAGATAAGGGGAGAGAAGGTATGGGAAATGGAGAGGAGAGAAAGGGCAAGGAGGTATGAAGGAAAAGGTGAAGAGAAGAGAGAATTGGAGGGAGGAGGCAAAAGACCAGAGAAACAGAGTATGGTGGAAAGATGAGGAGAGCAAGATGGGAAGAGCAAGGAAGACAGAAAGGAGGGAAGGGTGACAAGTGCTGTCAAAAAAATAACTCCTACGTCATGCTTTGGACTAAACAAATTATGTGACTAAGGAAGAGTGACTTTTGGGGGAGGGAGAGAGGTATGCTGTGTTCCGTTCACTGATAATAAACCCAAACATTGCTGTCTGGGGTTCTTCCTCCTCTGTGAGGCTAATGGCAATGAAAGCAACTAGGGTACCCCCAAGCAAATGATTTGAGAGAGAAACTGGAGCTGATTGGAATAAAGAACCAATGCAACATAATTTTGCTGCTGTTTACATCCATCCACCCAGGAAGTCACATCATGACTGATCTACATTTCTGAATTGTAGAGAGCATCTAACTCTCGTCAGTACATGGAATAGAGTGCTAGACCTGGAGTAAGGATGACCTGATTTCAATTCCAGCCTCAGATACACACGATGACCCTAGGCAGTTCACTTTACTTAGTTTCCTCATCTGGAAAACTGGGATACTAATTGCATTTCCCCTGCAGGGTGCTGTCAGGATAAAATCAGACAGTATTTATAAAACACTTTTCAAACTTCAACGTGCTATATAGATAATAATTACTTAATAGTTAATTATTTATACAAACCATTATGTAGCACTTTGAAGTTTGCAAAGTATTTTTAGAAACAGTAGCTCATTTTGTAAGTAATTGCGCTGAGTGAGTATTGCTATTAGTGTTATTATCATCATCCCTATAGAATGTTCTGGAGAACTTATTGTAATAAAACTGACATTTACAAATGTCAATTTACATGGTATACAGAGTGTTTTACCTATATGATATTACTTAGTCCCTATAGCAATCTTATTATAAAGATGCTTTCGGTAATATCCACCACCTCCCCCCAAGGATGAAGCTGAGTCTCGAAACTTACATGAAGTTTCATAGTCTCATTTTTCATGAATGTCAGATATGGGGTTCAAATTTGGATCTCTGAGCCATAAGTACAAGAAATTTGATCACTGCTCTTGTGAATGGGTTACCTAAATACATAGCCGGTGGCAGCATCCTACCTCATCACCAGAAGACTGGTTTGTGAGAAGGGCAGTCTGAGGAATTCACTGCCAAGAATGGAAATTGCGAATGAGTTTCTCCAATCATTTCAGCTGAATTGATAGGGAGTCACAGAAACAGATGTCAGTGAGAGTGAGCAGGTCTTTTTTTTATTTTTAAATAATAGGCCATTATTACAAGATAGAGGGAATTGGGAATATTATGAGGAATTGGGAATGAGTGGGTTAGGGAGGTGGTCCCCAGTCATACACAGAGTCAGGACTCCAAGGGTCTGGTTAACTGCTGGATCTAAGCCCATGAATCCCTGCAGTGATGTTCTTCCAAGTGATTCATGGGGAAATTTTCTGAGCACCCCTTCGGGAAATGATTCATTTGACTCTATAGTGGAACCAATCCCTAGGAATTAAATATTTCATAATTAGAATATCAGAAATGCCTTCAGGGATCCATCTATTTCAGATGTCTATTAAGTAAGAGGATTTCAGGTTAATTTATACATGGTTCTGACCACCCTAGTGATATCCTCAAGGTCATGGACATGGCCAACCCTTAGTTTCAATACTTTTTTAAAAAAATTTTTATATTAATTTATTTGTTTTCTGTTTTCTACAACAACTTCCATAAGTTTTGGATTTTCTCCCCACCTCCGCTTACCTCCCAAGATGGCACACAATCTTATACAGTTTCTGTACATACATTCTTATTATGAGCATTTTCACATTAGCCATGTTGCATAGAGGAATTAAAATGAATGGGGAAAACTATGAGAAAAAACAAACCAAAAACAAATTATAACACAAAAGAAAATATTCTGCTTCATTCTGTATTCCAATTCCATAGTTCTTTCTCTGGATATGCATAGAATTTTCCTTCAAGAAACCTTTGGGAATGTTATAGGTCCTTGCATTGCTGTGAAGGGCTAAGTCTACCAGAAAAATTTCTCATATACTCTGGTTGTTACTGTGTACAGTGTTCGCCTGTTTCTGCTCCTTTCTCTCAGCATCAGTTCATATAAGGCCTTCCAGGCCTCTCTGAAGTCTTCTTGTTCATCATTTCTTATAGCATAATAGTCATTCATTACATTCATATACTACAACTTGTTCAGCCATTCCCCTACTTTTCCAGTTCTTAGCCTCCAAAAAAGTGAGCTGCTATTAATATTTCTGTGCATGTGGGACACTTTCCTATTTTTATGACCTCTTTGGGATAGAAGCTATATTACAGGATCAAAAGGTATGCACATTTTTGTAGCCCTTTGGGCATAGTTCCAAATGCTCTCCAGAGTGGTTGGATCAGCTCACACTCCACCAGCAATGAATTAGTGTTCCAGCTCTCTCACATCTTCCCCAACATTTATCATGTTCCTGTTCTGTCATGTTAGCCATTCTGATATGCATGAGTTTCAATTCTTGGAAGGCCAGCCATTTCAATGGCATAAGAATAGCAAAGTAGGATATGTGAAATTGCACTAGATTTAGTATTCAAATCTTGCCTTTCTCAATTAATACCTAGGAGAGCTTGGACAAATCTCTTCCCTTTTAGGTCAGTTTCCAAATTTGTGAAAGGGTAATTGCAGCACTAAACTCTGAATGAGGAAAACCTGAGTTTGAATCCTGCCTCATATATGAGTAATTGTGTGGTCCTAGGCAAGTTACAAATCTCTGTCTGCCTCAGTTTCTTCTTCTGTAAAATAGGGATAATCATATCACCTACCCCACAGGGTGGTAGTGAGGATGAAATAAGATAATATATAAAAATTCCTATAAATATTCTTACTCTTACTGCTGTATCATCTCTTTGGTCAATTGAATTCAATTTAGCATGCAATTATTGAGCACCTACTATATGTCAGGCACTGTGGTAAGCATTGGGACTGAAGACAAAACATTTTAAAAATTATGTTTTTTAATTTATATTCTACTGAGCATATAAGATGTAAACAGAAAGGAAACTTGGTCCCTTCCAATTCTCAAATCCCTTGATACAATGATCCCATAGTGATGATAGCTCCTCCAGGTCTTAAGAGAAGGCCTTTTTAACTTGATATGAAGTATCTCAACCGTCACTCAGTGAACAATCCTCTGATGAAGACTTTTTCTTCATGAAGTCAAACAGTGGCAAAGCTCTAGTAAGTCTCGAATCTTGAAGTCAGAGCCATTCTGGCTAGGGTGAATTTTTCAAAATGTGGACTTTGTTGGCAGAACCTTCTGGACCCCAGTGTCATGTCTTCATGAGGAATTATTATATGAGTTTGATAGGGGCCTCCTAATAACACAGAATAGAAATCATTCAGGATTTCTTGAACTTTTCCTTTTCCTTGTTTCACGGTTTCTCCATAAAATAAGCAAAAATTATAGAAGGTAGCATTTCTTTCTGTACAGCACTTCAAGTTTTGTAAAGCAATTTGTATACATAATGTGCCTTTGGAATACCTTTAACTTAAACTCAGCAGCTACATTGCACAATGGTTAGAGTGGTCACCTAGAATTAGGAAGACCTGAATTTAAATCTGGCCTTACACATTGGCTGTATGACCCTGTGCAAGTCACTTAACACTGTTCACCTCAGTTTCCTCATCTGTAAAATTATCTGGAGAAGCAAACGGTAAACCACTCCAGTATCTCTGCCAAGAAAACCCCAAATGATTCAAGAAGAGTACAACAGGACTGAAAAATCACTGAGTAATTGACTGAGCAGAGTAAAACTCATAGCTCATTATCTTTCCTCCAAACCCTTGTCCCACCTTCCCTGTAGTTATGTGAACAACACCATTCTCCTAGTCCTTCAGGCTGGAAACATAAAAGCTATCTTGAGATCCTCACTATCATCCCCTCACCACCCCACAGATCCACCCATTTATCAGGGTCTGTGAACCTCACCTTGGCAATATCTCTCAAATACACCATGTTCATGGTTACCACCCTTCATCGCCCTACAACTTGACTATTGTTATAGCTTCTGGGCCTGGGGGTCTATCTGCCTCAAGTCTCTTCCCACTCCAATCCATCTTCCATTCAGCCCTCAAAGTGATTTTCCTATATTACAGTTCTGATCATGTCACCCTCTACTCAATTAACTCCAGTGGTTCCTTACTTCCCCCAGGATCAAATACAAAATACACTGGTTCTCAAAGCCCTTCACGACTGGCCCCCACCCATTAACCTTCCAGTCTTCTCACACTCAATGCCCACCTACTCTTCTATCCAGTGCTGCTGACCTCTTGTCTTCTCTCTGAATGACATATCTTTATCTCTCAGCTCTGGGTATTTTCTCTGGCTGTCCTCCATGACCAGGATGCTTTTCCTCCTCTTTACCTTCTGACTTGTCTAGCTTCCTTTAAGCCCCAGCTAAAATACCCCTTTCCACAGGAAGTCTTTCCCAACTTCATTTAAATTATTGTTCCTCCATCTTTCATTTTTCCTATATATTGCTTCCTGCATATATTTGTTCACTTGTTGTCTCCTCCATTAGACTGTAAACTCCTTGAGGGCTGGAGCTGCCTTTTGCCACTTTTTGTATCCCTAGAGATAAGCATAGTTCCTAGCACATAAGGGATGCTTAGTTTACTGACTCATAGGAGTGGTCTCCACAGGGATCAGCTACCCTATATTCAAGTTACTCTGTAGGTCTATATTCCTAATATTATCACTCATGAATTCCCACTAACATGTTTACTTGTCAATAGTCTATTAGCTCATTATTAGCTTATATTAAATACAATTTAGAATGCAATTAGCTTATATTAAAAACATTTACTGAAATATCATAGCAAGAAAATTTACAATGGAAAACTCACCTCAACCCCCATCCTAAACTTAGGACAGTATCTCCTTTTAAACACTACAAAACAAGAATGTCAGCAAGTACAGAGATCATGCATGAGGGGTTCACATGGAAAACTCGTGGTATACCCTAGTGCTCAGTCCCTCCTTCATTGGAGGGAGACATGTTAGCTGAGCTCTCCTGAGTTCTCTTTAAGGCCTGCTTGTTGGTTGCAGTTACCAATTAGATTAAAAATCTTAGCCAAGGCTCTGCTAGGCTCAGGCTGGAAAGAAATGCAATGAGTATTCTCCAGGCAGCTACGTGGTGCAATGGACAGAGCATTGGACCTGGAGTCAGGAAGACCTGGGTTCAAATCCAGCATCAGATAGTTTCTGTGTGACCCTGGGGAAAACCACTTAACCCTGTTTGCTTCAGTTTCATCATGTGGAGAGGAAAATGTCAAATGACCCCAATACTTTTGCCAAGAAAACCCCAAATGAGATCATCAAGAATCAAACCTGACTGAAACGACTGAACAAACACAGAGAATACTAGAAACAGTACAGCTTCCCCAGAGCCCTTATAGTCTTGGCCTATCATCTGATACACCTCAGGTGATTACCTGTTCTGGAATCAAAGTGAATGCTGTTTGAATTTTCCCACCTGAAGAGATGGTTGGGTTCCCTTTTCACATTATGTGTAAGCACATCTCCTGTCACCTTGTGCTTCTGCTACAAAATATCATTACTAGTAAAGGAGAGTAAGAGGAGAGATAACTCCTCATACCAGCTTATCTCTGCAAGATGCTCAATCTACATCTCAGGAGCACAGAGTTACCCTAGAACTCAGTACCAAAACCCACAGCCCTCTCAGTATTCTCAGTTGTGATTCTTCTCCCACATAAAAATTTCCATTTCTCTTGATACAGATAACTGAATGCATACAGGGGATGCACAGACCTTTTCATAGACAGATGTGACCATTCAAACATGGAAAGGAGAAATCCTCACTGCCCACAATCTCTATCGACTCTTTTAACTGCCCCTTACTTAACTACAAATGGATCCACTCAGGCAAAAATGTTTTCCCTCCATACTCTAAAAAAGAACAAATTCAGTTATTCAAAATCCAAAACCTTGTGATTTCATCCTTTGAATTGAAGAGTTGCTTCATCAATTGCTATACTCACCTACATTTTTTATTTCTACAATAATGCAGGTAAGTGTTTTTGCTATGGTCATAATTTAGTAGAGGAAGAGGAAATTGAGTCTGAGGTAATATACTATTTCCATGCTGGGTGTGGTCATATAGCCAACGTCAGAACTGGTATTCAGTTTAGGTCACCTGACACCAATTCTACTGCTCTTTCTTCTTTACCCTTTCATCCTTCAGGTATCAAAGAAACACTTGAGTTGAAAAAGAAATTACTCTGATGGACCAATGATATCATCAATTTGTGTACTTTTCATTGTGCAAATAGAAAACCGCCCACTTCTTACTGTGTATGATTCTTCTACAGAGGATCTATCCAATGTACCAAAGATGCTATGATTTAATACCATTTGTAAAGATCTTTTGTCTTTATCTTGAAAACATTTCAACGTGCCCCCTGCCCAGCCAAAATGATGTCCCCAAAAGTGGTTAAAAAACGCAGCTAAGCAAAGAGAGTCAAAGTAATGAATGCAAAAGCCAGAAGTCTCTGTTGGTCAGAGCCCTGGCCTGACACCGCATAAATGTGAGGGGCTGCAAACCTTGAAGTCAAGCCTGGGACAATAGCTATATCTCTACCGGCCAGCACCAACACATACCTTGTATCAGCAACACAGTTGTGTTGGATGTGAGGTTTTCCATCGGTATGAGCAAATTGGTGAGTAGAGGCCAAAAAGGCGGATAACTCAGGATGTGAGTGCAGAGTGTCTCCTGCCCTAAGGAAAGACAATCATGGTTTGATAAATATCTTCATGGGCAAAATCACAATGGATCCAAAGTCAGATTCAAATGGGTCCCTAGTGAGAGCCTACAATCTGATCCCTGATTTTAACCTACTCTCAGAAATGATTTGCCTGAGGTTGCATCACATAATTAGTGGCGAAGCAGGCTGTGAGGTCACATGATGTAAGGCCAATCATGTCAGCCCACTTGATGACTGCTGCTATGAATAATTTTGTGGGCCTAATTATATAGTATAATGAAGTGGCTATTTACTGAGAACCAAACATTGTTCAATAGAGTAAAGCACAAAGTAAAGTAATAGCAACATCCTTAAGTAAAAAATATCATTCAATACGATAAAAACATGTCACATCAATCATATTATATGTATATATGATATATATGCATATATACTATATATATATATGCGTACATACATACACACACACATATATATGTACACACACACACACACACACACACACATACAGTGGAATCTTGTTTACGAGTTTAATTCTTTCTCAGATTCTGTTCCTCACGCTATGTGTTCATATTGCAGAGCAAATGTTCCCATAGGAAATAATGTAAAGTTGGATGATAGGTGCCACATCCTCAAAAATATTCATATAAAAAGAAACATTTATTATTTGAAGTAAGTTTTTGTCCCTATTGTGCCTGAAATATCATAGCAGTAATTAGTACATAATATAAACTGAAAGTCAAATAAATTAACCTCCATTTTACCTTTGAGAAGAAGTGTGGCTGGTGTGAGGGAGATGGGAGGGAGGAAGAGAAGGAGGAGGAGGAGGAGGAGGAGGAGGAGGAGGAGGAGGAGGAAGGCTTCTTGCTTGGAAGGAGAGTCTTCTCTGAGAACACTGGGGATTTCAAAGCCAGGAGTGTTCTCTCTTATACTACTTTCACCTAAAGTAAGGCTAACATGACTGCCTTCCCTTATTTTCTTGTGTTTTAGACTCACTTTCATGCTTTGACTCACTGATATTTTTTTCTTTATGTTCGCTTCTGACATGCAATCTAACAACACTTGTTTTTGATTTAAAAAAATTCATTTGTTTTCAATTTTCAACAATCACTTCCTAGAGCTTTAAATTTTCTCCCCCTCCCTCCCGCCCCTCCCAAGAAGGCAAACGATCTTATATGGGTTAAAAAAAACCTTTTCCCTAGTTGAGCATCATCCCTTCACAAACCATTCAAGTCCAAACATGATGTTCATGTTCACATAGTTAATTTTTGTTTATCTTGCAAGACAACTTTTGTGAAAAATTTTTCCTCATCCAGCAAAGCCAGGTTACTTGTAATGTAGATTCTACTGTATTTATATGCTTGTATATATGTATATGCATATACGGATACAGATGTACTTATTTATGTACGTATATATATGTATATACATATATTTGCAGATACAGATATAGATTATAGATGTAGATGTAGGCATAGATATATACATATATAAGCTGGTTGCTTGTTGTCCTTCCTCCTTGAAGAGGACCAAAATGAAATCACCATGTTAAAGTGGAGTTTCATTGTGTGATACTGTGGCTGATCAGAACAATATGAGCTTGGAATGTTCCAGCACAGGTTGGGCACAGAAAGTTCACATGAATATTTGGGGTGGATACTCCAAATTTGCGCATCCTACACTTACTTTGTGTTGTCTCAATTCTGCTTCGCTCATAGAGCACAGCACCCTTTCTGATGTGGGCACACCATGCTGAGCGCTCCTGTGCCAGTGTCTCCCATGTCACACAATCAAATCCAAAGTTCTTGAGAGAGACCTTGCGAGTGTTCTCGTATTGCTTCTTCTGACCGCCATGTGATCGCCTGCCCTATATGAATTCTTCATAAAACAGAAAATAAAAGAAAAAACGATATATATATAATATACATACTATATGTATTATATATTATATTTATATATATATATCATATGTGACTGTGTAGGTGTGTATTTGATCCTACAGGTGATAGAGAATTACTGAATTTGTATGTGATAGTTAGACTGGTGCTTTAGTAAAGTCAATTTGGTGACTGAAGGGAGGATGGACTGGATCATGGAGAGACCTGAGGTAGGCAGACCCACCAGCAAGCCACTGCAATAGTCCCAGCAATGAGGGAATGAGGACTTGTGCCCCAATAGGAAGAGAGAATGGGGAATAGTTGGAGATAATGCAAAGATGCAATCAGCAGGCCTTGGCAGCAGATTGGATATGAGGGGAGAGCTCGTGTAAAGCCATGGATGGCACCTGGGTAGGGAATCTTGGGGACTGGGAAACAGCAGTGTCCTCAATGGGGACAGAAAGGTTAGAAAGGGGAGAGGGTTTAGTATGAAAGATATTGAGTTCAGTTTTGGACATGTTGAGTTAAAGATGACTGTCCACAGTTCTGTGAAAGGCAATTAAGGATCCAAGACTGGAGTTCAGCACCGAAGTTAAAGGCTTGATTGTCTGATTTGAGGTTCATCAGCATGTGGCTGATAATGAAATCCATTGGAATGACGAGATCACCAAGTGTAGCAACACAGAGAGAAAAGAGAAGAGAGTCCAAGGCAGAGAGTTCTGCAACACAGCCAAGGTTAGTGGGCATGACCTGGAGGAGCATCCATCAGAGAAGTCTGAGAAGGAACTATAAGGTAGGAAGTAGAAGAGCCAGGAGAATATGGGGCCCACAAATCTAGGGAGAAGAGAATATCAAAAAGGGAGTTATCAACATTGTGAAAAACTGCAGAGATTTTAAGAAGAATGAGGATTGAGAATAGGCCAATGGATTTGGCAATTAAGGGATCACTAGTAACTTTGTAGAGAGATGTTTCAAAAGAGAAGCTATATTTTAGGCACTTAAGAAGAAATTGAGAAGACAGCAAGTGAAGTCATCTATCATAGACAGCTTTGTCACATAATTTTGCCATGAAGTGTAGAAGAAATAGAGGATAGAAGTTTACAGGAATGGATGGTTCAAGTGAAGGTTGTTTTTGTTTCAGGATCATGGAGACATGAACATGTTTTGAGGCACTATGTAAGGAGTCATTGGGCAGCTAACTGGAGCAGACGATAGAGAATTGGACTTGGAGTCATGAATATCTGAGTTCAATTCTGGCTTCAAACACTTACAAACTGTGTGTCTCTGGGTAACTCGCTTATCCCTGTTTGGCTCAGTCTTCTTATCTGTAAAATGAACTGGAGAAGGAAATGACAAACCATTCCAGTATCCTTGCCAAGAAAACCCCAAATGGGGTCCCAAAAAAATCCTATACAAGTGAAATGACTAAAAAACAACACGATAAAAAGCCCACCATCCTGCCTAGGACAGAGTACGACCTCAATAAATATAATTAGCAGACTTTAAACTTAATCAATTTTCACTAACTTATCTGGAAGGGGAAGGAAAGTATGACAATCACTTCCCTGTAGCTTGGGTATGGAGATTTTGATAGCCAGAGACAAGAGAATTGATAAGACGGAGATGTGACGTTGAAACAAGTAGCAAAGCAATGATTGATACTCAAGGCCTATCTTTGTTGCTTGATACTGTAGGGCCAAGTAGAAGTTACAGTCAATCTCTGAGGCTCCATTCCCTCATTTGAAAATAAAGAACGGAGTTAGACAAGATCAGAAATAGAAATCTTTTGGGAGTGAAGGGGGATTGAAAGGCATCTATGGGAAGTAGTGAACCAAAACTCTAATGTCTCACTTCAGTTCAGGACTAACTGCTATTGTGTGTGTGTGTGTGTATGTGTGTGTGTTCATCTTTCATTGCCAAAGAAGACCATGCCATCAGAAAAATGATGACATGACTTGCACTTGACTTTGTTTTTGAGTGAAGGAGGGTTGTGCAGGTCACCAGCCTCACTTCTCCTCCAGAGCCATCTGAATTCAGTGACCAAATATTCATCAGGATGACTGAAGATGACCCAGGATGAGGGAATTGGGCTTAACTGACTTGCCCAAGGTCACATAGCTAGTGAGTGTCAAGTGTCTGAGGTGAGATTTGAACTCAGGTCCTCCTGACTCCTGCACTGGTGCTCTATCCACTGTACCACCTAGTTGCCCCAACCTCTATTGTAATGTGTCATCTATGACTCTCTCAAACCAAGAACATGTAAGAATATGGATGACTTTCATTTCTATGCTGAAAGGGAGTGGGGCATGTTTTTAGTGAAACCTAAAATTCAGAGACAGGGGAAAATCATCTTGTTCAACTTGCCAGAAGCCTAACTTGTCAGCTTGAATCACATGTACCAAGCAAAGCCATAATTACTCTTGCCAACCCAGGAGATGCTATTTCTCTCTTTACCTGGTACTATTATATAGGCAGTTATGTATCATGCTGGATAGAGCACCGAACTTGGATTCAAGAAGACCTGAGTTCAAATCTAGCTTCGGATACTTACTAGGTATGTGACCCTGGACAAGTCATTTCACTTCTGTCTGCTTCATTTCCTCATCTGTAAAATGGGGTTAATAATAACACCTACTTCCCAGGTTGTTAGTAAAGAACAAATGATTTTTAAAGTGCTTCACAAACCTTACAATGCTTGGTGTATTCTAACTACGGTTTTTAATCATTATCTTTATGGAAATGAATTAGACCATGCTGTCTCCTCATCAACTATGTTCAACAGCTCTCTCCACTGGAATTACCTGAATTGTGACCCTGGGTACATAGACTCTGATGAGATGAACTACTGATTTCCAGAAACATATTTTCAATTCACTTGTAGGCTATTTCCAATACTGAGTAGCACCTCACCCTCATTTTTTCTCTGTTTTTTTCCCTTGTCTTTCCATATTATAATTTCATTAAATGAGGGTATTGTCATGTTTGTATTTGTATTCTATGGGCTCAGCACAGTACCAGGCACATTGTAACTGCTTAAGGAATGAATTGTTTAATGATTTATTAACTTGTTAAATGTAACATTTAATGTTTAATTGTAACTGCTAAATGAATTATTGTCCCCATGAATCTAGACCCAAATAGAAAAGCAAGTTCAAAAATCTTGCCCACCATGAAAATTATGTAAAGTTCAGAGGAGGAAAGTCCAATATACCTTATCACTAAAGGGAAACTGACTTCTCTTCCCTCCTCAGTCCAGGAATGGTGATGTTGCAGAAATGATACTATTGGTCTGTGTTTAGCACTCATGAATCTAGTTGCAAGTGGACCAATGAGATAAAGGAGGAAAAGGAGAATCATTTCTAATATTTTAAAATAAGCAGAAAATGAACACAACCATAAGAGCATAACGTGAACTGAGGGAGAAAGAAGGGAAAATGACTCGTGTCCACATGCTACAGCTACCATAGTTTTGCCTAAAAGGAATCTTTAAATCCGCTCATCTTTCATCTCTGTCTGTGCACTGGTCACCCTCACCTTGACCTGATTCAACTCATCTCTTCTTTTAAGATGCAACTCAAGCATCACCTTAAACCACAAGGACGTTTCCTGGCCCCTGTGACTGTGAGGAGAATCTCACTCAAACTACCTGGTATTTCTGCACTTTGGATTAAGTGCAGTTATTCTCTTTGTTGGTTTTTATTAATTTTATTTTTAATTTCCAGAGTTAAAGAAGAATTTTCATAATATAGTTTATTTAAAAAAGGTGATTGCACAAAAAACTGTAAATCTAGTATGTACAACTTGCTGCTCTTTTTAAATCTATAATAAAGTAATTGTGTAATATTTTTCTTCATTCCCCCCTAGATAGTTGCATTCAGCGGTTGTTGTCCTTCATTCTCGAAGAGGACCAAAATGATGACACCATGATAAACTCAACTATTAGTGTGTTCAACTGTGGCTGATCAGAACGATATGAGTTCAGAATGCTCTATCACACATTGGGCACAGACAGTCTACGGGGAGGACCGTCCAAATCTGTGCATTCTATATTTTCTTTGTACTCTCTCAATTCTGCTTTGCTCAAAGAGCACAGCACCCTTTCTGATGTGGGCATGGCATGGTGAGAAGTCCTGTTTCAGTGTCTCCCATGTCACACAATCAAATCCAAAGTTCTCGTGAGAGACCTTAAGAGTGTCCTTGTTTCACTTCTTCTGACCTCCATGTGATCTCCTGCTCCATGGGAGGTTTCTATAAAATAGTCTTTTTGGCAAATGTACATTTTCCATTCAAACAACATGGCCAGACAATCAGAGTTGAGCTCTCTGAAGCATAGTTTGAATGCTTGGCAGTTCAGCTGGAGCAAGGAGTTCAGTGTCTGGTATCTTATCCTGTCAGTCGATCCTCAGAATCTTCCTAAGAGAGTTCAAATGGAAGCAATCTAGTTTCCTGGCATGGTACTGGTAGACAGTCCATGTTTCACAGGCACACAGCAATGAGGTCAGCACAATGGCTCTGTAGACCTTCATTTTGGTAGTCAATCTAAGACCTCTTCTTTCCCAAACTTTACTTTGGAGCCTCCCAAACACTGAACTAGGTCTGGCAATGTGTGTCATCCTCATTTTCAGTGTTTACATACCTGGAAAGTACACTACCAAGGTAAGTGAAGTTATTCACAGCATTCAAAACTTCTCCATTTGTTGTATCAGATGGTTCCTTATATGGATGATGTGGTGTTGGCTGATGGAGCATCTGTGTTTTCTTGATGTTCATTATGAGGCCAAAATTAGTACAGGCAGCAGAGAATTGATTCATACTTTGTTGCATCTCATCTTCAGAGGCTGCATTGAGTGCACAATCATCTGCAAATAGAAAATCATGCACCAACACTCCGTCCACTTTGGACTTGGCTCGTAGTCTTTTCAAATTGTAGAACTTATCATCAGTATGGTAGTTTACTTTGATGCCATTTTCATCCTTATTGAAAGCATTTGGCAACACGGTCGAAATCATCATGCTAAAAATCAGGGGATGAAGCACACAGCCCTGTTTCACTCCACTGGTGACTAGGAAGGCACAAGGGCATTGTCCATTGTCCAGAAACCAGACAAACACGCCATCTTGAAATTGACATACAAAGGTGATGAACTTCTCTGGGCTACCAGACTTTGACGAAATTTTTCATAATCCCTCATGAATAACAATGTCAAACGCCTACAAATATTGTGTGTACACCTCTGTTCTACTCAAGTCTAGATAGCTACCATAAGTCATATATATATATATATATATATATATATATATATATATATATATATATATATATATATATATATATATATATATATATATACTATCTGTATCCAGAAACTGAAATGACAAATAGTAGTGTGTATAGAATGATTTTTCATATATGTGTGTGTGTGTGTGTGTGTGTATGGATTTGTTATTTTTGGACTTTGTAGAGTTGTGCTGAGGTATTTTGGGTTTGATTTGGTTTGGTTTTTAATTTTTAAATTTAATTTTTAAATACAAGGGGTAAAGGGAGGGACAGATCAATAAAAATGTTTGTTTTAATGAAAAGGAAAGCAAAGACCTTTAAAAGGCAGAGGTGAAGGTGTTTCTTCCATATGGGGGATTGCCAATGCAAAAATAGAGAACGTGGAAGAGGAAATCGTGAGTCTGAGGAAAGAGCAAATTGGGCAGTTTGAATAAAATAAGTCAAAAGTAGTTAATGTAGTTAGTCCAGCTGTCAAAACTACATTCCTTCATGTCTTGTGTGTATACAGTGTAGGAGAGAGTGAACAGGGGGTATTTAGGTGAAGAAGAAGAGAGGTAATAGAAAAAAGAGGGGAAAGGAGAGGAAAGATGAGGATTAGAGATAAGGGGAGAGAAGATAAGGGAAATAGAGAGGAGAGAAAGGGACAGGACATATGAAGGAAAAGGTGAAGAAAAGAAGAGGGAAGAGGACAAAAGGGTAGAGGAAAGGAGTATGATGGAAGAATGATGAGAGTAAGATGGGAAGGGCAAGGGAGACAAACAGGAGGAAAATGTCACAAGTGCTGTCAAAAAGAAGACAACTCCTAGATTATGTTATGGACCAAATAAATTATGTGACTCATGAAGTGGGGCTTTGTAGAGAGGGGGAAGGATATGGTATATGTAGTTCATTGATAATGAACGCCCAAATTGTCTGTGGATCTTCCTCCTCTGTGAGGCTAGTTGCAAATGAAAGTGACTATGGTACCTCCAAGCAAACCATTTGAGACAGAAACTGGAGCTCATTGGAATATAAAATCAATGTAAAATGATTTTTCTGTTGCTTACATCCATCCACCCAGGAAGTTACACCATGACTGATCTGTCTTCTTGAATTGTATATAGTATCTAGCTCAATTCTGTACATGGAATAGAGTGTTGGACGTGGATTAAGGAAGATCTGAGTTCATTTCCAGCCTCAGACACACACTAACCCTAGGCAATTCATTTTTACTTCTGTCTGCCTCAGTTTCCTCATCTGTAAAACTGGGACAATAATAATATTTACCCTCCAGGTTGCTGTGAGAATAAAATCAGACAATATTTATAAAACACTTTGCAAGTTTAAAGTGTTATATAGGTAATAACTGTTTGATAATTATTTATATAAATCATTACGTAGCACTTTGAAGTTTACAAAGTATTTTACAAACAGGCCATTTTGTGAAAAATTGTGCTAGGAGCAATTATTATTAGTATTATTATCATCATCTCTATAGGATGTTCTGGATAGCTTAAAGTAATAAAACTGGCATTTACAAAGAGTTTTGTGTTATACAGAATGCTTTACATGCATGATATTACTTAGTCCCAACAATAATCTTATTATAAAGATACTCTAGATATTCCCCCTTTATATCCAAGGAGGTAGTTGAGTCTCTGAAAACTTACATGACATTTCCATAGTCTCATTTATCATGAATGTTAGATACGAGGTTCAAATCTGAATCTCTGAACCGTAAGTACAATCAATTGTATCACTGTCTCTGGGTGGCTCTTGTGAATACGTAAATACATAACTGGTGGCAGCATCCTACCTCATCACCAGAAGGCTGGCATATGAAAAGGACAGTCTGGGGAATTCACTGCCAGGAATAGAAATTGTGATTGAGTGTTTCCAATCAGTTCAGCTGAATTGATGAGAGGTCATAGAAACAGAAGTCAGTGAGAGTGAGCAGGTCTTTTTTAAAATTTTTAATAATGTCACTATTAAAAAATACTGGGAATTGGGGAGGAATTGGGAATGAGCGGGTTGGCGGAGTGACCCCCAGTTCTATACATAGAGTCACGACTCCAAGGGTCTGGTTAGTTGCTGGATCTAAGCTCAAGAATCCCTGCAGTGATGTTCTTCCAACTGATTCATAGGGAATTTTCCTAAGCATACCTTTGGGAAATGGTTCTTTTAACTCTTAGTGGATCTGACCCCTAGAAATTAAACTTTTGATAATTAGAGTATCAGAAACACCTTCAGGAATCCATTCATTTGAGATTATTGGGTATGAGGACTTCTGGTTAGTCTGGAGATGGTTCTGGTCAGGCTTGTGATAGCCTAAAGGTCATGGACATGGCAAACCTTTAGTTTCAATTCTTCAGTGGTCAGCCATTTCAGTGGCATAAGAACAGCTGTGTAGGATATGTGAAATTTCACTAGATTTAGAGTCCAAATGCTGCCTTTCCCACTTAACACCTGGGAGACTTTGGGAGACTCTTCCCTTTTCAGGCCAATTTTCAAATTTCTGGAACAGTAACTGGAGCACTGGACTTGGAGTGAGGAAGATCTGAATTCGAATCCTGTCTAATAGACTACTAATTGTGTGATCCTAGGCAAGTCACAAATCTCTATCTGCCTCAGTTTCCTCACCTGTAAAGTAGGAATGAGAGTATCACCTACCTCACAGAGTGCTAATGAGGATCAAGTAAGATAAATTTGTAAATTTCTACATGAATACTATTACTATTACACCTTTTATCATCTCTTTGGACGATTTAATTCAATTTAACATGATGAAATGATTAAGCACCTAGTGTATGTCAGGCCCTGTGGTAAGCATTGGGACTGAAGACAAAAAAATTAAAATCATGTTCTTTCAGTTATATTCTGCTGGGTATATAAGATGTAAACAGAAAGGAAACTTGGTCCCTTCCAATGCTGAAATCCCTTGACGCAATGATCCCATAAAGATGATGGCTCCTCTAGGTCTTAAGAGATGGTGTTTCTTACTTGCTGTAAAGTATCTTAAACATTACCCACTGAACAATCCTCTGATGAAGACTTTCTGCATGGAAAAGCTCCAGCAATTTGAATCCTGAACTCAGAGACTTTTCAGCTAGGCTGCATTTTTCAAAATGTGGGATCTGTTGGCAGAACCTTCTGGAGCCCAGTCTCATATACTCATGAGGAAATATTAGATGAATTTAGTAGGGGCCAAGAACCTTGCATTGCTCCAACTGCTGTGAGCTGATGCAAACATTGTGCAGAGCAATTTCAAACTGCCCAAATGGCTACAAAAATATGCATACCCTTTGACTCGCAATATTGCTTCCAGGAATGTATCCCTAAGAGACCATAAGAATGGGAAAAGGTCTCACATGTACAAAACTATGTATAGCAGCTCTCTTTGTGGTGGCCAAGAACTGGAAATCGAGGGTATGCCCATCAACTGGGGAATGACTGAACAAGCTGTGTTATATGTATGTAATGGAATACTATTGTGCTCTAAGAAATGATGAGCAAGAGGACTTCAGCGAGGCCTGGAAGGACTTATATGAACTGATGCTGGGTGAAAGGAGCAGAATCAGGAGATCATTGTACACAGCAACAACCACAATGTGCAAGGATTTCTTCTGGTAGACTTAGACCTTCACAACAATGCAAGAACCTAAAACATTCTTGAAGAAAAATGCCATTCACATCCAGAGAAAGATCTATGGAATTGGAAAGCAGAATGAAGCAGAATATTTTCTCTTCTGTTGAGTTTTGTTTTGTTTGGGTTTTTGTCATGGTTTCTCCCATTCATTTTAATTCTTCCATGCAGCATGACCAATGTGACAATGTGTTTAATAAGAATGTATGTGGGGGGCAAGCGCGTCTCCTTTGCTTCCAGTCCAGCCCCCCTACCTGGTCTCCCGGGTGGTCACCACCATTGCCACCATTGACAGAATGAGTTTCCTGAAGAGTTCCTTCCATCCAGTCCAGAAGATGGGCTTTGGTAGCAGCAGCCCAACACCCAAGCAGTGCTGGATGGCAAGGGCCTCAGCACTTGTACCCTCTACATCACTGAGAGTCGCCTGCCCTGGTTAGATGGTTCTGCAATAATATTTTCACTGGACTATCACACCATTAGTTTACATGCTATCTCCAGGGATGTAAATGCCTATCCACAAGAGCACTTGTACATTATGGACAATGTGAGATTTGGAGAGGAAGTATCAAAAGAACTAAAAGAAACTCTAATGGCAGAAGCGGAAGAAGATGAGGACAATGATGAAGACACTGAACCAATTGCTGAGATCAGATGTGTACCAACTGATAAGTTAGCATTGGAAGCATTGTTTACTGCAATGTGTGAATGTCAAGCTTTACTTCCAGATTCTGAGGGTGAAGATTCAGTTGATTATGATGGAGAAGAATATGATGTGGAAGGACATGAACAGGGACAGGGGAATATTCCTACATTTTACACCTGCGAAGAAGGATGATATCATTTAACTGCAGAAGGGCAAGCCACTCTAGAGTGACTGGAAAGAATGCTTACTGACTCTGTTAGTAGTCAATATAACATGGCTGGAGTAAGGACAGAAGACTCTGTTAGGGATCATGAAGATGGGATGGAGATAGATACTACACCAACACTCGCTGGACAATTTGAGGCTGCAGATGTTGGTCACTGAAGGTTGCTTATGCTGAGAATAGATTTCACATATTACTGAAGGAAGGAACTTTCTATCTTTCCATAGTGGAGAGGCAGAGAAGAAACATCTTTTTTCCTTCTGCAAAAATGACCTAAACCAGTTCTTTCTTCAGAGAGACTTATGCTGAGTCTATATGAATTAGCATCAGCAGAAGCTTACACTCTTTATTAACAGGAATGGCTGAATTCACCCAAAAGGATATTTGTGGCATATTGACTCAAGAATCCCATGCCCAGTTGCAGTCATCTAGGCCTATAAATCCTCCTCTCTCAATATTTATGTTCCATAGGGCAGAGGCTCACATGGTGCAGGGGTTTTGAAAAGAATAGGAGGTAGAACGATGTGCAATCATATACGCATATACATATGTACACCCACATTCATGTATATGCATGGACACATACTTGTGTTTGCATATGTGCCTAACAGCACTTGCTCCTAGAGAAGTGGAGATTAAGAGGTCTCAGAGGCTGAACTCTGCTCTTTGTACTCTGAATCAATCAGGTAAATACCCATGGGGAATATCAAAGCCTGATTATCTTATTCCTACATCTATGAGTAGCCTAATTAACTATTCCACCATGTTCCACCAACCTCCATTAACATAAGCTGGGAGCTTCTGACAACCTTTTTTATTTTCACAGTTCACTTTAGTCTGAAAAATCAATTTTATAATTCTGGTCTGTTGTGACAAATTGGTCTCAAAAGCTATCCCCTCTTAGATTCCTCTGAAAATTTAGAGAGGCTGGGGTGCGTTACTTAAAATACTGAAGATGAGAATCCCTTTGTCTTTCTTATAGCTAAATAAGTGAAATTAGGTTTCATATGGTAAAGAAAAAGAAATGTATGTGTAGAACCTGTATAACATTGCATGCCATTTCTGGGAAGGAGGGAAGGGAGAGAGAGGGAGGGAGTGGGCGAAAATCTAAGACTTATGGAAGTGATTGTGCAAAACTGAAAACAAATTTTAAGAAAAGCAAATAAGGGGATGAAGTTAGATAGGCTAAGGAAGAGAAACCCTTTGGGGATGAGGGGATTGAAAACCATCTGGGTGGAGTAATGGATCAAAACTGTTACATCTCACCTTAGTTCAAGACTAATTGCTATTGTAATGTATCAGTGATGAGTCTCATCAAACGAAGAATATGTAAGAATGTGGATGACTTTCATTTCTGTGATGAAAGGGAGTTGGGCATTGCTTTTAGTGAAACATAAAATTTAGAGATGGGGGAAAAATCACCTTGTTCACCTTGGCAGAAGCCAAGCTTGGCATGTGTGTCAAATAGAGGCATAATTACTCTTGCCAACCCAATACATCCTAATTCTCTTTACCTGGTACTGTTATATGGGCAGGTGTACATCACACAGAATAGAGCAATGAAACTGGATTCAAGACTAGCCTGTCCTTAGTCATTCATTTGGGTATTTACAATCATAAAAATGATTGAGTTCCTCAAAGATATTCTTTTTTTAAATTAATTAATTTATTTTTAGTTTCCACAAGATTTTGAGTCCCAAATTTTCTCCCCATCTTTCTCCTCCCACTCCAAGACATCATACATTCTGTTTACCCCTTCTACCCAATCTGCCCTCCTTTTCATCACACCCCTCCCTTCCCTTACCCCAATTTCTATACCCCATTGGCTATATTTCTTATTTCCCAGTTGCATGTAAAAACAATTTTTAATGTTCGTTTTTTAAAACTTTTAGTTCCAGCTTCTCTCACTTCCTTCCACCCCACCCATTGCCAATGAGGAGGCAAGCAATTTAGTATAGGTTATACATGTGTAACTATGCATACAACCTCCATAAAAGTCATGTTGTGAAAGACTAACTATATTTGCCTCCATCTTATCCTGTCCCCTATTTATTCTAGTCTCTCTTTTGACCTTGTCCCTCTCTTCTAGCTTTTAGTAAGGATCAAATGATTAGTAATGTGCTTCACAAACCTTGAAGTGCTGTATGTATTCTAACTATGACTTTTCATCACTATCTTTACAGAAGTAAATTTAATCATGCTGTTTCCATGTCAACTATACGCAACAACGCATCCCTTCCCACCCCCCACCCCCGACCAGAACTACCTGAATTGTGAGTCTGGGTCCCCAGCCTCTGATAAGATGAACTACTGATTTACAGAAATATGCCTTCAATTCACTTCCAGGCTATTTGCAATACTCAGCAATATCCCTTTTTTTTTTTTTGTCTTTCCGTATAATAAATTCATTAAATGCAGGTATTGTCATGTCTGTGTTTGTATTCTAAGGGCTCAGCACAGTGCCTGGCACACTGTAACTACTTAAGGAATAAATTGGTTAATGAATTATTAACTTGTTTATGTAACATTTAATGTTCAATTGGAACTGCTTAATGAATTATTATGGCCAAGAATTTGAACCAAAATAGAGATCTGAGATCAGAAATGATGCCAATTATGAAAATTTTGTAAGTTTCAGAGAAGAAAAGTGCAATGTGCTTCATCACTAAAGGAAAACCGACTTCTATTCCCTCCACAATATTTCACATTATCTGCTGTTTTTTATTCCTTTCATTTTGTTTTATAATTTCTTGATTTTTCATAAAGTCATCAACTTCCATTTGCTCCAGTCTAATCTTTAAGTAATTATTTTCTTCAGTGAGCTCTTGGATCTCCTTTTCCATTTGGCCAATTTTGCTTTTTAGGGTATTCTTCTCCTCATTGGCTTTTTTAATTTCTTTGCCATTTGGGTTGATATATTTTTTTTAAGTATTATTTTCTTCAGGATATTTTCTGGGTCTCCTTTGGGAAACAGTTGACTCGTTGTTCATGATTTTCTTGCATCATTCTCATTTCTTTTCCCAATTTTTGCTCTACTTCTCTTACTTGATTTTCAAAATCCTTTATGAGCTCTTCCATGGTCTGAGACCAATTCATGTTTTTTTGCAGGCTTTTGATGAAGGAGTTTTGACTTTGTTTTCTGCTTTTGGCATGCTTTGGTCCTCTTTGTCACCAAAGTAAGATTCTATAGTCTGGTTCTTTTTCCAGTTTTTGCTCATTTCCTCCCCCCTTTTACTTGACTTTTGAGCTCTTAGTTAAGGTAGTTCTCTGCTTCCAGTGAGGGTGGTAGGATGTACTTCCAGTAGCTCAATCATCCCACAATCTGTGGGCCTGGAACTCCAGAAACAGTGGGTGCAGCTGCTCCTGCAGCTGCTGTGGTTCCTGCAGGTTCCTCCCCTCCTCCCCCCTCAGTCACCTTGGGACTTGGGCCAGACCACTCCACTCTCCCACACTGGTCTCACAGGCTTTTTCCACTACCCTTCCAATTTGTCCTCAGCATTTAGGGGTCCTGAAGTCTGGAAACTGCCAGGTGAGAGAGATTCAGTCTCTCCAAGGCCTGCTCCTGTCCTGTTTGTGCCAGCATGACCCAAACTGGACTGCACCTTTTCCCCACCGTGGCATGGTAGACACTTCCCAACTTTGTTCCAGGTTGTCTTGGACTGTAGATTTGCTTCACTACGTCTATTTCTGGGTTCCACACCTCCAGAATTTGTTTACAGCCATTTTTTGTAGGTATCTGCCTGGACTTGATGGGAGTGCTCTAGACAGAGTGTACAGTTACTTCACAATCGTGGCTCCACCTCACACTTATTCTTAAAACAATATTGTTATTACTGTATGCAGTGTTTTCTTGGTTCTATTCATTTCTCTCCTCATGATTTCCTGTCTTTCTATTTTTTATGCAGGGCTTCCAAAAGCCACCAGAAGGTTTTTTTATTTGAAGGTCATTGGAACCTATTGAATAGACGTCAGACTTTAGGACGATCATTTGGATAGCTTAATGGAGCACTTAGCACAGTGCCTGGAACATGCTAGGCACTAAATAGATTAGATCAACTGGAATAGGGAGAAATATGAGAGAAGAAGAGAAGTGATAAACTTCACCAGTGTGGTGGCAGTCAGAGGAGAGAAGGGAGTGAATATAAGAAATATTGCCTCGGCAAGAAGGCATTTTTCAGAGAGAATGCCAAGTCAAGACAATGCCTAATTTGCAAGTTCAGATGACTGGGAGGATGGTGGTTCCATCTACTATCAGAGTAAAGTTAGACAACTGAGAGGATTTGGGGGAAAAGATAATGAGTTCAGTTCAGGACATGTTAAATTTGAGGTGTTTATGGGATATGCAGTTCCATCTGTCCAACAGGCAGCTGGAAATACAAGACAGAAGGACAATAGAAGTAAGAGTTAGGTAAGCTGACCTGAGAATTATCCATCTGGATAACTGAATCCATTGGAGTTGAGTAATCTTGGAACATAGCTATGATTAGCAGGCAAAACCTCAACTAAAAACCAGTAATGTAGACTGAGAAGGAGCAGTCAGAGAGGTACCAGGAAAACCATGGGAGGATAGTGTTATGAAAACCCAAAGGGATGAAAGGATAGAGGAGAAGAGGGCAATTGACAATGTCAGAGGCTGTAGAGAGATCAAGAAGGATGAATATTCAGAAATTGTCATCAGTTCTTGATAGTTCTGGGGTTATAGATATGCTACATTTGAACTGTGCCCTTGTTATCCTTTCCTTCACAGGTTTCAGCTATGTGTTTCCTTTCCTTAGTTCATGTAACTAGCCCATGATTATTCCTACCAAAAATCACATTTTTTCATTTGTTTTTCTTTCTCAATGTGTGTAAGCAAAATGTTTAACATTCCATCTTTAAAACTGAGAGTTTCAAATTCTCTCTCACTCCATCACCTCTCACTCTTTGTGAAGGCAAGCAATTTTATATAGATCATATATGTGCAGTAATGCAAAACATTTTCATGTTAGTCATATTGCAATAGAAAGTATAAACCAAAAACAATCCCAACACCAAAAATGACAAACTTGCTTTTGCTATTTTAAATTATGTTTCAATCTGCACTCAGATGTCATCAGTTATTTCTTTGTGCATAATGGATATCATTGTTCATCATAACTCATTTGAAATTGCCTCTTGTCATTGAATTGCTGAGCATAGCTAATCATACAGAGTTGAAAAAAATCCTATTTTTAAGCCACAGAAACTCATAAAGATTGTCAACTTATAGCAAAGAGAAGTGGTCATCTGCACAGAATGAAATTGAGCGCTGTCCTTAGGAAATAATGTATTCCTTGTGTACTGAGATGTTATGCTTGCAATATTCCCACAAGCTACAGAACAAGAGTTCTTATTTTCACTTGGCAAATGAAGAAACTGAGACCCAGTGAGAGAAACCATTTGATCAAGATTGCAAAGCATTATTAGTGACAATTCTCAGAGTACAACATTGGGCATTCCATGGGGATAGTTATGAGAATATGTTATTGGAGTCCTAGTTTATCTTTCTTCCCAAGACTCTGAGCAACATCGTGGTCCACGAATGTAAAGCTTCCTTAGGGCTGCCTTCATATCTTTGTTTCTCATACTATAGACAACAGGGTTCAGGGTTGGGGTGAGGATGGAGTAAAATATAGCAGCTAGGCGCCCTTGAAGTGGGGAGTAAACATTAGCAGGCCTCATGTAGGCTGAACTACCTGTTCCATAAAAGAGGATTACTGTGATGAGGTGGGAGGAACAGGTGGAGAAGGCCTTCTGGCGACCTTGTGTTGACTTGATGCGGAACACAGTGATGACAATCTGGATGTAGGAGAGGACAGTAAGTACAAAGCAGCTCATGATCACACAGCCACCAATGACAAACCCAACTGCCTCATGTTTGTGGGGATCAGTGCATGATAATTGGAAGAGTGGTGGGATATCACAGAAGAAATGTTCTACCACTGGGCCACAGAAAGACAGGGTGAAGGTATTGGCTGTGTGGAAGGAGGAGTAGAGGAGCCCACTCACCCAGGCCACACCCACCAGGGCGCAGCACAACTGATGGGTCATAGTTGTCCCATAAGTCAAGGGCTGGTATATGGCCAGACAGCGGTCATAGGCCATGGAGGTGATGAGGAAACACTCAGTAGCTGCACAGAAGATAAAAACAAAAAGTTGAGCTGCACATGCTGGGAGAGAGATCAATTTTGAGCCAGTCAGGGCAGCAAAGAGGGCCCGGGGCAGTGTGGTAGACGTGGAACACAAGTCAGTGAATGATAGATGCTTGAGGAAAAAGTACATGGGTGTGTGCAGATGAGAATCCAGGGTCACTGCTGTGATGATAGAGATGTTTCCAAGCAGAGAGAATATGTAGATGAAAAGGAAGATAGTAGCACTAATAGTCTGCAGTTCAGGAATGACTGAGAAGCCCTGGAGAATGAATCCAGGAATCCTGGTGCAATTGGTCATTTTCTGTCCTCTGAGAAGTCCAGCTGCCATCACAGATCCACTGGAACAGGTGAAGTAGAAGAATTCTGGGAAACAAATGAAGACCCAGAAACAACAGCAGAAAATCTTAGGTGCTGGAAGGTTGTTATTTTTTTAATTTTTCCCTTGACTTTAAACAGAGTCTTCCCTACAATGTAGCCTATCAGAACTTGTGAAGAGCTTAGGGGCACGTCATATTACTTACCTTTCTACACTTGGTAGGCTTCTGCAAAAAGTAGTCATCTAGTTGGATTCTATAAGTGATGAAATGTACCACATTTCACTTTGTAGAATTGTATCATGTTTCATAATGATTCCTTATATCTAGCCAAAAACCTTCCTTCTGTAAATGTATGTCTACGTTTCTGGGATGATACAAAAGAAATATGAAGTAGCATAGGACAGTAGAAAGAACATTATATTTAGAATTGGAAGATGTTAGTTTGAATCTTGTCTTTGCCACTCATGTTGACTTGGGCCAGTCACTGCACCTCTTGTAGGATCAGTTTTGTTACTTGTAGAAGAAAGTGACCTGGCACAAACAAACTCAATGAAACAAAGATTACAAAGCAAATAGAAAACTGGGAAAGAATTTTTGCAACTAGTGACTATGATAAAGGCCTCATTTCTAAAATATATAGAGAACTGAATCAAACATACAAGAATTACAGTCATTCCCCAGCTGATAAATGGTCAAAGGAATATGAACAGGCAGTTTTCAGAGGAAGAAATTAAAGCTCTCTATAGTCATATGAAAAAATACTCTAAATCACTGTTAGAGAGATGCCAATCAAAACAACTCTGAGGTACCACATCATAGAAGAGGAAGATGATAAATGTTGGAGAATATGTGGGAGAGTTGGAAGACTAGTTCATTGCTGGTAGAGCTGCAAGCTGGTCCAACCATTCTGGAGAGCAATTTGGAACTGTGCCTAAAAGGATAAAAACATGTGCATACTCTTTGACCCAGGAATATCGCTTCTAGGATGATATGCCAAAGAGATCATAACAAATGGAAAGAGTTCCACATGTACAAAAATTTTATAGCAGCTCTCTTTGTGGCCATGAACTGGAAATCAAGGGAATGCCCATGAATTGGGGAAAGGCTGAACAAGTTGTGGTATATGAGTGTAATGAAATATTATTGTGCTATAAGATATGATGAACAGGAAGACTTCAGAGAGTCCTGGAAGGACTTATGTGAACTGATGCTAAGTGAAAGGAGTAGAACCAGGAGAACTTTGTACACAGCAACAGCCACAGTGTGAGAGGAATGTTTCTGGTAGACTTAGCCCTCCATAGCAATGTGAGGACCTAAAAAATTCCCAAAGGACTCTAGGCAAAATGCCTTCCACATAAAGAGAAAGAACTATGGAATTGCATCGCAGAATGAAGGAGACCATTATGTCTTATATTTTGCTTTGTTTTATGATTTTTCCCATTCATTTTAATTCTTTTTTGCAACATGATGAAGGTGAAAATGTATTTAATAACAATATTGTAGAATCTATATAAGATTGTACACCAATTTGGGGAGGGAAGAAGAAGGGAGAGAATAAGGAGGTGAAGGGAGGGGGAAAATCTAAGATATATGGAAGTAATTGTAGAAAACTGAAAACAAATAAATTCACAAATTAAAAAAGAAAGTGATCAGACTAGAGAATCTAATTAATAATATTAATTTCTTCCTAGATCTATATCCTATAATCTTTCTTCTGCATGACAGTTCTTTGAATGTTTGAAGACAGATATATTTGTGTTTGTCCTTCATTTTCCAAGAGGACCTTGACATCCTAGAAACGATGACATGACTTGCACTTGACTTTGTTTTGACTGAGGGTTGACTGTGCAATGTCATCAGTTTCACGTTCTCCTCCTAAGCCATCAGGATTCAGTGACCAGATATTCATCAGGATGACTGGAGATGGCCCAGAATACAGTCAGTGACCTTAACCTTTTAGGCTCAGGCCTTTTCGGGTGCTCACTTGAAGTGAGGTGATGCCCATTTAGTGAATAGGCCTCTTTTAAGAACTAGTCCAAGTATGGCACATTTAAATATAAAAGACAAACAAATAAATAAATAAAAGTGGAAGGGCAGGAGTCTCAGGCCCCTTGGGGTTGTTGTTTCAAAGAGAAATAGTTACTATTGACATTTATTCTAAGCCAACAGGGACCAAAAAATAGCCATTAAGTGGAGCTTAGGCAGAGACCCATTGTCATCCAATGTATGGGCTTCGGAGGGCACTGGGTTTAATTCAAGAAAAGAAAGAGTGAAGAGGAAAAAGATAGATAGACAGAATAAAAGAAAGAAAGAAAGCTAGAAAGGCAAAAAAAAAAAAAGAAAAAGAACAGAAAAGAAAGACATCTAGCCAGTAAACCCCAAGTTAACTAGGCAGATTCTGGCCTTCAAAATTTATCTTCTTTTGGATAGGTGAAGGAAACAGAGAGGCAGAGGCTGGAAGAGAGGATGAGTTGAGTTACCCAGCTAGATGGGTTCCCAGACAGCTCTGCAGACAGTTATTTCTTCCCCAATGACATCTCTTTGATATGCTAAAAATAGTAACAAGAAGGCAGCACCCCTAAAGTAGTACCAGTAAGCACCCTAACAAAGACAGGGGGGCCTGTTATCACAGATTCTTAGATCTGCATTCAAAAAGGAAAGCAACTTTCAAGGGGTTAACAATCACTTTAACCAAGAATATATATCACTCCTTTAACCAAGCACATATATCATTCACCTAGGTCAGGGGAGTCTACACCCGAACTTCAAAGAAAATACAGAGAAATCAAAGATCAACAGACATGGATTCATCTGCCTAAATTCAGCAGACAGGTCCAACTGTCTGACCATAGTAACAGAGAGGGAAGCACCAATATCTGGGTTTTCAAAAGCCATGGGGTCTTCCTTAGTGGCTTTCAAGAGTCCTCTTGGCCAAACAAACACTTCCAATCAGTAAGCTCCACAGTAAAACCTCATCTCAGAATATGCTTTTTTTTTTTTAATGAAAGAGAAAGCAAAGACCTTTAAGAGGCAGAGGTGAAGGAGTTTCTTTTATGTGGGGGATTGTCAATGCAAAGGAAGGGGAAATCCTGAGTTTGAGAATACAGGAAGTTGGCCAGATTGAATAGAATATAGAGTGCACAAAGGGGAAGAGACACAAGTAAAAAGTAGATAATGTACTTGGTCCAGCTGTCAATACTACACTCCACCATGTCTTGTGTGTATAGAGTATAATAGACAGCGACCAGGGTGAATGTGGGTAAAGAAGAGGAGAGATAAGGGAAAAAAAGAGGGAAAAGTAGAGGAAAGATGAGGAATAGAGACAAGGGGAGAGAAGATATGGGAAATGGAGAGGAGAGGAAAGGAAAGGAGATATGAAGGAAAAGGTGAAGAGAAGAGAGGAGAGAAGGGAGGAGGAAAAAAAGCAGAGAAAAGGAGTATGGTGGAAGGATGATGAGAGCAAGATGAGAAGGGCAAGGGAGACAGAAAGGAGGAAAAGGTGACAAGTGATGTCAAAAAGACAATCTTACGTCTTTTTTTGGACCAAACAAATTATGTGACTCAAGAAGAGTGCCTTTTCTCTGGGGGGAGTTGCTGTGTTTAGTTCATTGATAACGTACCCAAAATTGTTGTCTGAGGTTCTTCCTCTTCTGCAAGGCTAGTGGCAATGAAAACAACTAGGGCACCCCAAAACAAATGATTTGAGACAGAAACTGGAACTGATTGGAAAAAAGAACCAATGTAACATGATTTTTATGCTATTTACATCCATCCACCAAGGAAGGTGATTTACCTTCTTGAATTGTAGGCAGCATTTAGCTCTATTCAGTACACAGAACAGAGTGCTGGAGCTGGAGTAAGGAAGATCTGAGTTCAATTGCAGTCTCAGACAGAAACTGACCCTGGGCAATTCATTTTACTTCTCTCTGCCTCAGTTGCTTCATCTGTAAAACTGGGATACGATAGTACTTACCCTCCAGGATTGTTTTGAGGATGAAATCAGACAACATTTATAAAACACTTTGCAAATTCCAAAAAACTATATAGATAATAATAATTTAATACTTAATTATTTATATAAATCATTATGCAACACTCAAGTTTGTAAAGTATTTTACAGATATTAGCTCATTTTGTGAATAACTGTGGTAAAAGCAATTTTCAGTATTGGTTATTATTATCTTCATCACTATAGAATGTTCTGGAGAGATTATGGTAATAAAGCTCACATTTACAAAGAGCTTCGTGGTATACAGACTGCTTTATATACATGGTATTACTAAGTTGACACAATAACCTTAGATAATCTTCCCCACTCCAGGGAGCAAGCTGAGTCTCTCAAAACTTACATGATGTTTCATAGTCTCACTTCTTATGAATGTTAGACATGGGGTTCAAATTTGGGTCTCTGAACTGTAAGTACAAGCAATTGTATCACTGCCTTTTGGTGGCTCTTGTGAATGAGTCACCTAAATACATACCTGTTGGAAGTATCTCACTTCATCACCAGAAGGCTAGTTTGTGAGGACAGTCTGGGAAATTCACTGCCAACAATGGAAACTGTGATTGTCTCTGATCATTACAGTTAAATTGATGAGGGGCCAGAGAAACAGAAGTCAGTGAGAGTGAACAAGTCTTTTGATACTTTTTAAATAATAAGTCACTATTATAAGATATTGGGAACTGGGAATCTTATGAGAAATTGGGAATGAGTGGGTTGGGTAGGGGGGAGTGGTGCCTAGCCATACACATAGAGTCAGGCCTCCAAGGGTCTCATTAGCAGTTAGATGAAAGCCTCAGATCCCTGCAGTGAGGTTCTTTCAACTGATTCATGGGGAATTTTTCTCAGCACCCCTTTGGGAAATGGTTCTTTTAACTCCATAGTGGATCCAACCCCTAGGAATTAAACATTTGATGATTAGAATATCAGAAATGCCTTCAGGGATTCATCCATTTCAGACATCTATTGAGTTGAGGACTTCAGGTGAGTTTAGAGATGGCTCTGATCACCCTAGTGATAGCCTCAAGCTCATGGACATGGCCAACCCTTAGTTTCAATTCTTAAAGGGGCAGCCATTTCAATGGCATAAGAACAGCAAAGAAGGATATGTGAAATTGCACTAGATTTAGAATCCAAAACATTCCTTTACCAATAAATACCTGAGAGACCTTGGACAAGTGTTTTCACATTTCAGGACAATTTCAAATCTGTGGAACAGTAACTGGAGCACTGGACTTGGAGTAAGTAAGACCTGAGTTTGAATCCTGCCTCATCTACTACTAACTGTGTGGTCCTAGGCAAGTTACAAATCTCTGTCTGCCTCAGTTTCCCCATCCCTTAATTAGGGATAATAATATCTCCTACCCCACAGAGTGGTAGTTAGGGTCAAATAAGACAATATACGAATATTATTACCAGTACTGCTGTGTCATCTCTTTGGACAATTCAATTCAAATTTAAGATGCATTTATTAAGTACCTACTATATGTCTGGCACTGTCATAAGCACTGGGACCAAAGACAAAACGGTTGAAAAATTATGTTCTTTCACTTTTATTCTACTGGAAATATAAGAAACTTTGTCCCTTCCAATTATCAAATCCCCTGATGCAATGATCCTATCAAGATGATGGCTTCTCTAGGTCTTAAGGGATGACTTTTCTTACTTGCTGAGAAGTATGTCAACCATCATTCAGTGAACGATCCTCTGATGAAGGCTTTTTCTGCATGAAGTCAGTCAATGGCAAAGCTCCAGTCACTCTTGAATGGTGAACTCAGAGTCTTTCTAGGTAGGCTGGAGTTTTCAAAATGTGGGCTCTCTTGGCACAACATACTGGAGCCCAGTCTCATATACTCAGGAGGTAACATTAGATATTTAGTAGGGGACAAAAGCCTTTCATTGCTCCAACTGCTGTGAGCTGATTCAACCATTCAGCAGAGCAATTTGGAGCTATGCCCAAAAGGCTATGAAAAGGTGTATACCCTATGACCAACAATATTACTTCTAGGGTTGTATCCCAAACAGATCATAGAAATGGAAAAAGGTCTCTCATGTTCAAAAATATTTATAGCAGCTCTCTTTGTGGTGGTCAAGCACTAGGAATCTTGGGGATTCCCATCAATTGGGGAATAGCTAAACAAGTTGTGGTATATGAGTGCAATGAAATACTATTTATAAGAAATGGTGAACAGGAGGACTTCAGCCAGGCCTGGAAGGACTTATATGAACTGATGCTGAGTGAAAGGAGCAGAACCAGGAGAACATTGTACACAGCAACAACCACAGCGTTCGAGGACTCCTTCTAGTAGACTTAGACCTTCACAGCAATGCAAGAACCTAAAACATTCCCAAAGGAATCTTGAGGAAAAATGCCATTCACATCCAGAGAAAGATCTATGGAACTGGAAAGCAGAATGAAACTGAATATTTTCTCTTCTGTTATGTTTTATTTTGTTTGGGTTTTTCTCATGGTTTCTCCCATTCATTTTAATTCTTCCCTGCAACATGACCAATGCACAATGTGTTTGATAAGAATATATGTGGGGGCACCTATAAGATTGGCAAACATGACAGAACAAGAAAATGATAAATGCTGGAGAGGATGTGGGAGAGTTGGAACACTAATTCATTGTTGGTGGAGCTGTGAGCGCATCCAACCATTCTGGAGAGCAATTTGGAACTATGCCCAAAGGGCTACAAAAATGTGCATACCCTTTGACCCAGCAATATCGCTACTAGGACTATATCCCCAAGAGATCATAAAAATGGGAAAGGGTCCCACATGTACAAAAATATTTATAGCAGCACTCTATGTAGTTGCCAAAAACTGGAAGTCAAGGGGATGTCCACCAATTGGGGAATGGCTGAATAAATTATGGTATATGAATGTAATGGAGTACTATTGTGCCATAAGAAATGATGAACAAGAAGACTTCAGAGAGGCCTAGAAGGACTTATATGACCTGATGCTGAGTGAAAGGAGCAGAACCAGGAGAACTTTATGCACAGCAACAACCACAGTGTGTGAGAGTTTTTTCTGGTAGACTTAGATTTTTGTAATAACACAAGAACTTCTGAAAAAAAAAAAATCCCAATGGTGGACCTCAAGGCAAAAAGCCTTCCACACTCAGAGAGAGAAATATGGAAGTCACTCACATAATGTAGCAGATCATGTTTGTGTATGTGTATCTGTTTGTGTATCATGTTCTGATTTGTTATACGGAAAAAAAAAAAAAAAAGAATATATGTGGGGGGTGAGCATGTCTCCTTTGCTTCCAGTCCAGTCCCCCTCCCTGGTCTGCTGATTGTCCACTCTCACTGCCACCACTGACAGAATAAGTTTCCTGAAGAGTTTCCCTCCACCCAGCCCAGAAGATGGGTTTCAGCAACAGCAGACCAACAGCCAAGCAGTGCTGGGTGGCAAGGACCTGGGAACTGACACCTTTTATATCACACCAAGAGCCACCTAGCCTGGTTAGATCGTTCGGGAATAGGATTTTCACTGGACTATCGCACTATTAGTTTACATGCTCTCTCCAGGAACCTAAACGCCTAAACACAAGGGCACTTGTACATTATGGTCAATGTGTGATTTGGAGAGGACGAATCAAAAGAACTAAAAGAAGCTATAATGGCAGAAGGACAAGGAGATGAGGACAATGATGAGGACATTGAACCAATTGCTGAGTTCAGATGTGTACAAAGTGATAAGTCAGCATTGGAAGCATTGTTTACTGCAATGTGTGAATGTTAAGCTTTCCATCCAGATCCTGAGGATGAAGATTCAGATGATTATGATGGAGAAGAATACGATATGGATGGAAAAGAACAAGGACATTTTACACTTTTGAAGAAGGATTATCTTGTTTAACTGCAGAAGGACAAGCCACTCTGAAACGACTGGAAAGAATGCTTACTGAGTCAGTGAGCAGTCAACACAACATGGCTGGAGTAAGGACAGAAGACTCTGTTAGGGATCATGAAGATGGGATGGAGATAGATGCCACACCAATGGTTGCTGGACAGTTTGAGGATGCAGATGTTGATCACTGAAGATTACTTATGCTGAAAATAGATTCCACATATTACTGAAGGAGGGAACCTTCTATCTTTCCATAGTGGAGAGGCAGAGAAGAAACATCTTTTTTCCCTCTGCAAAAATGACCTAAACCAATTCTTTCTTAAGACAGAGTTATACGGAGATTATATGAATCACCACCAGGAGAAGCTTACACTCTTTATTAACAGGAAGGGCTGAATTCACCCAAGAGGATATTTGTGGCTTATTGACTCAAGAATCCCATGCCCAGTTGCAGTCATCTAGGCCTATAAATCCTCTTCTTTTAATATTTATGTTCCATAGGGCAGAGGCTCACATGGTGCAGTGGTTTTGAAAAGAATAGGAGGTGGAACGATGTGCAAACATATACGCATATACATATGTACACCCACATTCATGTATATGCATGGACACATACTTGTGTTTGCATATGTGTATAACAGCACTTGCTCCTAGAGAAGTGGAGATTAAGAGGTCTCAGAGGCTGAGCTCTACTCTTTTGTACTCTGAATCAATCAGGTAAATACCCATGGGGAATATCAAAGCCTGATTATCTTATTCCTACATCTATGAGTAGCCTAATTAACTATTCTACTATGTTCTACAAACCTCTATTAACATAAGCTGGGAGCTTCTGACAACCTTTTCTATTGTCACAGTTCACTTCAGTCTGAAAAATCAATTTTATAATTCTGGTCTGTTGTGACAAATTGGTCTCAAAAGCTATCCCCTCTTAGATTCCTCTGAAAATTTAGAGAGGCTGGGGTGCGTTACTTAAAATACTGAAGATGAGAATCCCTTTGTCTTTCTTATAGCTAAATAAATGAAATTAGGTTTTATATGGTAAAGAAAAAAAAGAATGTATGTGTAGAACTCATATAATATTGCATGCCATTTCTGGGAAGGAGGGAGGGGAGAGAGAGGGAGGGAGTGGGAGAAAATCTAAGACTTATGGAAGTGATTGTACAAAACTGAAAACAAATTTTAAAAAAAGTAAATAAGGGGATGAAGTTAGATAGGCTAAGGAAAAGAAACCCTTTGGGGATGAAGGGGATTGAAAGTCATCTGTGTGGAGTAGTGGATCAAAACTGTTATGTCTCACCTCAGTTCAAGACTAACTGCCATTGTAATGTATCAAAAATGAGTCTCATCAAACTAAAAACATGTAAGAATGTGGATGACTTTCATTTCTGTGCTGAAAGGGAGTTGAGCATTGTTTTTAGTGAAACACAAAATACAGAGATAGGAGAAAATCACCTTGTTCACCCTGGCAGAAGCCAAGCTTGGCATGTGTGTCAAACAGAGGCATAATTACTCATGCCAACCCAATACATCCTAGTTCTCTTTACCTGGTACTGTTATATGGGCAGGTGTACATCACACAGAATAGAGCAATGAAACTGGATTCAAGACTAGTCTGTCTTTAGTAGTTCATTTGGATATTTACAGCAGTCAAAATGACTCAGTTCCTCAAAGTTATTCTTTTTTTAAAAATTATTTATTTTTAGTTTCCACAAGATTTTGAGTTCCAAATTTTCTCCCCATCTCTCTCGTCCCACACCAAGACATCATGCATTCTGTTTACCCCTTCCCCCAATCTGTCCTCCTTTTTATCACACCCCTCCATTCCCTTACCCCAATTCCTATACTCCATTGCCTATATTTATTATTTCCTAGTTCCATGTAAAAAACAATTATTAACATTCATTTTTTAAAACTTTTAGTTCCAGCTTCTCTCTCTTTCTTCCACCCCACCCATTGCCAATGAGGAGGCAAGCAATTCAATATAGGTTATACGTATGTAGCTATGGATACGACTTCCATAAAAGTTGTGTTGTGAAAGACTAACTATATTTTCCTCCATCCTATCCTGTCCCCCATTAATTCTGTTCTCTCTTTTGACCTTGTCCCTCTCCAAAAGTGTTTACTTCTAATAACCTCCTCCTCCAGTTTGCCCTACCTTCTATCATTCCTCCCATATCCCACTTATCCCCTTCTACCCTACTATCCCGTGGTGAAAAATAGATTTTCATACCAAATTGAATGTGCATATTATTCCCTCCTTAAGCCAAATGTGATGAGAGTAAGCTTCACTTTTTCCCTCTTATTTTCCCCTTTTCCCCTCCACTGAAAAAGCTTTTTCTTGGCTCTTTTATGAGAGATAATTTTCTCTATTCCATTTCTCTCTTTCTCTTCACAATATATTCCACTCTCATCCCTTAATTTTATTTTTGAGATATCATCCCTTCCTATTCAACTCAACCTGTACCCTCTGTCTATATGTATATAATACCTCCAACTATGCAAATACTGAGAAAAGTCTCATAGTTACAAATATTATCTTTCCATGTAGGAATGTAAACAGTTCAACATTAGTAAGTCTCTTATTATTTCTCTTTCCTGTTTACCTTTTCATGCTTCTCTTGATTCTTGTCTTTGAAAGTCAAATTTTCTATTCATCTCTGGTCTTTTCCTCAAGAGTGCTTGAAAGTCCTTTATTTCATTGAATAACCATTTTTTTCCCAGAAGGATTTTACTAAATTTTGCTGGGTAGGTGATTCTTGGTTTTAATCCTTTAACTTCTGGAATGTTTTCTAAGCCCTTCAATCCCTTAATGTAGAAGCTGCTAGAGCTTGTGTTATCCTGATTGTATTTTCACAAACTGGAATTGTTTCTTTCTGGCTGCTTGCAACATTTTCTCCTTGACTTGGGAACTCTGGAATTTGGTTACAATATTCCTAGGAGTTTATCTTTTCAGATATCTTTCAGAAAGTGATCAGTGGATTCTTTCCATTTTTTTTACCCTCTGGTTCTAGAATATCAGGGCAGTTTTCCTTGATAATTTCATGAAAGATGATTCCAGGATTTTTTTTTTATCATGGCTTTCAGATAGCCCCATAATTTTTAAATTGTCTTTCCTGGACCTGTTTTCCAGGTCAGTTGCTTTTCCAATGAGATATTTCACATTATCTTCTGTTGTTTCATTCCTTTCATTTTGTTTTAAAATGTCTTGATTTTTCATAAAGTCATCAGCTTCCATTTTCTCCATTCTAATCTTTAAGGAATTATTTTCTTCAGTTAGCTTTTGGATCTCCTTTTCCATCTAGTCAATTTTTCTTTTTAGGATATTCTTCTCCTCATTGGCTTTTTGAATTTATTTGCCATTTGGGTTAGTCTATTTTTTTAAGTGTTATTTTTGTCAGAATTTTTTCTGGGTCTCCTTTGGCAAGCAGTTAACTTGTTGTTCATGATTTTCTTGCATCACTCTCATTTTTCTTCCCAATTTTTGTGCTACTTCTCTTACTTCATTTTCAAAATCCTTTTTGAGCTCTTCTGTGGTCTGTGACCAATTCATATTTTTCTTGCAAGCTTTTGATGAAGGAGTTTTGACTTTGTTTTCTGCTGTTTGCATGCTTTGGTCCTCCTTGTCACCAAAGTAAGATTCTATAGTCTGATTCTTTTTCCAGTTCTTGCTCATTTCCCCACCCATTTACTTGACTTTTCAACTTTTTATCAAGGTAGTTCTCTGCTTCCAGGGGGACTAGAGCTCCAGAAACAGTGGGGCTGCTGCCCCGGTAACTGCTGTGGCTACTGCAGGTTCCTGCACCTCTTCCCCCTAACTCACCCTGGGACTGGGGCCAGACCATTCCACTCTCCCACAGGCTTTTTCCACTGCCTTTCCAATTTGTCCTCGACTTTTGGGGGTCCTGAAGTCTGGAAACTGCCACAGGAGAGAGATTCAGCCTCCCCAAGGCCTGCTTATGTCCTCTTTGTGGCAGCATGACCCAAGGTGAACTGAGTCCTGCTCCCACAATGGTGTGATAGACACTTTCCAGCTACGTTCCAAGCTGCCTTGGGCGGCAGTTTTGCTTCACTATGTCTGTGTCTGGGTTCCTCGGCTTCATAATTTGTTTAGAGATATTTTTTACAGGTATTTGGCTGGACTTAGCAGAAGCGCTCTAGAAAGTGTATGGTGTTACTCCACAATCTTGGCTCCACCTCAAAGACATTCTTAAAACAACATTATTATTATGGTATATAGTGTTTTCTTGGTTCTATTCATTTCCCTCCTCATGATTTCCTGTCTTTCTATTTTTTATAGAGGGCTTCCAAAAGCCACCAGCAGGTTTTTATATTTGAAGGTCATTGGAGCCTATAGAATAGAGGTCAGTATGATCATTTGGATAGCTGAATGGAGCACTTAGCACAGCACCTGGAACATGCTAGGCACTAAGTAAATGTTTATTGGATTGAGATCAACTGGAACAGGCAGAAACATGAAAGAAGAAGAGAAGTGATAAACTTCACCAATGTGGTAGCAGTCAGAGGAGAGAAGGGAGTCAATATAAGAAATGTTTCCTTGGCAAGTAGATATCGGTCAGAGAGAATGCCAAGTCAAGTACAATGCCTAGTTTGCAAGTTCAGATGACTGGGAGGATGGTGGTTCCATCTACTATCAGAGTAAAGTTAGGCAACTGAGAGGATCTGGGAGAAAAGACAATGAGTTCAGTTCAGGACATGTTAAATTTGAGATGTTTATGGGATATGCAGTTCCATCTGTCCAACAGGCAGTTGGAAATACAGGACTGAAGGACAATGGAAGTAAGAGTTACGTAAGTTGACCTAAGAATTATCTGTTTTGAGTAATCTTTGGAGTTGAGTAATCTTGGAACATAGCTATGATTAGCAGGCAAAACCTCAACTAAAAGCCAGTAAGTTAGGCTGAAAAGGAGCAGTCAGAGAGGTACCAGGAAAACCATGGGAGGATAGTGTTATGAAAACCCAAAGGGATGAGAGTATAGAGGAGAAGAGGACAATTGACAATGTCAGAGGCTGTAGAGAGATCAAGAAGGATGAATATTAAGAAATTGTCATCAGTTCTTGATACTTCTGGGGTTATAGATATGCTGCATTTGAACTGTGCCATTGTTATCCTTTCCTTCACAGGTTTCAGCTGTGTATTTCCATTCCTTAGTTCATGTAATTAGCTCATGATTATTCCTACTAAAGATCATATTTTTTTCATTTGTTTTTCTTTCTCAACATGTGTAAACAAAATGTTTAACATTCCATCCTTAAAACTGAGAGTTTCAAATTCTCTCTCCCTCCATCACCCCCCCACTCTTTGAGAAGGCAAGCAATTTTATATAGATTATATATGTGGAGTAATGCAAAACATTTCCATGTTAGTCGTATTGTGATAGAAAATACAAACCAAAAAAAAAAACTAACACCAAAAATGGCAAAGTTGTTGTTGCTGTTTTTAAATGTGTTTCAATCTGCATTCAGATGTCATCAGTTATTTCTTTGTGCATAATGGATATCATTGTTCATCATAACTCATTTGAGATTGCCTCTTATTATTGAATTGCTGCGCATAGCTAATCATACAGAGTTGAAAAAATTCCCATTTTTAAACCACAGAAACTCATAAAGATTGTCAACTTATAGCAAAGAGAAGTGGTCATCTGCACAGAATGAAATTGAGCGCTGTTCTTAGGAAATAATGTGTTCTTAATGTGCTAAAATTTTATGCTTGCAATATTCCCATGGGCTAGAGAACAAGGGTTCTTATTTTCATTTAGCAAATGAAGAAACTGAGACCCAGTGAGACAAACCATTTGATCAAGATTGCAAAGCATTATTAGTGACAATTCTCAGAACACAACATTGGCCACTCCATGGGGAGAGTTATGAGAGTATATTATTGGAGATCTAGTTTCTTTTTCTTCCCAAGACTCTGAGCAACATCAAGGTCCACGAATGTAAAGCTTCCTTAGGGCTGCCTTCATATCTTTGTTTCTCATACTATAGATAATGGGGTTCAGGGTTGGGGTGAGGATGGAGTAAAATATAGCAGCTAGGCGCCCTTGAAGTGGGGAGTAGCCATTAGTAGGCCTCATGTAGGCTGAACTGCCAGTTCCATAAAAGAGGATTACTGTGATGAGGTGGGAAGAACAGGTAGAGAAGGCCTTCTGGCGACCTTGTTTTGACTTGATCCAGAACACTGTGATGACAATTCGGATGTAGGAGAGGACAGTAAGAATAAAGCAGCTCAAAATCACACAGTCACTAACAACAAAGCCAACTGCCTCATGTTTGTGGGGATCAGTGCATGATAATTGGAAGAGTGGTGGGATATCACAGAAGAAATGTTCTACCACTGGGCCACAGAAAGACAGGGTGAAGGTATTGGCTGTGTGGAAGGAGGAGTAGAGGAGACCACTCATCCAGGCCACACCCACCAGGGCACAGCAGAACTGTTGGGTCATAGTGGACCCATAGGTCAAAGGCTGGTATATGGCCAGACAGCGGTCATAGGCCATGGTAGTGATGAGGAAACACTCAGTAGATGCACAGAAGACAAAAACAAAAAGTTGAGCTGCACATGCTGGGAGAGAGATGACTTCTGAGCCAGCCATGTCGGCAGAGGGCCCGGGGCAGTGTGGTGGAGGTGGAACACAAGTCAGCGAATGATAAATGCTTGAGAAAAAAGTACATGGGTGTGCGCAGATGAGAATCCAGAGTCACTGCTGTGATGATGGAGATGTTTCCAAGCAGAGAGAATATGTAGATGAAAAGGAAGATAGCAGCACTAATATCCTGCAGATCAGGAATGACTGAGAAGCCCTGGAGAATGAATGCAGAAACCCTGGTGCTATTGATCATTTTCTGTCCTCTGAGAAGTCCAGCTGCCATCACAGATCCACTGGAACAGGTGAAGTAGAAGAATTCTGGGAAAGAAATGAAGACCCAGAAACAACAACAGAAAATCTTAGGTGCCAGAAGGTTGTTTTTCTTTTTAAAATTTTTCCCTCGCCTTTAAACTGAGTCTTCTCTACAATGTAGCCTATCAGAACTTGTGAAGAGCTTAGGGGTACATGATATTACTTATCTTTCGACATGTGGTAGGCTTCTGCAGTAAGTAGTCATCTTGTTGGATTCCATAAATAGTGAAAGGTAGCACATTTCACTTTATAGAATTGTATCATGTTTCATAATTGTTCCTTATATCTAGCCAAAATCTTTCCTTCCATAAATGTGTGCCTAACCATGTTTCTGGGACCACACAAAAGAAATGTGAAGCAGCATGGGACAGGACAAAGAACATTATATTTGGAATTGGAAGATCTTAGTTTGCATCTTGCCTTGGCCACTCATGTTGACTTGGGCCAGTCACTTCATCTCTTGTGGGATCAGTTTTGTTATTCGGAGAAGAAAGTGACCTGGCACAAACAAACCCAATGGAACAAAGATCAGAAGGCATGCAGAAAACTGGGAAAGAATTTTTGCAACTAGTGACAATGATAAAGGCCTCATTTCTAAAATATATACAGAACTGAGTCAAATGTACAAGAATACCAGTCATTCCCGAATTGATAAATGGTCAAAGGAATATGAAGAGGCAGTTTTCAGAGGAAGAAATTAAAACTCTCTATAGTCATATGAAAAAATACTCTAAATCACTGTTAGAGAGATGCCAATCAAAACAATTCTGAAGTACCACATCACAAATGAGGAAGATGATAAATGTTGAAGAATATGTGGTAGAGTTGGAAGACTAATTCATTGCTGGTGGAGCTGCAAGCTGATCCAAACATTCTGGAGAGCAATTTGGAACTATGCCCAAAAGACTAAAAACATGTTCATACCCTTTGACCCAGCAATATCACTCCTAGGATGGTATCCCAAAGAGATCATAACAAATGTAAAGGGTCACACATGTACAAAAATATTTATAGTAGTTCTCTTTGTGTTTGCCATAAACTGGAAATCAAGGGGATGCCCATGAATTGAGGAAAGGCTGAACAAGTTGTGGTATATGAATGTAATGAAATATTATTGTGCTATAAGAAATGATGAACATGAAGACTTCAGAGAAGTCTGGAAGGACTTATGTGAACTGATGCTGAGTGAAAGGAGCAGAACCAGGAGAACTTTGTATACAGCAACAACCACAGCATGAGAAATTTTTCTGGTAGACTTAGTCCTCCACAGCAATGCAAGGACCTAAAAAATTCCTTGAGGCAAAATGCCTTCCACATACAGAGAAAGGACTATGGAATTGCATCACAGAATGAAGGAGACTGTTTTCTCTTGTATTTTGTTTTGTTTTGTTTTATGATTTCTCCCATTCATCTTAATTCTTTAATGCAGCATGACAAAGGTGAAAATGTGTTTAATAAGAATGTATTGTAGAACCTATATAAGATTGCACACCATTTCAGGGAGGGAAGGGCGAGGGAGAGGTTAAGGAGGTGAAAGGAGGGAGAAAATCTAAGATATATGGAAGTGATTACAGAAAACTGAAAACAAATTCACTAATTAGAAAAGAAAGTGATCTGACTAGAGAATCTAATTAATAATATTAATCTCTTCCCAAATCTATATCCTATAATCTTTCTTCTGCATGACAGAATGTTTGAAGAAAGATGTATTTGTCCTTCATTTTCCAAGAGGACCGTGGCATCCTAGAAACGATGACATGACTTGCACTTGACTTCGTTTTGATTGAGGGTTGGCTGTGCAAGGTCACCAGTTTCACTTTCTCCTTCTAAGCCATCAGGATTCAGTGACCAGATATTCATCAGGATGACTCGAGATGGCCCAGGATACAGTGGGTGACCTTAACCTTTTAGGCTAAGGCCTTTTCAGGTGCTCACTTGAAGTGAGGTGATGCCCATTTAGTGAATAGGCCTCTTTTAAGAACCAGTCAAGGTATGGCCCCTTTAAATAAAAAAGAAAAATAAATAAATAATTGAATCAAGGTGGAAGGGCAGGAGTCTCAGGCTCCTTGGGGTTGTTGTTTCAAAGAGAAACAGTTACTATTGACATTTATTCTAAGCCAGAAGGGTCCAAAATATAGCCATTAAGTGGAGTTTAGACAGAGGCCCATTATCTATGGGCTTCAGAGGGCACTGGGTTCAATTCAAGAAAAGAAAGTGAAGGAGAAGAAAAATAGAAAAAAGGAAAGAAAGAAAGATAGAAAGGCAAAAAAGAAAAAGACAGAAAAGCAAGTCATCTAGCCAGCAAACCCCAAGCTACCTGGACAGACTCTGGCCATCAAAATTTATCTCTTTTTGGAGAGGTGAAGGAAGGAAAGAGGCAGACATTGAAAGAGAGGATGAGCTGAGTTACCCAGCTAGATGGGTCCCCAGTCAGACAGCTCTGTTGACAGTTATTTCTTCCCCAATGACATCTCTTTGATATGCTAAAAAAATAAAGCAACTCATGGTTCTCTCAACCAACTTTCAATAGGAAGATTTCTGGACCTTTCAGTCACATTGTCGCACTGCTCTGAATGTTGACAATGTACCTCCTAGAATGCTGTGCTCAGCATGGAAGATGATGCATTTTCGATGTGATTTGAGCACCACACTCAAACTAAAGAGGAAAAGAGTGTGCTTATTTAGAAGACAAAAAGAGGGGTGTATTGACCATAGTTCATTCATTAGGCAAGTAAATCTACTGTCACCTTCCTGTGTTACCTCCAGCAGAACCTTCATTTCTTTGTTGACACTGTTACCTCTGTCTAGAATGTTTTCCTTCCCCTTATTTATGTGTTGAATTTTTAATCACCCTTTAAAGTCCAACTCAAACATCATAATCTCTAGAATTTCCCTGGTTTGTAATGTTTGCGTTTCCTTTCATATTTTGTTTATCACTTCTCTGATGAAATAATTGTCCTCTCCCGTAATTGCTTTAGATTCTGGACTTCACTACATGCTTCAGCTGCCTCCTCAGACTTGAAGATCCCTCTTTCTCTATGGTCTTATCATCCTAGAACATCCTTCCATTCCTGCACCTCTTTTGCTTGTTGCTGAGTTCTTCCTGGAAGAGCCATTTTGAGGGCAGCTATTACTCAATTCTCTTCTGATCCTCTTTCTGACACTCCAAACACTGATACTATCCCCTGTGTTGGTACCTTCCCCCCCTTCCCAGCTACCTCCCCCCTCTCAAAACTGGAATGTATAATTTGTGAGAGCAGGTACTGGATTTTTCTTGTAAATACAAGAGAACAAATGTTCTCTGGCATTCACCATAGTACCTGGCACACAAAAAGTTCTTAATAAATGTTTATTGGCTTGCCCAATAACAATAGCATGGTTTATATTCATACAGTGAGTTACAATTCACAAAGCAACTTACACTCTGTGTCACTTCATTAGGATACATGTACCAGGCTGTGAATTTGTCTTATATCTTCTACATCTACTCCTTCCCTGCTTCTTACAAATATATTTAGGTAGTAGAAATAGTGATGATGATGATGATGATGATGATGATGATGATGATGATGATGATGATGATGATAGCTAATATTTATAGAGATTTATGGCTTACAGATTTTTTACATACGTGATTACCATTGTTACAGATACCCTGTGAGATACATACTACTGTTCTTCCCATTTTACAAATAAGGAAACTGGAGTTATAAGAGGTTAAATGACTTTTCAAGAGTTACACAGTCAATAAATGGTTGCAACTCAGGCTTTTGTTAATTAAAATACAGCGCTGTATTCATTTAATCACCTTGATTACCCATTTCCATTCTATTAAAAGAAACAGAGAAATCTGTGTCTTGTCATTGCCACCTATTTAAGCTACTTTCTTGTATCTTTTTTCCCCTTTACTGCCAAATCTCTAGAAAGAGTTGTCTTTGCTAACCCTGGTAGCTGTGCCCATAATACTTAATCGTCCTTACTTTTCTCTTCAATCCGAACAGCCTGGGGTGCACACTCCCACAAATACATAAGGGAGGAGTGGTCTTAAACTTATTGAATATTGGTATTGAAGTAACATGTAGAACATATAAAGAAAAGGGAAACCCACAACTCCTTGTACATCATGACTTAGAAATTCATTCTTTCTTTGTAGAGTCATTGTACAGCACCCCTAAAGTAATGTAGTGGTAAGCACCCCAACATACACAGGGGGGCCTCTTATCACAGATTCTTAGATCTGCATTCATAAAGGAAAGCAATGTTCAAGGGGTTAACAATCACTTTAATCAAGTACATGTATCATTCCTTTAACCAAGCACATATATCATTCACCTAGTTCAGGGGAGTCAGAACCCCAAACTTCAGAGAAAATACAGAGAAATCAAAGATCAACAGACAAGGATCCATCTGCCTGAATTCAACAGACAGGTCCAACTGTCTGGCCATAGTTACCAGAGAGGGAAGCTATGGGGGCTCCTTTAGCAGTTTTCCAGAGTCCTCATCTGGCCAAACAAACACTTCCAGTCAGTAAAACTCAAAGTAAAACCTCAACTCAGAATATTTATGCCTTTTTTAGAATCAGAGGGAATCACAACCCTTGAGAACCAGTTCCTCATTACAAAAGGCTTGGGCCTTCTCACAAATCTTTCCTAATCAAACTCCAAATCAAAATGGGGCATGCCCATTAGTGGGTGAGGAAGATCTTTAATCACATTAAAATAATTAGCAATATATATACTGTTTCTAGTTAAAGAAATTCTTGTATCTGTACTTACTCCTTGTAAGGACTCGATTGATAAAGGCAAGATTCAATCAGAGGCATTTGATTTTGCTAAAGATCCTATTTTGCTTGTCATCGCAAGTAAAAAGAACAATGAAGATAACAAACATTTCCATAGGGCTTACTATGCACTAGGGAAACTAAGGTAAATAAAGTTTAATTGATTTGCCCACAGTCATGCAGCTAGTGTCAGAGGCCAGATTTGAACTCAGATCTCCTTGACTCAAAGTTCGATGCTGTGAAGATTCACACTTCTTGATATTTCTTTCTTTCTCATATGATTGTTGTATCCACATCTGTCCTCTGGTGTATGTATCTGCTCATGGTTGGATGTGTGGTCGGTCTCATAGGGGTCCAGTAGCATTGTTAATATGGTCAATATGTGTGTCGGGCAAGACGTTTGGGGTGGGGTTTTCAGGGATGGAGGAGAAAGTCCTTAACAAAGAACTTGATACTGAACTCAAATTCAACTTGCTGAAATGTGCCCAGTCATTTAAAGTCTCTAGAAATCTGTTTGCCAAGTCAATTGCCTGTTCTCCTATTGACTCAAATAGGTTCACATTTCATAAAAGGACCACAGGATGCAGACACATCTTGTTTACACTTTCAGATTTCATTGTGCATAACTATATATTTTTATTGCATTGGCTGAGCTTGGGTGGAAGTGGGGCTGGGGAGGGGTCTATGTCCTTCTTTATCGCTCCATGAAGCTTTCCTTGATCCTGTGTGTTATCAATGTTCTTTCTCTTCAAATTACCTTGTGCCAAGCAATTAACACACCTTTAATACCATATGCCAGGCATTAATTAATACTATATGCCAGGAATTAATTAGTACTATGTGCCAGGCATACAAAGAAAAAGGAAGAAGAGTCTCTGCCCTTAAGTTCTAATGAATCTTTGTACGTCATATCCCTCTCTTGAGGGCACAGATTTTATTTTTCATTTCCATCCACAGTGCGCAACTCAGTGTCCAGCATATATTTAGTATATATGTATATGTGTATATAATCATATTTGTGCGTGTTTTTTTTTCCATAGCAATGTATGGCTGTGGGAATTAGAGTATAAGGAAAGTGAAATTTACAGTTCCAATTGTGGTCCTGGAGAAGACTACTTAGTGTCCCTTGGACAGCAAGGAAATCAAATCAGTCAATACTTAAAGAGATTAATTCGGACTATTAATTGGAAGGACAAATACTGAAGCTTAAATACTTTGGCCACATAATGAGACGGTAGAACTCATTGGAAAAGACCCTGATGTAGAGAAAGTTTGAAGGCAAAAGGAAAAGGAAATGGGAGTATGGATGAGATGGATAGCAGTATCTTGGAAGGAAGAGCTTGGGCAGACTTCAAGAGATAGTGAAGAATGGAAGTTGTGTGTTCAATGATGTGCAATGATCCATGGGATAATGAAGAATTGGACATGACTGAATGACTGAACAATATCTGCCTAACACACGTGCATATACACACATATATAACTATATGCAAATGTAAGTAGGATTGTGTGTACAAATATATGTATATATACATACGTGTAGACTTATGTGTCTATGTCTTTTATTATATGTATATGTATGTTTGTATTTATATGTTATGCATTATGTATGCATGTATAAAGTTCAACTGAATTCACTATAATTTAAGTGACTTGAGGACACTGAGAATCTCTTTTCTAAATTTTTAATCTTCTCTAGTATCTAGGTCAGGGATGCATACAATAGATATTTAATAAAAATTGTTAGTTTTATTGGAAAATCCCTCAGTTATGAATAATACATTTTGTTTTTAAACTGCTTGAAAGCATTCTTTCTTATATAGGGTTTAAAGCTATCTTAAAACTTCCACCACTTTCTATCCTCTAATCAATCTACCATTCTGCCACCCACAAATCTTATGAAATCTCAGTCATCATCACCATCTTCATCATCATCACCAACAACAACAATCTGACAGAACTCAGGATAGACGTCTGAGTCACAGAACTATAGAATTGCATCTAAGTTGAAGTCAGTCCATTAAACACTATTCTGCTCATTCTGAATCCAATTGAATGTATCGTCACGTAACTTAGCATCTCCAAATTTTCTCAGTGAGGATCTCTCTGGTGAAGTTCTCTATTAAATGCCTTAATGAAACCCAGATATACATTGTCCTTGGTTTTCCTCCAAAGACTACAGTAAGATCTGGAATTAACCTTGGAGATGATCTCCTCCTGGAATCTTAATCCTTTTATATCACTGATCCCTTTTCCAGTACGGTGAAACCAATAGAGACCTCAAAATGAAATTTTAAATGAATATAATAAAATATTTGGTATGAAACCAACTATAAATATGTGTTTCTATATAATTATATAAATACATGCAAAAATACATACAAAAATAAATACAAAATTTTATTAAATAAATGTAGGGTGGAAGTATATGTATATCATCAGCTATTGCCAATGTGGAGATTTCTTATTGCTGGACTTTGTAGATTTATGTTGAAGTATTTTTGGCTTAATTTGATTTGGGTAAGGGAAGGTACAAATTAATAAAAATGCTTTTTTTTAATGAAAGAGAAAGCAAAGATCTTTAAGAGGCAGAGGTGAAGGAGTTTCTTTTATGTGGAGGATTGTCAATGCAAAGGAAGGGGATATCCTGAGTTTGAGGAAACAGAAAGTTGGCCAGATTGAATAGAATATAGAGTGCACAAAGGGGAAGAGACACAAGTAAAATGTAGATAATGTACTTGGTCCAGCTGTCAATACTACACTCCACCATGTCTTGTGTGTAAACAGTATAATAGACAGTGATCAGGGTGAATATGGGTGAAGAAGAGGAGAGACAAGGGGAAAAAGAGGGAAAAGTAGAGGAAAGTTGAGGAGTTGAGACAAGGGGAGAGAAGATATGGGAAATGGAGAGGAGAGAAAAGGAAAGGAGATATGAAGGAAAAGGTGAAGAGAAGAGAGGAGAGCAGGGAGGATGAAAAAAAGCAGAGGAAAGGAGTATGGTGGAAGGATGATGAGAGCAAAATGGAAAGGGCAAGGGAGACAGAAAGGAGGAAAAAGTGACAAGTGATGGTCAAAAAGACAACTCCTACATCTTGTTTTGGACCAAACAAATTAGGTGACTCAAAAAGTGCCTTTTTTTTCAGGAGAGAGATGCTGTGTTTAGTTCATTGATAATGTACCCAAAATTGTTTTCTGATGTTCTTCCTCTTCTGCGAAGCTAGTGGCAATGAAAACAACTAGGGCACCCCAAAACAAATGATTTGAGACAGAAACTGGAACTGATTGGAAAAAAGAACCAATATAAGATGATTTTTCTGCTGGTTACATCCATCCACCAAGGAAGTCACACCATGATTGATTTACCTTCTTGAACTGTAGATAGCATCTAGCTTCATTCAATACACAGAATAGAGTGCTGGAGCTGGAGTAAGGAAGATCTGAGTTCAATTCCAGTCTCAGACATAAACTGACCCTGTGCAATTCATTTTACTTCTCTCTGCCTCAGTTGCTTCATCTGTAAAACTGGGATACGATAGTACTTACCCTGCAGGATTGTTTTGAGGATGAAATCAGACAACATTTATAAAACACTTTGCAAATTCCAAAGAACTATATAGATAATAATAATTTAATACTTAATTATTTATATAAATCATTATGCAACACTCAAGTTTGTAAAGTATTTTACAGATATTAGCTCATTTTGTAAATAACTGTGCTAAGAGCAAATTTCAGTATTGGTATTATTACCTTCATCACTATAGAATGTTCTCAAGAGCTTATGGTAATAAAGTTGATATTTACAAAGAGCTTTGAGGTATACAGAGTGCTTTATATACATGGTATTACTAAGTTGGCACAGTAACCTTAGATAATCTTCCCCCACTCCAAGGAGCAAGCTGAGTCTCTCAAAACTTACATGATATTTCATAGTCTCACTTCTTATGAATGTTAGATATGGGGTTCCAATTTGGGTCTCTGAACCGTAAGCACAAGCAATTGTATCACTGCCTTTTGGTGGCTCTTGTGAATGAGCCACCTAAATACACACCTGGTGGAAGTATCCCACCTCATCACCAGAAGGCTAGTGTGTGAGAAGGACAGTCTGGGAAATTCATTGCCAACAATGGAAATTGTGATTGTCTCTAATCAGTACAGTTAAATTGATGAGAGGTCAGATAAACAGAAGTCAGTGAGAGTGAACAAGTCTTTTGATAATTTTTAAATAATAAGTCACTATTATAAGATATTGGGAATTGGGAATATTATGAGAAATTGGGAATGAGTGGTTTGGGTAGGGGGGAGTGGTCCCCAGTCATACATATAGAATCAGGACTCCAAGGATCTCATTAGCAGTTAGATGTAAGCCTCAAATCCCTGCAGTGAGGTTCTCTCAACTGATTCATGGAGAATTTTTCTGAGCACCCCTTTGGGAAATGGTTCTTTTAACTCCATAGTGAATCCAACCCCTAGGAACTAAACATTTAATGATTAGAATATCAGAAATGCCTTCAGGGATTCATCTATTTCAGACATCTATTGAGTCGAGAACTTCAGGTTAGTTTAGAGATGGGTCTGATCACCCTAGTGATAGCCTCAAGGTCATGGACATAGCCAACCCTTAGTTTCAATTCTTAAAGGGGCAGCCATTTCAATGGCATAAGAACAGCAAAGAAGGATATGTGAAATTGCATTAGATTTAGAATCCAAATCATTCCCTTACCAGTAAATACTTGGGAGACCTTGGACAAATGTTTACCCTTTTCAGGACAATTTCAAATCTGTGGAACAGTAAGTAACTGGAGCATTGGACTTGGAGTAAGACCTGAGTTTGAATCCTGCCTCATATACTACTAACTCTGTGGTCCTAGGTAAGTTACAAATCTCTGTCTGCCTCAGTTTCTCCATCTCTTAAATAAGGATAATATCTTCTACCCCACAGAGTGGTAGTTAGGGTCAATTAAGACAATATATGAATATTATTACTATTATGGCTGTATCCTCTTTTTGGACAATTCAATTCAAATTTAAGATGCATTTATTAAGCACCTACTATATGTCAGGCACTGTCATAAGCATTGGGGCTGAAGACAAAACATTTGAAAAATTATGTTCTTTCACTTTTATTCTACTGGAAATATAAGAAACTTTGTCCCTTGCAATTCTCAAATCCCCTGAGGCAATAATCCTATCAAGATGATGGCTCCTCTAGGTCTTAAGGAATGGCTATTCTTACTTGCTGAGAAGTATGTCAACCATCATTCAGTGAACAATCCTCTGATGAAGGCTTTTTCTGCATGAAGTCAGTCAACGGCAAAGCTCCAGTCACTCTTGAATGGTGAACTCAGAGTCTTTCTAGGTAGGCTGGAGTTTTCAAAATGTGGGCTCTGTTGGCACAGTATACTGGAGCCCAGTCTCATATATTCAGGAGGAAATATTAGATGTTTGGTAGTGGCCAAGAACCTTTCATTGCTCCAACTGCTGTGAGCTCATCCAACCATTCAGCAGCGCGATTTGGAACTATGCCCAAAGGGCTATGAAAAGGTGCATACCCTATGACCAACAATATTACTTCTAGGGCTGTATCCCAAAGAGATCATAGAAATGGAAAAAGGTCTCTCATGTTCAAAAATATTTATAGCAGCTCTCTTTGTGGTGGTCAAGCACTAGGAATTTTGGGGATTCCCATCAATTGGGGAATAGCTGAAGAAGTTGTGGTATATGAGTGCAACGAAATACTATTGTGCTATAAGAAATGGTGAACAGGAGGACTTCAGAGAGGCTTGGAGGGATGTATATAAAATGATACTGAGTGAAAGGAGCAGAGCCAGGAGAACTTTGTGTGCAGTAATAGCCACAATGTGCGAGGACTGATTCTGATAGACTTAGCCCTTCACAGCAATGCAAAGACCTAAAACATTCCCAAAGCACTCTTGAGGCAAAATGCCATCCACATCCAGGGAAAAAACTACGGAATTGGAATGAAGAATGAAGAAGAATATCTTGTGTTCAAAAAAAGACTCTTTCATTACCTCCTAACAATGCTGATTAGAACCACTGTTTAGTGACATCGTTCTGGCTTTCTTGAAGTTGTTTATAAATTTTTTCCTTGTTTCATGATTTCTCCATAAAACACATTAAAAGGATAGAAGATGAGAGTTCTTTCCATACAGTACTTCATGCTTTCTAAAGCAAATTGCATATGTAATGCTTTTTGAATACCTTTAATTCAAACTCAGCAGCTAGATTGAACAATGGCTAGAGTGCTGGACCTAGAATTAAGAAGACTTAAATTCAAATCTGTCCTTAGATTTTAGCTGTGTGACTCTAGGTAAGTCACTTAACACTATTTGCCTCAGTTTCTTCATCTGCAAAATTTTCTGGGGAAGGAAATGATAAACCTCTCCAGTATACCTGCCAAGAAAACCCCAAATGAGTCAAGAAGAGTACAACAGGATTGGAAAATCACTGAACAACAACAAACTCACAACTCATTACCTTTCCCCCAAGCCCTTCCCCCATCCTTCTTAGAAGAAAGGGCTGCACCATCTTCCCAGTCCCTCAGGCTGGAAACATAAAAGCTGTCTTCTCTTCCTCACTATCCATCACCCCCTCACTACCTCCCATATCCAACCAGTTGTCAAGGCATGTAGATCTCTCCTTTGCAATATCTCTCAAATACATCCTGTTCTCTCCTCTGCTATGGCTACCAACCTTCATCACCCTACAACTTGACTACTGCAATATCTCCTGGGGGGGGGGGGGGGGGGGCGGTGGTCTATGTGCCTCAAGTCTCTCTCCACACCAATCCATCTTCTATTCAGCTCCCAAAGTGATTTTCCTAAAGCACGGGTCTGATCATGCCACACCCCATTCAGTAAACTCCAATGGTTCCCTATGGGCCACAGGATCAAATACAAAATACTTTGGTGTTCAAAGCCCTTCACAACTGACCACCCATTACCTTTCTAGTCTTCTCATGCCCAATGCCCACCTGCTCTTCCATCCAGTTACATTGACCTCTTGACTTTTCTATAAATGCGATATTATCACTCAGATCTCAGAATTGTCTCTGGCTGTCTTCCATGCTTGCAGTGCTTTTCCTCCTCTCCATCTACTGACTTCTCTAGCTTCCTTTAAGCCCCAGCTAAAACCTCCTTTTCCACAGGAAGCCTTTGCCAACTCCTTTTAAACTCTAGTGCCTTTCATTTTCTATTTTTCCTGTATACAGCTTTCTGTATATATTTGTTGGCTTGTTGTCTCCTCCATTAGATCATGAGCGCCTTGAGGGCAGGGGCTATCTTTTGCCTTTTTTTGTATGCCAAGAGCTAAGCACAGTTCCTGGCACATTGTGGATGCTTATTGACTGGATGGCTCATATGAGTGCTCTCCACAGGGATCACTTACTCTATATTCAAGTTACTCTGTAGGTCCACATTGCTAAAAATATCACTCATGTATTCTCTCTAATGTGTTTACTTGTTAGTAGTCCACCAGAGGATGCAATTGGCTCATATTAAAATTATTTAGTGTACTGTCATAACAAGGCAATTTACAAGTGGAAAACCCACCCCACCCACCATTCTAAACTTAGGACAGAATCTCCTGTCAAACGCTACAAAACAGGAATGTCAGTAAATATGGAGATCATACATGTGGGGACCACATGTAAAACTCATCGCCCTCAGTACTATTCTTTATTGGGGAAGACATGTTAACTGATCTCTCCTGGGTTCTCTGTAGTGCCTATTGATTGGTCTTAGTTACTGGTTAAACTAAAAATCTAGGCCTGCACCCTGTTAAGCTCTGTTAGAAAGTACAGGAATAAGTGTTCTCTAGGCAACTAAGTGGTGCAGTAGACAGAGTAGTGGGCCTGGAATCAGGAAGACCTGGGTTCAAATCCTGTCTCAGATACTTTCTCTGTGACCCTGACCAAGTCACTTAACCCTGTTTGCTTCAGTTTCATGATCTGCAATATGATCTAGAGAAGGACATGGCAAATCAACCCAATACTTTTGCCAAGAAAACCCCAAATGGGATCATGAAGAGTTAGATGTGACTGAAATGACTGAAGAAACACAGAGAATGGTGATGATGGAGTCCTAATAGAGCTACCCCCAGCCCCAATAGTCTAACTTCATTACAGACCCATGATCCCTACCTAACTCCCCCACAATATCCTATCTTCTCCATACATGGTCACTAGAACAACAGCTGTGTCCCTGAAACTCATAGTTCTCACAGAAACAACAAGTGTGGAAACCCTGCTACAGCCTCTACCCAGCCATGTCCCCTAGACCCATTGCCACAGAAATAGATGTGGTCCTGTGGTCAATCATAATCATATCATCCATCTAGCTGAAGATCAGGTCACTATACCTAACTATCTATCTTGACCAGACAGGACCACAATAGCCAGTTGGAGGGCATTATGACCAGAATGTTTAACCACTGAACTACAGATGGGACTCCTCCTTAAATACTCCTCCTGCCTTTTTAATATTAATCATATTCCTATATCTATGTAAATTTCTGTTATGTAATTGGATCTTTAGTCTATAAAAATTCATCTTGTTTTGTCTGAAGTTGCTGTTTCCTCTTGGAACTTAGCCCTCTTTATGAGAGAGACATCAATCTTAATAAATGCCTATACTTTGACTGGAGGGGTCTGACTGTGAACTCTTTGAGAGGGTTCCAGCACAACACATCGTGAAGCATCAACAGTTTTTGGTGTCCCTGAGCTTAAACCTCAGCACTAAAACCAGTAGGACATACCCAGTTCTATTCCTTTGTAATATTGGCCTATCATGTGCTACTCCTCAGAAGATTACCTGTTCCAGAATCAAAGTTAACACTGTTTGAATTTTCTCATCCAAAAAGATGGTTGAGTTCCCTTTTCAACTCATGTTTAAGCACATTGCCAACGGCCATGTGCTTCTGCTACAAGATGTCATTGTCAGCAGGGGAGAGAAAGAGGAGAGATATTTGCTTCTGAGCAAATACAGAGATCAGTTGGTAAACTGATCTCTGTAAGAATCTCAAGTTACAAGTCAGGAGCACAAAGCTACCCTAAAACTCAGTCCAAAAAACCCACTGCCTTCTCAATATTCTCAGCTGTCATCCTTCTCCCTCAGTAAAAATTTCAATTTCGCTTGGTATCGATAACTGAATGCATAGAGAGGATGCATAGACCTTTTCACAGACAGATGTGAACCATTCCAAGACTGAAAGGGGAAATCCTCACTACCCACTGTTCTCGATTATCTCTGTTAACTGCCCCTTACTTAACTACAAATGGGCCTATTTAAAGGAAAAGCCCTCTCTCCCTTACCCTAAAAAATAACTAAATCAGTTATTCAAAGTTCAAAATCTTTCAATTTCATCATTTAAATTGAGGAGTGTCTTGATCAACTGCCATACTCCCCTAACATTATTTATTTCTACAATAATGCAGGGAGGTGTTATTGCTATGATTCTAATTTTACAGAAGAAGAGGAAACTGAGGCTGAGGTGATGTGTCATTTCCATGCTGGGTGCGGTCATATAGCCAGTGTCTGAACCAGGATTCAATTTAGATTACCTGACCCCAATTCCACTCTTTCTTCTTTCCCCTTTTATCCTTCAGGTATCAAAGAAATACTCTAGTTGAGAAAGAAGTTGTTTTGATGGACCTATGATCTCAACAATTATTATAGCACAAATTTTTAAAGTGGGGTGATAAGATTGACTATCCTTTCTTTTCTTCCTTGAAATTCTTGGTATGGGTCAGGATTGTTTTCACTTAGATAAGTAATTAAGAGAAGCCCAAACCAAGTTCTATATGAGTTGAGAGAAGATAAATGAAATTACTAACTTGGGGTAGTGGGGAAGCAAGGAAGGCCTTCCTGATGAAGGACACTGAGAGTCAGTAATTCCTGTGTTTAAATACTGCCTTAGGAGGCTACTGTGATCACCAGAAAATCACTTAACTTCTCCATGCCTCAGTTTCCTCATCTGTAAAGCAATAAATAAAAGACTTTATCCTTTCCAGTTCTAATTCTATGATATGTAGCATTTGCATATGAAACCATTCTCTGGTTTTCCTTGATTTTCTCTGCATACACATATACTTACGTACACACATGTATGTATGTATGTGTGTGTATCTATATATAGGTATGGGTATATATACATATAGAAATATATATAGGAATATATATATACCTATATACACACATATACATATATAAACACACATATATTTCTATACATATATGTATAAAATCCAGTTTCTTCCACATACTTAATTTTTCTTATTTATTATTTTGTTGGGTTTCTATATTTAATTTGTGGGACATTTTAGTGTTATATTAGTCATACTGTATATGTAATAAAGCAACCCTTTTGTCTGTATGTGTTATATTATTACAAAGTTAGGGATATAGATAATTAAGGTCAATATTATTTTGTTGCCTATGCTATCTTGAATGTAATTCCTTTGTTTGACTATCTGCTTTTGATGTTTAATTGAATGAAATTCTTGATTTTCTGGAGTCAGTTAAAACATGTGGAGTTATTTGATTTTAGGTTTCTATTTCTTTAATTAATTTGCCTTTAGTTTTCAACATTCAGTTCCACAAAATTTTGAGTTCCAAATTTTCTACCCACCTCTCCCCTTCCCCTTACCCAAGATGGAATGCATTTTAATTACTCCTTCCCCCAATCTACCCCGTTTCCTATCACCCCACCCCACCCCTTCTCTTATGCCCATTCCATTCCATTTTCCTGTAGAGCAAGCTAGATTTCTATACCCCATTTCCTGTATAGCTTATTTCCCAGTTGCATGTCAAAATAATTTTTGACATTCGTTTTTAAAACTTTGAGTTGCACATTCTCTTCTTCCCTCCCTCTCCATTCACCCTCATAGAGAAGGCAAGCAATTTGATATGTTATACATGTGTAGTCATGCAAAACACCTCCATAAGTCATGTTGTGAAAGACTTACCTACATCCTACCCTGCCCCCAAATTATTCTATTCTTTCCTTTGACCCTGTCCCTCCTTAAACTTGTTTGCTCCTGATTGCCCCCTCTTCCAATTTGCCCTCTCTTCTATCATCCCATCTTCTTATCCCCCTTTCACCACACTTTCCTGTAGGGTAAGATAAATGTTCATACCCAGCTGAGTGTGTATTATTGTACTGCCAATGTGACATTCACAACCCTTACAGAGGCTATGAATATCATGGTGCAATTCTGAATCACAGAACACAACAGAGTCTCCACAGAGAATTCAGAAACAAAACATTTATTCAGGCACCGAAAAACCAAGCCTATCACAGCAAAAAAGACATATATACACATATGTATTTATATATGTATATATGTATTCCTTTCAACTACCCTAATGCTGAGAAAGGTATCATGAGTTACAAATATCATCTTTCCATATAGGAATGTAAACAGTCCAGCTTTAGTAAGTCCCTCATGATATCTCTTTCCTGTTTGCCTTTTCACGCTTCTCTTGAGTCTGGTATTTGAAAGCCAAATTTTCTATTTTACTCTGGTCTTTTCATTAAATATGCTTGAAAGTCCTCTATGCATTGAATGTCCACTTTTTGCCCTGAAAGATTATATGTAATGTTACTGGGTAGGTGATTCTTTGTCTTGATCCTAGCTCCTTAGACCTCTAGAATATCATAGTCTAAACCCTCTGGTCCCTTAAAACAGAAGCTGCTAAATCTTGTGTTATACTGATTGTGTTTCTGTGGTACCTGAATTGTTTCTTTCTGGCTGCTTGCAATACTTTCTCCTTGACTTGGGAACTCTGGAATTTAGCTACAATATTTCTTTTTTTTCTATTCATTTATTATTAATTTATTTTTTTCAGTTTTCTACAATCACTTCTGTAAGTCTTAGATTTCCCTCACTTTTTCCCACCTCCCACCTCCCTTCCTTCCTGAGATGGCGTACAATCTTATAGGGGTTCTGCACATACATTCTTATTAAACACATTTTCACATTGATCATGTTACATAGAAGAATTAAAATAAATGGGATAAACCATGAGAAAAACCAAACCTAAACATAACATAAGAGAAAATATTGTGCTTCACTCTGTGATCCAATTCTATGGTTCTTTCTCTGGATATGGAAGGCATTCTGCCTCAAGAGTCTATTGGGAATGTTTTAGGTCCTTCATTGCTGTGAAGGGCTAAGTCTACCAAAAAAATTTCTTGTGTGCTATGGTTGTTCCCGTATATAATATTCTGGTTTTGCTCCTTTCACTCAGCATCACTTCATATAAGTCCTTCCAGGCCTCACTGAAGTCTTCCTGTTCATTATTTCTTATATTGGCTACAATATTTCTAGGAGGTTTCCTTTTGTGATCTCTTTCAAGAGCAATCAGTGGATTCTTTCTATATTTATTTTACCCTCTGGTTCTAGAATATCGTAGTAGTTTTCCTTGATAATTTATTGAAAGATGACGTCTAGGCTCTTTTTTTGATCATGGCTTTCAGGTTGTCTTACAATTTTTAAATTGTCTCTCTTGGATCTATTTTCCAGGTCAGTTGTTTTTTTTCCCAATCAGAAATTTCACATTGTCGCCTGTCTACTCATTTTTTTGGTTTTGTTTCACAATTTCTTAATTTCTCATAAAGTCATTAGCTTCCATTTGCTTCATTCTAATTTCATTCTAATTTTGAAGGAATTTTTTTCTTCAGTGAGCTTTTGTACCTCCTTTTCCATTTGGCTGATTCTGTTTTTTAGGGCATTGTTCTCCTCATTGGCTTTTTGGACCTCTTTTGCCATTTGGGTTAGTCTAATTTAAAAGATGTTATTTTCTTCAGCATTTTAGGGTTCTCCTTTAACAAGCTATTGACTCATTTTTTCAGGTTTTTCTTGCTTCATTCTCATGACTCTTCCCAATTTTTCTTCTGCTTTTCTACTTTGATTTTCAAAATCTTTTTTGAGCTCTTCTGTGGTCTGAGGCCAATTTATATTTTTAATGGAGGTTTAGAAACTTTGACTTTGTTGTTTTCTTCTGGTTGTAAATTTTGATCTTCTTTGTCACCAAAGTAAGATTCTGTAGTCTAATTGTTTTTCTGCTGTTTGCTCATTTTCCTAATCAATTACATGAATATTTAACTCTTTGTTAAGGTAGGTCTTTGGTTTCAGTGTGTAGACTATACTGCCCCAAACTTCAGGATTTTGTGCAGCTATTTTCAAAGATATTTCTAGGAATCTGTAAATTTTCAGTTATTCCTATGTTATATGATCAAAGGAAAGGTGTTTGCTCCTCTCCTGGTCTGTGCTCTGGTCTGTGAGTGTCTATAAGCCCTCTTTTTCACCTTGGAACTCTGAGGAGGATTCTCTCTCCAACACTACCACAAATTTCCCATATCAGCACTCCTCCTGGCCCCAGTATTGATGCCTGGGACTACAACCTAGATTGAAGCAAAGGCAAAGCAAAAGAACACTGCTTCAGTGCCAGCAAAGACATCTTTGCAATCCCCTTTTGATTAGTAGCTCAATCCCCCTATCGTCTGTGGGCTGAGAGCTCCAGAAGCAGCCATTGCTGCTGCCAGCATTGCTCCCCAGAGTTGGGGCTAGACCACGCTCTTTTCTCACCCAGGTCCCAACAGATCTTTCCTACTTATCTTCTAAGTTATCTTTGGCATTTATGGGTTAAAAAATTCTGGAAATTGCCACAGCTGCCAGTGATTTAGTCCACTGATACCTGTTCTGTCCCATCTCTGCCAGCTCAGCACATGCTGGACTGCACTGTTCTCTCAGACTAGTGCAACAGACCTTTTCTATTGACCTTCTAGGTGTCTTGGACTGGAAATTTGTTTCATTCTATCATTTTGTGGGTTCTGCTGCTCTCAAATTTGTTCAGTCATTTTTTACAGTATTTGGAGAAATTTGGGGAAGAGCTCAAGCAAGTCTCTAGTTTTACTCTGACATCTTTGCTCTGTCCCTTGGAGGTATTTTAAATTTCTCATTTCCACTAGTATTGTTAGCTATCTGAACTGTATTTTGTGTAACCAAGGCATTGTGGGGTTGCATATTCTAAATAATTTAGTAAGTCTAAATCTCCTTTCCCTCTTTTTTAAAAATATAATATAATTTAAGGCATTTGCATTCAAAATTGCCTTGTCTTATTTATATATCTGTATGGGATTATACATGCCCCTCCAATAGAATGTAAGACACTTGAGTGCAATTATTATAAAAAGGGACTTATTTTTGAGTCTCATTTATTTTTATATATGTCTAGCTATTTGAATTGTGTTTTGTGCCAATTACACTTCATTGGGTTCTATATTTTGACCATTTAGTTAGCCTATCTCTCTTCCCTTCTTTTTCTTTTTATAATTTATATCTTTTTTATAATAAGAATTCCATAAATTTGCATTCAAGATTATCCTGTCTGATATATGTATATGTGTGTCTATACATACATATGTATGTGCATACACACAAACATATATAAACAAAGATACACTTCTCCCTCCCCCCCCCCAATAGAATGCAAGCTCCTTGGGGCCAGGACAATTCCCCTTTTGTTTTTCTATCCTTAGCATTTGACACAATGCCTGACTCTTAGCGGGTGCTAAATAAATTGCTTGTTAGATGATAGATTCTAAGTTATAGTTGTTAGATTTATTTTTTTTCTCTTTTGTAGTATGTAATATATTCATTTTGTTAGAAAGGAAATTAACAATCTTAAGTACATCTAGAAAAAAAAATTAGCGTCCAGAAAATATGGAGAAGTATGTGATAGAGAAGTGAATTTGAAATTTGAATATCAGGGGTTCTAATCCCTGCGTAGGTACTTTCAAGCTGTGTGGCCAGGACCAAGTCACTTCATCATTTTGGTCCTCAGTGTCCACATTTGTAGAATGGGAATATGTTTTATTGTTAACCTTCTGGGGTTGTTGTGAGGTTCAGTTGGGGGAACACATGTAGAGAATGGTCCGATACGTGTAGAGAAAGTCTTATCTAAGCATCGGCTCTTATAACAGCTGGAATAGGGGCAGGGAATCACTGCTGAATGCACCATATGAACATCAGCTTAAAGAATGAGCACCATTTAACTTGGAGAAGACTTAGGGCAGACAAAAGAGTTGTCCCTATTATCTAAATGGAAGGAGATTAGACTTGTTTTTCTTCACCCAGCAGGCAACACCATGAGCAATGGGCAGAAGCTTCTGAGAAATATCTCTAGATTCTTTGTAAGGAGAGACTTACTCATCACTAAAGCTATCCAAAACTTGGGAAGGCAGCAGGATGCACCTGGGAAAATGCTGGATCTGGAGCCCTGGATCCTGGTTTGCAATCCCAGATCTGTCACTCATCACCTGAGTGACTGCCTGCAAGATAATCTCCCTGGTTCCGGTTTTCCTTTCCAGTAAAACAAAGAGCTGAACCAGAAGAATAGCCAGGTGTCTTATCCCACTAAATCTTTGATACTATGGACTAGGTTGCCTTTTAAAGGAAGCAGCAAGTCTCCTTAATCTCAGTGCCTTATAACCCTCAATGTTTCTTGCCCATATCTCCTACATGGGCAAGATCTCTATTACATGTTGTCTCCCCCATTCAGGAACTGATTTTTGCCTTTCCTCATGTCCCCATTGTTTAGCACAAGACCTGGTGCATAGAAGCAATGTAGTAAATGCTAAATGACTTGACTTGACAGTAATTGGAGGCTTTTCTCACTTAGGGGCTAGATAATGACTTACCAACAATGAGAGGGTTAGAGGCTTCTTACCAAAAAAGGAGACATGACATATTGCTAGTACCGAATACAAGATCTTCCTAGTGCAGGAGGATCTACTTAAGCTGGTGATTCACTGGCATAGCTTTCAGGTGACTGGGTCACCTTTATGTACCGTGAGATGGATTAATGAGAATTTTCTTCCACCTCAGGGGTTCTATAATTCTTTTAATAGTCTACTTTATTTGATGAGTATTACTCCCGTTCTAATAGTGGAACATACATTCACCCAGGCACACACAAATACACATGCACAGGCACACACACACACACACACGCACACCACTAAACACACTTACTATATTATCTACTAGCAAATGATATTAGTTTTAAAAATTCCCCTTCCCGACTTCTTATTTTTAGAATAGCTATTTACCACAACCCACTATCCCTTTCTACCCTCTTCCCTAATTTTTCTATTTCTTCATCCTTAACACCCATGATCAGAATGTTCTTTCCTTTCAATCAATCAGTAAACAACTATTTATTGAACTCTTGTTATATGTCCATAACTATGCTAATTGTTTGGGCTACAAAGGAAAAAATAGCCCATACCTAAACGCATGATCTGTTTTGGCAAAGTCATGAATTCTTTTGGAGAGCATTGCTTTCCTTTTCTGGATTCTTATGAACTATCTCTTTATTAACATGTCTTAACCTTTATTTATTAATAGAAGTCAAGGTCATTGTCTTATAGTTTTCAAGCTCCACGCAGTCTTACTTTCAAAAAATGGTTCATTTACTTTGTCCAGTCTTGTAGTACCTGTCCTAATTTATATTGTTCCCCACCCCTGCCAAAAATCACTGATGGGCTCAGCAACTTTTGCCACCTACTTTTTTAGCAGGCTAGGGTGCAATTCATCTAGGTCTGGTAACATGAAACTAGCAGACTTTAAGTTCCTGGAAAAGAAGAACTATTTCAATTTTACTTTGAATTTTGAGTGCCTTGCACATTGTAGGGTCAAAGTGAACAGAACTATGGAAAAACAGATTCTTTCCCGCCACCGCTTCATTTATCTTATATTTCCGCTCCATGCTGACATTTTTTTATTGTCTTTCACAGTCAAAGAAGCTTCCTCTAGGAATTCTAACATGATGTCCTCCAGGGTGCTTAACAATCTCAAAAAGACTTTGAAAGAAACATGTAGCCCCAATAAAAATGCGTATAAGAACACTAACAGATGAGCACATAAAGGAAAATTGGGTATGACAGTATTTATCCTTCAGTGGAAAATTCAGATTAAATAATAGGTTCTCTGGGGGATAAAATGGCCCAGGGATAATGTAAAAACATAGAAATCAAGTAAAACTTAAAAGAAAAAAAGTATAAATAGGAGATAAGTTGGTATCTCTACAAAATAAAGGAAACAGATTTCAAAGCTCAATGAATTATGCCTCTCCAAGAAAACTGTGAAGAAAGAAAAAAAGTTTACATACCATACTGAAGGGAATCATATCAAAGAAATACCTTGAAGTACTGGAAACACAGAGAAATGAATAGTTCAAAAATCCACAGAATATAATCATAGTTTTCACTGATTTTATCCAATCTTAACTCATGCAAAAATGTTGTCAAACTTTGTAGTGTCAATGTCAAAGAGAGAACATCATAAACACTCAAGAGAAAATAATTCATGATATCAAAAATCATGAAATTAGATAACACAAGACTAGTTAATGAGGCTGAGAAATTATAGATGATACAATGCTATGTATTACAAAGAAGGTGATGCGAATCACCTTAGGAGAAAGGGGGAAATTACAACTAATCAGTGGACCAACAAGGTCTAGTATTATGTACTGTGCTCCATACCACTGAGCACAATATTCTCATAGGGCCAACTTGTTCACAATTTCACAGTTTGTAATTTTGTCAGAATTTCATTTCTGATTTTGATGTTTTTTTCTTTCCATTTGCATATGAGTATAGGTGATATTTTGGTCTCTACTTTTCATCGATGGCAAGGGATGTAGGTAGGAAAAACAGATTTGAGAAGTTTAAGTTGATTTCAGAAGATGACATTTGAGGATGGAAATTGAATAGAAATGGCTTAAAGTATAGGAACAATAAGATCCTGGTCTCAGAGAAAGTATACCTGTCAAAGTGAGGAGAGGGAAAGAAAATTTATTTGCTTAGCTTTAGAAACTTATTAAAGAGGGCTAAAAATAAAGGGAATGAATAAAATGACCTACACATAATTATCAAGTTATATATTATAGCTATAATATAGGAAAAATAATCACATAATCACAGCTCATGCCGTCTATATGAAGCCTTTCTTGATCCCTCCAACTTCCAGTATTCTCACTCTAAAAATTATCTTTTGTTTATGTCTATGTGTATATGTATATAAATAAATATACATACACAGATATACATATGCATACACATATGGATACATGTGAATGTACACATAAATGCATGAACTAAACATATATTATAGACCCTCACACACACACATTCTTGCCAGATAGGACAGGGATGCTGAAAATATTGTTTCATTCTTGGTTTTGTATTCCCAGAGCCTAGTCTTTAGTAGATGTTAATAACTGGTTGTCTGTTTGTTGACAGAAGAATATCAGTTGAGAAATCCATAAGAAAGAAAAATCTGAGAAAAAATCATAGTAAAATTCCTGATCTCAAATATATGTATGAGTGAAGTGTGTGTGCATATACTGCACACAAGCACACTAAATATAGTCATTAATCAAGACCTACTGGAAATCCTAATTTTACTTTGTGATAACACTGAAACTTGATGGAATGAAACTAATTATTTGAACATCACACCAGAAGAGCATCTGATATTCAAAATAAACAGAAGACTGCCTTGCACAGAGGGATGAAATTTGAATTGAGTTAAAGGTAAATAAATGCATTCTAATGACCTACTCTTTCTTCTTGGATTTCCTTTTTCACGCTCAGCATTTTCAGATTACTCTTCATAGTCTAAAGATGCTTCCACTAGGACTTCAGACATGATGGTGTTCAGGTGTTCAGAGTGTTTAATGACTTCAAGAGGAGCTACACAGCAAGGAGAAATTCAGGCGCCAAAGAGATTAACTATAGTAGATGAAGATAAATGAAGTAAAAAGCAAACCAAAAAGAAAACAAAACAAAAAGCAATGGACATCATTGGCATCAAAGTCTGTGACAGAACATTTGAAAAGAAAAAGGAAGTAGTTTAAGTAAATTATCAGCCTATCATAGAGGCATATTCTAATACTGATAAGAGACCTCAGTTATTCCTACATCTGTTAGAGCTCTTAGTCTGCCCAAAGTAGAGAAACCAGTCTGACTTCCCTTAATGCTAACCTAATAATGCCTACAAATGCAGTGAGGTGCTTGTTTTGCTTAGGACATTCCAAAACTAGTCCCAGGTTTCACAAAGAGCTATCTGCAACCATACTCATAACAAATTCAAATCCCGCAGTTTTCTTTTTCCTTCTATAGTCCTTTTTGTCTTTATACTTCATACCTAGCCCATGTAAGGGACAGCGATTGTGTTTGACAAATCTCCTCCACACCTACTTCCATAGATGATCATATCCCTGTGCCTCACTTAAATCCAATCCATGAGCAAGTCAAGACATTACCCTCATGTCATTGGTCCTCTGTGAGAAGGAAGGATCAATGACAACAACATTCCTTGACCTCTAGTCCATTGTTTTTTTTTCAATAATTATAATATAAAGTGGGACCTCAAAAACATGACAGCCTTCTGTTTTTGTTAAAGCTTGTAATCATAACCTCATGGGAAGGGAACCTAGAGTTCATCATATCCAACCCTCTAATTTTACAAATGAGAAAAATAAGGCTCAAAGACACTGTTTCTTGACCATAGTCTTGCAGCCAATAAATACATGTTGTGTTATTTGAATCTGACTCTAAAGTCTATCATTCTTTCCACTATAAAGCATTATCCCCTACTTAGCCATTTAAAACTTTAAATGTATGGATGGAGGTTGAGGCTGATGGTTTGTCATGTTGTTATGAAGACATACTTTGCCATATTTGAGATATATTTTGAAGGATTGTAACAAGATAAAATGAAGGCAAAAACAAATGTAAACAGTAATATTGAATGTCAAGAGACTGAATTCATCTAAAAGAAAAAGAAGTGAATTGCCAAACGGACTAGAAAATAGATACAATAGTATATTCCCTATAGGATACATCTCTAAATCTGAAGGACAGAAGTAAGGCGGAATTGAGTGGGTTGGAATCAAGTTTATTATGCTTTAACATAATTTTTTAAAGCCATCATTATAATCATGATTTCAAAAAGAAACCAACAAAAATAGATATCATCAAGAGAAATAAATTTTTGTTGGTTTTCTCCTTCATAATTTGACAGATCTCTTTCATCAGTATCATATTGTCTCCTGAATGTGTCAAACACAAAATCATATGAACATTTTTAGTAAATAGACAAAATGCCAAAATTTGTTGAATGTACCTATAAAAATTCTATAAAGAAAATTTATATCATTGAATACTTTATTAATATACTTATTAATTAGTAATGGAATGATTGACACATGGATTATATGTTGTTGCTAATTAAATATTAGTGGAAATACTTTAAAAATGGTCGTGAAATAATAAAGAAAACCAACATGTTAATAATTCCAAAAAGAACAACATATTGTAATGCTAATGAGATTAAAGAAGATCTTCCCCACTCATTAATGGGGTCTGCCCAATAAGAGAAGTTTGATTAGGGAATATTTGTCCATCCTTTTCTATGAGAAAAGTGTGATTGTCTTCCCCAAACCAGTAAAACATAAAGCAGATAAAGAAGCCTATAAAACATTATCACAAAGGCGTGTCAATATTAAGTAAAAAACTGGAAGAGCTGCTATAACAATATACACAAAAATATAGTCATTGTAAATTAGTTTGAGTAATACTAGGAATGCAAGGGTGTTTCAAAATTAGACAAAAAAGTACCACAATATATAATAATGACATTATAAAACAGGAAGCAGAATGGTGTAATGGATAAAATCCTCATTTGGAAAAAAGAATACCTAGTTTAGTTTCCACCTCTGACACTTAATATGTGGCCATAGTCAGGTTATTCTCAGCTTATAATCTGCAGCATTGGATAGAGTGCCTTTATTGGACAGACCTAAACTGATGAAATCAGAAATCCTTGATTATTAATGCAGTAGCAAAAAAAAAGTTATGATTCTATTAAAATGTTCAGAAAAAAGCCTCTGTTAAAATGCATGACCACTAATACTATGTCAGCTAAGCTAGATTGCTATCTCAAAATATTTTTCTCATCAGACTATTGACAATTTCTTTTATGTTCCCATATGTCCCAGAGTGGACTTGAGTGGAATTAGATTTTCTTGTATCAATGCATATTAAAACAAACAAAATGAAATAAAATACGATTTATGTTAAAATAGCAAATGGCACAAAAGCAAATAGACTCTCTATGACCAAAAACATTTAAGAGCTGGCAACATTTGTAATGGATAAATATTGAAACTTTTCCAACAAGAAAAGGGATGAATCAAGCTTGCCTACTATCCTGATTATAATTTAATATAGTACCAGAAGTGTAATAACAAAAAATGAAAGAATGAACATTGAATGACAAGACAAGAAAAAAAAATCTCTTTTTGTAAATTATAAGGTGGTTTTATTAGAAAACGATATGGAATCAACAAAAAAGTAGTGAAAGCAAATAGCTTCAAGAAATTAGCAGGATATACATCCACAGAAATATTTTTTTTATTTCCAAAGCTATTTCCACATATTCCTATCAAAAGAAAATTAAAAGAGATAGAAATAAAAATGCCCCTTCAAATTACAACAAATTCCATTAAATAACATGTAGTTACAATAAAGGAATGCATCAATAAATTATTCGATATGAATAAAACATAATATCACATTGAAAATGATAAGATCTCCAAGAATTATGGGAACTATATCAAGTGATGCAAAGTAAACAAAGAAGAAGCAAAGGAAAAATATACATAATTACTACAACCACACAAATAAATATAACATTTGGTGGCAACAAAACTCAGAGTGAATGTATAGAAATATTGAAATTAATTTATAAGGCTTACGTCTTTTCTTTTAAACAAATGAAAACTTAATAAAGTATAAATGTTTACATACTATTAATCACAGTCATTTTTTTCTCTTGTTTTAATTGATTCCTGTGAGAAATTTTGCTTTGTGAGGATGGAGTATTCTGAGGTTTTGTAGAATGTGATTAAATTCAAAAAATATTAAAACAAATAAATATTTATACATGCAGGCTAAATCCCATATTTATTTATTCATTTTACAAACATATATGCACATACAAATATGTGCATATGTATACATACCCATATGTCAACATTTTAACACAGAGAACTTATATAGTCTATGTAATATTATAGAAATAAAGAAAGCTCTAAATTATTGGAAGGATATTCAGTGTTCATAGTTGGTCTGTGCTAAGATAGTGAAGATTTCATCTAATAAAGCAATAATTAAAAAGATAAGGTTAATTCCTAAATTAATCTACAGATATAGTATTATATAAATCAAATTACTGAAGGCACTCTGTATAATTGACTTGTAAAAATTCATATTGAGGAAAAAAAAATATGAGCATCAAGAGAATCTTTGGGAAGAAAAAAAAATGGAGGAAAGAATGCAATCAGATCTCCAGTTATTGTGAAGTACTAATTAACAAAACTATCTACTATTACATGAGTTATTTTAATTTATCAATGTATATGTTAAATAAGAAAGACTTAGACAAATGTGAATAGGAGGCTTCTAGTGTTTGCTAAATTCATAAACACAAACTTTTGAGGAAGGAATGCCAGAATTGCTTGGAGAAATGAGTAGCAGTTTAGCCAACAGAAGTAGTGACACATTAAAAGCAAAATAAATCTTTTGATGACAATGATCATTATTACCATCCCTCTGAATCTCTCATCTCACTGACTTCAGCTGGACCCTATGCACCCCAAAACACATAATACACCACAATAGTTAGGAAATCCTCCATATCCATTTGCTTACAACTAGTATTCAGTTTTCACTTCAGAAATGCCCAAAGGGTCTTTGTCTTCTGAAGTTCGTTTCTTGAAATGCCAAGAAGAAAACAAAAAAGTTGAGTTTATTAATGGATTCCCCAAGGCCATAATCTTCCCCAGTCCCTCACATGAGGTCAGTGGAATGCCCAGGTGATTGAAAGCCTGGAGCAAAATTCAGAAGACTGAACAAATTGTGGAGAGGAGGCAGATGACTAAGTAATTAGCCTTCACTTTTTCTTACTGTTGTCCCTGACAAGGAAGGGCATCTCCAGGGACCAAGTGCTCATTAAAAGTAGAAGTTGGCAGATTGGAATGGGAATTCGGCAAGAACTTTTTGGCCCAGTCAACAAGCATTCAAATTACTCTAAGTCACTAAATGAGAAGTTCCATAGGGAGCCCTTATTATCTTCTCCAGTAAAGCAAGTGAAGTCCAGCTGGGAAAACACCCTGTTAGAAGACAGATGAGGCAACAACATGTCAAGCAAAACTGTGTTATTTACCAGAAGGATTGATCAGCCTCCATGACCTCCTCAGCCTAACCAGGCAGATTACCATTATATATTTTTTTGCTTACATTTCTAGATTGCATCCCTCTCAATAAGCTTTCAAGTGAAGTCGTGGCAATATAATTCTCTTCATTTTACAGATAAGGAAACTGAGTCTAAGAAATGAGTTACCTGTTTTCACAAAGATAATGATTTCTGACTTGGGTTTCAGATCTGTCTTTTGATGCCAAGTCCAGTCAGTCCATGCTCTTTTCTCTACCCTGTGCTGACTCTTGACAATTTGAAGATGGCATAAAACAAGTTATCCTGACAAATACATGGGATTATAGGGTTTTTAGATGGAAACCACTATTATAAAATAACACATAATATTATATAGTAATAAATCATAAAATAATATGAAATGATAATAATCATTAACATTTATATAACACCTACTATGTTCCAGGCATTGGGCTAAGTTCTTTGCAAATATTTCATTTGATCTTCATAACAGTCTCATGTGGTAGTTGATGTTATAATCCTCATTTTACAGATGGGGAGATTGAGGCACACCCTTTGCCAATGGTCACAAAGCTAAGAAGTATCTGAGACAGTCTTCCTGATTCTAGACATGGCTATAGAACATTACCAAGCTGTTGTATCTGAGGCAGTTAGATGGTATAGTGGAAAGAGTGCCGGCCTTGGAATCAGGAAAGCCTACTAGTAATGTAATAATATATAATAATAATAACAATAATAAATAATATCATTATTATATATAATATACATAATATACTATTGTATGCTAATATAATAACTACATAGTAATCCTGCCTCAGACACTCACTGTCTGAGTCAGTCCCTTGACCTCTTTCAGCTTCAGTTCCTTCATCAAAAAATGGGAATACTTATTTTGTTGTTCATCAGATGTCACTTTGAGGTAGGTAGGCTATATATTATTATGCCTGTTTGATAGATTAGGCAACTGTTTCCAGAGGCAATAAGTATTAATGACTTACCCAAGATCAGTGAATAACAGATCATAGTTTAAGCCCAGGTGTTCTGGTCCCCAGAGCAGTGAGCTTTCTTTGTGTTAAACCAAGAATCCTAGACCTTGAGAATATGGGCAGTTATGTAGCCCTCCTCAATGGCCCAGTTTTCTTTTACGATATGTGTTGGTGACCTGTGATACGTTTAGGGTGGTATAATGGGAATAATGAGGAGACCTAAGTTTAAATACCATCTAAGTCAGGTGTTTCCCTTCTCTGAACCTGAGTTTCCTCATCTGCCAAATAAGGATAATACTATTTATGCCACTAACTTTATAACATTGTGGTAAGGAAAGACCTTACATAAACTTCTGATTCTGTACAAATATGAGTTATTAACCACAACTTCTCATTGGAACATTGGATGTAGAAAGAAATACCCTCAGGGACCAGTTCTCTCCTACCTATTTTTATAACTGAGGAAACTGAGCCCTAGAGAAGTTCAGTGAATTTTCCAAGGTTACAGGACTAGAAGGAAAAAAAAAATTAACTACATCCTATGATGCTCAATCTAGGCCTCTTTAGTATCAAGACTTTTGTATATTTAAAGTTCTGTAATAAATATTAATGGGTTTTTCTAGTGGGACATTACCAGGTTTGGAGCCAGGACATAGATGTTTGGTTCCCTTCTGTGATCCTTGCTAGATATTTGTTTTTAGGCAAATAAGTTAATTTTATCAGGCCTCAGTTTCCTCATCTGTTAAAAAGTGATGATAATGCATGAACTTCAACTTCTCACAGGGTTGTGAGCAACAAGTGAAGTGTGTGTGTGTGTGTGTGTGTGTGTGTGTGTGTGTGATTTGGGAAGGGCAGTTAGATGGAGCAATGGATACAGCATTGTGTCTGAAGTCACGAAGACCAGAGTTCAAATGTAGCCACAAATCTTGTCAAAAGACAAGATTTACTAGCTCTGTGCCCCTGGGCAAGTCACTTAACTCTGTTTGCCTCAGTTTCCTCATCTGTAAAATGAGCTGGAGAAGGAAATGGTGAACCACTCCAATATCTTTTTCCCAGAAAACCCCAAAATGGGGTCATGAAGAGTCGGGCCAGACTCAAAAATGACTGAACAACGCTTTGGAAAACATTTTGCAAAATGCAAGCTGACCAAGGAGATGTCCTTTAGACCTTCACATTTTCAAAGGATTTCTCTGATAATGAATGTATAGAGGAGTCCAAATATTTTTAGCTGTATTTTGCTGATGAGAAAATTAATATTTATAGATATAACTAATTGACTTGCTTCAGGTCATGCAGTAAATGATGGAGGGAGGACTCTTCTGATGATAAATTAATTCAGCAATCTTGGTGCTAACAATCCTCTGGCTTTCAACGTTTGTCTTCATCCGCCCCATTCTGATCTTTCCCATCTTCTTACATGTAATTCCCTTCACATACTTTGTGGTTACATAACAATGATCTCCTTGCTCTTCCTTGCACATGGCACTCCATCTTTGGCCTCTGGGTATTTTTGTTGGTTGTCCCCCATGCCTGGAAGATTCTCCCTCTTCCCCTCTGCCTCTTGGCTCCTCTGACTTCCTTCAAGTTTCCCCAAATGTACCTGCCTTCTTCAAGAAACCTATTCTGGTCTTCCTTAATGCTAGTGCCATCCCTGAGACTAGCCCCCATTTATCCTGTCAATTTTTTATGTGTATAAAGTTGTCTGCATACTGTGTCTCCATTGGACTATGAGTTATTAGAGATCAGGGATTATCTTTTGCCTTTCTTTGTATTGCCAAGGCTTAGCACAGTGCCTGGCACAAGTTGTCGTTATTGTTATTGTGGTTCAGTGGTGTCTGACCCTTCATGACTCCATTTGGGGTTTTCTTGGCAGAGATACTGGAGTGGTTTGTCATTTTCTTCTCCAACTTATTTTACAGATGAGGAAATTGAGACAAACATGGTTAAGTCACTTGCCCAGGATGATCCTGCTGATAGGTGTCTGTGGCTAGATTTGAACTGAGGAAAATGAGTCATCTTGATTCCAGGCCTGGTGCTCTATGCACTGTGGTGCCACCTAGTGCCCGATTTCACTGAGATCTCGTCACAAAGCCTTAACAAAACAAAGCCACATTCACAAAGGAAACAATTTTTTAAAAAGCTTAAAGCAGGAAAACTTTATTGCATTGTTTGAACCTAATACTTTGGATGAGAAAGCAGACCTGTTGTTTAGAGATCAGATTTGTTCAACACTTAACTAGGGACCTAGGTTATGCTGACCAGAAATCCAGCTAGTCCAAAGACTGATGCAAGAAATGTGAAGGGTTTTCTCCCATCATTCATCTGAAACAACACACGTATTTTATCTGGGAACTGACTCCATGCTGGTCAATCAGCTACTGATCCTTCTTCCTGTATTTGAATCCTATAGTGTGTGGGTCCTTCCCACCAAGATATCTACCTCAAGTATGTGAAGAGTGGGTGGATGAGAACAATTGTTCCAATGGTCATGAAGGTGACTAAAGCAGGTGCTGTGGAGAGTTTAGAGACTGGAGTTTAAAGACACCAAGGGGGTCCACTGCATCCCACACCATCACCAGTCAACTTGATTTTTGCTTGCCACTGGACTTTAAAGCTGATGATGAGGCAACTTTACCTCATTTCAATCCAATTCATACACAAGACGTTACTCCCAATACCTCTAGTCTTCTTTGACCAACAACAACATAAGGTGTAACTTACAGGCACTTACCACCCTTTTTTCAGCTCTCTCCCTCTGTTGAATAACTTAATAGACTTCTTCCTAAATTATTTCACTCTTGGGTTTTGTTCTCAGCCTAACATTAATTTTGAACAATATTTTATATTTAGCAAAGTAAGAACAAAAGCCATAAATCACGATGTTATAGAATATCTACATTGTCTAAATGTATGCATGGAGCTGCCTCTCGAAGATTCAGAAAATGCTAGAGAGAAAATAAACAATCTCAAACCAGTAGTGTGAGGGAAGATACAGATTAGATAAAGCATTTATTAAGGGCTTACTAAATGCCAGTGTGCTAAGCTCTGGGAGTACAGATGCAAGCCAAAAGTAAGATAATTCTTTCATCAAGGAGTTTACATTATAACGGGGAAGGCAATGAATAAACATGAGATGAAAAGCACAGAGGAAAGGATGGAAACTACCTGAGCAGGGTCAGGGTCCCTAAGAAATCTAAGGAGTCATTGGCTGAGACAGGTTTGGAGGAAGTGTGGCTGGCAGGACTCCTTCTTCTAGTGGAAGTTCTTGGGAAAGACTCATCAGAGAAGAGAGTTGGTTTATAACTTGCTTATTTTATGCTTTTCTTGTAAGTGGGTAAAGGAAGCATAACCCAGAGGTTAACTAATGCTGAACTCAGTCATCCAGTAAGGCAGAAAATTGGATAATGACTCATTGAAATACCACACACTCAAGGAAGAGGCAGAGTACTTCCAGGAGACCAGTTGATTTAAGTGGAGCAAAAGCCACATTGAACACTTTGCTAATCTAGTAAGTGAGTGTAGTTCCCCAGAGAGAAATTGAACTTGGGAATATCAGGTTATCCATGATCTGGGAGAATGAGAGCAATGAGGATTTCCTCAGCACTTTTGTGCATTAGGATGGAGTCCTCATATTTAACCATAAGGTGGTGCTACTGGCCAATAACCTGGTCATAATGAATCAAAAGGACCAGGAACTGGGATTTCTGAGCTCATCCTGGGAGTCAGGGCACTCTGTTTCACTAAACAGAAATTCTAGGGAAGTACCATAACTACTAGTGCTAGAGTAGGATAACCAGATCCCAATGTGCCCTACTGAAAAATATTTATGTCAGAAATGCAAAAAAACCCCAAAAAACATCTTGATACAGAGTTCACTTCTCAACTCAGTAGATGTCTCCCTCACTCATAAGATTGTTGTGAAGATCAAATACAATAATATGGGTCAAATTCTTTAAAAACTCCAACGTACTATATGTATATTAATTATTATATCATAGAATGTATTGTTCTTCAAGTATAGTGTGGAATAGATGAAAGGAAAGAAGATGACAGAATTATTTAATTAACATCATTATGTACCAGGCATTGGTACACGTTACAAATATTACTTCATTTGATGATATAATGATGAGGTGGATGACATTGGAAATCCCTTATGAATCTGAATATTCCATAATCTTTGATTCTATAATTTTCATTTCCACTAACATCACAAAGACTTGAACATGATTGAATAGCAACCATTACCAGAATCATTTCTTATCCCAAGATCTGGTATATCAGTCTTCTGCTTAAAAAGCTTCAGTGTCTACCTGTTTCCTATGAAATAAACTCTAATTTCCTGTTCCAGGCATACAAGGTTATAAAGTCGCAGATGATCGAACCCACAAGTACATATTGACTACCAATTATATGCAAGGATCTGCATCCCAAAGAGATCATAAAAAATTGAAAAGGACCCATGTGTACAAAAATATTTACAGCAGTTCTTTTTGCGGCGGCAAAGAATTGGAAATTGAGGAAATGCCCATCAATTCAGGAATGGCTGAAGAAACTGTGGAATACGAATGTAATGGAATTCTATTGTGCTATAAGAAATGATGAGCAGGCAAATTTCAGAAAAACCTGGAGAGTTTACAAAAACTAATATTGAGTGAAGTGAGCAGAACCAGGAGAACATTGTATATAGTGACTAACAATGTATGATGATCAACTGTGATAAACTTAGTTCTTCTCAGCAATGCAATGATTTAAGACAATTTCAAACGACTCACGATGGAAAATGCTATTCACGTCTAGAGAAAGAACTCTGGAGTCTGAATGCAGAACAAAGGATACAATTTTCACTTTTTTTTTTCTTTCTTGTGTTTTTTCCCTTTTGTTCTGATTCTTCTTTTTTTCTGAGCAGTCACTTCATTGCAACAGAATAGCAGAAAATAGCAGAAAATTATAATGGGGAATTAAATAGGGTGTCAAATGCTGGTTACCACCTCCGAGTATCTTCAGGATGTTCTAATCAATTCCCAACTAACCCTGTCTTCCTAGGAGAAGGAAGAAGTGTAAATAAGTTCTGAAAAGATTAGGGAATAATGTGAGCAACAGACTCTACTTTGTGTTTTCACTTTCTTTCCTTTTCTTTAAATTGATTTATTTATTTTTGGTTTTCAATATTCACTTCCACAAGGTTTTCCTTCCAAACTTCCTCTCCATCTCTCCCCTCTGCCCACCCCAAGAAAGTGTGTATTCTGATTACCCTTTCCCCCAATCTGCCCTCCCTTCTATCACACCCCTCCCTTCTCTTATCCCCTTTCACTCTTTTTCTCGTAGGGCATGACAGTTTTCTATACCTCATTACCTGTATGTCTTATTTCCCAGTGGCATATAAAAGCAATTTTTAACATTTGTTTTTAAAACTCTTTGAGTTCCAACTTCTCTCCCTTCCTCCCTCCCCACTCATCCCTACTGGAAGGGCAAGCAATTCAACATAGGTTACACATGTGTAGTCATGCAAAACACTTCCATAATGTTTATGTTGTGAAAGACTATATTTCTCTCCATCCTATCATGTCACCCCATTTATTCTATTCTCTCTTTTGACCCTATCCCTCCTCCAAAATATTTACTTCTAATTACCCCTCCTCTCATTTGCCCTCCCTTCCATCATTCCCCCACCTCAACCCACTCCCCTTAATCCCTTCCCACATACTTTCTTGTAGTGTAAGATAGATTTTCATACCAAATTGAGTGTGCTTGTTACTCCCTCCCTAAGCCAAATCCAATGAGAGTAAGGTTCATTCTTTTCTTCTCACCTTCTCCCTCTTCCCCTCCATTGAAACACCTTTTTCTTACCTCTTTTACGGGAGAGATAATTTAGGCCATTCTATTTCCCACATCCTCCTTCTTCCAATATATTCCTCTCTCAACCCTCAATTTTATATTTTTTAGATATCATGCCTTCATAGTCAACTCATCTTGTGCCATATATATGTGTGTGTGTGCATATATGTATGTGTATATGTATATATGTGTATATATATTATGCATGTATGTATAAAATTTCTCTAACTACCTTAATACTAGGAAAAGTCTCAAGAGTTATAAATATTATCTTTCTATGTAAGAATATAACTTGAGTGAGTTTCTTATGATTTCTCTTTCCTGTTTACCTTTTCATGTTTCTCTCAATTCTTGTGTTTGAAAGTCAGATTTCCTATTCAGCTCTGTTCTTTTCATCAAGAATACTTGAAAGTTCTCTATTTCATTGGATGACCATTATTTCCCCTGGAGTATTATACTTATTTTGCTGAGTAGGTGATTCTTGGTTTTAATCCTAGCTCCTCTGACCTCTGGAATATCATATTCCAAGCCCTGTGATTCCTTAATGTAGAAACTGCTAGATCTTGTGTTATCTTGATAGTATTTCCACAATACTTGAATTGATTCTTTCTGGCTGCTTGTAATATTTTCTCCTTGATCTAGGAGCTCTGGAATTTGGTTACAATATTCCTAGGAGCTTTTCTTTTCAGATCTCTTTCAAGAGGTGATTGGTGGATTCTTTCAATATTTGTTTTGCCCTCTGGTTCTAGAATATCAGGGCAATTTCCTTGATAATTTCATAAAAGATAATGTCTAGGCTCTTTTTTTGATCATGGCTTTCAGGTAGTCCCATAATTTTTAAATTGTCTCTCCTGGATCTATTTTCCAGGTCAGTTGTTTTTCCAATGAGATATTCACATTGTCTTCTATTTTTTTCATTCTTTTGGTTTTATTTTGTAGTTTCTTAGTTTCTCATAAAGTCATTAGCTTCCAGGTGCTCCGTTCTAATTTTTAAATAATTGTTTTCTTCAGTTAGCTTTTGAACCTCCTTTTCCATTTGACTAATTCTGCTTTTTAAAGCATTCTTCTCCTAATTGACTTTTTGGACCTCTTTTACCATTTGGGTTAGTCTATTTTTAAAAGTTTTATTTTCTTCAGCATTTTGGGGGTCTCATTTAGCAAGCTGTTGACTCACTTTTCGTGATTTTCTTGCATCACTCTCATTTTTCTTCTCAATTTTTCCTCCACCTCTCTTACTTGATTTTCAAAAGCCTTTTTGACCTCTTCCATGGATTAAGACCATTGCATATGTTTTTTGCAGGTTTGGGATGCAGAAACTTTGACTTTTATGTCTTCCTCTGGTGACATGCTTTGTTTTTCCTCATCTGAAAGGTCTGAAGAAAATATCTGTTCACCAAGAAAGTAACCTTCTAAAATCGTCTTTTTCCCCCTTTTTTGGGCATTTTCCCAGTCTGTTACTTGACTTTTGATTCCTTTGTCAGGTGGAGGGTATACTCTAGGGACCCGTAACTTCTCAGTTCCTCCACGGTGGCATAATCAAGGGAGAGCAGTTTCTTCCTCTCCTGGCCTTCACTCTGGTCTGGAAGCAACCATAAGCTTTTCTACACAGGATCTGTAAGTAGAATTCCCTCTCCAGAGCCTCCACTATCTCCACCACACCAGTGCTCTTCCTCACTCCATGGCTGCCACTCAGAACTGAGACCCAAATCAGCTGCTTGGTTCCCCAAGGGTATTTAGTCAAGTGGTCCAAAAATGGAGGCTGTTCTGCAGTGGCTGCCATAGCCCTTACCCCGGGGCTAGGGCCACGCTCTGCTCCTTTTCTTACCTAGATGAAAGAGCTTTCTCACTGGCCGTTCAAGCTGTCTTTGGCATTTGTGGGTTGAGAAATCTGGGAACTGCAGCTGCTGCCCATGATTCCATACCCTGAAGCCTGTCCCAGTCCTGTCTGAACTCTGCTATAAGGACAAGGCTAGATTGTGCTCTGCTCCAAGCCTGATATGATAGACCTTTCCTGTCTACCTTCCAGGTTGTCCTTGACTATCAATCTCTTTCACTACATTTTTGTGGCTTCTGTTGCTCTAGAATTTGTTTAGATTCATTTTTACAGGTATTTTACGGGCTGTGGGGGGAGAGCTACAGCAGGTCCATCCTTCTACTCTGCCATCTTGGCTCTGCCCCATCATATCTACCTTTTTGCACAATTACAAGTTGCTTTCTAGGATGACTTTATTTTCATAGCTCTACCAGCAAATGCATTACTGTGCCTATCCTTCAACAACCCCTGCAAGATTGATATTCCTCTGTTTTACCATCTTGGCTGGAGGCCATCTCAAGTCACTCTGATCTGTGTCTTACTTCTGGGCCCAAATGGCTCTGGAAGAAAAAGTGGGGCTGGTGACTTTTCGTAGCCCTCCCTCACTTAAATACAATTCACTTGCAAGTCTTGGCATTACCTGCTGGATGCCATGGTCTTCTTCAAGAACTAAGGACAAGCAATAACCTGTGAGTAGTACAGGATCTGCCCTACTGGGGACACATCTGGCTAATTCCCTTCTCCAGCCTTCTCCTCTTCTCTTTTCTCCTCTCTTCTCCTTTCCTCTTCTTTGCTCAATCCCAGTTCACATATTACATTTACTTGCAGGTGCTCTGACCAAAGGGGTGTAAATTTTTATCACAGAAATCTGGAAAGATATCTTGGAGTTTCCCAGTTAGATTACTTTCTTAAAGACCATGCCTTCAACCCAAATCACTCTAACTCTCATTGATTGACTAACAGATGTCAGCCCAAGCCCCACCTGGTCATTGTTTGGGCCCTTTTGTCTCAGAGTGAATATATAAATCATAATAGTTTCTATTTTGCCCAGAATTCCAGAGGGTCTTCCCCTGTGGATTGATTATTTCCCCAGATTGATTATTTCAGACTTGGTAAAAGAGTCCATTCTTTTGTTTCTTATCTAGCATTAATCACTGAACTTGCATTGTCTCAGTAAAACTGAGGGAAAGACCTAAGTTTACAAAGGCTAACGTCTCCCACTGCATCCAGGGCTATCTCCAGTCATAGTAATCTATATCTTACCACTGCACTCAAATGGCCCTGGAGGAGAAAATGAGACCAGTGACTTTGCACAGCACTCCCTCACTTTAAACCAATTCACTTGCACGTCATGGCATCACCTTCCTGATGTCATGGTCCTCTTTGAGGATGAAGGACAAAGAACACCTATTATGATGATTGTGAGGGGAAATCATAGAATTGTTTTGATTTTATTTTCTCATTATCAGTCATTTGGAACACTCTTTCCTATAATCATCAATAGTTTACAGTTCTTCATTAGAGAACGAGTTTCTCATATCCTTTGGTCTTGCAATTGTCTTTTCTTTTCAACTAAAATATCTATTTTTTCTCCCCCACATTGGAGAAAAAAGAAAAGAAAAAAAATCTAACAATCTCTTTTTAGAATTTCATCCTGATTCAGCCCCTTATCACCTGTGGAAAATGATGAATTTAGTCCCCATTGTATTCCAATTAGTATTATTCAGTCTAGTGATTAGATCTGTTATACTAGTCTAATAATTAGATAAGGTTATCTAGATTTTTTATGTTAGGCCCCAAACATTAAACTACAAGTTATAAGTTCACTTGCTTATTATTAAGTTAATGTGCTTAACCATGTTAGGACTTCCACCCTTTTGTGGTGATGAGTAGGTAATCAAGCCCAGTGAGGTGGAGATGACCTAATGGTATGCAAAGTCTCCCAGCCATTTTTGTGGTCCCTCTATCCTTTATCATACCACTTTATTACCCTACATGGAGAAAGGGACCTACATATGCTTCGTCAACAGGCCTATGAGCACTTGGTCAATGGATGACCCTATCTACAAGTCTGTCTACTAGACCATATAGATGCTTTGTTATGATAACCATCAACCCTGCCAATATGTCTTTCTACTGGTCATCTTCAGCCCTCCTGGAGAGTCAGGATATAGGTCTGTCAACCAATGAGATATGGTGTTTTGCTCTGCCTCATCATCGGGGTATCAAACACTATAAAACTAAGACTCCAGAGAAAGTGGACATCTCTAATCATGAGGAAGACCTGAAATCCCATTCATTAAAGTTGTCCATGTCACTTTAATAAATGGTTATTGATTTGGAGCTCTGTCTCAGTGGCTTTTATTACAGTTTGGATACACCTCATGCCTTGACTACTGCTATAGTTTTCTGGTTCAATTTCCTGATTTATATGTCTTTCAACTCTAATTGATCCTCTACTCAGCTAACAAAATGATTTTCCTAAAGAGAGATCTTATCATTCTCCTAGTCAGTGTTTTCCAGTGGTTTCTTATTGCCTCCAGGATCAAATACAAAATCCTCTGTGTTTTGTTTTTATATTACAAACATTTGCATTTGCCTCTACTCCATGAATGATATAATAAAATTTTATAAAAGGAAAACTAATAATATAGTGATTCATCCAAAAATGCATGTCACAGTCCACATTTGCGGCACCCTTCTCTGTATTTTTTTTCATTTTTTAACTAACAGAGATCTCTTTTCTCTCCTTTCCACCTACCAGCCCATTGAAAATCATGTATTTATTTTTACATGCTACAAGATTACTAATTTTATTGTTTCAATTCATTTTAGTTCATTCTTTAGAGTTCTTTAAGTGCTACACTGTTCAATCTGCAAACAATAATAGTGTTTCTCCTTTACCCATCTTTATGTCCTCAGTTTTTTTTTTTCTTGTCTTCTGGCTATAATCAATATTTGTCATACTATGTCACACAGAAGTGGCCACATGGTGCATCCTTGTTTCACCTCTGAAAAAAGATTTGAGTTAGTCTCTGTTTATACAGTGGTAGCTCCTAGTTTTAAATATATATTATACCATTTTAAGGGGAGGACCGTAGATTAGCAAGTTTTCTTTCACAGAAATGGATATTGTGTTTTGCTAATTTTTTTTCTATTTCTATATTAGTATTATCATATCATTTAAAATATTAATACGGCTGATTAAATTTATAATTCTTATAATAGTAAATTAATGTTAAATTCCTAGCTTAAATCCAATCTGGTCATAGTATATAATCTTTGTGATATCTTACTTGAACTTTTGAAAGTTATTAATATATTTAAATTTTTTTCATCATTTATAGTAGTAATTCAGGGCTGATTCAATATTAGGAAAACAATGAGCATAATTAATCGTATTTTCCTCCGGGGAAACTGAGGTAGATTCTCCCCAGCCCCTTGCATGACCACCACATGACCTAACAAAAGGAACATAACTTAAAGTTGATATGCTTAACTCGGAGTGCCGGAGAAAGTGGCAGAATTAATGAAACATGTGGCCAGGGTGAAGAGACCCTTATCTGAAGAGTCTCAAGACTCCTTAAAGGAGGTGTCTGTGTTCAAGGATCTGGCTGGTCCTTGAGCACATACATCAAAGTCAACAGCTGAAACTTTTATCCAGAGTTCCTTCTTTGTTCCAATGGCCCTCTTTTCCCTGAAGTTACATGTATAAAGGGACTGAGTGAGAGATGGATCTTTGGAGGTCTTTTGCTGCAGAGGTGGGGACAACTGTTTCTTCTCTCCCAGCCAGGACATTTGCCAACTGCTCCCCCCCTTTCAGCCTCCCCAGTTGCCAAAGTGTTGGAACTCAGACTTCACTGGTGAAGTATGCTTCTTCTTTTTCTATTCTATCTTAACTATTATCTAGTGTGTCTATGTATGTCATTGTATCTTAAGACTGAAACCTAAAGTAAAAGTACAGTCTACATAATCCCTTTCAATTACACCTCCTTTGACTGTTTTAGGCAAAGTTCAAAAAGTTTCTTGCCCAGGGTCATATAGCCAGTAAGTGTCTGAGGCTAGATTTGAACTCAGGAAGATGAATCTTCCTCTCTCCAGGCCTAGCACTCTATCTACTGAGTCACCTAGATGACCCATCTTTCCTTGTATTTTCCCTAATACAGGAAAAATGATCAGAATATCCGAAGACAGAAGACAAAGAAATCACAAATTAGCTACAGAAAAGAGCAACAACAACAACTATGTTGCAACTTTGAAGACTCAAAGTGCTTGAATTTAACAATTCCATTAGCAATCAATTTTGCAAGTGGCCAGGCAAAAGACTTTCAAATACAAAGGAAAGGAAATTTTAATAAGAAAATATTATTCTGCACTTACTATAATTGATAGGAAGCAATGCAATAGTATCTTCCAAAAAACAGAAAAAGTCATATGCAAGGCAAAGTGACTTAACCTGCAAAAGTGAGTCTGGTCACAAATTTAAAAGGTGATTGTTCAGTTAAAAAATAAACAGGCACTTGAAATATTTCTAGGAAGAAAGCTAGACCTGAGAAAGTTATTTCATTCTAAAATTCTCCAGAAAAAAAAAATACAAGAAGTGTAAACAAACATGGGTGGAGGGGGAGATTTCAAAAATAACAAAATAAAAACAAAACAAAGCAAAATAAAAAACAAAACAAAGTAAAAACAAGAAAACCGTCAAGAGATTTCTATCTAAATGGCAATGAGAAGACAAGAGTGAAAGCAAAAACCAAATAGAATTTAATGGTGGAGAATAATAATGGACTGTTTTGACAAACCACTACAATATCTCTGTCAAGAAAATCCACAAAAAGGATCATGAAGAGTTTGACATGACAGAAACAACTAAACAATAAAACCTTACAGTACCTACCTAAAGGTGCACCATCTATTTTTTGGGGGGAGGGGCATAAAGGAAAAAAGGAAAAAGAAAAAAAGGGAATTGATAATGTATGCTAATAAAGACAAAGGTTGGCAATCAAAGGAAAATAATTTCTACAGTTTCTTGGGAAGAAGAGAGCCTATAAAAAAGGTGAAAATGGAAAGTGAGAAATTGAAAATGGAACATTGATGGGAAAATTGAGTGCCACTAATGAATGTTCCTACCAAGGAATGTAGTTTATAAAGGAAGATATGCACCTTACAGTGGACATGATCTTTAGGAATTTGATGCTTAGATAGACCATTTGTCTAGTGTTAGGAGATAAAGGAACCAAAATTCCTGGGGGCAACTGATGCCCAGAAAAGCATGGACCTAGGAAAGAGATTTTGAAGCAAAGTTGGGGGGAGGGGATGACCAGAGGGAAGGCAGAGGTCAATAATGAATTGCACAATCAGGGAAGATTTGTAACTTAGGCCATTATCCTCTCTATCATCTGCAGGAATTGGTATATTTAGGAGTGAGGCACAGCAGAAAAAGCGAAAGGGGAGGTATCAAGATGAACAAAGCAATTACAGAAACTCTTTAGAAGGGGAAACCCAAAACAAGTGTCCCAAAAGTTTTAAGTCAATGAGGAATACAGAGAATAAAGAAAGACAAAAAGAATAAAAGACTAAGAAAAAATAAAGAAGTATAAGGATTATAAACCAAAGAATAAAAGTCTGTAATGGATAACGAGAAACAGTGAAGGGATTTAGGGAATAAAATTCAATTTAGGGGGAAAAGCTTAGACAATGATCTTTAAAACAAGCATGAACCAAAAAAAGAAATGAAGGGAAGGAGAGAGAGGGGTATGTGATTCAACTCTTTAACTGAGTGAGATAAGAAAAAAATAAATTATTTGATAAAAACAAGAAAGAAAAAGGAACTAATAGGCAAAATTCCAAAACTAAGAAATGAATAGAAAACAGGTGAGAGGAAGAGAGTCAATGAGAATAGAGTTGACTTACAATACATTAAGCTAAAATTACCAAACAGTTGCAAGTACTGTACAGAGGAAAGGGGAAAATCCTAATTTGGAAAAAAAATAGAGACAAATGGAGGAAAATATAAACTTAAATTTCATAACATTAAATGAAAATGGGTTAAACAATCCAATAAAATGAAAAAGAGTGATAGATTGAATAAGAAAGTAGAATAAAATTGAGTGACTAGAAAAATTACTATGCATCAAACAGTACAAGAAAACAGGAGCTGAAATCATAAAGCAAAAATAAACATTCAAAAAATTAAAAAGGGATAAACAAGGGAACTCTACTGAGCAGAAAACAACCAAAGATAACAAAACAATATCAGTATTAAACTTATATGCTCCAAAGACCTCAGCTTCCAAAATCATAGATGAAGCATATTATAGCCATAACTATGACATAAGTGAAACAAAACTACAAGAAGATTTAGAGAGTAATACAATATTGATAGGAGATTTTAATATTTCCCTCTATATTTTGAGTGTCTAACAGAAAGATGAACAAAGGGGACAACATGAAATTGAGCAAATACCTAGAGAAACTAGAGCTAAGAAACTTATAACATCTTCTAAGTGGGACAGCAAAAGAATATACATATTTCTCACTACCACTGAGAACTTTTGCAAAAATTGACAATGAATTAGGGCATAGAGTGAAACAAATGTAGAAAGCCAAAAATTGTAAATACCTTATAAATCATAATGTGATAAAATAATTACTGCATCAGCTGAACACAAACAAGACAAAGACCCAAGTGGAAACTTTACAATGAATTGCTGAATGATGATGAAATAAAAGAACAAATCATAAAATAATAGTAAATAGATAAAAGAAGGATAATAATGAAATAACATACTAAAATCCCTAGGATGTATCTAAAGGAGTCTTTGGGGGAAATCATATTACTACAAACATATATTAACCAAATTTAAAAATACAGGATTGATGAACTGCACCTATTTATGTTTTTTAAATAGAAAGACAAGTAAATAAACCTAAAATAAGCACAAAAGATGAAATTTTATGAATTACATAAGAAATAGATAAGCCAGAAGCCAAAAAAGAAGCAAAAATAAAAGGTGGTTCTTTGAAAAGACTAATAAAGTTGATAAAACTTCAGCAAATTTGATTTTTTTTAAAAAGAATACAAAGTACCAAAGGAAGTAATGAAAAAAATGTAAAGGAACGAAGTTTAACAGTACCAGATTTTAAACTTTTTTTGTATTTATTTAATATTTAATTTTTCCTCAGTTACATATAAGCAACAATTTTTAACATGTTATTAAAACTTTGAGTTCCAAATTCTCTCCCTTCTTCTCTCCTCTCTCTCACTCATTGAGAAGGTAAACAATTCCATATAGCTTATATATGTGCAATCATGCAAAACTTTTCCAGAAGAATTGTGCTGTGAAAGGCTATTCCCACTATCCCCATTTATTCCATTATCTCTATTCTTTCACTCCTCAAAAATTGTTTTGTTTCCACTTATCCTTTCCCCCTTTCAGCCCTCTTTTGTACCTCTCTCTCTCTGTCTCTCTGTCTCTCTGTCTCTCTGTCTCTCTGTCTCTCTGTCTCTCTCTGTCTCTCTGTCTCTCTCTCTCTCTCTCTCTCTCTCTCTCTCTCTCTCACACACACACACACACACACACACACACACACACACACACACACACACACACACACACACACACACACCCTTCTCTTATCCCCTTCTCCTTCTCCTTTCCTGTAGGGTAAGATAAATTTCTATGCCCCATTGCCTATGTATCTTATTTCCCAGTTACATGTAAAAACAAGTTTTAACATTTGTTTTTATAACTTTGAGTTCCAAATTCTAACTTTTCCTCCGTCCTCCCCATCCTCATGGAGAAGGCAAGCAATTTGATATAGGTTATGCATGTAGTCATGCAAAACACTTCCAAAATGATCATGCTGTTTCATTTTACCTTCTCCCTCCTCAAAAGTGTTTACTACTGATTACCCCTTTCCCCCAATCTGCCCTCCTTTATGTCACCCTCCTCCTCTCTTGTCCTCTTCCCCTCTGCTGTCCTATAGGATAAGATAGATATCCATACCCAGTTGAACATGTATGTTATTTCTTCCTTAAACCAGTTCTGATGAGAGCAAGATTCACTTATTCCCTCTCACTTCCCCTCTCTTCCCCTTCCCTGTAAAAGCTTTTACTTGCTTGTTTTATGTGAGAAAATTTATCCCACTCCACCTCTCCCTTTCTTCTTCTCCCAGGACATTTTTCTCTCATCCCTTATTTTTTTTAGATATCCTTTCATATTCAATTTTTTGTGCCCTCTGTCTATATGTATTCCCTTCAACTACCCTCATAATGAAAAAGATCTCATGAGTTACAAGTATCCTCTTTCCGTGCAGGAATGTAAACAGTTAAACTTTAATAAGTCCCTTATGATTTCTCTTTCCTGTTTACCTTTTCATGATTTTCTTGAGTCTTATATTTAAAAGTCAAATGCTGTATTTAGCTCTGTTTTTTTCCCCTCAAGAATGCATTAAATTCCTCTTTATCATTGAATATTATTTTATCCCCTCATGGATTACAGTCAGTTTTGCAGGATAGGCAATTCTTGGTTTAATCCTAACTCCTTTAATCTCCAGAAGATCATATTCCTCCAATCCTTTAATGTTGATAAATCTTGTGTTATCCTGATTCTGGTTCCACAATACTTTAATTGTTTCTGGATGCTTACAGTATTTTCTCCTTGACCTGAGAACTCTAGAATTTGGCTATAATATTCTTGGGAGTTTTCATTTAGGTATTTCTTTCAGGAGATGGTCAGTGGATTCTTTCAATTTCTATTTTCCCCTCTGGTTCCAGAATATCAGGGCAGTTTTCTTTGATAATTTCTTGAAAGATGATATATAGGCTCTTTTTTTGATCATGCCTTTCAGGTAGTCCAATGATTTTTAAAATATCTCTCCTGGATCTATTGTCCAGATCAGTTGTTTTTTCAATGAGATGTTTCATGTTCTCTTCCATTTTTTCCCATTCTTTTGGCTGTGTTTTATAGTTTCGTGATTTCTTTTAGCGCTGTTAGTTTCCATTTGTTCCATTTTAATTTTTAAGGAATTAGTTCCTTCAGTGAATTTGTGGACCTCTTTTTTCCATTTGACCAATTTTGATTTTTAAGTTATTCTTTTACTCTTTGGTTGTTTAGACTTCTTTTTACTATTTGACCTAGTCTATTTTTAAGGTGTTATTTTCTTCAGTATTTTTGGGAGGTCTCCTTTAGCAAGCTGTTGACTTGTTTTTTTCATGATTTTCTTGTATCGCTCTCATTTCTCTTCCCAGTTTATCCTCTTCTTCTTTTACTTGATTTTCAAAATTCTTTTTGAGGTCTTCCATGGCCTGAAGACAATTTGCATTTTTCTTGGAGGCTTTGGATGTAAGAGCTTTGATTTTGTTGTCTTCTTCCAAGTGTATGTTTTCATCTTCCAAAATAAGACTCTGTAGTCTGTTTTTGTCCCCATTGTTTGCTCATTATCCCAGCCACTTAACTGACTTTTTAACTGTTTGATAAGGCAAGACTCTGCTTCCAGTATGGAAGGTGTACTGTTGCAAGCTTCAGAGTTTTGTGTACCCATTTTCAGAGATACTTCTAGGGACTCCTAAGTTTTCAATTCTTCCAAGGTGGTATGATCTAAGGAGAAGTATTTACTACACTCCTGGCCTGTGCTCTGGTCTGTGAGTGACCACAAGTACTCTTTTCTGCTCTGGGAGTGTGCGGAGGGTTCCTTTTCCACCACTGCCACAAGCTCTGCTATGCCAGTGCTCCTCCTTAACCCAGGACTGCGATGCAGATTCAAGTTTGGGCAAAGCAACAGAATTTTGCCTCAGCAAATAGACCCCTGTAATATTCTTCTAACCATTTGTTTCATCCCCTTACTGTCTGTGGGCTGAGAGCTCTGGAAACAATTGCTGCTACTTCCATAGCTGCTACAGCCACCATCACCACCACTGCCACTACTGATTCAGTCACTCCCCAGGCCGGTTGCAGGTTTGGTGGAGTGAGGATTATAGTGGGGTTGGGTCTAGAATGCACTCCTCTTTCATCCAGGTCCAATAGTCCCTTCCCACTAACCTTCTAAGTTGTCTTTGGTATTTGTGAGTGAAGAAGTGTAGAAACTGCCACAGTTGCCTATGATTCAGTCACCGTAAGGCCTGTTCTGGACTTGCTGGGGTTCGGTCTGTTCAGGCACGGCATGCACTGGACAGTGCTCCTCTCTCAGCCTGGTGCAGCACATCTTTTTTCTTAACCCTCCAGGTTGTGGGTTCCACTGCTCTAGAATTTGTTTAGAGCCATTTTTACAGGTATTTGGAGGGATTTGGGGGAGAGCTCTGGTAAGACCCTTCTTTTACTCTGCCATCTTGGTTTTGCCTATGCTCTTAAAACAAATTATAAGACAGTAATTATCAAAACTATCTGCTACTGGCTAAGAGAGTAAAAGGTAAATCAGTGGAATAGAGTAGATATTACAATTTACAACAGCAAGTAAGCATAATTACTTTGTATTTGAGAAGTATAAAGACTTAAGACTTTGGGATAAGAATTCATTATTTGTTAAAATTTGTTGGGAAAACTGGAAAGCAGTATGGCACAAACTGGGCATGGATTAATATCTTACACTATTTAACAAGATAAGGTGAAAATAGACACATGAGCTAGATGTAAAGAGAGGTTTTAAAATAAAATTAAAAGAACATGGAATATATTGCTTATCAAACTTCTGAGTAGGTGAATAATGTATGAATAAATGAGAGACAGAGAGAAAAGTTAGGTATAAAATGGACAAATTATATTACATCAAATTAAAAAAGTTGTTTGGGTACAAATAAAACAAATATAGCCAAGAGCAAAAGGAAAGAGAAAATTGGGAGGAAATTTTTATGGACAGTTTCTCAGATAAATGTTTCATATCTAAAATATAAAAATAAGTATCAAATCTATAAGAATATTAATTATTTCCCAATTGACAAATGGATAAAAGATATGAACAGGCAGTTTTTCAATGAACAAATCAAAATAATTTATAGACATGAAAAAATACTCTGTCATAATTGATTAGAAAAATGCAAATTAAATCAACCTTGAGTGGTTAACATGATGAAAGGGGAAAGTGATAAATGCTGGAGACAATGCAGAAAAAATGAGACACCAATTCATTGTTGGTGGAATTGTGAACTGATCCAATCATTTTGGAGAGCAATCTGAAATTATGTCAAAAGATTTAACACTACCTAAACCCTTGACATAGTAATACCACTACTTGGCTTGTTTCCAAAGATGATGAGGGAAAAAGGAGAAGAACTTCTATGTTTATAGCAGATCTCCTTGTGGTGACAAGCTACTGGAAATTGCAGGGATGCCTATCAAATGGGGAGTGGCTGAACAAGTCGTAGTATGCGATTGTTATGGAATACTACTGTGCTATAAGAAATGAGCTCAATGATTTTTTGTTGCTGTTTTCATCCTTCATTGCTGAAGAAGACCATGCCATCAGAGAAATGATGACATGACTTGCACTTGACTTTGTTTTGAGTGAGGGATGGCTGTGCAAGGCCACCAGCCTCACTTCTCCTCTGCAACCATCTGAATCCAATGACCAGATATTCATCAGGATGACTGGAGAAGGCCCAGGATGCAATGGGAGACCTTTGTCCCTTTAGGCCAAAGTCTATTCAGGTAGTCACTTAGGGTGAGGTAATACTCATTCTGTGAAAAGGCCTGTTTAAGAAGGAGTTAGGGGATGGCACCTTTAATGAGGCAAAGAAAAATAACTACATCAGGCTGGAAGGGAAACAGCAACAGTTGCTATTGATAATCATTCTTAAGCCAGGAGGGTCCAGAAAACAGCTCTTAAGTGGAGTTTGGGCACACGTCTAGTGTTGTGCAATGTATGGGCTTCAGACTGCAGTAGGTTTAAGATTTTGAGAAAGGAAGGGAAGGGAAGGGAAGGGAAGATATCTAACCAATAAACCCCAAATTAAATGGGAATCCTCTGACCATCCAAATTTACATTCCTTTGGAGAGGAGAAGGAAGGGGAGAGGGAGACAGACAGGAGAGGAGGAGCTGAGTTACCCAAGCAGCTGTGTCTGCTCACAGATTGTTGTGCTCATCCTTCATTGCTGAAGAAGACCATGCCACCAGAGAAATGATGACATGACTTGCACTTGACTTTGTTTTGAGTGAGGGATGGCTGTGCAAGGTCACCAGCTTCACTTGTCCTCTGGGGCCATCTGAATCCAGTGACCAGAGAGGTATTCATCAAGATTACTGGAGATGGCCCTAATGAGCAGGGCCAAATGAGCAGAATGAATAGAACAACACATACAATAATAGCATTATTGTTTTAAGAATGACTTTGAGTGAATAAATTATTTTGTCTATTATAATTATCCAAATTCTTTATGAAAGACATATGAAGAAAGCTGATATTTCCATCCAGAGAAAGAACTAAGAAGTAGAAGTATGTATATATGCCTCTTTGTGTCTAATGGTAGCCATCTTTAGGGTGGGGGTAGAAAAAAAGATAAAGAGAAATTTAGTTAATTTTGTTGTATATTTGACAGGAACAGCAAGTTGAAAATAGAAGATTTGTTGTTTCGTGTACAATCATCTTTTTTTTATTGGGCTGTTATGGAAATACTTGTTTTATTCCATTAATTAAAAATAAAATAACTTTTTAAAATTATAACTTCTTTGCTTAATTTTTAAAATTAATTTATTTAACTTTTAACATTCATTTTCACAAAATTTTGGGTTCTAAATTTTCTGCCCATTTGTCCCCTCCCCCCACCCCAAAACACTGAGCATTCTGATTGCTCCTATCACCAATCTGCCCTCTCTTCTATCGTCCCTCCTTCCTTTGTCCCCATCTTCTCTTTTGTCCTGTAGGGCCAGATAACTTTCTATACCCCTTTACCTGTATTTCTTATTTCCTAGTAGCAAGAACAGTACTCGACAGATGTTCCTAAAACTTTGAGTTCCAACTTCTCTTCATCCTTCCCTCCCCACCCATTCCCTTTGGAAGGCAAGCAATTCAATATAAGCCATGTCTGTGTAGTTTTGCAAATGACTTCCATAATAATCATGTTGTGTAAGACTAACTATATTTCCCTCCATCCTATCCTGCCCCCCATTGCTTCTATTCTCTCTTTTGATCGTGTCCCTCCCCAAGAGTGTTGACTTCAAACTGCTCCCTCCTCCCATTGCCCTCCCTTCCATCATCCCCCCCACCCTGCTTATCCCCTTCTCCCCCATTTTCCTGTATTGTAAGATAGGTTTTTATACCAAAATGAGTGTGCATTTTATTCCTTCCTTTAGCTGAATGTGATGAGAGTAAATTTCATGTTTTTCTCTCACCTCCCTTCTTTTTCCCTCCACTAAAATGTCTTTTGCTTGTCTCTTTTATGAGAGATAATTTGCCCCATTCCATTTCTCCCTTTCTCTTCCTGATGTATTCTCTCTCACTGCTTAATTTCATTTTTTTAAGATATGATCCCATCCTATTCAATTCACTCTGTGCTCTCTGTCTCTGTGTGTGTGCTTGTGTGTGTGTGTGTGTATAATCCCACCCACTACCCAGATACTGAAAAGTTTCAGGAGTTACAAATATTTTCTTTCCATGTAGGAATGTAAACAGTTCAACTTTAGTCAGCCCCTTATGACTTCTCTTTGCTGTTTACCTTTTCATGCTTCTCTTCATTCTTGTGTTTGAAAGTCAAATTTTCTTTTCAGCTCTGGTCTTTTCATCAAGAATGCTTGAAAGTCCCCAATTTCATTGAAAGACCATTTTTCCCCTGAAGTATTATACTCAATTGTGCTGGGTAGGTGATTCTTGGTTTTAGTCCTAGTTCCTTTGACTTCTGGAATATGATATTCCACTCCCTTTGATCCCTTAATGTAGAAGCTGCTAGATCTTGTGTTATCTTGATTGTATTTCCACAATACTTGAATTATTTCTTTCTAGCTGTTTGAAATATTTTCTCCTTGACCTGGGAACTCTGGAATTTGGCCACAATGTTCCTAGGAGTTTCTCTTTTTGTTTTTCTTTCAGGCAGTGATCAGTGGATTCCTTGAATACTTATTTTGTCCTCTGGTTCTAGAATCTCAGGGCAGTTTTCCTTGATAATTTCATGAAAGATGATGTCTAGGCTCTTTTTTTGATCATGGCTTTCATGTAGGCCCATAATTTTTAAATTGTCTCTCCTGGATCTATTATCCAGGTCAGTTGTTTTTCCAATGAGATACTTCATATTATCTTCCATTTTTTCATTCTTTTGGTTTTGTTTTGTGATTTCTTGGTTTCTCATAATGTCATTAGCCTCCATCTGTTCCATTCTAATTTTGAAAGAACTATTTTCTTCAGTGAGCTTTTGAACCTCCTTTTCCATTTGGTTAATTCTGCTTTTGAAAGCATTCTTCTCCTCATTGGTTTTTTGAACCTCTTTTGTCAATTGAGTTAGCTTATTTTTCAAGGTGTTATTTTCTCCAGCATTTTTTTTGGGTCTCCTTTAGCAAGGTGTTGACCTGCTTTTCATGCTTTTCTTTCATCTCTCTCATTTCTTTTCCCAGTTTTTCCTCCACCTCTCTTACTTGATTTTCAAAATCCTTTTTGAGCTCTTCCATGGACTGAGCCCATGGTATATTTATTTTGGATGTGTAGGATACAGAAGCCTTGACTTCTGTGTCTTTCCCTGATGGTAAGCATTGTTCTTCCTCATCAGAAAGGAAGGGAGGAATTATCTGTTCACCAAGAAAGTAACCTTCTATAGTCTTGTTTTTTTTCCCTTTTCTGGGCTTTTTCCCAGCCAGTGACTTGCCTTCTGAGTTTTCTTTCCACACCCAACAGGCCCCCAGATCCACCCAGCCAGTACTTGGGGTCTGAGATTCAAATGCTGCTTCCCAGCCTCAGGGCTTTGGGCAGGGGCAGGGCTGCTATTCAGTGTGAGATTAAGTTCAGGTGCTCAGGTGGGGGCAGGGCCATCACACAGGGCTCAGTTCCCTCAAGGGGTTTATGCTGAGACCTTCAACAATGGATCCAGGCTCCTGCCTGCTTGGGGAGCCCCTGTCTGCCACTGCCCCTGCTGCTGCCTCTAGAGGGGGCCTGAGTTATGGGGAGACCCCATTCCCCTCTCGACCAGCCAAAGAGACCCTCTCACCAACCCTTGTCACCTGTGGGTGGAGGGACCTGTGCGGCTGCTGGAGATTCTGTCCCTGAAGCCCACTTGGATCTGCTCCTCTCCGTGCCACATGGCCAAGGCAGGGCTGGGCTCTCCTCCGGGTCTGGTGTGCGATCAACCTTTCCTGTCAGGTTTTCAGGTCTCTCTGGAACAGAAATCTCGTCTGCTCTGTTGTTCTGTGGCTTCTGCTGCTCCAGAATTTGTTTGGAGTTCTTCTTTACAGATATTTTATGAGCTGTGGGTTCGGAGCTAGCATGTGTGTGTCTTTCTTCTCTGCCATCTTGGCTCCTCCCCTAAAATAACTCATTTTTAAAAAAAGTAAAAAGAAATATAGAAAACCAAACTAGAATCGCAAACAATCAGTGAAATTTCAACAATATCAGAAGTAATATAAAAAATGATTATAGCCTGTTATAATATGTATATATATATATATATATATATATATATATATTTTCATGCTAACGAAACCGAGTATAAAAAAGGAGAAAGATGTTCAAAATTATGAAGTGCCCAGACTGTTGCAAGAAAAGATAGAGCTCTTAAGTAACTCGATATCAGAAAAGGAAACAGAACCAGCTAGAAAGGAACTATATGAATGGGAAGAGAGGAAGAGAAACCTTCTGATCCTGGTGGATTCACTGTAGAAGAATTTTTGAAAACTTTTGATGAATAATTAATACTCAAACATCACAAATTACTCTTAAAGACTGAAAAATAAAGGACTCTACCAGTATTTTTTCTATGAGACAAATGTCACCCTAATACTTAAACCAGGTAGAGCAAAAGGGAACATTATAGAAATAACATTAATGATTGATCATTCAACAATTCGAAAATAAATTCTGTCAAACATACTATAGCAATTTCTCCAAGAAATCCCTCATTGTGCCCAAATTAGATTATAGCAGGTATATAAATATGGTTCAGTATTAGGAAAACAATCAACATAATTACATTAAAAACAAAAACACCATCCAAAAGCATGACTATCTCAATAGTTTTGTAAAACAAAAATACCCTTTGTCAAAGTACAAGTCTCAGTTATACTGAAAAGAAAAAAGAGTAGGTGAGCATGACTTAAGCATTGACTACACATATTATGCCCTATAAATTTCATACATTATTACTGTGCTGTAAGAAATGATGAGTGTGATGAATACAGAGATACATGAAAGGAACTACATGAAATGATAAAAACAGAAATAAGTAGAACCAAGAAAACAATATACAAAATGATTGAAAAAGTAGAAAGAACACATACCCACAATTAAAAGTGACTGTTGCTAAGTTAAGAACAAATATGGTTTGAAAGAAGAGATATAGAAAGACAGTCCAAAACTACCCTTTCACAGATATTGGAGGATCACAAGTGTGGTTGGACTTATAAGATTAATGATGCTGAATTTTTTCCTTTCTTTTTTTCACTTTAAAACACTATTTTATATAAGATAAATCTCTGGGAAGTGGCAACTAGTTGGTGCAGTGGATAGAGTGCTAGGCATGGGGTCAGGAAGGCCCATCTTCCTGAGTTCAAATCTGGCTTCAGATGCTAGCTGGGTGACCCTGGGTAAGTCACTTAATCCTGTTTACCTCAGTTTCCTCATCTGTTAAACAAGCAGGAGAAGAAAATGACAAACCACTCCAGTGTCTTTGTCAAGAAAACTCTAACTACGATCGCAAAGAATTACATACAACTGAAACAACTGAAAAACAACAATGTCTGGGAAAGGGAGGAGGAAGAACTTTAGGGAAAATTATGCTAATGTAAAAAACTAAAGACATCAATAAAATTTTATTCTTCTTCAGTAAAGAAGATTGGTATAATAGTCCAGATAAGAGAAGACGAAGGCTTGAGCTAGCCTGTTCGACCCATTCTTGAAGAAATCGTGCTAGATCCTCAAGATTATCAAATTTATTTTTTTGTTATTCACTAAGAATCTCTGGTGCCATCGCCATCAACTTGACATGTCTTGCCACTGCACTCAGATGACTCTGGAGGAGAAAGTGAGGCTGATGACTTTGCACAGTTCTGCCTCATTTAAATTCTATCCACTCACAAATCAAAACATCACCCTCATGATACCATTGGTCCTCTTTGGAAACAAAGAATCAACAAATCAAGACATCAACAACAACTAAGAATCTGTCAACTCCCTGTTCCATCTAGCTTGAAAAATCCATTCTCTTTCTAGGAAAAAAATTCTAACACTTCCCCTATTCCAATTATGTCTCACATTTCTTATTCTACATAATTTTTCTAAAATTAGTGAAGGGACTTGGAAATTTAATTTTTCTTCTGAGTATGTCAAATATGTACTCCTTCCAGTTAAACCATGGATCCTTACAACTAACTTTGTCTCCTTTCCAATCACAGAATAAGCAATAGGGAAAAAAATATTTTGGCAGCTATCGATTTGCCAACCCCCAAGGGTTTAAAAGTAACCTCTGAGGCTGGTAGCTCATGTTTAAGGTTCCTTGTCCATTTACTTGTTGGATGTGGAAACTGTGACATTTCAGCAGTCTGTAACAGTGAAAAGAGCACTCAGCGCCTTCAAGTCAGTAGACCTACGTTCGAGCTCCAGTGCTGTCTCCTAGCTGTGTGATATCAGGAATGTGACTTAACATATGTAGGCCTCAGTTTCCACACCTGTAAATGAGAAGCCTGAAGTAAATGACTTTTGGAGTCTCTCTCTCCTCTAAATCCTGTGAGCTTGTGATAAGCACATCATGTTTCCTGTGACTTTACTTCTCTGAGTCTCTGTTGCTTTTTTTTGTAAAAAAGAGTGAAACTTGACCATCTCTAAGAACTCTTCCAGCTCTGATATCCTAGAGTCTATGATCTTCCAGACCTTGCCCATCCCCCATTTCTAATAACTGTGTATGCAAGGGGGCAGGTTGGCACCAGCTCCCCCAGGGTCAGAATTAATGGGGAGACTGGAGATCATGACCCTGACCTCCAACTGGACCTTTTGATTTGGGAGCTTTTTGGACATCTCCTACTCTTCAATTCTTGAGGTTCTACAACCTGGTTGTACAGATAGGTTTCCACTATCTGTTTTCCTGGCGACCCTGATGGGCAGAACCTTAATAAATGCTCCAGAAGAGACAAAGGAGACTCAGGCTTAACTCAGTGACTCAGCATACTCAGGTAAGATAGTGAGAGGTATAGGGATTAGGAAGTACAGTTAAAAGGGTTCTGGATTTGGAGCTGGGTGACCTGATAGCAAGTCTAATACATATCACTAATTGTGGGACATGGAAAAGGTAGGCTCAATAAAATTTATCAACTGACAGGACTTGGGTGGGAAGGGAGAGGGCACAGGAAAAGACTGAAGTGGCAAACCTTGGGGAAGGGTAATGTTGCAAAGAATATGGGTTAACTGGAAGCCTAGGTAAATTTAGGGAGGAGGATGATAATGGGATGGTGTTGCCTCTAAAGTTCTGTGTAAGTAACCCATTTCATCAGAGAATTTCAAAATCCCAACTAAAGTATTACAAAGAAATTTTTGAGGGGGATGAGTGGTCATAGATCTAGGATTTCATAAATTCAAAGAATTCTGCACGTATTGAAAGCACTTTCACTAATATAAATTGACAATTTATCTGTCTTACTGTTGCTTTCCCTGAAGTAAACTGACTATTCCTACGTTTATGTGAATCAGAGTAATAGAACCTAGGTCGTTCTAACTGCCAGGCCATCCCTCTGTCCTCTAGAAAAATTGAGTAATTGGGGCTGGATAGAGAGAGCCAAGACTAACCTAAAAAGAGTATCTAAGCCCAGAGTTTAAAAAGAGTCCAATAATCCTCTACTCAAAAGTGAACAAAATGACCAGCCTCATAGCTAACACATGATTATCCCACATTTGATTTAAGAACTTCAGTGATAGAGAATCACTCCAAAGTGATTAAACAGGGCTATGTTGCCCAAGGAGAAATCACAGAAACAGATGAGAAACTTTCCTACATTCACATTTAAGGAGAAGAAGGGAGAAAAAAAATCCATGAAGATGATTAAGAAGGAATAAATCAAGAGGTAGTTAGAGTTAGAAGACCAGGAGAGATCAATATCATGAAAGGCACAGGAAAATACAGTATTCAGGACAACAGGATAGTCAATGCTATTGGAAGAGGATAAAAACTGAAGTCCTTTCTCTAGATTTGTGGAATAAGCTCACTAATGACTTTGAAAGGGGTGGGAAGTATTCTCTGTGGAAACCATGGTGATGTCTAGGAGCGAGGACTTTCTTGCGTCTTTATGTTCCTTCAGTGAGAGAACTGGATCAACCTGAGGAAAGTAAAATCTACAAGGCTCACGGGAGGACCCAGGCAACTGAACCTTGTAGGACTGATCACAGGACCCTCCATGGATGAGGTGAGTCTCAGAAAGGAGCTGGGAAGGAAGAAGTGACTGAGCCAGATTGGCAGGGGAGGGAGTGATTGCTTCTAGTGGAGAGTAGTGCAGGACAAAAGGACTGAAACAGGAGAGAGAAACACATGGGAAGGACCGAGTAATACGATAACTCCTAGCCCTTTTATTGTCTTGTATGGGGGTTACAAAGCACTTTTCTTTCACCAAGTCTCTGCTTGGGGCCAAATGAGGGTTATTTTGATGAGGCAACACTCTTAGAAGGAGGAGAAGTTGCACTGCTAAAATATGGTAGATTAAACCAAGTCTTAAACAGAGGACGTGTTACTTCATCAGGCTGTGTTTTATACACACAAACACACACACATACACGTATATGTGCTCATATGCACACATATACATATGCGCACATATTACATATATGTATGTGTGTGTGCATTGTAATCAGATTTCCTTGTCTCTTAGCTTCCTCTTGTGACTCTAACCTATTTGTCATTTCCTATTCAACGTCCCCAGGACCACTGTTGTTCAATAAACACGTGTGAACATCTGATCCTGCTATGTTCAAGGCATGATATTGGGACTACCTTTCTTAGACCCCTCATGCCCCTGATCACTCTTTGACTTTGGCTAATTAGAAAGTACTTTATGACTGTAAAGAAACATGAGATCAGTCCAAAAATAGAGGGTGCTGGCCCTAGGGTATAGGAATAGAGTTTGGTTGACCATGTCTTTTAAAAATGATTTCTGCAAGGCTCTAGACCAAATGACCTCTGAGATCTCTCCCAATACCAAGATTTGAGACCTTTATTTTCCCCTTGATGCAATCAAGACAAATTTGATATTTTTTTTGCTTAGCAAAATACACACACACACACACACACACACTCATGCACATGCCCACACATATGCACACACAAATACATAAGCCAATAAAAATGACTAACAGGAAAAATATAGTGTTAGTGTAAGTAAAGTTTAATTTTGCTAGACTGACTCAAATTGGTTTTTTAATATTGTTTGTTATCTTATGTTTAAATATAAAATGAGAAAAGAAAAAAACACATTGCTATGTACACAGCAGACTATAAGAAAGGGTTCAACGTAAATCAATAAATTTTCATCTCAAGAAAACCTATACAATAAATATTGCACATAGTTTCCAAAGCTGCCCAACTTTGCTTTGCTTCCTGGTTGGTTTTCTTTTGTTTTCTCCTGTGCACTTTTTACTCTATTTTTCCCTCCCTGCATCTCCCATAAAGAATGCTGCAATTAGGTACAAATGTATAGATAGATAGATAGATAGATAGATAGATAGATAGATAGATAGATAGATAGATAGATAGATAGATAGATAGATAATCTATAAACATAGATGTAAACACACATATGCACTCATACACATATATGTAGGAGTGTACTCTGCTTATTTCCTCCTAACATCTGCTTCTCTGAAGGTGTATAGCATCTTCATAAAGTCTAAGTCCTTCTATCTTTTTCTAAATCAATCAGCTCATCATTTTCCATACCACAACAATATTGCTTTCTGGATTCAAGCAGCATCTTCCTTTACAGGATCTTTGAGGTTAATTTGGGTATTTTTAATAGTCAGAATGGTTTAGTTGCTCCAAGTTGTTCTTAAAATAATATGGCCATTACAGCACACATTGTTCCACTCATTTCTGTCTTCATTATTTTGTGGTCTCTCCATACTTTTCTAAAAATCATTGAGTTCATCATTTCTTATAGCAGAGTAATATTCCATGACAGACATACACCACTATTTGTCTAGCCATTCCCTAATGGACAGGCATCCCCACAATTTCCCATTCTTTGCCACCACAAAGAGAACTGCTATGAATAGTTTAGAATATGTAGGTTCTTTTTCATTTCCCCTAATCCTCTTGGGAAACAGACCTAATAGAGGTATTGCTGGGTCCAAGGATATAGTCAGTTTAATAACTCTTTGGGCACAATTCCAAATCTCTCTCCAATCAGTCTGGTTTTAATGAAGACCATTTCATAACACTAGTCCTTGCCTCAACTCTGACTGGGGAATTCCAGTCAGTATAAAGAAGTATTTCAATGTTTTGAGATACTTTCGTGACCTTAGAGGCAAGACAGCCTGGGATTATATTTTACCTCTGGTACTTACTGACAGTGCCATCCTGGGCTGGTCATTTAATCTTAGTGCTCTGGACAGTTCTCCAAGACCATAAGTTGTAGAGGAAGTGTTGCCCTCATTGAAATTTGATAGGGAGAAACATAAAGTCAAACCTGGTTTCAGAAAATCAATTTCCAAGATACAAAACAGGGAAAATGTAAATGTAAAAAAACAAAACTTGGAGGATTTTCATGGACCTCAAGCTAAATAGCATCCATAGCCTCAGGCATGAGACATGACAAGCCTAGGAAGGTAATATGTCCAATCCTTGACTGTAAGACAAAGCTATATCAACCAGGACTGGAGAGCATTTTGGACTATTAAGCTTAATTCTGGTCCCACACTTTGTGAAGGGCATTGATAAGCTGAATGGCTTCCACGGGAGAACTAGTAGGATGGTGTCTGCTTTCAAAAATCAGGATTAATGAGATTGGATCAAAATGCAGTGAGGGTGTTTAGTGCATTCCCAGCATTTAGCATAGCACTTGGCACATAGGAGGTGATTAATCAATGGTTATTGACTGATTGAAGATGAGCAGACTAAGAAGACACAGGACTGATATATTTGTTCATTGAAAGGGTTGTCATATGGAAGAGGCAATAGGCTTTCCCTGCATGTCCCCAAAGGATTCGCCTGGTATCAAGATATAGTAGTGGGAGTGAGTCAGATAAGAATGTTGTCAGTACAAACTTCCTCTCAATTAGAGCTCTCCACAAATGGGTAGTTCTTCTTCACAAATGGGAGCCCCCTTCTCCTTTGCTTCCATCACCATTCGATATCCAAATGAAAGAGGAAACAGCACTGTGGAACCAAAAGAGGCTTTGATTAGAAGACTGAAGATCTGGGTTTGAATCTTTACTTTGCCACCTGTGTGGTTTGGGGCAAGTTACTCCACTGTTCCAGGTCTGAGTTTCTATCTGAAAAATGAAAACTTGGGTTAGATAACATCTAAAGTCCCTTCCAGCTCAGAATCTAGTATTCTGTGGTCTCATAATCCTACAAATGCTGGATAACCATTAGTTAAAGACTTCTCTGAGGCGATTGTAACTCAGGTATGGTTTGGACTATATAAATTCTGAGATTCCTTATTACCCTGAAATTCTGTGATTCCTTGACCTTATGAAATACTGGATTACATGCAAAATAAAAGAATCAGAGCATCTTGTGAAACCATTGTCAAAAGTTGGAATCTACTCTTCAATACGTTCAACAAATAGTTGTTGAACCTCTTCTTTAAGACTTTTAATGATGGGGATCCCTCTTCTTAAGTCAGTTATTACACTTCTAAGTATTGGGGAAATTTTTTTTTCCATGTATACAGCTGAAACTTGCTTTTCTATAAACCTGTCTGTTGATACTACGACACTATCTCTGTTTTCCATAACTGAATGAAACTCATGATAATAATCATAATAGTAGCTGACACTGATATAATGCTTTAGGTTTTGCAAAGCACTTAGTAAATGCTACTTAATTTTATCCTCATAACAATCACGGGAGGTAGGTGCTAAAATTAGGCTCATTTTATAGATGAAGAAACTAAGATCAATTTTAAGTGAGTTGCTCTGGTTCACAGGGCTAGTATGTTTCTGAGGTAGGATTTGAACTCATGTCTTCCTGATGCCAGATTGAGTACTCTTTCTCCTGTGCCACCCAGCTGTCTGATCCTCTTCTACATGATAGCCCTTCTGATATTTGAAGGGAGCTATCAAGTCCCACACCCACTCACTGCAAGCCTCTTTTTTCTTAGTTAAATATCACCAGCTCTTTCAAATACATGCTATCTGAGACCCTAAGAGAAGAGTCCGATGATAAGGAATGTCTTGACCATGGACGCAAAGATTTCTGTTACTGTTCCCATTTTTCTCACCTTCCTGTAAGCTCATTCGGTCCTCTCATAGTGCCATATGCATGTGAATTATCATTATCATCTAATAATAACAGTAGTGAAAATAATATTATCCATTGTTACTTAAAAGTGAGGATTGTATAATATAAAGGCATATAATATATAAAATATTAATATTACACACAATATACTAATATAATAGTACAATATAAAATTAAGGGCACTGAATTCAGATTCTTAAGACTTGGGTTTACGTTTTATCTCCACTATTTCCAAATTACAAAGTTCTGGTCAATTTTAAGCTTCACTTTTTCTCCCAGTAAAATGGGAACAATCACATCTATACTACCCACCCTGTAAGGATGTTGTAAATAAAATGCTCCATCAGCCTGAAAGTGCTAAAAAAAATATAACTATGGCTAGTTTTATAGCATCCAGAATGCATGTTCTTTCTCTACTCCAGTGACCCCTTGTTTCTGCTCGGTTCCAACCTTCCATTAAGCATGGAAAGTTCTTCACTAGCTGGCCATAACTATTTTTCAAGTCTTCTTACTCAGTCTCATGTAGGTTGCAGTTCAGTCACATTTTTTACTTCCCATTCATCTCACACAATGGCCCATTTCCCAAGTCTGTGCCATTAAACTGGTTGTCTGCCATGTTTGGGATATACTACCTCATCTCTGATTCTTTAAAGCCCTGGCTTTTTATCAAGATTCAACTCAAGTACTATGTTCAGCAAAGGGCATCCCCCTTCCCAATCATCCCTGCATGCAAATAGTGCCGTGCCCTCCAGACATATTTTGAATGTTCATGTTTATGGACATGTGATCCCTCCTGTTACAATCTTGAGTGCAGGGACAGATTTTTACTTCTAATTGTATTCCCAGAGTTTCATATAGTTCCTGATGCATAGCAAGCACTTAAAAATGCTGTTAGGTTGATTAATCACTGCCCAATCTTCCTCCTAATCAGTCCACTTAGCATTGTGACAATATTTAATGCCATGAAGACTTTTCTCTTTGTCCTTAGCCTGACAGACATTGGGACGAAGCCAACATGACCAGAGTCCAGGAGTTCATCCTGCTGGGTTTGTCGACGAGGCCAGGCCTACGTGGTGTCCTCTTTGCTGTGTTCCTGACCCTCTACCTGCTGACTGTTTTAGAGAACACGATCATCATTCTACTCATCTGGAGCCACACAGAGCTCCACAAGCCCATGTACTTCTTCCTGGGGAACCTGAGCTGCCTGGAGATGTGTTATGTCTCAGTCACGGTGCCCACCCTGCTGCTTGGGCTCTGGTTGGGGCCTTGCCATGTCCCCTTTACATCCTGCATGACTCAGTTGTTCTTCTTTATCACACTTATCTGTGCTGAATGCACACTCCTGGCCTCCATGGCCTATGACCGCTATGTGGCCATCTGTCGTCCTCTCCACTATCCAATACTCATGAGACCCCAGGTCTGCCTCATGCTGGCCATAGCCTCATGGATGGGGAGCCTTAGCGTTTCTGTCATCAAGACAGTTTTCATTTCTGGACTTTCTTACTGTGGTCCCAATGTCCTCAACCACTTCTTTTGTGATGTCTCCCCACTGCTCAATCTTTCTTGTACCCATGTAGCACTCACTGAGCTGGTTGACTTCATATCAGCCATTGTCATCTTCTATGGTTCCCTGATGGTTGCCCTGGTCTCTTACATGGCCATTGGGGCAGCTGTGGTACGTATGCCCTCAGCTGCTGCCAGACTCAAGGCATTCTCTACCTGTGCTTCTCACCTCATTGTGGTGGGTATCTTCTACTCAGCTACCATCTTCATCTATGCCTGGCCCAAGCGCATGGAAATATGGACCTGAGCAAATTGCTGTCTGTCATTTATACAGTGCTCACACCCATGTGTAACCCAATTATCTACTGCCTGAGGAATAAAGAGGTCCAAGGTGCTCTTCAAAAAACACTTTACAAAATTAAGATCAGTCAGAGCTCTGTCAGCTAGATTTATAGCTAAGAATTATATCCCCTTAGTCTGTTCAAGTAACCACCTTCTTCCTCCATGATTTTCCTGTCCTGCTCTTAACAGTCATCCAGGCTCAGGACATTTTTGGTATGTTGGATGTATCTATCTCTCTTGCTTCCCACATCCAGTCATTTGCTGATCCTTCTCAGTTACTTGACCCTTAAAATGATCCATGAGCTCACTGAACCAGAAAGAACTCTAGATGTGAAGTCAAAATATCTGTCTACTAGTTCCAGTTCTACCACATCTTGGGTAAGTCACTTATCTTTTGGCAGTCTCCATGTCCTCATTTACAAAATGAGGAGGTAAAACTAGAAGATCTTCCAGCTCTATAGTTGTGGTCCTATGAATTCCTGAATACATTGATTTCCCTTCCCTGAACAAATTATATCTGTTCCATGCTCTCTTTCTGTCATATTCTTGTCCATACATCTTTTTTTTGTTTTTAAATGCTTCACTCCAGCTCTGTCAAACTCAAATGGAAATGGATCTCTACGGACCACATATTTCCTTTGAAAACCACAAATTAATATGATCTATGTTTTATTGTATTTTATTTCTTTTGTTAAACATTTCTCAATTGCTTGTGACTGTAGCTCAGAAGTTTTGCAGCTATTTGTGGACAGTGTAGAATGCAAGTTTGACCCCTGTGTTCTATTTCTACTGTGTTCTCAGTGTCCTCAAAACCAAGGTGTTAAACCTCATTCTAAGACTTTTATTATTATTTCGAAATGTGAGAGATTTTCAGGCTGTTGTACCTCACTCTACGTGAGGTGCCTTACCTTCTTGGCATTGGTATTTAAACTGCTTTTTGCACACAATCATCACCCATATCCATTCTGTCTTCAGATGTCACCACCCTAATTTAGACCTCTATTACCATTCATCATGGTTATAGAAACCTCCTTTCTGGTCTCTGTGTCTTTAGTCTTTCTCAGTTCCAGTATTCTATACACACAATGCCTCCTTCAAATAAGCTATTTATCTTTTGTATGGAGGGTATGAGCAAGATTTAAAATATACCTAAGGAGGAACTCTAAAATATGTCATCAAAGAGTTGTATGCTAGGAAGAGAAGATGAGTTGGTGAAGTGACAGGAACTAGAGATGACAAATGGACAGTTGGAGTGATTAATCAATCATACCTCAGAAGAATGCACAGAAGGTCTCCATCATGGCAAGCAGATGCCTTTTGGTGAACTTTCAGTAGGACATGGACCAGATTGCCTGAGGATGGGTAGATCTGCGTAGGCCATCATCTGCACCATTGAAGGAAATTGCCAAATGGAAGGGATCATATGGAGTGTCCTTTGTACTTGGCAATGGGAAGAGAGGATAGGTGTCTCCATCCCACAATTATAGGAAACATCTTTTACATAGCTTAGGTTTGAGTCATATAATATCTAAGATTGACCTAAAGCAAATTCACAGATGCTTCCTTGAAAAGATATTCAATGCATATCAAGCATATGACAGGTATTTATTTCTTCCATGGCAAAAGAAATGCTTAAAACACAAAGGAGTGATAAACATATAATGTCAAATGTTTAACTCAGAAAATAGTCACCCATTATTTCTATTACATTTTCACAGAAAATAGTAAATACTGAAATTCATAGAAGAAAATACCACAAAACTCTTAAACAGATACAGAAAACACACATGAATCTCAAAAGATTCATAGAAGCCCATAAAAAATTATAGAAGCTTATTTTACCAATTGCCTACATGATATTTGTAGTTTGATAGTGGTTTCTCAGGGTTTTAAGTATTTTTACACAGTTATCCAAGAAGGCCAATAATGAAAGTGTTCATCTACTCATTCTTTGGAGGAGGAAACAGGTTGATAGAGGTGAAGAGGTTTTCAAGGAAAAATAGATCTTCATATTGCCATTTATCAATGTGGCCATAAGATGTTCCCATAGGTTCCCTCCTGTATAAGATTATTACTTGGATTAGGCAGTCTCCAAAGTCTTATTAATAAGTCTCATGCACCACCCCCCAAATCCCACCCTGTGACCTTTTAGACCTTGAACATAGGATGTTAGGAAGACCCAGATCCACTAGTCCAGTCATCTGTCCATAGGGCATCCTAGAAAAATGGATGACAAAGCTCTGACTAAAAGGGGAGAATGAAAGACAAATCTTTGGGACATGAGTATCATATTACCTCCTATGACTTGCTTTAGCTAAAAGCAAGATTGAAATCTCTCCCCCTAATTTTTACAAACTTTGATCTTGGGACAAGTTTCCTAATAGATAAAGGGAATTCTTCGGTTTGTCCATGATCATAATTGAAACTAACCTTCAGGAAAGAAAATCAGTCATCAACCCTTCCTCCCCAGAATTATCAATAGCACAGATGAGACCTCCTCAACTAATTACTATTTTGCAGTAATAGCTACAGAACTACAAAATCCTCACTTTACAATTTACTCTGAGGTGTGACTTTTCTGGTGTTAAGATAAATTTGAAGCAATTTGAGCTTTTTCCCACATTTATTATGTTTATATGATCTCTCTCAGATATGAATGATGTCATGCATGACAAGCTAGGATTTCTTACGTGAAAGACCATCTTCATCTATGCCCGGCCCAAGCGCATGGAAATATGGACCTGAGCAAATTGCTGTCTGTCATTTATACAGTGCTCACACCCATGTGTAACCCAATTATCTACTGCCTGAGGAATAAAGAGGTCCAAGGTGCTCTTCAAAAAACACTTTACAAAATTAAGATCAGTCAGAGCTCTGTCAGCTAGATTTATAGCTAAGAATTATATCCCCTTAGTCTGTTCAAGTAACCACCTTCTTCCTCCATGATTTTCCTGTCCTGCTCTTAACAGTCATCCAGGCTCAGGACATTTTTGGTATGTTGGATGTATCTATCTCTCTTGCTTCCCACATCCAGTCATTTGCTGATCCTTCTCAGTTACTTGACCCTTAAAATGATCCATGAGCTCACTGAACCAGAAAGAACTCTAGATGTGAAGTCAAAATATCTGTCTACTAGTTCCAGTTCTACCACATCTTGGGTAAGTCACTTATCTTTTGGCAGTCTCCATGTCCTCATTTACAAAATGAGGAGGTAAAACTAGAAGATCTTCCAGCTCTATAGTTGTGGTCCTATGAATTCCTGAATACATTGATTTCCCTTCCCTGAACAAATTATATCTGTTCCATGCTCTCTTTCTGTCATATTCTTGTCCATACATCTTTTTTTTGTTTTTAAATGCTTCACTCCAGCTCTGTCAAACTCAAATGGAAATGGATCTCTACGGACCACATATTTCCTTTGAAAACCACAAATTAATATGATCTATGTTTTATTGTATTTTATTTCTTTTGTTAAACATTTCTCAATTGCTTGTGACTGTAGCTCAGAAGTTTTGCAGCTATTTGTGGACAGTGTAGAATGCAAGTTTGACCCCTGTGTTCTATTTCTACTGTGTTCTCAGTGTCCTCAAAACCAAGGTGTTAAACCTCATTCTAAGACTTTTATTATTATTTCGAAATGTGAGAGATTTTCAGGCTGTTGTACCTCACTCTACGTGAGGTGCCTTACCTTCTTGGCATTGGTATTTAAACTGCTTTTTGCACACAATCATCACCCATATCCATTCTGTCTTCAGATGTCACCACCCTAATTTAGACCTCTATTACCATTCATCATGGTTATAGAAACCTCCTTTCTGGTCTCTGTGTCTTTAGTCTTTCTCAGTTCCAGTATTCTATACACACAATGCCTCCTTCTTGATTATACTAAAACAGAAACAGCAAGACATCTTATTTTACTTGCCATTACACCATCACACCATGGAAAGAATCCAATTCTGGATTCAAATCCAACTGAATTGAAAATCTGCCTCTACCACTTATTGCAAGAGAAATGTTAGAGAAGTCCTATATACTCTTGAGGCTTTGAGCTGTAAAATGAGGGGGCTTAAATGAGAAACCCTAGAAGGAATCTTTCAGCTCCAATTCTCTGGTCCTAGAAAACTCCATTTTCTGCCTCTTAGCAACTGGATGCTCTAACCAATGAATCCATATCCCTACAGTTATCATTTAATAGATTATGTCCTCCAGTGTGAAAAGAAGGTACAAGACTGGGCCAATCTTAGTGCAGCTTTGACAATGAGAACTGATAGCACATGAGGACCCCTGTGAAGCAAAATGTTTTACAATACAGGTATCACCATTTGAGAATGTAAATGTAGAAAACCTAGAGTTGTTATAGCTTTGTCTTTTTCCATTACTACCTAATCCATTTCCCTTTAAATATGTAAAAGTGAAAAACTGATAAATATAGAACTGAAGAAGTTCAATATAATTTGGCTCTGTTTCCCTTGTTTAAACCACTAAAATCTCTTTGCTTGTGTGACTTTCACTTGGCATTTTTTTCTTTATTAAGGTAATATTTGAATGTGCAAAGTACTTTTAGTGTTAGAAATCATTACCCTCAAACCAAATTGTGAGGCAGACAGAGAAAGTTGAATTACTTTTTCCAGAGTCCTATAGCCAGTAATCTGAAAGCCACAGTTGTGGGTCTTTCTCAAGCCTTATGTTGTCAATTAGTATGGGGCCCTTTTGGAGCCAATATTATTTGATTATACGATAAGCATCCTTTAACATAAATTGGTTAATTCTACTATGGAGAATTTCATATGAAGGAGGAAGATGTATTCAAATGTATCAACTTTTCAACTTCTCTCATATCATACTCTTAGTAGGTAGAAACAAAATTTGAAACATACGGAAGAATGAAAAATCAAGTAAAATTACATATACACAATATAGACATATGTACACATACATGGTAATATTGTATATATGTATGTGAATTTACACATATGTATGTATATGGAGCTATATACATGCATTTATTACTCCTAATATTTGTATGTATTCATGTATGTATGTATATACATTCATATATCTATATATAGCATATATCTCAACTTTTCCTTCATATTTTAGGTTAGTCCTTGGGCTCGGTTAGGAAAATTCTGGTGAATATTCTAAATTTCAACCAAATAATCATCATCATTTATATTTTTATAACATAGTAAGGTCTACAGTCTCCCTTTTGCTCCACAATGCCATGAGATAAAGCCCACTGAAATAGAGTCAGAGGACGCAGCTTCAAATCCTACCTTTGTCCTTTGTAAAGTGTTTTGAGAAGCCTTAACTCTTCAAGGTCCTTTCCCCTCCTCTATAAAATGAGAATTTGGAAGTAGCTGATCCCTAAGATTCCTTGTGTCTCTAAATCTACAAGTTTATATGTCTACATTATCATTGTATATGGGGGGCAGGAGGAAGGACGTTCAGTAATGGGTAAATGACATTCAAAGAAGGTAAAGAAGAGTCAAAATTCAAACACAGACTCCAAGCCTGACATTCTTTACAAGCAAAATTGAACCCCTCAAACACGATGGTGGAATGGGGAAAGTGCTGGAACTAGGAGACCAGAGCTCCATAGATAACTAGTTAGATGTGTTATCTTAGGGAACAATCCACACTTAACAAGCATTAATTAAACATCTCTGGTGTTCCAGTCATTGTGTTAAGAACTTGGAAGAGGGCTAAGAACACAATTAGACAGGAATAGGATAGGGAAGAATGGATAGCATAAGTACTAGCAAGGACTGACAGAATTGGGGGATCAGGACAGCAAGTAGTTAATTGTGGAACCTGAGTGACTCACACTTACTCTAACTTGTAACTCCATTCTGGAGCTAACTCAGTTCCCTTTCTATTGAATTATGGGTCTAGTTCAAATTCTATCATGTGAGAATAATTTATTCAGTTGTAGGAACTGGGAGAAATCTTTATTGCATTCATTGAACTCAGTCCTGTGTGTACAGGAAGCTAGACCTAGCTTAGAGGCGCTGAACTAAGGACCTCAACTATACTGACCCAAAACCTAGCCAGATCTAAAGATTGATGCAGGGAGTTTTCTCCCAAGGAACCCATGTCTTTGGGTCCATTGCCAGTCGTCTTGACTTATGACTTGCCACTGGGTTCAGGTGACTCTGGAGAAGAGAGTGAAACTGATTGATGATTTTGCACAGACCTGCCTTACTTAAATTTAATCTAGTCATAAATTAGGACATCACCTTCAGGATGCCATTGGTTTGAGAACAAAACATCAACAACAACAACGTCTTAGACTCTCTTAGCTCCCTGGACCATGTAGCTAGAAGAATACACATTCTTTCTAGAAAAGAAAATTCTAGCACATCCCCTATGCCAGCCACATAGTACTTTCCCATTCTATGCAATTTTTCTAAGATTACTGACCGTGACTAGGAAATTAAATTTTTCTTCTCATAAGTCAAATAAATACTCCTAATTAAACCCTGGATCCTAATTATTAACTTTGTTTCCTATCCAATCTCAGAATAAGCAATGGAAAAAAAAGGTTTTGGCAACCATTGATTTGCCAACCCCCAAGGATTTCACAGTAGCCTGAGTCTAGAAACTCATGCTTAAGGTTCCCTGTCCATTTGCTTGTTGGATGTGGAAACTGTGACATGCCAGCAACCTGTTGTAGTGAAAAGATCACTCAGTGCCTTCAAGTCAATAGGCCTGTGTTGGAGCTCCAGTGTTATTTCCTAGCTGTGTGATATCAGTAATGTGACCTAACATATGTAGACCTCAGTTTCCTCACTTGTAAATAAGAAGACTGAACTAGATGACTTATTCTGTGATCTTGCGATCAGCCCATCATGTCTCCTATGACTTTACTTTTCTGAGTCTCTGTTGCTTTTTTGGTAAAAAAAAAAATGAAACTTAACCATCTCTAAAAGCCCTTCCAGCTCTGGCATCCTAGAGTCTATGATCTTACAGATCCTGCCCATCCCTTATTTCTAAAAACTGTGTATGCAAGGGGGAAGACTGGTACCAATTCCTCCAGGTTCAGAGTTAATGGGGAGACTGGAGATCATGGCCCTGATCTCCACCTGAACCTTTTGACCTGGGAGCTCTTTGGGCATCTCCTCCTCTTCAATTTTTGAGGTTCTACAACCTGGTTGTATAGTCAGGCTGCTACTATCCACTCACTTGGTGACTCTGATGGGAAGAATCTTGATAAATGCTCCAGGAGAGACAAAGGAGACTCAGGCTTAACTCAGTGACTGACCATATGCAGGTAAGAGAGTCTTAGGTATAAGGATTGGGAAGTACAGTTAAAAGAGTTCTGAACTTGGAGCTAGGTGATCTGATGGCAAATCTAATACATGCCACTAATTTCAGGACATGGAAAAGTTAGTCTGAATATAATTTATCTACTGACTAGACTTGGGGGGAGAGGGAGAGGGCACAGAAAAAGACTGAAGTGGCAAGCCTAGGGGAAAGGTAATGTTGCAAAGAATATGGGTTAACTGGAAGTGTAGGTAAGTTTAGGGAGGATGATAATAATGAGATGGTGTTGCCTCTGAATTGCTGATGGACATGAGCAACCAGGCAGTTAGTTTCAGCAGACAACTTCAAAATCCCAACTAAAGCATTACAAACCTTTTTTGAAGGGGGTGGGTGGTCATGGATCTATGATTACATAAATGTAAAGAATTCTTCACGTGTTGGAAGCACTTTCACTAATCTAAATTGACAAATCATCTGGGCCTTTCTTGAGGTGAAGTGACTATTCCTGGGTTGATGTGAATCAGCGTGTTTGAAGCTAAGTCATTCTAACTGCCAGTCCAGCCCTCTGTCTTTTAACAAAATTGGGTAATTGGGGCTGGATAGAAAGAGTTAAGACTAACCTAAAAAGAATTATATAAGCTCAGAATTGGAAGAGAGTTCAATAATATTCTAAAGTGAACAGAAAGACCCATTACAAAATAGTCAACGTATGGTTATTCCACATTTGATTTAAGAACTTCAGAGATGGAGAATCACTCCAAAGTGATCAAACGGGGCTATGTTGCCCAAAGAGAAATTACAGAAATAGATGAGAAATTTTCTCACACCTATATTTAAGGAGCATCAAGAAGAAAAGGAACCCATGAAAATGATTGAGAAAGAATAAGTTAAGAGGTAGATAGAAAACCAGGAGAGATCAGTGTCATGAAAGACACAGGAAGAGACAGTATCCAGGAGAATGGGAGAGTTGATGCTATTGGAAGAAGACAAAAACTAAAATTCTTTCTCCAGGTTTGTGGAATAAGCTCATTAATGACTTTGAAAGGGGTGGGAAGAATTCTCTGTGGAAACCATGGTGATGTCTAGGTGTGATGACTTTCTTGGGTCTTTATGTCCTTTCAGTGAGAGAATAGGACTAACCTGAAGAAAGTAAAATCTACAAGGCTCAAGGGACAACCTAGGCAACTGAACCTTGCAGGACTGATCACAGGACACTCTATGGATGAGGTGAGTCTCAGAAAGAAGCTGGGAAGGAAGAGGTGGCTGAGCTTATATGCATATATCTACATATATACATACATGCACATATACATATATACACACATACATATATAAGCATATATATCTGTTTATATATGTATATGTGTGTATGTGTATATCCATATGTATGTGAATATATGTATGTGTGTATGTGTGTGTATAATTTTTTCAAGGAGCTTAGAAACCCCTAATGACCCTGCAGTGAAAACCTCCCAAAAGGAAGGATCATTTGCATTGTAATCAGATTTTCTTGTCTCTTAACTTCCTCTTTTCATCCTATCCTATTTGCCCATTTTCTTTCCAATGTCCCCAAGATCTTTTGTCATTGTTTTTCAACAAACACAAATTAAATACCTGATCCCATTGTGTTCTAGGCATGATATTGGAACAACACTTCTTAGAACCCTCATGTCCCTCATCATTCTTTGGTTAATTAGCCTAAAGGAGAAAGCACTTTATGGCTATAAAGAGACAGGAGATCAATCCAAAAATAGTGGGTGCTGGCCCTAGCGGTATAGGAACAGAATTTAGATGACCATGTCTTTTAGAGGTGTTTTCTGCGAGGCTCTAGACCAAATGACTTCTGAGATCCCTGCGAACAGCAAGATTTGAGACATCTATTTTCCCCTTTTTTCACTCAAGACAAATTTATTTTTTTGCTTAGCAAAGCAAAAACACACATGTGCATATGCACATACAAATACATAAGCCAATAATAGCTAACAGGAAAAAAAATATAGTCTTAATGTAAGTAAAGGTTAATTTGGCTAGATTGGATCAAGCTGTTTTTTTAAATAAATTATTTCATCTTACACTTAAATACAAAATGAGAAAAAGAAAAAAATTGCAACATATACAGCAGCCCATAGAAGAGAGTTCAATATAAAAAAATAAATTTACATTTCAAGAAAACATTTATCATAAATATTACACATAGTTTTCAAAATTTCCCAGCTTTGCTTTGCTTGCTTGTTAGTTTTCTCTTCTTCTCTGCCATGCATTTTTTACTTTATTTTTTCATTCCCTGCCTCCCCACCATAAAGAAGGCTGCAATTAAGTGTGAATATATATATATATATATATATATATATATATATACACCATACATATACACACACACATAGATATCTACAAATAATGATGTATATACACATATACATTCATACACATGTATGTAAGATCAGATTCTGCTTATTTCTTCCCAACATCTGGTTCTCTGAAGGTGGACATCTTCCTCCATAAAATCTAGGTCTTTCCATGTTTTTCTAAAACAACCAGCTCATCATTTTCTACACTACAACAATATTACATTCTGGGTTCAAACGACATCTTCCTTTACAGAATCTTTAAGGTTAATTTCGGCATTCTTAATAGTCAGAATGACATAAATGCTCAAAGTTGTTCTTAAAATGACATGGCTGTTACTGTATACAGTGTTTTCTTGGTTCTGTTCATTTCTCTCTATTATTTTGTGGAGGTCTCCCCATGCTTTTCTAAAGTCATTGAGCTCATCATTTCTTATAGCGGAGTAATATTCCATCATGAAAATACATCACAATTTGTTTAACCATTCCCAAATTGACAGGAATCCCCATAATTTCCCATTCTTTGACACCACAAAGAGAGCTGCTATAAATATTTTACTTAAAACATATAGGTTCTTTTCCATTTCCCCTAATCCTCTTTGGAAACAGACCTAATAGTGATATTGCTAGGTCAAAGGATATAGGCAGTTTAATAACTTTTGGGGCATAATTTCAAATCTCTCTCCAGTCAGACTGATTTTAATGAAAACCATTTCATAACACCAGTCCTTGCCTCAATTCTGACTGGGGAATTCCAGTCAACAAAAGGAGAAATATTTTAGTATTTTCAGAGCTGACCTCAGAGTCAAGATAACCTGGGTGTATATCCCACTTCTAACACTTATGTCCTGTGTCATTCAGGTCTGTTCACTTAACCTTAGTGCTCTAGACAGTTCTCCAAAACCATAAGTTGTAGAGGAAGTGTTACTCTCATTGAAATTTGATAGGGAGAAATATAAAGTCAGACCTGTGTTCAAAACATTAATTGTCCTGATGTAAGATAGGAAAAATATGGTATTTTATGTAAAAAAACAAAAACTGTAGAATTTTCATGGGCTTCAAGCTAAACAACGATCATAGATTCAGCCCTGAGATATGGCAAATGGACAAAGCTAAGATGCCCAACCAACCTTTGACTGTGTGACAAAAATATATGAGTCAGGACTGGGGAGTGCTTTGGAGTATTATGCTTAATTCTGGTCCCATACTTTGTGAAGGGCATTGAAAAGCTGAATGGCTTCCACAGTAGAACTTGTAGGATGGTGTCTGACTACAAAATCAGGTTATATGAGATGGGATCAGAATGCACTGGGGATGTTTAATGTATCCCCAGAAAGTAGCATAGCACCTGACATGTAGTAGGTAATTAATCAGTGGTTATTGATTGACTGAAGATGAGCAGACTAAGAAGACACAGGATTGTTCATTTCAAGGATAGTCATATGGCAGAGACAATAGACTTTCCCTTCATATCCCCAAAGGATTGGCCTGGTATCAAGAAGTAGTAGTGGGAGTGAGAGAGTAGAATTGCTATCCCTGCAAACTTCCTCTCAATTAGAGCTCTTTAAAAATGGAAAGTTTTACTTTTAGGTAATGTCCGCTTCTCCTTTGCTTCCCCCATCATTCAATATCCAAATAAAAGAGGAAACAACACCTTAAACACAAAACAGGACTTAATTAGAAGACTGAAGATCTGGGTTTGAATCTTTACTTTGCCACTTATGTGATTTGGGGCAAGTTATTCCACTGTTCTAGGTCTCAATTTCTATCTGTAACATGAAAATTTAGATTAGATCACATCTAAAGTCCCTTCCAGTTCAGAATCTATCATTCTATGATCTCATAATCCTACAAACTCTGGATAGCCATTAACTAGGGATTTCTCAGAGGGAATTCTTACTCAGGTATATAAATTCGGAGGTTCCTTACCATCCTGAAATTCTATGACCTTATAAAAAAACTGGATTACTTGCAAAATAAAAGAATCAGAGTATCTTGTGAAACCATTGTCAAAAGCTGAAATCTACTCTTCAATAGGTTCAACAAATAGTCATTCACCCTCTTATTTAACACTTCTAATGATGGGGAGCTTTCTCCTTAAGTAGATTATTATACTTTATTTACTGATGAAATTTTTTTCCATATACACAGCTGAAACTTATTTTTCTACAAACCCATCTATTGATACTATGATACTACCTCTGTTTTCCATAACTGAATGTAACTCATGATAATAATCATAATAGTATCTGACATTGATATAATGCTTTAGGTCTTGCAAAGCATTTAGCAAATATTACTCAATTTTATTCTCATAACATGGGAGGTAGGTGCTACAATTATCCCCATTTTATAGGTGAAGAAACTAAGATCAATTTTAAGTGACTTGCTCTGGTTCACAGGACTAGTATGTTTCTGAGGTAGGATTTGAACTCATGTCTTCCTAATACCACATTTAGTACTCTTACTCCTGTGCCACCCAGCTGTCTGATCCTCTTCTGTGCTGTAGCTCTTCAGATATTTGAAGAGAGCCATCATACCTGGCACCAACCCACCCCAAGTCTCTTCTCTGGGTTAACTATCACCAGTTCCTTCAAATACCTGCCATCTGAGACCACAAGAGGAGAGTCCAAAGATGAGGAATGTCTTGACCACAGACTACCAAAGGTCTATAACTGCTCCCATTTTGGTCACCTTCCTGTGAGTTCATTCAGTCGTCTTATAGTGCCATAAGGGTGTAAATTATCATTATCATCTAATAGTTACCATCTAATAATAATAGCAATAGTATTATCATATAATAGTAAAAATAATGTGTTTATTATTACTTAAGAGGGAGTATTGTATGAAAGTATTGCATTATACTTATAATACAACATATATTTTGTATAAAATACAATTATGCAATACAAATACAATGTATTATATAAAAATATGGTATGATAGTACGTAATATATAAAATATTAATGTTGAACATAATATATTGATGTAATAACATAAAGGACACAACTCAGATTCTTGAGACTTTGATTTCCATTTTGTCTTCAATACTTCAAAATTACAAAACTCTGGCCAATTTTAAGCTTCAATTTTCCTCCCAGTAAAATGGAAATAATTGTATCTACACTCCCCACTCTGCAAGGACGTTATAAATAAAATGTTCTGTCAGACTAAAAGTGCTATAGAAATACAGCTGTGGCTAGTTTTGTAGCATCCAGAATACATCTTTTTTCCCCTACTTAATAAGTTCCAGTGACTCCCTGTTGCTGCTCACTTCCAATATAACCTTCCATTAAGTATGAAAAGCTCTTCCCTAGCTGGCCACAATTGTCTTTCAAGTCTTCTTACTCTACCCCACATACTCTGCAGTTCAGCCACATTTTTGGACTTCCCATTCATCTCACACAATGGTCCATCTCCCAAGTCTATGCCATTAAACTGCTTGTCTGTCATGTCTGGGATTCACTACTTCCTCATCTCTGACTCTTTAAAGCCCTGGCTTTTATCAGGATTTAACTCAAATGCTATTTTTGGCAAAAGACATCCCCCTTCCCAATCTTCCTTGCATACAAATAATGCCTTCCCCTCTGTATGTATTTTGAATGTTATAGTTTATGGACATGTGATCTCTCCATTACAATGTGGTCACCTTGAGGACAGGGCCAGATTTTTGCTTTTTTTTTTCTACTGTCAAAATTTCGTATGGTCCTTGATGCATAGAAAACACTTCAAAATCCTGTTAGGTTGATTAATCACTGCCTAATCTTCCTCCAAATTAGACCACGTAGTATTGTGACAATATTTAATACCATAAAGACTTTTCTCTTTCTCCCTAGCCTGACAGACATTGGGATGAGGTCAACATGACCAGAGTCCAGGAGTTCATCCTGCTGGGTTTGTCGACGAGGCCAGGCCTACGTGGTGTCCTCTTTGCTGTGTTCCTGACCCTCTATTTGCTGACTCTCTTGGAGAACATGATCATCATTCTGCTCATCTGGAGCCACACAGAGCTCCACAAGCCCATGTACTTCTTCCTAGGAAACCTGAGCTGCCTGGAGATGTGTTATGTCTCAGTCACAGTGCCCACCCTGCTTCTTGGGCTCTGGTCAGGGCCTTGCCATGTCCCCTTCACATCTTGCATGACTCAGCTCTTCTTCTTCATTACACTTATCTGTGTTGAGTGCACACTCCTGGCCTCCATGGCCTATGACCGCTATGTGGCCATCTGTCGTCCTCTCCTCTATCCAATACTCATGAGACCCCAGGTCTGCCTTATGCTGGCCATGGCCTCATGGATGGGGAGCCTTAGTGTCTCTGTAATCAAGACAGGCTGCATTGCTGGGCTTTCTTATTGTGGCCCCAATGTCCTCAATCACTTCTTTTGTGATATCTCCCCTCTACTCAATCTCTCTTGTACTCATGTAGCACTAACTGAACTCGTTGACTTCATATCAGCCATTGTCATCTTCTATGGTTCCTTGATGGTTGCCCTGGTCTCTTACATGGCCATTGGGGCAGCTGTGGTACGTATGCCCTCAGCTGCTGCCAGACTCAAGGCCTTCTCTACCTGTGCTTCTCACCTCATTGTAGTGGGTATCTTCTATTCAGCTGCCATCTTCATCTATGCCCGACCCAAGCGCATGGAAAACATGGACCTCAGCAAATTGCTGTCTGTTATCTACACAGTGTTCACACCCATGTGTAACCCAATCATCTACTGCCTGAGGAATAAGGAGGTTCAAGGTGCTTTTCACAGGACCCTTTATAAAATTAGGAGCTCTGCTGGCTAGAGGTATAGCTAAGAATTTCATCCCTTTAGTCTGCTCCAGTAGCCATCCTCCTCCTTTCTGACTTTCTTATCCTGTTTTTATAATCATCCAGGCTCGGGGCATCTTTGGCATGTTGGATGCCCCTATCTCTCTTGCTTCCCTCATCTAGTCATTTGCTGATCCTTCTCAGTTACTTGACCCTAAAAATGAGCTATGATCTCACTGCAGCAGAAAGAATCTAGATGTGAAGTCAAAAGATCTATCTGCCAGGCCTAGTTCTGCAGCATCTGCATGACCTTGCGCAAATCACTTATCCTTTGGGGGCCTCTGCGTCCTCTTTTATAAAATGAGAAGGTAAAACTAGAAGACCATCCAGTTCTATAGCTGTGATCCTATGACTTCTTGAAGATATAGATTCCCTCTCCCTACACAAATTAGTACTGTTCCATGCTCTCTTTCTATCATATTCTTGTCCATGTGTCTTTTTGTCTTTAAAAGCCCTACTCCAGCAGTGTCAAACTGAAATAGAAATGGATCTGTACAGAACACATATTTACTTAGAAAACCACAAATTAATATGATCTATGGTGTATTGTATTTTATTTCTTGTGTTAAACGTTTTCCAATTACTTCTGCCTGTGACTCAAGGGTTTTGCAGCTGCTGGTGGCCAGTGTGGACTGCAAGTTTGACCCCTATGTTCTACTCCTACTGTGAATCCAGTGTCCTCAATACCAAGGTGTTAAGCTATTTTGAAATGCGAGTAATTTTCAGGCTGTTGCATCTCACTCTATGTGACTGACTTATCTTCTTAACAATTGTATTTAAACCACTTTTTGCACACAATAATCACCTATATACATTCTGTCTACAGTTGTCACCATCCTAATTTAGACTTTTATTGCCTTTCATCTTGAATATTATATAAGCCCCTTTCTGTGTTTTTAGTTCTTCTCAGCTTCAGTACTCTATACATACAGTGCCTCCTACAAATAATCTATTTGTCTTTTGTATGGAGGGTGTGAGGAAGATTTAAAATATACCTAAGAAGGAACTATTACTTGTCATCAAGGTGTTGTATGATGGGTAGAGAAGATGAGTTGGTGAAGTGACAGGACCTAGAGATGACAAATGGAGAGCTGGAGTGATCAATCATATCTCAGAAGAATGCACAGAAGGTTTCCATCATGGCAAACAGATCCCTTTTGGTGAACTTTCAGTAGGACATAGGCCAAATTGACAGAAGATCTGCACCATTGAAGGAAATTACCAAGTGGATAAAATCACATTGAATGTCCTTTATATTTGGAAATGGGCAGAGGATGGGTATTTGTCACATTTAGAAATTAAGCTCCATGGATTCAGCACTGTATATGTCTTTGGACATGGATGATAACACAGGAATCACTTGTGATGTGGAGGAGAAACACAAGGGAGTGAAGTGAGAGCCACTGATGTTACTTAAGCAATATCTTAAAAAAAAATAAACATATACCACTTATTAACTACCTATTATGTGCAAAAAACTGTATTAGGAGAGGACATTGTAAATTACCAAAACCACAGTTTCAATTGTAAGGGATCTCTACCATGCACAAAAGCAGTAATCTATCTATAGCTCACAATCATAACTACACCATATAACATTAGCTAATTGTTATCTAATATAATCTATTGGTTTCAAAGGAAAATAGAAATGAGATAAAATCAGAAGTGCAGGACACCTCTTGTTGACCTTCTTGGCCATCACACAAGATCCCATCCACCTTGGTCCTCCACCTCTTCACCACCCTCTGTCCCTCTAATTGAAAAGTGGAGCCATCAACTCTAACCCTCCATTTAAAGGGAGAGCTCAGCTCAGAACATTTCATTTCTTACCTGGATGCACAACTTCGAAATTTATTTTACTTTTCCACCATGACACCACTGCCCCTTGTCAGCTTCTTGTTATGTGTTGTCTTCTCCCATTTGATTGCAAGCTCCTTGAGGGCAAGGACTGTTTTTGTTCTTTTTTTTTTTTTTGGTGGAGGTACCCGTATGTCCAGTGCTTTGCACAGTACCTGGCACACTGGATCCACTTAATAAATGTTGGTTCATTGATTGAGCAGAGATCAGGGTATTCAAGGACTGAGAAGGACAAAAGCATGTATGTGCTCCTCTGGAAGAACAGCTGATGTGGCAAGAAGAGTATTTGTTGGGATTGGAAGCTCAATTCCGTGTGGACAGTCTCGGGTGGGTAAAGGTGGGAGCTTCTATATCTTAGAGTTCTCACGAGACCCCCCCCCCCAGGAAACGGCAGGGAATCGAGGTGAACCGAGCTATCTCGAGTAATTCCGCCTCTTCCCGTGAGAAACGTGATGGGAGAGAGATCTCCCCGCCCTCGAGATTGTCCCAGATCTGGGCACACTATTGTTATCTAACAGCACGGTATTCAGATGCAAACTGTGCGGCTGAAGGTTAAGTAGGATTGAGGAAGCCTGAAAGCTCTTTCAGCACGTGAGGAGCCAAGAGGACAGTAGGCTCCGCTTTTCTTCTTTCCTCTCTCCCCTCCCCCTCTCTCCCCGCTTGTACTTCTACTTCCAATCCCTTAAGATCTTAGCCTCCTTAGGAAATCTCCCCCTCTTCCTCCTAAGGAAGACTGCTCCTGCACTTGTAACCGAGACCCTGAAATAAAGCTCAACCCTTGTTCGACTCTGGAACGTCCTTTCTCTCATATGAGCATCTGGTTTTGGCCAACCGAAGACCTCGGAGGTGAGGTAAGAAGACTCGGGTAGCCCACACAGGCCTCTAGGCCTGGCAAGTATTTCTCTTGATTTCTTTTCTCCAGGATGTTTAGTGTCAAGGAAGAAAGAAGGTGAGCTGTGTAGGAGGGGTGAGGGAAATAGCTCGGTGGTACAGTGGATAGGGTGCTAGATGTGGAGCCAGAAAGACCCGTAAGTCTGCATCTGGATCCATAATTCTACATCAGAAACTTATTAGCCATGTGATCCTGAGCAAGTCATTTTATCTCTGTCTGTCTCAGTTTCCTGATCTATAAAAATTAGGGTAATAATAACACCTACCTCACAGGGTTGTTGTGAGGATCAAAAGAGATTGATAATATACGTAAAGTGCTTAAAAATGTTCGCTATTATACAGAAAGCAACTCTGTTTTTGAAATAAACAAGATTCTTCTATTAGATATTTGGAAATGCCTGTTTTATTTAGTATTTGTGAAGTTCTGAATAAAATAAGCAATTAATTGGTTAAATAGAGAACAAATAGTGAGTGTTATTTGGTATGGTGAAACCACTTAGCTGAAGGTGGACACGGAATTTATATGGTTGAGAAGATATAGTCTTGAAAGCAAAAGGCAACTCTCATGCTCATGAGGTTGGGGGGAAAGTCTACTACACCTCTGTTGTCATTATGATGTGTAGCATGATATTCAAAAATAATACTTTCATAAGGTCTTACATCCACTTGAGACCACACTTTTACCTACTTTGAAGATGATGATAAAGAACATGCTGTATAAGCCATCTATACTGACAGTCTCTCTCCTTCTTCTTCCCCCTCTCCACCTTCTTCTCTCTCTCTCTCTCTCTCTCTCTCTCTCTCTCTCTCTCTCTCTCTCTCTCTCTCTCTCTCTCCCTCCCTCCCTCCCTCCCTCCCTCCCTCCCTCCCTCCCTCTCTCTCTCTCTCTCTCTCTCCTCTCTTTCTCCCTTCCTCTCTGCAAGTCCTTCCACCTCTCCCTGTCCTTTTCCCCCTGTCCCACATTCCCATTCGTGGATTTGCCTTTCTTTTATGAAGAATCATAGTAGGCAGCTACTAGATAGATAACATCACCAATAGGGGAGGGTTTGGGGCTGACTTTTCATATGTTTTATAAGGGCATTCTTTCTATTTTAATTTTTCCAGTGGAGAAGTGGGATGGAGAGAAACTAAATGCTGTTAATTGAAAAGTAATAAAATTTATAAAGAGATATACTCTATGACTAAAACACCTTGAAGGTATGGCTTTATGTACACATTCTTTATAAGGCATTGAGGAATTTGAGTGATTAAGACATAATAATAGCTGCCATTTTTATGGGCTTGAAGGATTTGGAGGGAAGGACTTCACACATATTTTCACAACATTTGGAAGTAGTTACTGTGAGTATTAATGCTCCCATTGTAGTGATTTATTTCTGCATTACTATTTTACCAGTAGAGAGCTAGGGGAAGGTTCCTAATAAAAATAAAAATATTTCATATTTATGTATGATTTGGGATTTGCAAAGTGGTTGGGGCTATATGAGGTATTCAGCAGGACTAGCACCACTGGGTGAGCCTTTTTCAGGGCTGCTCATCCACCTTTGGTATCCACTTTTCACACAAGTCAAACTCTGTGCCTCCAAGAAGCTGTAGCACGTGCAGCAGTCATATTCCAGTAAAACCATCTTGGAGGATGGGCTAAACCAGGCTGAGGACAACCAAGGGGTCTCAAACCCTTCTGTGAGTTAGGGGGTGTCTACCCCAAGCAAGAGAATAATTTACTCCAAGGGCCCTAAAGATTACTGAAACAGCTACTGTGAAGTGGTTAGAGCTTACTCAGACATTGAAGATTCCAAGGTCATTCACTGCATCCCTGGTCATTGACAGTTGTCCTGACTTTTATCTTGCCAGTGAACGTCAATGGCTCTGGAAGATAGAATGAGGCTGATGACACAGTTTTGTTTAGCTCTGCCTCACTTAAATACATGAGTCAAGATATTACCCTTCAATGTCATTGGTTTTCTTCAAAAAAGGACAAAAAACAACTATTGGTGGCTCTAAGAAGCTGTAGCAGGCACAGTGGCTACAACCTGTAAAACTGTCCCAGGAGACAGGATAACCAGGATGAGTCACCTGACAGGCTTCAAACCGTAAGTTAGGGCGATGTCTGTCCCAAGCATTTGAAGACTTCCCCTGGAAAAATGGGGGAATGATTTCTTCCCATGGCCACGAAGAAGCTGAAGCAGATGCTGTGGAGTGTGTAGAGCTTGGTAAGACATCGAAGACACCATGATCCTCCGTTTCCTCCAAGACCATCATCAGTCTTCCAGATGTTTGTGTTGCCACTAGACTTTAATCACTCTGAAAGAGAGAATAAGGCTGATGACTTTGTCTAACTCTGCCTCACTTAATTCACAGGTAAGTCAAGACATCACCCCATGAACTACAAACAATAAAGTGATTTATCTTCATTATCTCATTCTCAAAAAATGTTATAAATTGAGCCAAAATATCATTTACACTTTTTTTACCTATGCAATAAATATTATATCTATATCTATATTATATCTATATATATTATATCTATAAAAAGTAAAATTCATATGTTTTGAAAATGGTGATTTGTTCAGCTGGATGACTAAGTGGATAACTGGACCAGGAATCAGGGAGACAGGATTTCAAAGCTGTCCTCAGGCCAGACACTAGCTGTGTCACCATGGGCAAGTCACTTAACCTGTTGGCTTCAACCAACTGCAAAATGGGGGTAATAGTACCTCCAACTATCTCACAAGATTGTGAGGATCAAATGAGAAAATATTTGTCAAGCAGTTAGCAGAGTACTTGGCAAATAGTAGACATTTAAGAAATGCTAATTCCCTTCACTCATACTGGGTGATTTTCTAAGATCAATTACAACTCTAATGATCTTTTTTTTCAATTGAGATATTCTCTGAGTTTTTTTTAAACATAATTATCTGTCACCTTCAGTCTTGTGCTGTCCTCAATTCTAATTTCATCTGTAATCATTCTAAGAATCGTTATTCTTTTCCCCTTTGATAACATTTTTTTGCATTTTATCCCCCCAAGATGTTCTAGCTATATTCAGTTCTTACTTTTATTCATCTCATGGTTTTTTAAGTGGGGAGTGAATTTCACTCTTGTTTTAAAAAATTGTAATGTATTTATTATCTAGTTAAATATGTTTCTCTGGGTACCTCAGCTAGTTTCTGATTTTACCTCTAATGTTCAGTGGATGTTTCTGAATTGTGCACAGAGTAGTCATTAAAGAAAGGCATGCTGAATTAATAATTTAAATATTTTATTTAATTTTCGGATGCTTTATGAGGTATACCTTCATTTTCTTATGATGTCTAAAGTCCTCGGGCACTTTCATACAGATAGAGGCCAGACTCTGGACTTAAGTGAGGTAGAGTCAATTCTGGGGCAGAAAGAGGAGTCACACTTTTCTCATACACTCTAGCTCAATATGCCTCTCACCCACAATTATAGGAAATACCTTTTACATAGCTTAGGTTTGGCTCATGTAGCATTTAAGGTTGACCCAAAGCAAATTCACAGGATGCTTTCTTGGAAAGATATTCAATGCATAGGAAGTATAGCACAGCTATTTATTTCTTCAATGGCAAAAAGAAATGCTTAAAACACAAAGGAGTCATAAGCACATACTGACAAATATTTAACTCAGAAAAAGTAACCCATTACTCCATTATATTTTCACAGAAGGTAGTAAATACTGAAATTGACAAATTACAGGGGGACAGTCCCCTTTCGTAAGTACAGATACAGAGACTCAGAAGAAAAAAGCAAATCAACTAATTGTCCTCTTAGAAGTTTGATCTCATAAAACAGTCTGGGGAGGAACATCATCTGATGCAATTTTCTGGTCTGGATGCTTGTTGAAGCTGTCTTCAGCATAGCATCTCAGCATCTTCTTCCCCTTTACCTTCTTGTAGAAATCCATATGTCCACTCTCCTACAAAACTGACCTGAATACAATTTTAGATTACAATTTCTAAGCTTTATACTCTTATCACTCTTACAAAATCAAAATTGGAAATTTGGTCAATTGTCATGTTTAAGAAATTCACATTAGAATCCAACTTTTACATTTTACATTAATTCACTATTCATTTCCTTGATCAGGAGGATGAGAATTCACTAAGCAGTTAATAACAGGCTCCAGTACATACATAAATACAATAAGTAATCATTTTTAACACAGTACATATCATGTCATAAAACAATTCCAACTTCTGGTCATGTGATGCTTTTTTTAAAGCATTTACAATATAGACCACAAACCATTCTTCTTTTTACATTAACTAATTGAGACAAAAATAATAAATATGTATACTAATCTCACAGGCCCTTGACCTGATTGTCTCCATACTATTGCTATGAATTAAAGGACCCTAGCTTATTGGTGTTAGTCTGAAATCCTAAGCCAACTAGCTTAATTTAGACAACCTCATATGTTTCCCTATCAACACTCTATTATTTAATAAATCTGGTGTTGTGCTTACCAAATTTTTGATTATAGGAAACTGCAACTAAGAGTAGGGATATTTCAGGGAAACAACATCTCCTTAACTTCATGTCAATTCCAGGCAGAAATAGATTGTCAATTGGCATTTAGCCAGGCTTAAAGTTTGACAGATGTCAGTGGAGAAATTGAGTCAGGAGAATCCTACCTCAACTCAGGTGGAACAGCCATTCTCCCAACCTTTCCATGAGATCACCTTTTTGCAGTTCATACCAGCATCTCGCAGGCTCACTGGCATCACAAATCAGTGGCCCAGATGGCCTTTACCACTATTCACACTTGGAGTTAGACTCAAAAGACCAGTCAGTTAATAAATAGTTCCATAAAATCTTAAAATAGCAAGCTCCAATAATCAGTTTCAGATATGAGTATAATTTCACATTAGTTAAAGAACATCTTTTGATGCAAGTCTTAAGTAACTTGCATGCCTTTCTATACATGTTGCAGCTCCTAATTAAATAACAATCATCATAAATTATTTCTGTAATAGATTTTCATCTGTTTCCCAAGCTTCTCTATTCCTTCTAACCATGCTCAGTCTAAAAGAATGAGCTACACATAGGATGAGTTCAAATACTAACTTCAACTGATGTTCATGAAATGAATTCAAATTAAAAAAAGAGAATCATTTCACTTTTCCATCAATGCAAAATATTACCAGAGGTTACCTGCCTCTAAGAAACTTAAACTGAAATTCTTTTCCCCAAACTGCAGATGTCTCTGATGTAGTCTCAGTAATTAACTCAGTCAATTGTTTTAATGTCAATTGCTTTCACATCATTTTGTAACATGTAAAGACCTTATTCCAAGTAGGGACCTTTGTCCCTTGCCCAAAAAGAGTTTTAGTTGCATTTGTCTAAAAGGGTCCTAGAAAACCTCACCTTGAAAGCTCCTTGGATTTCCCCACTTGATCTGGCTCTCCTGAGGCCTATAAGCTTTTACCTATCACTATGCACTATCAATACAATTCTCCAGATTACTGGCCACTCCCATAAACACCATCCCTGGAATCCCCAGACCATGTGGGGTCACCCCTGAACTTCTTCCTTAGTCCCTCTTGTAAATAAGATAGTCCTGTCTCCATAAAAGTGTTCACTTTATACAATCTGATTACATTAGCATTACAAATGCTCAGATTCCCTAAAAGTCTATCCAAAATTGAGAAACCTTAACAAACTTTGACTTTCTTTGGCTAAAAGAAGGCTTGGGTTGAATTCATATGAGCAGGACACAGAATGTTGCTATTTTGGGGTCCCAAGCACCCCTAAATTCAACACTTCCATACCATTACAGTTAACTTTAAATCCCAGTCTTATTCTATGGAACAATGATTCATATCTCACAGTTATACATTGGTTTCCTTTCCTTTATCTAATTATTCCCATGACATTCAGAAAGAATGTTCTATTTAGGGATTTTGTATTTTGCAAGACTGCACCAGAGTACCCATTTACCCAAATAACTGAAAACAGCAAGATTCCACTACTTGCATTGTGCTTACATCTTAAACTATCTTCTTTGATTACAGAAACATGCTATAAAGATAAAAAGGCAAGGACCTAATTATACATCATCTCCACCTTATAGTCAGATTCAGAAAGTCAAGTGGGAAAACATTCCTTTTTAGAGGACCACAACGAGGAACCTGAACCAGAAGGATTCCATGCCACACTGAGGACACTATTGTCCCCTGAGAAAAACTTCTGCCTATAACAGTCACATTCCTCTCTGAGCATTAGAACACAATTATTAATGGTCCCAGAGGCTTTGCATCAGATGGTAGGTTTCACTAATCAAAAATATTACCAGGACTTACATCTTAGATCTTAAATTTGTCCTAAAACCCAATCACTAGAGATCATTTATCACCAAAATAAATTCGTTGTTTAGGAACTCCATATACAAACAGTTTACACTTCACATAGAGATTACAACTTTAACAAAGTGAGGTGCCATGCCACTTGGGTGAAGGTTTCAGGCTTTTCCAGCCCTAGAAGCCCAGGATGGGGCTGACATCCCTCCTTTCCTTCAACAATAGGAAAGAATTATTATCTTTTCTCTAAGCAGCTCTGAGTTCAGATTAGATCTTAGAAGTCCTTCTGTATTAATTGCTGGACTTCAAAAGGAAAGAGAGATGAGGCCGGGAGACTTTTTTGTCTTAAAATTATCACAGAACTTCCTGGTGCCATAAAACTCCTGGTCTCCTTTATCTTGCACTTTATTGTTCAATCCCCATAAAACTTTATGTAACAAATTGACTCATAAATACATATTTGGTAGACCTCCCCAAAAATCATACAAAAGATCTTACTATGCATTTCTTCATACCACAAATATTTTCCTCTTACAAACAGTTTACAATTTATCACACACCCTCTTGAACCTAACTGATAAAAATTACAAGAAAAGATGTAAAACCAAGACTTTTGCACATTTACTGTTTCCTTTCACAAACATACTTTTGTAAATGCTTGATTTATAGCTAAAACAATTTTAGTTAAAACTTCCTTCTTAATAGCAAAAATAAACTTTTTAACATACTTAATACATCCTTAGATGGAACAGACTTGAAAAATCATGCCAATATATGTATAAAGAAATACATATTTTTTCAAGAATTCTCATTTTGTTAAAAGGAATTCTGCAACAAAAAAATTTTTACATGGAATTCATAGCCCATTCATCACTTTCTTTAACAATGCAACTTTTAATACAACATATAGATAAATTATCTTTTCAACCATATGTCTCATTTCATATTTAAAACTTAAAGCAACTCATTATCCATTCAAGTCAATGTATTTCTACATCACCTTGCACAGAAGTTCATCTCCTCAACAACACGTGTACACACTCTATCACCATGATAATCATTTAATGTAACTTTCTTGATTGCAGAATTTTGCTATAAAATAAAAAGAGGGACAATGTATATTCTAGTACCATAAAGTCTTAAATAACAAATAAAAATTGACTTGGTATCCTTTCAGATAGAGTCATTTCAGATTTGATTGAACCATTAATTACCAAATCAAGCTACCTTATCTTTCTGTCTTCTTAAAACGCTTCTTCACACCCTCACCACTTACTGAACCCATCTGAAACTGACCCATCCAGCAAACTTTCTTATCTGCCTTTCGTATTTTCTATCAAACCTTTGTTTATCTTTCCAAGTCTCTCAATCCTATTACTCAGATTTTTCAGCCTTCCTCCACATCTTTACCCTAACTGTCTGCATTGGGATTCTGTTACAACTTAAACAAACCAAAGAAGTTAAATCCACCGTTATATTGCAAATATTAGTATTATCACTGCTTATTTATAATCAAATATAAATTTCAAATAATTACATTTCTATTATGTTCTTTTAAAACCCCAATCTACATATAACAAAATTCACATTTAAAAATTGTAATAATTACATTACAGTAATGTTGCATCAACATATACCCATCTTTTTGTCAAGCACTTTACAATCATAAATGTCAAATAACAACATCTTTTTCTGTTGAATCCTGATAGAAACAGCACTCTCAAATGCTGCCTGTTATTCCTTAAGGACAGATTTTGACTTTAATCATATCAAATCTGGATTTATAATCACTAATGATAATTATTTTAGCCCTCCTTTTTTTCTTAAGTCAAATATTCTTACTACTTAAAAGAAAACATTATCCATCAAATAAAGAATTTTCTTAAGCTTTCCAGTTTCCCTTGCATCCTCCTTTGGGAGTTTCAGGCTATATACTAGGAAAAGCAAATAAACTTCTACAAAGAGCTCGAAATCACACTGTTCTCCTCAGGTTAGCTTAAAATATGCCAGCATTCTGAGATGAGGCTTTGGATCCAGGCAGACACTTAAGTATGCTGACAGGGCATTGCAAGAGAGAGTTAATGCCTCTAAAAGAAATCACTGAAATTCTAAAGTGAAATTGAAATTTTAAACACATTGCCTGGTATCAGATATATTTGCTTAATTTAAACATAAAGTATAGATTTTAGCTTTGAGATCTCATTAAATCAAAGCTCATTTTCAATCTAGGATGCCTGTATTTTACTCTGCTAATTTCCATTACAAAAAGAGATTCTTCTTTAGGTGAGGGAGGGAATGGTCTACCCCTCCTCAGTCTGAGGGGGAAAGATGTTCCTAGTTTCTACACCAAAAAAAAAAATTTGAATCAAATTAAATAAAGAGTTTACCAACCCCAGAAAAAAGGCCAAAATAATTTAGTTTAACACTGACAAAATGTGACTTCCAAGCATGAACTTGGAGAGCTTAATAGCTAATAGTAATAGTTACAAATCACAGCAAACAATTATTAAATTTTAAAATCTGATAACCTTCCATAACATTGTCTATTCATTTCCCAATCAGGCTAAACATTTTCTGAAGTAGGGTGGTGGTGAGGAAGGGAGTATAAAGTCTGAGCACATGGATACTCTGCTATCCTACCCAAATCCCTCTTTCTTTTAAATTACAAATGAACTAAATACTCACCATTTCTTCTATTGTTCCTTGAAGAAAAGAAACCTTAGATGTTAAGAGGCTAACAATTTAACTCAACAAGAGAGCAACATTTTTTTAAGTTGAATACTATGCAGAGAGCAAAAATATTTCTTTTCACATTCAAAAACTTGGCCAGGGTTTAGAATGCACAAAGATTTTTAACAACTTTTAAAAAGTTTTCAAACTCAAGATGGTAGAGTAGAAGGACAAACCTCCTTTAGCTGTCCCCTCATAGCTCATAAAATACCTGTAAAAATAACTCTAAACAAATTGTAGAGCAGCAGAAACTACAAAATGACAGAGTGAAAGAGATTTCCAGCCCAAGACAACCTGGAAGGTCGACAGGAAAGGACTATTACATTGGGTTAGGAGTGGAGCACAGCACGGACAGGACTGCAACAGGCTTCAGGGCACAGAATCATGGGTAACAGCTGCGGTTCCCAGATGGCAACTCAGAAACGCCAAAGACAGCTTCCAAGGGCAGTAAGAAAGCTCCTTTACCTGGGTGAGAGGGGAGTGCTGTCTGGCCCCAGCCCTGGCCACAGGGTGACAGCAGCCACTGCAGCACCAGTTTCCACTTTTGGAGCCCTCAGCCTAAAGACCCTGGGAGATTTGAGTCTCAGTTCTGAATGGTGGTCCTGGGATGAAGAAAAGTGTTGGTGTGGTGGAACTGGTGGTGACTGTGGAGAGGAATCCAACTTGCAGATTGTAGGCACAAAAGAGTGTTTCTGGTTGTTCACAGACCAGAGTACAGGCCAGAAAGGAGTAAATTCCTCTCCCTTCATTGTGCCACTTTGAAGGAACTGAGATCTTACAGGTACCTAGGATATGCCCTCCACTTGACAAAGGATTCAGAAGTCAAGTAACTGGCTGGGAAAATGGTCAAAAGGGGGAAAAATAAGACTATAGAAGGTTGTTTTCTTGGTGAACAGGTATTTTCTTCTATCCTTTCCAATAAGGAAGAACAAAGTATGCCATCATAAGAAGACATCAAAGTTAAAGCGTCTACATCCAAAACATCCAAAAAATAATATGCAATGGTCTCAGGCCATGGAAGAGCTCAAAAAGAATTTTGAAAGTCAAGTAAGAGAAGTGGAGGAAAAATTGGGAAGAGAAATGAAAGCTATGAAAGAAAATCATGAAAAGTGAGTCAACAGCGTGCTAAAGGAGACCCCAAAAATGCTGAAGAAAATAACACCTTTAAAAATAGACTTACCCAAATGGAAAAAGATGTATAAAAATACAATGAAGAGAAGAATGCTTTAAAAAGCAGAATTGACCAAATGCAAAAGGAGGTTCAAAAGTTCACTGAAGAAAATAGTTCTTTAAAAATTAGAATGGAGCAGATGGCAGCTAATGACTTTATGAGAAACCCAGAAATTTCAAAACAGAACCAAAAGAATGAAAAAATAGAAGGCAATGTGAAATATCTCACTGGAAAAACAACAGACCCGGAAAATAGATCCAGGAGAGATAATTTAAAAATTATTGGTCTACCTGAAAACCACAATAAGAAAAAGACCCTAGACGTGATCTCCCACAAAATATTACAGAAAACTGCCCTGATATCTACAACCAGAGAGTAAAATACAAATGGAAAGAATTTACCAATAGCCTCATGAAAGAGATCTCAAAAGGAAAACTCCTAGGAATATTGTCACTAAATTTCAAAGTTCTGAAGTCAGGAGAAAATATTACAAGTAGCCAGAAAGAAGCAATTTAAGTATTGTGGAAATACAATCAGAAACACAGGATTTAGTAGCTTCTGCACTAAGGGATTGAAGTGCTTGTAATACGATATTCCAGAGGTCAAAGGAGATAGGATTCAAATCAAGAATCACCTTCACAGCAAAACTGAGTACAATACTTTAGGGGAAAAAAATAGAATTTCAATGAAATAGGGGACTTCCAGGCATTCTTGTTGAAAAGACCAGAGCTGAATAGAAAATTTGACTTTCAAATACAAGAATCAAGAGAAACATGAAAAGGTAAACAGGAAAGAGAAGCCTTAAGGAACTCATTAAAGTTGAACTGTTTACATTCCTACATGGAAAAATGTGATTTGTAACTCATAAGACTTTTTCAGTGTTAAAGTATTTAGAGGGAATGTATATATATGTAGATGTGTATGGCTATGTATGTATGTGTATATTATATATGTGTAGGTATGTATATGTACATGGGTGTATGTGTGTATACACACATACACATAGACAGAGTGCACAGGGTGAGCTGAATATGAAGGGAGAATACCTTAAAAATAAAATTTACTGTTGAATGAAATGTATTAGGAGTAAGAGGAAAGGAGAGGTAGAATGTAACAAATCATCTCACAAAAAAAGAGGGAAGAAAGTTTATACAATGGAGAGTGAGGGGGGGAGATGAAAGGAAATAATTGAGCCTTACTCTTATGGGATTTGGTTTAAGGAGGGAATAACACACTTAACTGGATATAGAAATCTATTTTCCCCTACAGGAAGACAAGGGTGAAGAGGATAGGAGAAGGAAGATAATAGAAGGGACTGCAAATTGGGGAAAGGGCTAATCAGAAGCAAACACTATTATGGGAGGACAGGTCAAGAGAAAGAATGGGATAAATGAAGGTCAGGATAGGACAGAGGGAAATGTAGTTAGTATTTTACAATATAAATATTATGGAATGTATGACCTATATTGAATTGCTTGTTTTCTCAATGAGGGTGGGTGGGGAGGGAGGGAGAGAATATGGAACTCCAAGCTTTTAGAATGAATGCTAAAAATTATTTTTCCATGCAACTGGAAATTAAGGTATACAGGCAATGGAGTATAGAAATTTAATTTGCCCTACAGGAAAGTAGAGGGTAAGGGGGATGGAAGAAGAGTGGATAATAGAAGAGAGGACAGACTGGAGGAAGTGGTGGATGGGGTACATTCTGTGCTGGAGTGGGGTGTGGGGAGAGATGGGGAGAAAATTTTGAATTCAAATTCTTGTGGAAGTGAATGTTAGGAACTGAAAAATAAATAAATTATATATTAAAAAAAGTTTTCAAAATCTCTATCAACACCGTTCATGAAACAGATCAAACCAAACACTAAAACATCTTTCTCTCTCTCTCTCTCTCTCTCTCTCTCTCTCTCTCTCTCTCTCTCTCTCTCTCTCTCTCTCTCTCTCTCTCTCTCAAGCCCACTCATTCCTCTGAGACTGTTGTAATCAGGGAGGGAGGTAAAGGGGGAGATTAAGAGATAGCAGAATTCCCAGGGAAAGTCCAGCTCCAGTCCTTGCTACTCTGGCTGGTTGCATTTACAACCTTACACCACAAATATGAAACACTTCACAAACACACAGGCATACACTGAACAGATAGAGCAATATGGATCCTCTCCTTTTAGGAAATGAACTAATTTTAGATTAGACCAGTCAAAATTCACGTATTCATGTCAATTTACTCTGACTGACTCCAAGCCAATTTCAAAAGGATCCTTCCCAGAATCTAGACCCCAGCTCCTCCCCCCACCCCCGCCAGATCTCTTTCAGATGTAAATGAAAGAAAGAATATAGCCGGCATTCCTTCAAATGAGCTTCAGAGGGAATACTCAGAGGATTATTAATCCCCTCCCTGGCACCATTATCTTAAGAACACTCATTGCGTACCTTAGGACATATACTCTGAAAGTCCCTTATCTAAGATCCCGAGACAGACAAAACAGTACTTAGCTAGTGATATTTTCCTGCTCTTGCTCAGATTCCTGATTTATGCTGCCTCCAGCCATTCAATATATTGTTTTAGTTGCATTCCTGGGTTCACAATTCCAAACAGCAGAAGTTAGCACGCAGAATTGGGGAAACTTTCCTTGGGTGTTTGGGTCATTTCAAAGCAATGGTCTTGTTCCCATTCCCCAAAAGCAACATTCCTTTGTAATGCCAAAAGTCCTGTGATGAGGCCCCAAAATTGTGAGAAATGAGCCCAAATAACAAGCCCCCAACTGTGAGAAACATGCTCACTTTAAACAAAGGACATTATCTGTTGTGAAATCAGGAAAGGTTTTATTAATCTTTACATCCTTTCCCCTTGAATAGATGGGTAGCCTCCCCAGTAAGGTTATAGGAAGACTACAACACTTTCAGAATAATGGAAGCTTCTTATAATATACCAAACTTTGGATCTCCCACAACCTCTGTCCCCTTGCCATATGAATTTATATTCTCCTCTCTGATAGGCTTTTCTTGAAACAGATCCTCAAGCCTGTGCACCAGCTTCTGACCTCTAACCTGACCGTGCTAAGTCACAACCCTTATCACCCAGAACTGTGGAAACTCAACTTCCTTGTTTCCCACACAGATACTCTGATCAGCCAGGTATTCATGATGGAATAATCTTCACCTACAAGAGGGTACATTCAAAAAAACATCTATTGCTGGCAGTAAGTACTCAATAACTCTAGACCTCATGGACTCACAAATTAGAAGCCAATGCTGGGAACATGTCTGTCAGGATTATTCTTTGATTACCTGTGCTTAGAAAAAGAAATCCAAAGCAGAAAATGGAATTAGGGTTAGGCTTACTTAGGTAAGTACATGTGCTCATTTGTCATATTCAAGTAGCCATCACAGCTCTTATTGGGCAAAGAGTGGGGGAAACCCTTCCCTTGGGCGGAAAACCCAATGGACAACTGTTGGATGTTAGAAGAGAGAGCAAAAATAGCTTTTTTCTATTTTTAAATCCTACTGAGATGAACAGTTTTCTTTGACATAGACTTCCATCCTCACTAATGGAACTTTGTGGTGGAGATTTCCAGTGAACAGCTGCTCATATGAAACTAAAATTCTTGGGTGGCATCAAAGCTAATAAATAGATATTGGAGTCATCCACACAGAGCTGAAAATAGACGATTGTAGATAAGATGATCGAAGGAGAAGGAGGAAAGAAGAGAGACAGAGGCCAGGCCAACACCTTGGGGAATAACCATGATTAGTGGAAATGAATGATCATTCAACAAAGGAGATACAAAAAGAGTGGTCAGGCAGGTAAGAGAAAAAACAGAGAGAAGAGCATCATGTAAATCAAGGAAGGAGATGGAATCTAGGAGATGCTCTTCGGGTTCTCTTACCTCTCTGATGGCATCTTATTATCCTCGTAGGATTACATCATAATGTCCCACCATTTGTTTGTGTATGTAACCTAAGGTTTAGGTGAGTTTGGTAGTGATTTCTCAAAGTTTTAAGAGTTTTTTACACAGTTATCCAAGAAGACAGATAAGGAAAGTGTGAGTCTACCCATTCTTTGGAGGAGGAAACAGGTTGATAGAGGTGAAGAGTTTTCAAGGACAAATAGATCTTCATGCTGTCATTTATCAATATGGCCATAAAATGTTCCTATGAGTTCTTTCCTGTATAAAATTAGTGTTTGGACTAGGCAGTCTCCAAAGACATTAATAAGTCTCATGCACCCCAAATCCCACCTTGGGATTTTTTAGAACTTGGACATAGCATGTAAGGAAGACCCAGTTGTAGAAAACAAACAATGTTGCTCAGAAGAGAGATGTAATGAAACCAACATATATACTACATGGTGAAATTATCAAATCAATAATGAACCTAGAAATCAAACAACAGTTGAATTACCACATACGTAGACAAATAGAAAAATTCGTAAAATTAGCTCAGCTATTTTATTAACTCAATTATTTATTAGCTCAGTAATTAGCCTACAAGTTTTTCAAGAACCAAATCCAAATCTGCCATCAGAAAAACAGAATTCTCAGCAATAATCCTAAAAATGTAAGACACAGCTTATGTGTGGACTTGGAGTTGGGAAGACCTGAGCTTAAATTCTAACCCCCACATATATTAATTAGGTGATCCTGAACAAATTACTTTACCTTTTTCAGCCTCAGTTTTCTCATATGTAAAATGGAGTTTATAACAGCACCCACTGTCCAGGATTGTTGTGTGAATTACTTAACATATGCTAAGTATTCTGTCAACTTTAAAATGCTTTTTAAAAAGCCAGTTATTGGTAAGTGACAAACCTTTATGATGGTCATAGTTCCAGGTTTAGCCTGGATGTATGGCTACGTGGATTTTCCAACTTGCAGCAGAGACAGAAAGAGAAATGACTGCAAAGCAGCTGTCCATTTCTCTGCCAAATGCCAGTTAAAGCAGATCTGGGAGACAGAGTAAGCCATATGACAAGCCAAAAGAAAAGATTCCTGGAGGAGTGCCAAAAGGCCACCCTCTTGTTGCCAACCAGTATATACCATGAAACAAACTTGGACACATTTGAATTGGTCCTTTCTAGTGAGCCACATATACTGACCTGGTACTGAAAGGCAGCAAATATTGGATGGTCCCTGGGCAAGCAGCAAGTGGATGCTTCAGAGAGGATTAGTGTTCAGTAGGAGTACAGATTTGAAGGACCTACTGGATGCTGGAAGATTTAGAAGCAGGAATTTATTATTCATAACTCAAGAGAGTAGATTGCATTCAGGCCCCTGAACCCTGGTGTCCAGCTCAGTCCCATTAGACAAAAATGCAGCAAGGGTCAGACTACAAGTGAGGTGAATGTACTCTGGTGAAAGATCCTTACTTTGTGGGCTAAGGCTGGGAGTGAGGGACTTCCAGAAAAGAGGTCCTCAGATCATTGAGAGAAATGAATATTATATTATTACATTAATAACTAATTATTAATTTCTAATCCACCCTTTTCCTTTTATTTCTGTTAAGATCCAACTTTTGTGGCATTTTAAAAGTTCAAGAGACATAGTTTCTGGGCAATTAATCATTTTATTAATAATACCAACATATTATCAATTTGAAGCTTGAAATTTTAGGATTTCATGTATAGCCAACATCAAGAATATTATTTCTTCTCTCCTTCATCCCAAGTTCTACTGAAAGAGAACTTCCACTTTCCCTGATTCCTTCCATCTCCCTTATATGTAACTGGTTATTTCCTATTGTTATTGGAAAGATCTCATCTATATGTTTCAAAAAGAGTCCTTGGAATCTGAGAAATAAGTAAGTAGGTGCTTGTCAGTTTGAGATCTATTGAGGAGTGGAACACAGTTCTCCTGAGAGCTTGAGGGGGAAAGAACATTGAAATTTGTATTAGTTAATTTATTTAATTTTAGTTTTCAAAATTTGCTTTCATAAGTTTTAAATTTTCTGCCCTGCCCTCCCCCTGCCCCCAAGATGGCCTGCAATCTGATATAGGCTTTATGCATTCCTGTTAAATACATTTTCACATTAGTCAGATTGCATAGAAGAATTGTAATGAATAGGAGAAACCATGAGAAACAAAACAAGACAGAAAAGAAAATAGTCTAATTCATTCTGCATAAAGACACCATGGTTTTTTCTCTGGATGTGGATGACATTTTCCATCATGAGTCCTTTGGAATTGTTTTAGGCTCTTGCATTGTTGAGAAGGGCCAGGTCTATCAAAATCAGTCATTACACACTGTGGCTTTTACTGTATATAATGTTCTCCTGGTTCTGCTCACTTCATTCAGCATCAGTTCATACAAGTCTTCCAGGTTTTTCTGAAATCTGTCTGAAGAACATTGAAATTTTTAACGACTGAATCTGAACCTAGCTAGTAAGTGGGACTTGCTTGAGAGAAGTGGGAATCTTACTTCCTGAGCAAATTTTGTGAAGCAACAAATCTTTACGGAAAAAAATCTGAGGATGAAAAACATGACTGGTCTAGTGACCATATAAAATGCTTTGTTGGAATGGATGTTCACATGGGAGATCTGGTGTAAATTCTTGTTTGTTTACGTTAACCTTTCAATAAAAGTTCCCTTTGTCCAATTTTGTGTCGTGTGCTTGCAAGGAGGAGGGGGCATTATTCCAAACACAGTCACCACAGTTGCTACTATAAACTACTAGAAATTACTTTGATGAGAAAGAGGTTTCATGTAATGATTTCTCCAAATTTTCTGAGTGTGATAAATGAACCAATGAGAGGAGAAGTCTTCCAAGGTCACCCTGGACACTTTAGGTTGGAAAAGTCTCTGATATAAGGGTCAGGTCTGATATTAAATACAAGGAATGGTGAGTTCCAAATCATAAGAGGTCGTCCGGTGGAGATTATCTGACCAATACTTTGGGATGATGCAGGAAGGGTTCACTTCAGGTTGAGATCATACTAGATTCTTCCTGGTTCCATCATACTCAAGAAGTCTCTGATTCCATGATCATCCAGGAAAGCAATGCCACTGCCATGGTCTCTTGAAGTTGATTATCAGTGGCACCACTCCCATTCATCTTAGTTATAACCAGTAACAGGCAATGATTTCAAGTCATCTGAGCACCCCCTTTTTCCTACCCAATACCCTCTGCAAGGCAGCTTTCACCTCTTTGTTCCTCAGGCTGTAGATGATGGGGTTGAGCATGGGAGTGACAAGTGTATAGGACAAAGACACAACTTGCTTACTCTCAGGAGAGTAGCTGGACTTGGGCTGGAGGTGGATGACACAAGCTGTGCCATAGAATAGAGCCACAACAATAAAATGGGCAGCACAGGTGGAGAGGGCCTTACGGCGCCCAGTGGCTGAGGGCATTCGTACAACAGCAACCAGCACACGCCCATAGGACCCAGTGATGAGAAAGAAAGGAACCATTAGGATAAGAACTGTAGCTACCCGGATGTAAGCCTCAAAGGTAGACGTGTCAGCACACACCAACCTCAGGAGTGGCGCCACATCACACAGGAAATGGCGAACACCTTGGAGACCACAAAATGGGAAGCGGAACAGCCAAACGGTGAACAGTAAGGAAACTGGAATACCTGCCACCCAGCAAGCCATCGCCAGAAGGAGGCAGAGCCTCTGGTTCATGAGGACCCCATAGTGCAGGGGGTGGCAGATGGCCACGTAGCGGTCATAGGCCATCACTGTCAGGAGGAAACACTCTGATGTGACACAGGACAGAATGAGAAAGAGCTGGAGGGCACAGCCCACCAGGGAGATGCCCTTTCCAGCCACCAGGCTTTCCAGCATCCTGGGCACAATGTCCAAAGAGAAGCAGATCTCCACCAGGGCCAGGTTCCGGAGGAAAAAATACATAGGTGTGTGGAGGGCAGTGTCGGCCACAGTCAAGAGTACAATGAGGCCATTTCCTAGCATCGTGATTAGAAACATCCCCAGAAACAGCACAAAGAGAACTGGCTTCAGCCTGGGAACATGGGAAAAACCCAAGAGGACAAACTCGATGACAGAAGTCTGGTTCTCCCCAATCACAATGTCAGTGGGGTTGCTGGGATGCATCAGTGCCCAGGGTCTGGACATACTTGGGGAGGAACCACCTGAAGGGGAAATGATGAGCTGAAAATACCATATACATACATAAATATGTACATATATGAATGTGTGCATGTACATGTACATAAGAAAAACCAACTTAGATCTTTATCCCTCAATACTGGCAAAACCCAGAGCACAGAAAGCATCTAAATCTTGTTTATGATACTTGTTATGTGGATGACCATGAGAAAGTCATATAACCTTTCTGTGACTCAGTTTCCTTATTTGTAAAATGGGCAATGTTGTAGAAAGGATCAGGCAGTGAAGTCAGAAAGTCAGTGCTGAGTTCAAATCCCACCTCAGACACGAGCTGTGTGACTCTAGGCCAGTCACTAGCATTCACCACCCTGAATCTCAGTTTACTCTTTTGTAAAATGATCTCTAGGATCACATCTAAATCTATGAACTGGTGATTCTCTGATTTACATGATATGTTGAATTAAAGTGATTTGCAAATCTTAGAGACCTGTACAAATGTCAGCTAATACCACTATTTATTAGATATCCTTCCTAGAAATCATCCTAGATGTAGGGGCAGCTAGGTGGCTCAGTGGATAGAGCACTAGGCCTAGAATCATGAAGCCATGGGTTCAAATCTGTTCTTGGATATTTATCAGATATGTGACCTTGGGGAAGTCATTTCACCCTCTTTGCCTCAGTTTCCTCATCTGTAAAATGGAAGGAAATAGAAAACCCCTTCAGTATCTTTGCCAAGAAAATTCCAAGGACTTGAATAGTTAGACATGACTGAATAACTATAAAAATAACACGTCATATTCCAACTCCAGTAGAATATAAAATTTTGGAGGGGATTATTGTTTCATTGTCACTTTTGTAATCCCAGCACCCAGCTTGGTACCTTACTCATAGAAGACCTCAAGAAATGTTTGTAGAATTGCGTGAGATTGTTGATATTTTCACAGCTTCCCTCTGACTCCAGCAGTCTTCATAGCTCCAACGTCTAAAAGCTCTCTCTTGTCCATGTTCCATGTTTTTCTATCTCTGGGTTATTTCATCTGAGTCTTGGGCAGTCTATCTCTGCATCCTCAGGAATGGTGAAGAAACAACACAAAATTGCTGGAAAAAGACTCATAGAATCTTGGATCATGAAGGGGTGTAAAGGGGTCACCTAGTCCAACCTCTACCTTGAAGCAAGAGTCTTCTCTATGGCCATCCACATGGGGACAGATAAGGGGGCAGTGACTCAAATCATGCACATGAAATCAGGAAGAAGGATCTGAAGTCAAATCTGTCTCAAACTCTGACTAGCTGTGTGATCCTCAGAAAATCACTTAACCTTTGTCTCAGTTTCCTCAGCTCTAAAATGGGAGTATTAATAATAACCACTTCCCATAAAAGAATGGGCCTGGAGTCAAGAAGACCTTAGTTCAAATGCCACTTTACTAGTTGTATGATCCTGGGCATTTGTTTTTCAGTTGCTTTTCTTTGGTGCCTGACTCTTCACAACCCCATTTGTGGTTTTTGTGGCAAAGATACTGGACTGGTTTGCCATTTCCTTCTTCAGCTCATTTGACAGATGAGGAAACTGAGGCAAACAGGATGAAGTGATTTGCCCAAGGTCACACAGCTAGTAAGCGTTTGAGACCAGATTAAAACTCAAGACTTCCTGACTCCAACCTCTATGCTTTCTCCACTAGACCGAGATGCATAATAAGCACTTAATAAATACTTGTTTCTTTCCTTTATGTTTGAATATTTTCAGTTATGTCGAAATCCTTCCCATGAGGAATTATTTTTTTACTGATGGAAAAGTCTAATTACAGGAACCTATCCCTTACAAAAAATCAAAATGTGCTTCCCTATCATATAGGACTGTATAATATAGATCAGGAAAGAATTGCAGAAACTCTCTTGTCCAGTCCATTCATAAGGACAAGGAAATCATCAGAGACTTCAGAGAAGCACAACCGAGCTCAGACACCTGGCATCTGCCTCTAACTCTGTGGCTCTTTCCCCTAGACCCCGTGGCTGACATCCTTAGCTTCAACTCACTTCTATTATTTCTGCCCCAGAAGTGGAACAGAATGAGTCTAATCCATAGTCTAAGTGAAGATCAATTGTCTCAGTTCCAGAAACAGAGATTGTGACATCCCAAGACTTCTCTTATTTAGGGCAAATATGTGCCATTGCCCTGAGCCACATCCTTCCTTACACACTCACCATTTGTGACCAAAAGCACAGTTGATAAGGCACTTGGTGAGAGGTGTGAGTACAAGAAGAGTCAAACCTCCTGATCTTTATGATGAGGATAGATACCATGATCCTGACTGTCCTGCCCCCGGGTTCTGACCAAGGAACAATTGGCTGCATGAATGATAATAATACCATCTCCACCATTCTGAACATGATGACTCTGCTGCTGGTTTCCCTTAACTATAAAAGTGAAGCCTTCTGCCTTTTCTGGCTGTGAACCAGGACTCCAACCCACTTGTAATAGTCTCTCTGCTCTAATTCCCCTCACCCCCAGTGCAGGTTCCTGGTTGGTGGTGCAATGGTTAGAACACAGAAGTCAGGAAAACTTGACTTCAAATATTGCCTTGGGCATAGAGCAGTTGTGGGACCCACAGTAAGTCACTCCCACCCTTTGTTTCCTCGTCTGTAAAAGGAAGAGAATATTACATACTTTACAAGGCTGTTGTGAGGAGCAAGTAAGATAAACATGTAAAGCTTTCTGCAAACCTTAAAACTGTATATAAATGCTAATTACTCTCTGCCTCCTTCACCTCCTTTGTATGCTGTCTTCTTCCAATGAGTTATAAGATCCTATTAAAAAAACCTTTTGTTTGCTTTTACATGTATCTCTAATATTTAGCACAGTGTCCAGAACATTGTAAGGACTTAATACAGTAAATGCTCTATCTTTTATCATCTATATCTATCCGTCTATCCACGCATTTATCATGTACTCATCTAACTACCTAATCATCTATCTGCCTACCTATCTACCTACCTACCTACCTATCTATCTATCTATCTATCTATCTATCTATCTATCTATCTATCTATCTATCTATCTATCATTTATCATCTATCCCTACCCATCCATGCATCCATCTATTTATCTGTTATCTATTCATCCATCCATCTAGCTACCTATCCATCTATCTATCTATGTATCTACTCATCCAGCCACCCTGCTGAGGCATCTGGGTGCCCAGTGGATAGAGCACTGAGTCTGAAATCAGGCAGACTCATCTTCCTGAGTTCCTCAGATACTTACTTGCTGTGTGACCCTGGACATCTCACTTAACCCTCTTTGCCTCAGTTTTCTCATCTGAAAAATGGGTTGAAGAATGGCAAAGTAGTCTAGTATCTTTGCCAAGAAAATCCCAAATGAGGTCATAAAGAGTCAGATATGACTGAAAAATTATGGAAACCATAGTTATCTATCTTTCTGTCTATTTTTCTCTATTCATCTATCTCCCCATCCATTTACCTATCATTTATCTATCTACCTATCCATCCATCCATCAATCTGTCTATCATTTTGAATCCATCTCTCTAATGATAATAGTGCGTGCCATTTTCACCACCTTACCAATAAGAAAACATAAAAATATCTAACACTTCTAGGCATTTAAAGTTTTACCAAGTCTCTGCCTCACAAGAGTAGTGTGAGATGGATTTATTCCCATTTGACAAATGAGGAAACTAAGGTTCCAATGAATCAGGTAACTTTCCCCAAGGTCTGACAAACAGTAAAGGATCGGGTCCATGACTTCCTACTCCATGACCCATTTGTGCTTACTTGACCACAGTATGTTGCTTTCCAATGGAGGCACAAGCCAATTTAGACAGTTTTTGAGGTCTAACAGTAAGGCAGGACAAAGTCAAATATTCTCATGAGTAGAATATCAATCAGTATACTTCATTTCCTCTCTCCCTGAAAAATAATTCACATACTCCCCATATACATTTAGTGCTAAAAATTCACAAGATATGTGCCTTCTTACAAATCCATGAAATGGGTAGTATAGTCATTATTATCCCAGACTTGTTAAGGTAAACATGAGACACTGTGAGTTAAGTTATTGACCCTTGGCCATGCAGATCCATGATGTGAACCCAAGTTTGCTGAGTCTGGCTCTAGTGATCATTCGCTGCACCACACTGACTGAACAGAAATGTTCTGATTCCAATTATGATCCCACCAAAGGAGGAAGCATCAAACCTACCTTGAATTTTCATCCAGTCTTAGGGTTGCCTGGGAACATAAGAGGCTGTGGCTACTAGGACTGAGATGCCAGGAGCTCTCCCCACAGGACCCAGCCCAGAGGGAAAATGAGCTCATTACCCTTCCGTCCCTTTAGTTCCCAAGTGAAGAGAGTGTATGGAGATGGACAACTAAGATCATTTATTTCTACCGAGTCCCCTCTTTTCAAGTATGAGTCATCACAATTTACTCATAATGACCACCACGTAAAAGATCCTTATTACCTCTCAATCAAAAAATATTTATTAAAAGGCTTCTACATGATAGCTACTTTGTAATATATATTATGCACATAAATGTATAACAAATACGTGTATACACATATACTTTGCTATACATACACATATATTACATGTGTACAAAGTCACTGTTGTGTAGCATACTTTTAATAAAGGTTTGTTGATATAGATGCGTATATGCGACATTTAAGAGCTCAAATAAACCCTTGATACTCTTTAAATTCAATTCTCTCATTTGATAGGAAGAAAATAAGACCCAGACAGAAGTCATTAGTGTAAGATCAAATAATCAAGGAATCAAGAAGCAGCCCCTTATCAAACGCCTGTCATGTGTCAGACACTACTGTTTATGGATATATATATGTGGATATATAAATAGATGTGTCTATATACATACATACCCATATATATATTTATACACACATACATATATATGGACACAAATACACATATATAGATATATACACACATATGCAATACATACATGTGTATATGTATGTACACATGTGCATGTATGTGCGCACACACATACAATGTCAAATATGTGTGCATGTATATAGAGACATGCATATATACATATGTGTATGTATATATATATATTTCTATACTTGTCCTATAGCAGGCTTTTAATAAATATTTGTGGATTGAGTGAGTGATTGATGATTCAAGTGAAAAGTGATAAGTATCTAAACTAGGAACAGATGGTTGTGAGTGGGGTGTGATCTAATCTATCAGATAGATAGATAGATAGATAGATAGATAGATAGATAGATAGATATTGTTATAGAGGTATAAGATATAAAATAATTTGAGAGAAGATATCTAAGGTAAGTGATTGAATGAAAAAAGTGTTTATCAAGCACTTACATACTTACTGAATCCTTAATCACTGTGCTAAGTGCTAGAGATACAAATAGAAAAGTGATATAATTCTTGCTCTTGAGGAGTTTATACTCTAGCTTGGGGAGACAAAAGAAGGAATCTACCTACAGGATGAATGAAAAGGCCCAGAAGCCCCAATGGTGTAGGGGTTGGCAGAAGGCTTTTGCTGGGGTTTCTCAGTAGGCCAGATGATAGTGCCATGAACCTGAATGATGTAGAAGCAGTAGAATGGTAAGGCCATTGGACATTAGGAGGCAGTGGCAGGGTCCATGGTAAGGACTTTCTTACTGTACCTCATGAGAATGAATGAAGTTCATGCCTCCCATCTCATCTAAGCTATTTGTGGACAATAGAAGGGGAATGAAAGGAGAAATTGGGGCAAGGGGCAAAGTCACCCCTCTGGTAGTGGAAGCAGATGTCATTTTAAGAAAGTAGCATTTGAGTTCAACCTTGAAGGAAGAGAGGCATCTGAGCAGAATAGCAGACATGGAAGTAAATTCTAGGAATAGTACAGAGGAAATGCAAAGATATTTTCTGACAAACAGGAGATAAGGCACCTTATATAAGGAATATGAAGAACAGTTTAGTATGGCTACAGGCTGTTAAGGGAAATAATGTACTTGAATAGGTAGTTGGGGGTCCTATTTGGAAGAGTCTTAAATGTCTATTAGAGTGATTTATATGTCATCCTTGAAGTAAAAGGTTGCAGCTGAAGTTTATGAGATCTATGCTTGAGGTAAATCACTTTGGAAGCTGTGTGGAGAATGAATTGGACCAGAGAGAGACTTGAGGCAGGGAGATCATTTTCAAGATGCCAGGTGAGGAATAACTGCCTGAAATGATGGGGGGACTGTGTGAAGGGAGAGAAGGGGGCATGTGCCAGAAATGTTATGGAGACAGAACTGACAAGATTTAGCAACTTATTGAACCTGTGGAGTGAGAGTGAGGAATAAGGTATCATACTAAAGCTGCAAAGTGATATTCCTAAAACACAGATCTGACCATTGCCCTCCCTTCTCCATAAAGTCTAAGTGGCTCCCTATTACCTATAGGGTCAAAAACAAACAGTTTACTATTTAATGTCCTTTGCAATTTGGCTTTGACCTAGCTTTTGAACCTCAGTATTCATTATGTCCCTTCATACATTGTTTGGTTGTGCGAAACTCACGATCTTGCCTTTCCTTATGCTCAATATTCCATTTCCTGTCTCCATGACAACAATACACTTGTTTTGGCTTCTTAGAATTCCTCATTTCCCTCAAAGCAAACCTTGTTCACCACTTCCTACATGAGGTCCTGCTTGACCTCCCCTAGCCCTTAGTGCTTCAATCACCAAATTACCTATTACTTACTATATATTCTGTACACTCATATATACGTTGATGAGAAACGCCCAGCTGCAAAGGGTAGAGACAGCCTTGAAACCAGGAAGACCTGGGTTCAAATTGTACCTGTGACCCATTCTGGCCATGTGATCTCAGGCAACTCACTAAACTATTCTCTAAGGCTATAGTTGAAGAAAATGAGTAGACTTGCTATTAAAAGGCAATTCTTTCTATCTAGAAGTTCTTTATAAATTAAATTACAGGTATATACATTTGGGTACATGTAGCTACATCTATAGAAATAACCTCCTGTGGGGAGGGACTCTCATTTTAATCTTTCTGTTTCCAGTGCATGGCACATAGTAGACACTTGATAAAAGATTTCTGATCAGTTAATTGACTGGATGATTTTATACTAGTCGTATTTCATACTGGGTCTTTTTTCTCTATATCAAATGAGAGTATTAAACTAAACGATATCCAGGATTTATTTAACCTCTGAAATGCCATGAAATACAAAAAAATAGTATAGCTGAAGACACACCAGATCAGGGATTCTCAACCATTTTTGGATCCTGGACTCCTTTAGAAATCAGTGTGTGAAACATAAGCATCCTTTATCAGAATATTGCTTAAATATTTAAAAAATAGAATTACAAAGAAAAGCACCCAGTACTTTGCAACATCCATATTTGAAAGATTCAGGATTTCATGATGCATCTACAATGTCTCTCCACCAATAAATCTTCTTCACTTTAAGAGAGAATATCTCAAGTAACGAGGTCATGAAGAATTCCCCAGAGAACCAACTTCCCCATCTTTGGCTAAGCTTGCCCTCAGTCACAATACGGATGGAACTCTTCTCAAGTGATAAACTCAAAACCTTTCCAGCTGCCTACAAACTTCCAGAGTTGTGGTTCTAGTGGCATGGAGGTGAAGAACCTAGGGTCACTTTAATGTCATGATGAGCCATATTGCAATCTGGGCATCATGTTCTTGAAAGGACATTGATAGTATCTTCCAACTCTCGTTTTCTGATTCTATGATTCTGAGTCATTCGTCATAGTATTTTTAGTCAAAGAATAAAATTATTATTTGTAAATAACTGACATTTATAAATTCTTCATAGATACAATATTTTTATATACATAATACATTGTCATCTGATTTTCCCAACAATGATATGAGTAGTAGTGCAAATATTATCACCATTTCAAAGTCTGCAAGACAGCAATCATTTATGAAGCTCTGATACAATGGTAAAGACAGAGTTCTTGCCCTCAGGAGGATTACATTCTGGTAAATAAGAGAGATAACATGTAAATAACTAGCTAGGAACAAGATATATTCAGACTAAATGGAAGGCTCTCTGAGAGGGGAAGGGATTAGCTGCTAAGTGCACCAGAAAAGACCTCCTTGAATATGTGAGATTTGAGTTGATTTTACATATGGTGATAGTGTGACATAGAAGCTGGTCACTGACGCTGATGTGACATTGGACAAGTCGGTGTTTCTGGGCCTCTTTTTTCCTCATATAAAATGAGGGATTAGACTACATATTCTCTACTGTCTTTTCCAGTCCTCAGTCTTGTGACATAGCCTTCACTGCTACCAATGTGGAATGACTGACATGATACCTGTTTAACCTTGTTTAAGCTTAATCATGTTTTTCATTAATGAATTAAGCAAATTTTGGAACAATTCATGTTATGGCATCTGAGAATTGCAAGAATAGTCGCTGAAGGGAGAGACAGGTCAGAGAAGCAAAAAGGAGTAAATAAAGCTGGAACCTTCCCAAGAATGTTTACTTTCTGCAGAAGGTATGGGAGATCCCTCTAGAGAGTTGTATTCTGATGGTCCCAGCCCATCTGCTTGGATTAGATGTTAGTTAGATCTAAGGGCATCTGACAGAAAGAACGGGGCTACTATATCATTGACCAGACAGGCTTTTATGAAGAGATGATTTTAAAAAATGTGCAGATTAAGAAAAAATCAGAGAACTTGGGAGGAGTGAAGTGAGGTGTCTATGGTGTTGAGGCTACTGATTTCCCTCCCTGTATCTTCCTTATGGAGTGTGAGGAGAAGGTGCAGGACAAAGCATAAGCTGCTCTGGTGCCCAAACATGTCATCCAAAAGGATTAAAGGACATTGGTGATGATATATTCCAAATTCATCTTTCAACTGCCAATGTCATTAGTCCCAACATTAGAGACTGAAGACACCAGTGGCATAGAAATATTAAACTAATTAAATAACTGTATTATAGGAAAATATTTTGATTAATTAAAATCAATGTAGATAACAAGGAACAAAAGATATTAACCATGAGAAAAGGTATTTTTTTATTATCTCACATAAAATGCAGACATCTAAAACATCTATGGAATCCAAGCACAATGACAAAAGTAAAAGTAGGTTCCTTATACAAAATTGTCAAAGAATATGATTTTTTCAAAATTAGAAACACAAAATATGAAAAACCAAAAGGAAAAAAAATTTAAGATCACTAGTAATGAAAGAAATAAATTATTCTGATATATTATCGTACAGTGATGATCAGTTTGGCATACCGGATAAATATGGAGAACTTGTTGCTGAGGATGTGGAAAATAGGCACAAAATCCATAACTAGTCAAAGTTTAAGTTGATATGACTATTTTGGAAAACTATTTGCAATGACACAAGGGAAGTAAGAAAACTATATTTTTAAGAAGTAAAATCTAGGTCCAATTAAATGGTCAAATAAAATTTACAGAAAATATTTAAAATTAAGGCACATTTTTCCTTCCCTTTAAGCAAAGTTGAATTTTTAATGCAAAGTTGCATTATTATCCATTGCAATTTATCTTTCATACTGCATTAACTGTCCTGATTATTATTGGTATTTTTTTAATTATGCCATTTCTGACCACAATTCAAATAAGAACAGTTAGATGTCACAGTGAATAGAGTACCTAATTCCCCGGAGTGAGGAAGACCAGAGTTCAAATCCAGTCTCAGATACTTGCCAACTATGTGTCCCTGGACAAGCTGCTAAAAACTGTTTGCCTCAGTTTCCTCACCTGTAAATGGGGATAACAAGCACCTACCTCCCAGAGTGGTGAGGATAAGATCAAATAATAATTATAGAGCTTTTAGCACAGTCCTTGTCACATATAACATTTATATTATAAACATTAGCACATTTATTGGTATTATAAGAAATCGACTAAGAGACAAAATAATAAGAGGGAAGAGCACATTTTTAAGACAGCAATAAATTTCTAATCTCATATTTAAATAATGACCAGGGTGCAACTTTCTGGGATTTGCATCATTAAAGAACTAAAAATGGCCCACAGAGTAATCAAACTAACCATATGACAGAATCCTCCTCCTATAAGGAGGTGGAAGAATGGGAGGGTAGATTCAGAGATGTATTAGTCATAAACAAACAGACACAAGACTAATAAGATGGATGGTGAAGAGCAGTTTGAAAGGAAAGGAAGAGAAAGAACACAAGATCTGAATTGGGTGAGGAGAAGAGAAGTGGATAGGGAGATTGCATCAAAAATACAGCACAGATGATGAGCATATTGTTCTCCCACTACCCTCTTTCTTGTAAAGAGAGTTGAGCAAGCAAAGAAAAGAAAAATATCAGAAAAAAGAATGAAGAGAAATGTACAATTCATTATCCCAGTGGCGAATGTGAACAGGATGAACTCATCCATAAAATAGAAAAGCATGGGAGACCCAATTAGAAAGCAAGATTCCAGAAATATATTGCTTATAAGAAACACATTTGAAACATAACTGTTAAAACAGAGTTATATAATAAAATGGGTAGCTAGATGGCTCAGTGCATAGTGTGCTGGACCTGGAGTTAGAAGGACCTGAATTCAAATCCAGTCTCAGACACTCATTAGCTGAGTGACCCTGGGCAAATCACTTAACCCTATTTGCCTCAGTTCCCTCATCTGTAAAATGAGCTTGAGAAGGAAATGACAAATAAAACCTTTAACCATGTCATATCTTTTTCTTCGTCAGAGAACTCATACCCCAAAGAAACTTTGTAAATGTAACATTTGTGGGAAAGACTTTTTAACTGGGGCTCAGGCTTTTCTTGAGATTGAAGAAGCCATGCTGAGGAAAAAGAAAGAAAAGGTGATCATTAAGATATCTTTTCTAAAAATTCAGAAAAAGGAACAGAAAGATCAGAAAGAAGCAAGACAAGGAAGACAGCTTTGAAAGGTACAAGTACAACTTACATATTTAAAAAGAAAGTCCAGCTGCAGATAATAGGGAACATGCATGTAGTCTTCATATGTAATCTTCTTTTTCTGTTCTATTCATATTTGAAAATTATTTTGTGTTTGTGGAGAATAGTATTTTAAAGAGACAGATCTTGTCTCGATGACCGTATCATCTTGTTTTAGAGGTTTAATATAGAGATATAATTTTTCCGGGTTTCAGTAAAGCATTTTTTAAAAAAGTCTTTTAAGCTATTGTTGTGGGGAAAAAGAAGAGATGTGGACTAGATTATAAAACCTTTCACTGGTTTGGGAACTCATTGAATAATCAAACACAAAGATAATCATTAATGGGATCAAGGCCAATTTGGAGAGAAGTCTAGAGGTAAGTGCCTCCCAGGACCTGTTCTTGGTCTTGAACTGTCCAACATTTCTATCACTGACTTTGACAAAGACTTAGATGGCAGGGTTATATGATGATACAAACTAGAAAGGGATGCTCACACACTGAATGGCACAGTCAGAACCCAAATAGATCATGACCACCTAATATGAAGAGTTAAAATCTAATTAAATGGAATTTAATAAAGATGGACATATTTAGGTTAAAAACCCACTTTGTAGGTAGAAAATGAAGAAGGGTTGGCTAGAAAAGTCTGGATAAGACCTGAGGACTTGAGGAAAATGTTTAATAGGAGTCAAGAGTGTTATTTGGCAGCCTAAATGTCCTGGGCTCTACTAGAATACATTAAAGGAGGCTTAGTGTACAGAACTAGGAAGGTGAGAGTGCCGTTGAATTCTGTCTGACTCAGACTATGGAAGTATTTTTCACATCTCCTAATTATTCTCACCTTATTTTAGGAAGGACAGTAAAAAGTTGAAAGAAGTCCAGATCACATCACTATAGAAATTAAAGCTGGGAAGGAGTAAAAGGGCCCTCAATTCAATCCCTTCATTTTGTAGAGTAGGAAACTGAGGCCGCCAAAGAGAATGAACATTAGCACAAATTTATGTAGCCCTTGGAGATTTTCAAAGGATGTTCCAAATCTTTTAATTTGATTTTCCAACAGTTCTTGGATGTAAGTGATGGGGCAGGAGGAGGAGAAGGAGCAACAGCGGCAGGAGTAGCAGTAATAAAAGCCTTCATTTATACAGCCTTTTAACAGCTGCATAATGCTTCCCATAGTTATCTCATTTAATCCCCACAACAACCCTTAATGTGGGTGTCATTATTATTCCCTCAATAGGTGGCTCAATGGTTAGAGCACCAAGCCTGCCGTCAGGAAGACCTGAGTTCATATTTGCCTCAGGTGCTGGGCAAAACACTTAACCTCTCAGCTTCATTCATCATCTGTAAAATGGAGATGGTCACCAGGTGGTGCCAGAGTCAGCCTGGAGTCAGGAAGGCTGAGTTCAAATCTGACCTCAGACACTTACTAGCTGTGTGACCCTGGGCAAATCGCTTCACCCCAATTGTTTCAGTTTTTCACTCTATAAAATGAGCTGGAGAAGGAATGGCAAACCACTCCAGTGTTTCTGCCAAGAAAACCCAAAAAAAGAAGTCACAAAGAGTAGGACCCAACTAAAACTACTGAGAGACAAAAGTATGTATATATGCATATATAATAAGAATTATTCACATATGTATAATGTTATTCCCTCAACAACCCTGGGAGGTAGATACTATTTTATCCTAATTTTACAGATGAGGAAACTAAGGTACACAAAGGTTAGTGACCTACCCAGAGTCACAAAATTAGTAAGTGCCTAAGGCTAGTTTTGAATAGACTTTCCTGACTGGCTCTGGCATTCTAGCCACTGTAACACTTGACATTATAAACCACAATTCTCAAAGCAACCCTGTGAGGTACGCTGTGTAACTACTATTAATCTTAATAGAAGAGGATCCTGAAGCCCAAGAGGGCTGAGTGATTTGTCTAAGCAGGTCACACAACCAATGAATGTCTGAGCAAGGGTTTGCACCTGTCTTCTGACTGCTCAATCATGTCTATTTAATGAGATCCTGGCTCCTTCAAATGTTGTAATGCCATCATTCCGCCACCAGATTTGCTGACCCTGGATGTTCCCTCCTCAGGGGCAACCTGCCCACTGTGGCTTTCATGCCTCTCCCCTTGTATCCCCCTCCCTCCTTCATGTGCATATCCCAGAAATGCCTCCCCACCTTGGAGGAGAATCAGAAGCCCAGCCTCTGTCCCAGCTCTCTACCAGTTCTCCAGGGCTCAATCTGAGGTCTCCGGGATTGTAGACTCGGGTTTAAGCTGACCTCTGCATCCACCTACTAACTGAGGAAGTCATGAATCTTCAGAAGTGAAGCATTAGCGAATAGGGTCCAGGCATAAGGTCACAAGGGCTGGGTTCAAATTCTGGCTCTTCTGAGAAATAGTTCCTAAGTTAGGTTGAGTTTCTTCACTTGTCTGTGTCTTTGGTTGCTCCTCCAACAATTAAGTGGAAAGTAGTAGACAAAATAATATGTCTGATCCCTTCCAGTCCTAAGTCCTATGTCCAGTACATCAGTTATCCTATGAGGCCCTAGCTTCCTCTCCCTAGACCTCAGTTTCTTTCATTATAAAAAAGACTGGGTTGTACAGATAATTTCTTGGGGCTCTTCCAGCTCCCACAGTCTGAGTCTAGGAGTTACAGAGTCCCTGCCCATATCTTGGGCAGCTGAACAAATGAGGGAGGTTAGCCAACATCCCTCCGGTGACTGAGGCTACACTAATGAGATTAGAGGTGGCAGCACTTCTCTTGGGCACCACCTTTTGTCTTTTATTAACTTAATAACTATTTTCTCAAGTTCAGCTCAACAAACCAGAGGTGCCAGTAATGGACTGAATACTCAGGTCTTTGCCATCCATTTTCCCAGGATGCCCTATAATCAGACCACTGGGCTAGAATCTCTGAAGGGCAAAAGAGGCTCATAGTTTGGATCCTCTCTACACTCAGGTAAGGAGGCAAGGCATGGTGTGGGGGAGTGGGCAGGGATCTGGATTTAGAATCTGTAGCCTTGGGCCGAAGTCCTAACCCTCACTCTTTCCATCTCATTGGCCTTGAGCATGTCACTTCTTATTGATTGTTTCCTCATCTGAAAAATGGGAATATTAACATTTGTACTACCTATCTCCCAGAACTGGTGGAAGAAAAACTTTCTGTCAACCTTAAATGCCATTACAGTAATATAAAAGTAAAGGTGAGATTTGAACAAAGAACCCTATGCATATTGAATGTGGGAGAAATCACTTCCAGCAGAGGGTGAGGATTAAGGTTGGAGGCAGGGGGGATCTGAGGAGGTTGTTCAGAAGAGGAGCAGGGACTTGAAAAGGGGAAGGGATTCAATGAAGGAGACACTGAGAGTATTTCCATGACTGTCACAGGAAATGTTTGGCAGTAGACAGACAAGATATAGAATGAATGAGTGAATGCATACATCCATGTATGAAAATGCATTTATTGAATGCTTACCATGTACCATGAACTGAGCAAAAATCTGGTCATACAAAGACAAAAGGGAGATAATTTCCTGCCCTCAAGGACCTTACAGTCTGCTAAGAGGAGATGAAACAAATAGGAGAGTGGTGACCCGGAAAGACATTTTTGGTTTGAGTTCTAACAGGAATGGTGAGCTGAACTGTAGATCAGTCAGTTGCCTTTCCAGATGAAATGCTAATTTTCATATGATGACTGCAGCCAAAGCAAGAAAAAGCAAGCTACAGAGGAGGCAGGAAGATGGCAAGATGGACTGGGTAGTTGGCTGTCTGGAAATGTCAAACCTAGTCTGGGAGACCCCAGATATAGTGGGCTAAAAGGGCAAGAATGAAGTCACTCAGTGATCCAGAAAGCCATGCTCCCAAGGGCAGGAACATTGGTATTTTAAGTAGAGTGTAATAAGGACAGAAAGATTAGAGCGAGATTGTGAAGGACTTCAAACATATGACTAAGATGTCTCTATTTCATACTAGAAAAGCTAGGGAAGGAATGGCATTTATTGTTTTATTTTTCAAGTTTGATGGATATGGTTTATTGTTTATACCACTATCATATCTTGCATATACCACTTGTGGTATTTATCACTTCTCCTCCCCTTCCCATATAGTCAGTTCTACTTTATAACCAAGAAAAATGGTATACAATGACCACACCTCCCAGCATATATGTTGTTCCACCTACAAGAGCATCCCCAGCCCCCTTTTCCTTCCCCCACCTTCACATGCAAACCTCTTTTGAGAGGAAGGAGTTGGATTTCATCAGCAGCCTTCTGAAGCCAATACAGGTCGTCATCTTTAACCTGCTACATCTTAGTAGTGTTTTCACTGACACTGTTGTAGTCACCATGCATATTGTTCTCTGGACAATATTTGCTTTGATGGTCGATATCAGTCAATACCGAAGAAGGCAGCATGGTGCAGTGTAGAGAGGGATAGATATAAGGTTGTAAGAACTGGGTTCAAATCCTAGCTTTGCCACTTACTACCCTGTATTACTTCAGTTGCCTCAGCTGTCAAAAAGAGGAGGGTTAGAGGTGATGACCTTGAAGGTCTCATCCAGCTCTAAATCTATGATCCCATGTTGGAATCCTGAATCTGGCACTTACAAGATGGAGGTCACTTGACAAGTCACAACTTTCAGCCTCAGCTTTCTCAGCTTTTCAATAAGATAGGTGAACTAGAAGAACCCAAGGTCCTTCCCAGCCCTACGTCAATAATCCTCAATCTCAAATCTCCCCATATTTCTTTGAATTTCTCAGATTCACCATTTCATATGGTGCACCAATATTCCATCATACTGACCACCACAATGCATTCACCCACACCCTTGTTTATGGGATTTTATTGGGGGGGAGTAATACCAAAAGTTCTACTATGAATATTTTCACAAAATTTAGGACATTTTTCTGCCTTTGACCTCCAGATAGTACATACCCTGTAAGGAAACTTCTAAGTTAACAGCTTTGAATGATTTCATGATTTTTCTTACCAAATTCCAAATTGTTTTACAAAGTTCACCATTTCTCTGAGGGTGTTTTAGTGCTCCTATAATCCCTCCAGCATTATGTATTTCTGTCTTTTGTTGTCTTTGCTAACTTATTGAGTTTCAGGTAAAAGTTTTCATTTTAATTTCACTAACATCTTGTCAGACTATTGGGGAAAATATAATTATTGATGGCTTATAATTGTTCTTTTGCTCACATACTTTAAGAGTTAGAGGGCTGAGCTTGAACTCAAGAAGCCCTGAGTTCAAATCTTGACTGAAACATGTGACCTTGGGTAAATCATGTAACTTCTCCCTGTTTCAATTTCCTCATCTGTAAAATGAAGGTGTTGTATTCAATGACCTCTAAGGTTCCTTCCACATCTGACATGGATCATCCAAGGGGTGTTGAATATGAAATAAAAGACCTTGTGTTACTGTGGGCTAGTCATTTCCCTTTTCTGGGCCTCAGTTTCCTCATGTTTAAAACAAGAGGATTGGATTAGATAACCTTTAAGATCCCCTCCTGCCTCTAAGTCTACTGTCCTATTTATATAATTCACCCACAAAGGGTTTCTGAATTGCAGATTTCATGGTTAGACCTGTAAGGTAGAAAGAATGTGTTAGCAGCTGTAGGAAGAATAATTGGAGAGACAAGAGGCTGGAGGAAGAGAGATCAGTTTGGAGATTATTAAAGTCATCTAGGTGAGGGTAGCTAAGGATCCAAATTGGGGGGGGGGGCTGTCTATGCAAGTGGAAAGGAAGACACAGAAGCAAGAGATGCTGAGAAATACATGGAGAGCAGTCAGTGGGGCTTGCACTGGATTGGATGCAGATGGTAAGGGAGAGGGACGTATCAGATGTGACTCCCAAAGTTTCAAGCATAGAACATGGCAGTGTTGAAGGTGCCCTCATAAGAAATAGTGACATTTCGGAGATGGATGAGTTTAGCATGGGGAGAGGAAAGATGATTTTAGTTTGGCATATGGTAAGTTTGAGTGTCACGAGGACTCTTAGGGGATATTCAGTGAGCAGATGGAGATGCAGGACTGAGGACCAGGGGAGAAATTAGGGATGGGTAGAGGTTGTAGACATTGGCATAGAAGTGATAACTACAACTGTGAGAGTGGATAGAATTCCTGGGGGGAATTATGCAACACAAAGGGGCAGAGGGTCAGGAAGAACCTTACAAAGATATTCATGGAATATTCCTCCTCCTCCTCCTCCTCCTACCACTACTACTACTACTACTACTACTACTACTACTACTACTACAATGTTGCTGCTGTTGCTTTTGGAGTAGAAAGAAGAGAAGTCGAGGATGGAGAAGGGGAAAGAGAAGACAGGGAAGTAGGAGGAAAGCCCCAGAATTATGTCATAGTAGACAATGGAAGATCACAGACTGAGAGCTGAGAAGGACCTTTGAGATCAAGTCCAACCTTCACGTTTTAGAGGGAAGTGACCCATGGTCCCAGCTAATGTCAGAGGGGAGATATGAACCCATGGCTTCTGACTCCAAATTTAACAGTTTGTATCAAATTAGATTTTAACTGTTTTCTGGTGACTTAGTTTGGCCCTAGGCTGGACCCAGAGTGTTTTGCTGACTTGGATTTGCTGACAGGATTCCTGGACATAGACAGTCAAGGTCCTCAGTGAGAGAGTAACCAGAAGGGTGGGAGTGGTCCCTGTTTTTGAGAACTACCTTAAAATAAAGGAAGATCACAGCAGTCAAGAAACTATTAGGTTTGGAGTTCATGAGGTGACCGTGGAGGGTGCAGGGGTGACTCATCAGAGAGCCCCAGTGTGGAGACCCTATTGTACCTTTGTATTCTTCTAGGGAGAGAACAGGATTGTCTGAAGGATAGAAAAGCCTCCAAGGCCCAGCAGATGTGCTGGAGTGACCAGGCCTGGCACAGTTCATGAAAGAAGTCGCCATGGAGGAGGTGAGTCTCAGAAAAGAGAAGGGAAGAAGAAAGTTCCTAAGCAAGCTTGTCCCAAAGTGGAGGGGTTTGGGGGAAGGAAGGGGCAAAGGTCACTTCTGATGGGTGGTGGGAAAGAATTTGTAAAGTTGAGGGGTGAAGGGGCTGGATTTGTGATTTCACTGGTAATAAAAGCTCCCTAGATGAGAAAACTCCCTTTACCAATAGAATCAAGTCTTTCTCTACAATTTGTAGGCCAAGAGACTTACCTAGAGCCCTGAAAGGTTGTGACTTATCCAAGGTCACATAACTATTAAGTGTCAAGAGTTGGAATTCAAACCCAGGTCTCTCTGAGCCAGCTATTTTTTCTGTCATTTCTATAAATGCAATTTATCCATAAATCCTTCCCCTCGCTCCTCTTACCACCCTTTTTGGCTATGTAGAATAAGTCTATTCTCCTCTATATGAAGACAGAGATCATGTCCTTCCTAAGTCTTGTCCTTCAAGCCCTTCCAAGCTTGCCTACCATGGCCCCTGGAAAGCAAGTGCCATAGAGACAGTCAATGTCTCAGTCTGAAATCACAGGGTTGGAAGATGGACCTGACTCCAGTGACAGAGGGGCCAGGGGGCTCCTGACCAGCTCTCCTCTTGGGGTTGTTAGCTTTAGAGTCCCTTGGTCAACAACCTCAAAAAAACATCAAATAGCATGACAAATTGCAGGGACATTGAGGAGGAATATCTATCTGCTCCAGAAGTGAGTCATACTAAATGATACCCTTTCAGTGTTAAGATTCAAAGCTTCTATAAAATGCCATCCCTGGGACAGAGTTCAAGGGACAAACCTAAGGCAAAGAGTTCATCCAAGCCATCATTAAAAAATGCAATTTGGATTTCTCATTCAGGAACTTTTCAAAACCTATGTGTGTCTTTTTATTTTTCTTCCTTCCTTCCTTCCTTCCTTCCTTCCTTCCTTTCTTCCTTCCTTTCTTTCTTTCTTTCTTTCTTTCTTTCTTTCTTTCTTTCTTTCTTTCTTTCTTTCTTTCTTTCTTTCTTTCTTTCTTTCTTTCTTTCTTTCTCTCTCTCTTTCTTTCTTTCTCTCTTTCTTTCTTTCTCTCTTTCTTTCTTTCTTTCTTCTTTCCATCTTTCTTTTTCTTTTCCTTTTCTTTCTTTTTTTTTACCATTTTTTTTATCATGGACCTCTTTGGCAAACTGATGAAACCTATGGATCCTTTCTTAGAAAGATGTTTTTAAGTGTTTAAAATAAAATGCATGAATTTACAAAGGCAACTAATCATGTAAAAGCAACTAGGTGGTGCAGAGCCTGAAGTTAGGAAGCTCTGACGTCAAATATTACCTCAGATATTTACTAGCTATGTGATCCTGGCCAAGTCATCCAACTTCTGTTTGCCTCAGTATCCTCATCTATTAAATGTGGAAAATAGCACTGAACATCCACGGTCATTTTAAGGAGTAAATAAGTTAATATGTATATGGTATTTTGTAAATCTTGAAGTATATAAATACTAGCTATTATTATTATTATTATTACTAAAATATAGTTAGCAATTTTTAAGTTCATACACCAAAGGTTAAGAATCATAATCCAAGTATTTTTTCTGAAATCACTACTACTACTAATCGTTAACATATTGTACTGGTTTCCCTTTAATGTAATGAACACTACACAGTCAGACAGAAACAAATTTTAATTAAAGAAATGCATCACTGATTTTGGTGTGTTTGTCACTTTTTTAAATCGCTTAATTAGAAATGTAATTTTTGAAGTTATGCCTGACAAGAAAACTGTGCAAAATGTACAAAACCACCCCCTACAAGTGTATATCAAGAACATCAGATCCTTGAATGCAGTTGGGTGTGGAGGTTCCTTCACTTACATCATGGGAGTTTTTATATTTGTGTGGTGATTTCATTTTAGAATGGTTGGTTTATTTGATCCTCACAACAACCCTCAGATGTAGGTTCTATTTCTATCCTAATTTTACAGTTAAGAAAACTAAGGCAAACTGAGGTGAAGTGTCTTGTCCAGAGTCATATATTAAGTGTCTGAGGCTAGATTTAAATTCAGGTCATCCTGACTACAAGCCCATTGTTCTTTTCCTTATACCACCTTCTTTTGGCAACAAGAATCCACAGTTGTACTCTGGCCTAGAAAAAAGGTAGAATTTTTAAAAAATTTTCCTTCTAACTATGTTGGTCAAGGTTCTCCAAAAAGTGGAAGGAAGAGGGATAAACTATTTATAAAGCACCTATGTATGTACCAGACACTTTATAATTACTGTCTCATTTAATCCTCACAACAATCCTGCAAGAGAGATAGTTATTATCCCCATTTTACAGATGGAGAAACTGAAGCAAACACAGAGGCTAAATGACTTGCCCAAGGTGACAGAACGAGTAAGTGTCTGACGTTGAATTTGAACTCAAGAAACCAAATTTTATGAGGACTAGTTTTAAGAAATGGGGACCTTTAGAACTGAGAAGGGAAGACTTGGGAAGGCCACAGTCAAAATCTTCAAATATTAGGAGAGGAATTAGATTGCTTCATATGGCCCCAACAGCAGAGGGCAGAATTTATGAGTGAGAAAAAAAAAAAACTCAACAATTTCATCCACTTGAAAGTTGGCATTGCTTTTCTTGGGGCAGCTAGGTGGTGAAATGGATAGAGTCCTGTACCTGGAGTCAGGAAGACTCATCATCTTGAGTTCAATCTGGCCTTAAACACTTACCAGCTGTGTGACCCTGGGCAAGTCACTTAACCCCAATTATCTCAGTTTCTTCATCTGTAAAATGATCAGGATAAGGAAAAGGCAAACTACTCCACCATCTCTGCCAAGAGAACCCCAAATAGGGTCTGTCACAAAAAGTTGGACATGATAGAATATGACCAAACAACAATAAATGATTTAGTTTCCAGTCTTTTGAAGTCTTCAGTTGGTGACTGGTTTACCATTTGTTTGGGATGTTAGAAAATGGGTTGGCAGAGTTTAGCTCTAGATGACCTCTAGCGACCTCTAGAGGTCGCTGTTAACTTCAAGCTTCTGATTCCATGACTTTGTATAAAAATTATTGTCTTAGAGGACATACAATCATGACATTTAGAATCTCAGTGGGATGAAGGTTCAGAGATCATAAAGTCCAAGTCATACTTGAAAAAGTATGATCTCTTTAACTTCCTTAACAAATCAATATGGAAGCCTTCATTTGCAAACCTCTAGAGAGGGAATTCCAATTACTTTTTGGTAGAACAGCCTACTGGTATCCATCCAGTCCCATAACTTCTTTTTCTTAGATACTTCATCTGTAAAATGGAAGGAATTTTATTTTTACTACTAACCTCACAAGGTTGTTGTCAGGAAAGTCCATTGTAAAACTCAATGTGTAGTATAAATGGGGAAGCTATGACCCTTTTCAGAAAATTCAGGCACCCTGTCCACCCTTTTTGTACAATGGGTCACCCATCATTATGGAAACTCTGTGCTTTTTGTCCCTAGCCCGGAAGTCATTGGGACGAGGCCAACATGACCCAGGTTCAGGAGTTCATCCTGTTGGGTTTGTCAGCAAGGCCAGGCCTACGTGGTGTCCTCTTTGCTGTGTTCCTGACCCTCTACCTGCTGACTGTCTTGGAGAATACAATCATTGTTCTGCTCATCTGGAGTCACACAGAGCTCCACAAGCCCATGTACTTCTTCCTGGGGAACCTGAGCTGCCTAGAGATGTGTTATGTCTCAGTCACAGTGCCCACCCTGCTGCTTGGGCTCTGGTCAGGGTCTTGCCGTGTCCCATTCACATCCTGCATGACTCAGCTCTTCTTCTTCATCACACTTATCTGTGCTGAGTGCACACTCCTGGCCTCCATGGCCTATGACCGCTATGTGGCCATCTGTCATCCTCTCCACTATCCAATACTCATGAGGCCCCAGGTCTGCCTCATGCTGGCCATAGCCTCATGGATGGGCAGCCTCAGTGTCTCTGTGATCAAGACAGCCTGCATTGCTGGGCTATCCTACTGTGGCCCCAATGTCCTCAACCACTTCTTTTGTGATGTCTCCCCATTGCTCAATCTCTCCTGTACCCATGTAGCACTAACTGAGCTGGTCGACTTCATCTCTGCCATTGTCATCCTGTGGGGCTCACTGTTGGTTGCCTTGGCTTCATATATGGCCATTGGGGCAGCTGTGGTGCGTATGCCTTCAGCTGCTGCCCGACACAAGGCTTTCTCCACCTGTGCCTCCCATCTCATTGTGGTTGGCATCTTCTACTCAGCCACCATCTTCATCTATGCCAGGCCCAGCAGAATTGAAGCCATGAATCTCAACAAAGTGCTTTCTGTCATCTACACGGTGCTCACACCCATGTGTAACCCAATCATCTACTGCCTACGGAACAAAGAGGTCCAAGGTGCATTGCGTAGGAGTCTCCATAAGTTTGGGTTCAGCCAGAACTATGACAGCTAGAGATTCACCTAGCAATCTGTACCTTCAGCATTTGAAAATAACTGCCCTCCCCCTTCCTGACTAGCCTATCTCTATCAATGACACCACTGCTCCTCCAGATATCCAGGCATGGAATCTCAACAATAGCTTTAGTGTCTCCATCTTTCCCTCTCCCACTCACAAGCAGTTACTAGGTCCTGCCACTTCTTTGATATCCATAAGGATCTGTGATTTGATACAGGTATTTCCTCTACCCATGTAAAAAGCAATCCATCCATGCCTCCGTGTTCTGTGTACTTCTTCAAGTCTTTCCATAAATCCTCTGACACCAACCCAACACAGGGAAGGCTTTCTCTGAGTTTTTATTTTTATGTTATCTGGAAATTTGTGTAGCTGGGTTGCTCAGCTCATGCTGACTATCAGAAGAGTCAGCCTTCTTTGCCTGCAATCTACAGTTTTATTGAGGTCTATGGTTCCACGTGCTATACACCTGTCATCATCCCCATCAGTTCTGTCTGCAGAAAATCTCCTGCAGTTACCTCATTCTCACCTCCTCTGTCACTGTCTGCTAAGCACTTAACTTTTTAATTTCTTTTACTGCCCATTCCCTCAATCCCTTTGTCTTCTGTTGCCTATCTGTTATGAATGCCATGGACTCTTATGGATTTAGTTGAATTGTGCTCAGACAGAGATTATGTAACATGGACTGAGTCCTCCATCTAGATTCCCTGGATGCACGTGCTGATGCAATGCTAACACTGTGTGAGAGGTAGAAACAGTGATCAAGCTATTGGTGCTTCCTGAAAAAAAAACATGGAGAAATATAAACATTCATCCAGTACCTACTGTGTACTAAACATGATTCTAGATCCTAGGGAAAAATTCAAAGTTTATAGAAACACTCAGAGATGAAAGAAACATCAGATGTCATTTAAGTCAACACATACAAGACAGCAACCCAGCCAAGAGAAGGCAAAATGTGATCACTGCCTTCATGGAACTTGTCATCTAGTAGGAGAATAGTAATAATATTTAATAATTTGTTATTGGTGAGTCATTTTCAGTTGAGTCTGACTCTCTGTGACTCCATCTAGGCTTTTCTTGGCAGAGATACTGCAGGGGTTTTCCATTTCTTTCTCCAGTCCATTTTACAGATGAGGAAATTGAGGTAAACAGGGTTAAGTGACTTGCTCAGTGGCAGTTTTATTCTTGTCTTTGCCTTCTCAACTCTTAGCAGATTACCTAGCACATAGCTTAATGACTAAATGAGATAATGTGTGTTAAACACTTTGCAAACCTTTATGTGCTATATAAATATTATTATTTTGAGGGGCAGCTAGGTTTACAACAGGTAAAGTTTCAAGCCTGAAATCAGGGAGACTCATCTTCTTGATTTCAAATCTGGCCTCAGACACTTACTAGCTGAGTGACCCTCAGCAAGTCACTTCACCGGTTTGCCTCAGTTACCTCATCTGCAAAATGAACTGAAGAAGGAAATGACAAACCGCTCCAGTCTCTTTGCCAAAAAAACCAGAAAAACAAGCCTAAGTGGGGTCTTGATGAGTTATATACGACTGAAATAGAAATCTATCCATATATCAGACAAAATATCACAGCAAAGCCCTTTTCAAAACTTAAAGTCCCATAAAATATCATCACCATCATCATCATCATCATCATCATCATCATCATCATCATCATCATCATCATCTTTCTTCTACTAAAACATAAGAGTTTAAGGAATTTAAAATGGAGTCATATGAGTATTGTTTAAAAGAACTGAGGAAAGGGCAGCTAGGTCATACCACAGATGGATGCACTGGCCCTGGAGTCAGGAGGACCTAAGTTTAAATTCAGCCTCAGATACTTACTACCTGTATGACCCTGGGCAAGTCACTTAACCCCAACTGCCTCCACCTCCCCCCTAAAAAAGAACTGAAGATATTTAGAAGACAGAATGAAAGACTTGGATGACTGGAATGAGAGAGGCTTCCAATAGCTTCCCCCAAGTATTTGAAAGACTCTCTGGGAGAAAAGAGGTGACTTGTTTTTCTTGGCTAGCCAGGACAAAAATTCCAATGGATGGAAGCACCAAAGAGATTGATTTAAATTGGATGAAAGAAAAGCAAACAGACAACACACTTGCTCTCCCTTAGAACCACTTTGACTGGGCTGCCTTTGGGAGCAGTGGGGCTCCCTGACCTGGATGGCCATTTGTGAAAGTTGTCATAGAGCAGATTTTTATTCAGAAATGGGTTCAATGAAATGAGCTTGGAGGCTGCTTCCAACATCAAAATAAAATAAATTATGTACATATTTGTAAAGGTCTGTCCCTCCCTTTGTAATTGATAAACTCTTGCTAGAGTTTCTTTTTTGGTAGCCTTTGTATGAGAAAAGAAATGATAATAATAGTTCATATTTCTATAGAACTTTAAAGTTTATGTAACACTTTCTTTAAGACAAACCAAGGAGTTTGCTAATGCAATAATTTTTGTCCCATTGAAGGTAAAGGAACTGAAGTTCAGAGATTTAACACAGTTGGTGTTAGAGGTAGGATTCCAATCTTGGTCTACTGACTCTAAAACCAAACTTTTTTTTTTTTTAAAAAACACACCATAAGGGTAAAGATGGCTTGGATACACAATGTGGAGCATTCTTGATGTAGCTTTGAAATGAGTTCCTGGATAGTAAAATGTTGGCCTGTGGTCTTTTACCAGCAAAATGAGTTAAAGCACAGTGCAAGGGAAATAAGTGGAGGGCTGTCCAGAAATTAACATGCCTCCCCTGGGGGCTAAGGATTCAATGTTTTCTGTGTTCTTTCCAGCCAAGTCTTTGACATAAACTCTCCTGCTATCCCTGTGAATAAGACAGATGTATAAGCAAGATGGCTGTGCAATGAAGTGCTTCTAAAGCCAAGTGAATGATTAGACCTGAAGAGTAGTCATTAACAAGTCTACATTAAAATGGAGGGAGATTTCTAGGAGAATACTCAAAGGATCTGTCCTTGGAACAGTGCTGAAAACATTTAGTCTATCATTTGGATGAAGGCATAGATGACATGCTAATAAAAAGTGTTGGTGACATACATGTCTAAGAGATAGCTAATAGACTGTATGTCAGCACTGGGACTTTAAATGGTCTCAGGAAGCTAGGATGTATGAATTAATAAGATCCTCATTTTAAAAGAAACAAATACAAAATTTTTCACTTAGGTTCAAAATTTCACCCAATGTGATGTAGTACCTGAAAGAAATCTCACACAATCTCAGGCAGCATTAAGAGAGGGGCAGCACCCCAAAACCAGGGATGTGAGGGTCTTGCTTGTCAGACTACCTCCAAAACATGGCTCTGAGTTCTCTGTGTCACATTGTAGGGGGAAAACACTGTAATATTGGAACCAGGATGGTCAGGACTACTTGAAGGAATGAAATATGGTTAACCTGGAGTTAAGTAAGTCCTGAGGCAAAAGGACAATGGATGAGTTGGGGGAAGGAGGAGGATATAAGAATACTAACCCTACCCACTCCTGTTTCTGTAAGGAAGTAGGTGACCAAAGACTCTATTTATCAGTCACTGGAGAAAAATGAGTCAATAATTGCTAAGTATAATAATGTGCATGCCCAGTTCTGTAGTCCTCGGTTGTTACTGTTTTGAGGATGACGATGACTTATTTCAATTGTGTCTGTAACCCCATTTGGAATTTTCTTGGGAAAAGATACTGGAGTGCTTTGTCATTTCCTTCTTCAGCCCATTTTACATATGAGGAAACTGAGGCAAACAGGGTGAAATGAGTTGCCCAGGGTCACAAAACTAGTAAGTGTCTGAGGCTGGAATTGAATTCAGGTCTTCCTGACTGGGTCCAGTGCTCTACCCAATGGCACATCTAGCTGCCCTTGAATTTCAACATAAACTCCATGAAAGAATGGAATGTTTCATTTCTATCTTTTTCCCTCCATTTCTGAGAAACGTGCCTAGCATACAGCTGGTATTTATCAAATATTTAATTTTGTGTCATTTTCATTCATGGAAATCTACAATAGTAAAAATTCACTTCTAAAAAAATACATTGGCTGCATTCTCTGGGTTTTGAGATGCAGCATTATTTTTATTATTACATCTTCATTATCCTACCATCACTTTCTAATTTCTTAAGAAGAAAAATTAAATTTGCTGTATTTGACCAGAAAGAGTAGAACTTAGAAGTAATTTATGGAAGATGCAAAAAGGTCAATGTATACTTGATGCAAATGCTTTCTAAGCACCATGTTGATTTGAAAATAGCTTGATTGGCCTTTGGGGACAAAGACCCTCCCTCAAAGAAGTACTTCAAGCAAAGACTGGATGTCTTAGGAGAAAGATTCTTTTTCAAGAAGGTGTTGGAATAAATGGCTAATGGAGATCTTTCCAATTCTGAAATTCTGAGATACACTAAATTCAAAGGAAGTTTAATTTTCTTCAGTTCTATGTTGTGTTTGTCATCATTATTTAGTTCCAATGTTGTCACATTATTGTCAGAAAATATGGTAGGTACAACTTCGAAATTTCATGTAGATAGGCAGATATCTATATTTATATTGATAAAGATTGATATCCATATGAAAACATGTATGCATTTATATAAATGAGTATATGTGAAGGTCTCCTCTACTACCTGTGATGTGTGATACATTTTTGTTAGTACTACATTTATACTTGAAGAGAGGGTGTATTCCCTGCTTTTCCATTTTCATTCTTGTTATTTTTGCTGTTCAGTTGTTTTTTTAGTTTTATCTGACTCTTGCTTGACCCCATTTGGGATTTTCTTGGCAAAAATACTGGACTGGTTTGCCATTTCCTTCTCCAGTTCTTTTTTCAGATGAGGAAGCTAAGGCAAACACAGTTAAGTAATTTGTCCAGGATCAGAGCTAGTAAGTGTCTGAGGACAGATTTGAATTCAAGAAGACTCGTCTTCCTGACTCCAGGCCTGGCTATGGCACCACTTAGCTGCTATTCAGTGTATGCTTTAAAAATAACGTTTGTGTGTGTGTGTGTGTGTGTGTGTGTGTGTGTGTGTGTGTGTGTGTGTTAATGTGGAGGATGGATTGTTCAGGGGAGGTTAACTGAGGTTAGGGAGACAAATTAGATGAATTCTATAGTAATTCAAGTATGGGTTTATAAGGACATTAAGTAGGTTGTTGGCTGTGGAGGTAGAGAGGTGACAACATCAGAGGGGATTGGAAATGTTGAGAAGATGGAATTGGCAAAAATGAGGAATCAATTGAACCAAAAAAGTAGAGTGAGATTAAAGATGAATCCTAATGGTACAGTTCTAGGTGACTAGAACTATGATAGTGTTCGCAGCAGGAATATAACAGATAGGGGAAGACATGCATTTTTAGAGAAAGATAATGAGTTTTATTTTAGAGATGTTAACTTTAAGGTGGCTGTGAGATCTCTAGCAGCCACTTGGTAATATGGGACTAGAACTCATAAGAGAGGGATCACATATTAATTGCTGATTTGTACTTTACCAATATGAAATACTCCTTTTGAATACATTTCATTTTTTCTCATTTTAATTCTATTTTGATACAAATAATATATTCCCTGTTTTTTAATCTTGTAGTAATATTGTATGCTACCTGCTTCACTTTAATTTATTCTTACTATTTTTTTCTTTTAGCAAAATGTTGTTTTACTTTCCTATAATCAATGATTGATTTTGTTTTGATTCTGTAATTCTTTCTTTAAATGATAGAATACAGGCCATTTATCTTTATTGTAGTAAGTAGTACATTTTATTTGTTTTCAGTCATTTCCTTCTTATCATTCCTGATATTTGCCTGATGAAGTAAAATCTGTTGTAATCATTTGTAACTCTTTGAACAAATAGAACTAGCTAAATATGTCATTTATATATTAGCTTTTAAAATCCTTTTATTCTTATTTTCTTTGAGGTTTAACCCCTTTTCAATTTATGAAACAGAAGCCTTGCCTTTGTGGGTCTTCATCTCTTATCCTGATTTTCCCCTTGTATTGTTATATTGAAAATCTTTGTTGAACATTTTTAAAACAACATTTTTGCTGTCTTATTGGATTACCTAAAAGCCATTATCAAAGAAAGAGCCTAGACATAATATTTCAAAAAAAATATCAAGGAAAGCTGCCTCTATATCCTCAAACCAGAGAGTGAAATAGAAATTGAAAGAATCCACTGATCACCACTTTGAAGAAATGCCAAAATGAAAACTCCCACGAATATTATAGCCAAATTCCAGAGCTCTGCAGTCAAAGAGAAAACACTTCAAGCAACCTGAAAGAAAACATTCAAATAATGTGAAGCCACAGTTACTATAACAAATCAATAATTAATATGTGACCTCTCTCTTATGAGTCATACATTACCAAGTGGCTGATGGATATCTCATAGGGACATTAAATTTAACATCTCCAAAATACAACTCATTATCTTGCTCTAAAAATTCTTGCGGTCACTTCCAGCTCTGAAAGTCTGTAATTCAATAATGATGCTGGTGTTGTGAGTGAATTCAACAAAGGTAGACTGACGCAGATAACATTTTAACTGAGAAAAATAACATTTTATTAACAGGGAGTAAGCCTGCCAGTAAGATGGATCAAATGATTGTCTCAGTTAGCCAAAAACAAACAAACAAAAAACCCTGGAGATGGAGATAGAGTTCCTTTATATGTGGGAAATAATAAAATTGGTTATAGAGTTGATCCCATCATGGACCTGAGAACAACATTATTGGTTATAGTGAGACATGGAGGACAATATGATCGGTTGGAGTTGGGAACAAGGAGCTAAAAACTACCTTCTCCTGCTCTCCTGTGACTAAGTAATGTTCACTGTTTGAGTCTACCTGCCAGGTTAGATAGTGAACCAGGCTCCTTTGGATGGCAAATCAAATATCCTTGAAAGATACATCAGTGATATAAAAATATTATACCAGGCTCCCTGTTATCCATTTACATCCTCCAAGGATAACATTTCTTTGAGGCAAGAATAAAAGAGTGAGAATTGGATTTCTAAACTTAACTCATTACAGGTCAACTGAATCTCTGTGCTGAGTTCAGAGAAAAAGAAGCATGGTTTAAGTAGTTATAGGATGAAATCAATTAACTGTAAATAGGACCAATAAAAATGATACAGTATCAATTTAATCTTCTCAGCGGGAAGCAGTCTCATAGCCCTTGGTTTCTGAATGTTGACTACGATAGTCACATTCCCCTCCACTATTTGTCATAACCAAAAGCAGACCATCTGTCCTCCAGTCATCTGAGCACCCCCTTTTTCCTACCCAATACCCTCTGCAAGGCAGCTTTCACCTCTTTGTTCCTCAGGCTGTAGATGATAGGGTTGAGCATGGGAGTGACAAGGGTATAGGACAAAGATACAACTTGCTTACTCTCAGGAGAGTAGGTGGACTTGGGCTGGAGGTGGATAATGCAAGCTGTGCCATAGAAGAGAGCCACAACAATAAGGTGGGCAGCACAGGTGGAGAGGGCTTTATGGCGTCCGGTGGCTGAGGGCATCCGAACAACTGCTGCCAGAACATGGCCATAGGACACAGTGATGAGGGAGAAAGGCACCATCATGACAAGTACTGTGGCCACAAGAATGTAGGTCTCAAAGATAGAGGTGTCAGCACACACCAGTCTCAGGAGTGGTGCCACATCACACAGGAAGTGGCGAACCCCTCGAGGACCACAAAATGGGAAGTGGAACAGCCAAATGGTGAATAGCAGGGAAACTGGAATGCCTATCACCCAACAGGTCACTGCCAGAAGGAGGCAGAGCCTCTGGTTCATGAGGACCCCATAGTGCAGGGGGTGGCAGATGGCCACGTAGCGGTCATAGGCCATCACTGTCAGGAGGAAACACTCTGATGTGACACATGACAGAATGAGAAAGAGCTGGAAGGCACAGCCCACCATGGAAATGCCCCTTCCAGACACCAGGCTTTCCAGCATCCTGGGTACAATGTCCAAAGAGAAGCAGATCTCCACCAGGGCCAGGTTCCGGAGGAAAAAATACATAGGTGTTTGGAGGGCAGTGTCGGCCACAGTCAAGAGTACAATGAGGCCATTCCCTACCATCGTGGTTAGAAACATCCCCAGGAACAGCACAAAGAGACCTGAGTTCAGTTTGGGAACATGGGAAAAACCCAAGAGGACAAACTCCTCAAATGAAGAGTGGTTGCTTCTAGCGAAGTTCACAATGGGATCCATAGGGTCCATCCCTTCCCAAAGCTCCAGAGAGTACAAGAAAGTGATGAGCTCAAGAATACAGCAGGACCTTTTTCTAAAAAGAAGAAAATTCACTGAGAAATAGAACTATACTTTCTTTATCTAAGGTTATCACAATTGTAGGTATAGGTGGTGAATTCAAATCCTAGCTCCAAAATTTACCAGTTGTATGACCAAATAAGATTCACTCCACTTTGTTGAATTTCATTTTCCTTAAAGGTAAAGTAACTTAATCCAGATTACTTGGGTTGTAAGTAGCAAAATCAGCATTGAATACAAGCCATATGACTCCAAATGAAGTGTTCTTTCTAATGTATCATATAGCCTTTGTCACTGCTGGGCTGATATTCTTTTGATTAGGGCAAGAGACAACACAGCATCAGTGTGCTCCTTTAGTATCCTCATGATGGCAGGGAAAGGGAGAAATACCAACACCTTGAATGCTCCCCCTATTGTTGATTGGTTGGTTGTTGTCCTTCATTCTTGAAGAGGACCAAAATGACACCATTATACTAGAGTCAAGTTTCAATGTGTCCAACTGTGGCTAATCAGGCCAATAAGAGCTTGAAATGCTCTACCACAGATTAGGCACAAATAGCCCATATGAACATTTGAGGGTGAGTCCTCTAAATTTGTGCATCCTGTGTTTCCTTTGAGCTGTTTCAATTCTGCTTTGCTCATAGTGCACAACACCTTCTGTTATGTGGGCACACCATGATGAGCAGTCCTGTGCCAGTGTCTCCCAGGTCACACAATCAGTTCCAATGTTCTAGAGATAGACCTTGAAAGTACCTTTGTATCACTTCTTCTGACCACCATGTGATCACTTGCCCTGTGTGAGTTCTCCATAAAATAATCTTTTTGGCAAGTGTATATTTTATATTTGAACAACATGGCCAGGCCATCAGAGTTGCACTCTGTGAAACACAGCTTGAATCCCCTGTAAAGGCTCAGCAGTCATCATACCAGAGGTACTAGAGTTCCCTGAACACACTCTACACCCCGGCCTCCCATAACAAACTTATTGAAGTACCTAACACAAGAATTAAGCAGTATGAACTGACATGGCTAAATATAATCTGCACCTCTGGAGAAAAGATCCAAATCATTGAGCTCACATACCTGTCTTAGTATTTTAAACAAGAGATACTTACTTGGGTGAAGGGAAGTATTAAGTGAAATACCTGAATGTCTGTTCTAGACACCACATCTTGGGAAAGACATTGACAAGCTAGAGAAGATCAAAAGGTAGATGACTTGAGAAGCTGCATGTCAAGGTTTAAAGAAGTGTGAGTTCCATAGATTCAGGAGAAATAATTTTAAAACTATTGGATGACCTGAAAGTCATGATCAGAAAAAAAGAGCTTAGACAACATCTTTCAAGAAATTATCAAAGAAAAATGCTCTGATGCTCTAGAACCAAAAGGTAAAACAGAAATTGAGAGAATCCACCAATTGACTCTTGAAAGAGATCCCAAAGGGAAACTCATAGGAACATTGTAGTAAAATTCCTGAGTTCTCAGATCAAGGAGAAAATATTGCAAGCAGCCAGAAAGAAACAATTTGAGTATTGTGGAAACACAATCAGTATAACACAAGATCTAGCAGCTTCCACATTAAGGGATCAGAGAGGTTGGAATATAATATTCTGGGGGTAAAACAAGGTAGGCTTAAAACCAAAAATCATCTACCCAGCAAAACTGAGTACAACACTTCAGGAGGAAAAGTAGACATTCAATGAAATAGAGGACTTTCAAGCATTCTTGATGAAAAAACCAGAGGTGAATAGAAAATTTGACTTTAAAATACAAGAATCAAGAGAAGCATGAAAAGGTAAATAGGAAAGAGAAACCACAAGGGACTTATTAAAGTTTAACTGTTTGCATGCCTACATGGAAAGATGATATTTGTAACTCATGACACCTTTCTCAGTATTAGAGTAGTTGTAGGAAATACATATATACACATATGTGTATGTGTATGTATATGTATGTATGTATAGACAGAGAGCACAGGATAACTTGAATATGAAGGGATGATATCTAAAAAACTAAAATTAGGGGGTGAGAGAGGAACATATTGGGAGAATGAGAAAAAGAGAGATAGAATGGTATAAATTATCTCACATAAAAGAGGCCAGAAGAAAGCATTTTTACAATGGAGGGGAAGAGAAGGGAGGTGAGAGGTAATGAATGAACCTTATTTTCATCAGATTTGGCTTAAGGAAGCAATAACATGCACACTTAATTGGATATCTTACCCTACAGGAAAGTAAGGGGGCAAGAAGATAAGAGGGGGGGATGATAGAAGGAAGGGCAGATTGGGGGAAGAGTTAGTAGGTGGCAATATAGTTAGTCTTTCACAAAATGACTATAATGGAAGTGTTTTGCATAACTACACATGTATAACCTATATTGAATTGCTTGCCTTCTTAGTGAGGGTGAGTGGGGAGGGAAGAAGGAAGAGAATTTGGAATGCAAAGTTTCAAAAACAAATGTTTAAAATTGTTTTTACATGGATCTGGGAAATAAGATGCCCAGGTAATGGGTTATGGAAATCTATCTTGCCCTAAGAGAAAATGAGGAGGATGAAGATGGGGGGATGATGTAGGGGAGGGCAGATGGGGGAAGGGATAAACAGAATGCATTCCATTTTGGAGTGGGAGGGAGGGGAGATATGGGGAGAAAATTTGGAGCTCAAAAATCTTGTGGAAATGAATGTTGAAGAATAAAATCAATTAATTAATAAAAGAGCGTGAGATCTTTAATCATATGACCTTAGTTTAAATACTACTTCTGACACTATTTTTGTGACCCTGGGAAAGTCACTCCACCTCTGTGGAACTCAGTTCCCTCATTTGTAGAAATGATAGGATTGAACTAGACTGCTTATAAGTTCCCTTCTAACTCTAAATCTATGACTCTACCATCCTCAGGATAAGATGAGGAAAGCTGAGCCAATGCCATTCCAAGATTTCTTGTAAGAACTGGGCATATTTAAATCAAATTTGTTTTAGGTGGTTGGAGTAGGGGTGATGATGCTATCTTTAAGTATCTGAAGGGCTGTCCTGATGAATGAAATTATTCTTGTTCTTCTTGGCCTCAGAGGGCAGAGCTAGGAACCATGAGGGAAAGATACAGAGAAGCAGATTTCAGATATAAGAAGATAACTATTTAACTAGTACTTCAAGGTTGATGCAATGGAGAGAATTGGGACCTGGAGTCAGGAAGACCTGAGTTCAAATCTAACTTCAAACATTTACTGGCTGAGTTACCCTGAGCAAGTCACTTAACCTTTGCTCATTTCTTCAACTGTAAAAATGGGAATAACATGAACACTTCCCTCCCAGGGTTATTGAGAGGATCAAAAGAAGTGATATTTTTAAAGTCCTTAGCCTAGTCCCTAGCACAAAGTAGGCACTTAAAAATTTTGTCTACTTCTCTCCTTTCCAGGCATCTCATTTTATTTTCACAACTATCCCAAGAAGTAGATGCTAATATTACCCAATATTTAGAGTTGATGAAACTCAGGCACACAGAAATTAATTTACTTTCTCAGGACCACATCAGAGGTAAACATTTTAAGCTAAATTTCTAACATGAGAAGGAAAAAAACCACATTTCCTAAAAATCAGCATAGTTCTAAAATAAAAGATACTGCCCTGGGAAATAAAGTTCCTCACTTCTTATTGTTATGAAGTGTAGGCTACTGGACTACTCTTCAAAAATGTTTTACAGTGGATTCTTGTCCATGAATAGGGTGTATGCCCTTGTGAGTTCTCTTCCAATTCTGAGGTTCTTAGTGACTCATCTCTAGACCTTCTCCAGTTCAGTGATCTTCTGTTAAGAACAAGTCATGTCTACTTTTCAGTCCTGTTTTCAAAGTGCTTAGAATTCTGCTGGACCTCATGGCCACCTCACAAGTATGGGCAGATATTTTCAGAGATATTAGTAGTAGCTACTTATTCCCTTTCCTTGACTACAACTAATCAATCCAAAACTTTAAAGATAACTAACACTGTTTGCTGCAGAATGCATGCATGCATACATTTTTACACCCTCATTAACTGGTCAGGTATTATTTCTCCCTCTACTGAGTTTTCTTCCCTAGAAAATTCTCAAAGTATCACAGAATTAATTGTAAGCTGGTGTTTTGAAATCAAAGTCCAATTCCTTCAGTTTTACAAATGAGGAAACTCAGGCTCAGAAGGGAAATGACTTCCCCTAACTTGCAGAGCTACTGAATGGCAGCTATGGGATTGAATTCAAGAGCTCTTCATTGAATTACAAGATATTTCCTTCCACTTTGAGGCAACTCTTGTTCCTACACTTAGAAAATGTTTCCCTTCCTGCATCTCTCCTAACCCACAATTACTCTGGCTTCTTTCCTCTATAGTTAGTAAGGAAAATTAAAAGAAAAACTGTTCCGTAGGATGACAACATATCAGTTGTCACAAAAAGTCGAAAGACTTGGCACTAACAAATCCTGGCTCTATCTCTTACTAGATCTCTAACCTTGAGCAATACATTAAACTATCTGAGCCTCAGTGTTCTGTAAAATAAGGAGCGTCGAGTCTGCACTACTTAACAATTAGAGCAATTGACAGAAACTATTTGGATACTTGAATGTGTTATGTAAATAAGAGTTCCTATTGGAATGGGGATGAGGGGGTTGAGTAATGGTAGGAGACAGCCTGTTGCAGGAGAAATTACACTTGGAATCAGAGGACCTGAGTTCAAATACTAACTCTGCTCCTTGGTATCTTTGTGGTTTTAGGAAATTCCGTTAATACTACCTCTATTTCCTTGTCTGTAACATGAAGGGATTGGACCCAATTATTTCTAAGGTTCCTTCTAATTCTAAATATATTGTTCTGTGACAATGTCCTATGCCTGCTATCATGAAGATCGATGTTCAAATACCATTTCCAACATAGTCTATGACCTTGGACACTTTTCGTCCTTAAGTCTCAGGTGTTTTTTAGCTGTCAAATAGAGGTGATAATTCCAGTAGTTGAGGCCTCACTAGGGTGCTAAGAGGTTAAAAGAGAATAATGTGTGCGCATGTATGTGTATATGTATATATATATGTATCTCCTTGTAAACCACAAGGTGATTTGCCAATTATGTAGTGAATTAGTATTAGCCTTTTGGAAAACAATGTAGAATTAGATCAATGAAGTGACTAAAATGTCCATATTCTTTGGCTCAGATACATCACTACAAGCCATATGCATCAAGGAGATCACTGACAAAAAGAAAAAATTCAGACAAAACAAAATATTTTCAGCAGCACATTTTGTATTAGCAAAGAACCAACACAGGAAGTGCTTGATAAACACTTGTTGAATGATTGGAAACAAAGTAGAAGCCCATCTATTGGGAGAATGGCTAAATAAAATGTGCCATATGTGGATGTAATGGAATATCACTGTTCTGTAAGAAATGGGGAGTCAAATAAATCCAGAGACGCATGGCAAGGCTTACATAAACTCAGGCAAAGGGAAGTAAGCAGAGACAAGAAATCAAGACACAGAATGACCACAGCCATGGAAATGGAATAATAACTTCAATACTGTCAAAAATGAATATTGTAACATTTTAAATAATAAGCTGACCACCTAAAAAAGGGATATAAGATGATGACTTCCCCCTTGTCCTCTCCATATTGGGGTCCACAAAGGTGAGACATTGCAAATAATTTTAGAATTTTTTTTGATGGGTTGACTAATTTTTCTGTTTTTCATTGCTTTCTCTTTTTTGTTAAAAAACATTTTAAGAAGTAGCTGTCCGAAACAAAAAGTCAGGGATATTTTAGGGCTTTGAACATAGGTGTTGTATCCTCTGAAATATACCCTCTATCTATATTTTCCCAGTAATATGAATCCCATAGCTTTCTTAAGCAGCCCATTCTGTTTTTGCACATCTTTAATTATTAGAAAGGTTTTTGAAGGATGGGAGATAAAATAAATGAGTATTAATTGAAAAAAATGAATAAATTTAAAGATGTAATAACAGTGAATAGTGTAGATAAAATAAGGAAGTCAAAATCCGATTGTCTGCATTTGGAGGTCTCTATGACTTCAACCCCTAAAAGTTCTCTTTTGCCTGTTACCTTTGCCTCTTTCTCTGGATTGTTTCATGTTGAATTTTCCTTAACAACTATAATACCTTTTTACCATTAAAATGAGATAATTAATGAAATAACTTAAAATAGTTCACATTTCTATGGGCTTTAGCAAACCCTTTCCTCACAAGAACACTGGGTAGAGTAGATGTAAATTATTTCCATTTCACTCAGGAAGAAAGCTGAAGCACAGACAGATTAAGTGACTTAACTCATGGTCACAGTTGGTATCCATGAGAATATGGACTGGGATCTGAGTCCTTCAACCTCAAGACCAGACTTCTTTCCACTGTTCAATGATGTTTTCTGGTAGATTCAGAGACACTTTGTCAAGAAAAACCAGAAGGCTGGTCATAGAGCCAAGTATCTGAATTGCTAGATGAGCGATCTGTTTCATCTCCCTGAAAGATGACTCACAAACTGTATTTCTATAAGGTTGTTTTTTTTTTAAAACAGCAACCATTGGGCCAAGTAGATTATGTATTATTAGTGAATTTTCAAGAGGGTACACTGAGATACAGAAGTTAAGTGACTACTTGTGACCATGAAACTATTAAGAGTCCCATCTGGGATCAAACCCATGTTTTAGTTCAGTGCCCTTTCCATGACACCATATTGATTGAACAGAAACATTTTGACTCTAACTCTGACCCAACCCAAGTAAAACCTCTTGACCTACCTGTAGTTCTATCTGTTTTCTGGATTTCTTTTCTGAGTGCATGAGAGTGGGAGATTTCAATCTTTGGCTATGGCTAGTGGGACTGAAATCCGGGGAGTTCTCCCAGAGGACTTAACCAACAAAGAAACTGAGCTCATTACCATTTTCTCCTATGGGTCCCCAAGTGAAGACAGGGTAAAGAGTGGGGTATCTAAGTCTCCTTCATTTCTGCTCAACACCAACCCTCATTTTATGGCTGAAAAAATGCTAGGCATTATGCCAAGTGCTAAGGATATTTTTTAAAAGCATAAAAATGCACAAAAATAGTTCATATCTTCTAGGAGTATACATACTGAGACATATTTTAAAACACAGAATATCAAAGAGGGATTTGCTTTCAGAGGTAAATGTTTGGTCAATGCTAACCTTCCCTCCAATAATGCAGGTAGCAAGCTCTTGATATGTTAGGTGAGTATGAGTTTCTGTATCCCCAATAACTCATTGCTTGGTAGCCAGTTTTAGCAACCTTATTCCCCTGGTATAATAAAGCTAGGTCTAAAATCTATTTCTCTTGAATCTAATTATAGTGAACTGTCCTTTTCATAGAACCAAAATTCCTCAAAGTTGGAAAGAATCTTGGAGAATATCTAGTCCAAGACACACGTAAAGAAAAATTTCCTCCACAACAAAACTGACACATGGTCATGTTACCTGTACTTGAGGACCTTTAGTAATAGAGAACCCTCTACCTCCAAAGGCAGTTCATTCTACTTTCAGGTAGTTCTCTCAAGCTGTTAGGAAGTATTTTTATATAAATCTAAATCTGACTTTAATTTCCAGTCATTGCACCTAGTTCTGACCCCTGGGGTCATATAGGAAAAGTCATAGACCTTTTCACTTAATAACCCTTCAAATACTTGAAAACATATACCATGTCCTTCCTTAAGGCTTCTGTTCTCTAGGCCACATATCTCCAGTTCACCTTCATTTGACATGCTCTGAAGGTCCATCACCATTGTGATCCATTTTCTCTGAATGCTTTACATCCCCTTCTTAAAGTAGTAGACAATGATCTTCCTAAAGAGTGGTTCTAAGAACTGAGCACTATACTCCAGGTGTTGTCTGGATAGGGCATAAGAAGGTTGGACTGCCATTTCCTTATTCCTGAGAGCTCTTGATCTCTTGCTATAGTATAAGGGCACAGTAACTTTCTTGGTTGTCATATCATAGAGTTAATCTCTAATGAACTTGGAGTCCTTTAAAATGCTCAGTTCTTTAATGGACAAACTCCATCTAACCACACACATTTCCCCTCTTTTAGCTAATTTTTAACCTAATTTCTACATTTGTTTGTATTAAATGTTTCAATGAGTTGTGAAGACCTCTCTCCTGGTCTTTAACATTAACAACCTACATCCCAACTCTGTCTTATCTGAAAATTTGATCATCATTTTATCTTTTTCATTATTCATGTCATGACAAGTATATTGGAAAGATACGTTGATTTATAGTCAGAAGTCCTGAGTGTGAATTCTAGTGCTGGACTCTTTCTAATTTTGTCAAGTCATTAAAGCTCAGTTTACCCATGTAAATGAAAACATTGGTTTATATAATCTCAAAAGCCCTTTTAGTTTTAAAATTATTATTCTATGTTCAAATCACAGAGAAAAGGACGTATTCCTATTACACCCTTCGAGACACTCCCTCCCAACATGGTAGTGCCTCTGTAAGAATCCATATACATAAACACATTTTTTGGAGAGGGAAAGGGTTGCAAATTTACTTAAAAAAAATTTAAACCCTTTCGCTAATGTCCTCCTCTCATGTTTCATTGTAGTATGGAGACCCAGGTTCTCAAAGTCTCTGTCAGTAAAGCAGTTGAAGACAACCTGTTAGTTGATTGTAGCTGATATGTCAGTTACCTCTTTTCCAGAGACCGAATTCCTCTGTACCATTTTGTCTTACTATTCAAATGACCTTGTTTTTATTGATGTTATATTCTGACCTGTTTCTGCTAAGCTCTTGACGCAACTTCATACGCTCTAGTGGAATGCAACAGATCTGATCTGTTTCACCTTTTACTCCTATCTTCTGATCTGAGTTCTTTCTTGCAGATATGGGATGAGTTTCTTTCTTTTTTCAGGGCTGTTCTTTAATGTTTTATTTTTTCCAATTACACCTGAAAACTCTTTTAATGCTTTACAATATTTTTTGAGTTCCAAATTCTCTTCTTCCCTTTCCTCTTCCTCCTTGAGAAGGCAAGCTATTTGATATAGGTTTTACATGTGCAGTCATGCAAACTTATTTCCATATTAGTCATGTTATGAGAGAAAATACAGATTAAAAAAGGAAAGAAGAAAGAAAACAATAAAAATAAAGAAGCATGTTTTAATATGCATTCATACACTACCAATTCTTTCTTTGAGGCTATATAACCTTTTTATTATAAGTCCTTTGGAATTATCTTGCATTGTTGCATTGCTGAAAATAGCTAAGTCATTCACAATTGTACAATATTGATATTACTGTATACACTGTTTTCCTGGTTCTACTCATTTCACTGTATATTAGTTCGGGTAAACCTTTCCAGCTTTTTTTTCCTGAAATCTTCCTGCTCATCATTTCTTATTATACCATAACTTATTCAGTTATCTCCCAATTGATGGGAATTCCTTCAGTTTCCAATTCTTTACCACCACAAAAAGAGTTGTTACAAAACCAAAGAAATATATATTACAACTATATACATTTTAAATGAATTTTCACTTCCACTTTTTTCCATTTTGTCCAATTATGTCCATTATAGCTTGCTAATAACATCTTCATGAGTAACTAGGTGGTACAGTGGATAGAGTACTGGTCTTAGAATCAGGAGGGTATATTCATGAGATCAAATACACTTGCTAGCTGTATGACCTAGGCAAGTCACTTTATCCTGTTTGACTCAGTTTCCTCATAAATAAAATGAGCTGGAGAAGAAAATGGCCAACCACTCCGGTATCTCTGCCAAGAAAACCCCAAGTGGGGTCACGAAAAGTCAGACGTGACTGAAACGACTTCAACAAAAAAAAGTACATTTTCTCTTCTCCCTTTTATTGATGTTAGTGCATTCATTTCAGTATTTGTATATACATTATTCCTTTCTCATGGTAGTAGATAGTGTGCATACTATTTTTCAGATGCTTTTTTCTTATAACTTGATGTGTCTTTCCCAATGTCTTTGTTGTTGTTGTTCAGTCTTGTCAGTCACATTCGAGTCTTCATGACCCCATTTGTCACTACTATATTATATAGTGCTAGAAATTCTAGCTATTGGTGTAACAATTAGAAAAAAGGAAAAGACACTGAGGAAATAATCATTGATAAAAAGAAACCAAGCTTATTACTTATGGTGGACATTATTTAATTATAAAGTTCTAGAGAGTCAACTAAAATGAATAGAAACAATTGCAGCAAAATTACAGGATTTTAAATTCATAAAAATCAGAAGATTTTCTTATATTACCCACACAGTCTAACTGGAGGAGATACAAGGAGAAATTCCAATTAAAATAAATACAGCATATATGAAATATTTGAAAATAGGTCTAGCAAGAATCACATAGGAATTTTATAAATATAGATGCAATTATAAAATTAGAGAAAATATATTTAACTAGCCCTTATGAGAAAAATATACTTAAAATCATTTGTTTATCCAGTGTTATTCCAATCAAACTACCAAAAAGAATATATCATAGAGCTAAAAACAAACATAATCATCAAATTCATCTAAAGGGGAAAGGGTATTAAGAATTTTAAGGGAAATAATAAAACAAAAATATGGAAAACAAGGAAGGCTAACTATTTGATCTCAATTATACTATAAACCAATAATAACTAAAATGATTTGATATGCTTTCAATTAAAAAAAATCAAGATCTCTTCTCATTAATCCACTCTGTTCAGTTGATGCTTGTTTTTGTTGCACAAATATAGACTTTCCTCTTCACCAGGGAAAGGGTGAACCATAAAAATATCATCTTTTTAGATGACACAATGTCCAAACTTTCAGTAAGGTAAAGTAATCTTGAACGTTGAGACATCCACAAGGCAAATCTGAAGAGGGAAAAGATGATCTTTTCAAATCTTCACTTCATCCAAACTCCAAAAATATTAAAAAATATTTTATCTTTTTGGAACCCCAACTTACTGATCAATGTAGCAGTGGTGCAACACATTACTCACTGTGAGTTGTAAAAATTTAACATCAGGACACAGCCTGGTAACTATAATTATTCCTTAGAACCTTACAACAATCATTTTAAGCTCTTACTATGTGTCAGGTACTCTTTTGAGCACTAGAGATGCAAAGAAAGGGCGGGAAATGATCCCTGACCTTAAGATGATCGTTCTATTAAGGGAGACAAAAAAGCAAACTACTGTGTATATAGTGGTGGTGGTGGTCATGGTTGTTGTCCTTTGTTCCTCACAAGGACCAAAATGATATCACCATGAAAAAGGGAAGTTTAAATGTGTCTGACTGTGGCTGATCAGACCAATATGAGTTCATAATTCTCTATCACAGATTGGGTACAGATCGTCTGTGTGAATATTTGGGGTGGTTACTCCAAATTTGCACATCTTACTTTTCCTTTGTGCTGTCTCAATTCTGCTTTGCTCATAGAGCACAGCGCCTTTTCTGATGTGAGCACACCATGCTGAGCGGTCCTGTGCCAGTGTCTCTCCCATGTTGCACAGTCAAATCCAAAGTTCTTGAGAAAGACTTTGAGAGTGTCCTTGTATTGCTTCTTCTGACCACCATGTATTCACTTGCCCCATGAAAGTTCTCCATAAAATAGTTTTTTGGCAAGCATACATTTTGCACTCCAACAATGTGGTCAGCCAATCAGAGTTGCACTTCCTGAAGCATAGTTTGAATGCTTGGAAGTTTAGTTTAAGCAAAGAACATGGAACAGTGAGGCCAGCACAACAGCTCTATAGACCTTCAGTTTGGTAATCTGTCTAAGACCTCCTCTCTCCCAAACTTTTCGTTGGAGTCTCCCAAACACTGAGCTAGCTTTGGCAATGTGTGTGTCAATCTCATGATCAATGTGTATATCCCTGGAAAGTATACTACCAAGTGAACTTATCCATAGCATTCAAAACTTCTTCATTTGTTGTATCCGATAGTTTTATGTATGGATGGTGTGGTGGTGATTGATGGAGCACCTGTGTTTTCTTTTTTGGTGTCAATTATTAGGTCAAAATTAGCACAGGCTAATTTTAGCACAGGTGAGAGTAATATTACGTACCAAAATGTATAGAGAATTATAACAGTTACTATGTATTCTATATGCATTCCCTTATTTAATTCTCAAACCACTTTATAAAGTATATACGGCGATGATAAAGTTTGGTAAGCCTGAGAGTATCTACAGACGAACAACCAGGATTCTGAAAGTCATTGAGTTCATGTTTTTTAAGGTTCAATTGAAGGAACTTGAAATGGTTAGTGTGGAAAAAGGAAAATTCGAGTGAGGCATGATAGCTGCCTTAGAACCTTTGAAGAGTTATTAATATGGAACAGAATGAGAACTGTCCCATTCATCTACAGAGAAGAGAACCAGGAACAGTAAGTCAAATGTTCAAAGATGCAAATTTAGGCTCAATGTTAGGGAAAACTTCTTAACAATGAGGATTTTCCCCAAGTTGAATGGGCTTCCTTGAGAAGTGGTAGGTTCTTCAAGAAGAGGCAAAATGATCGTATTAAAAATAATAGTTACTTTCTTTTTTAAGAGTCCAGATGGCAGAGTTGGGGAGCCCTCGGTTGAGCTCTACCAAATTCCCCTCCAAACAAGTCTAAAATTATGCCTCAAATCAAATTCTGGACCAATAAAACCAATGAAAGGCCAGATTAAACAATACATCAGCCCAAGATAATTAAGGATGTTGGAAGGAAATGTCTGTTTTGGGGATGGGGGACAGGATACAGACCTGGAGCACACTGCATACTGTGCAAAACAGACAGTGCCACAATGTCAGCAGGGGGTCTTAGAGGCTGCTACATTGGTGGCAGTAGCACCTTCTGGAGGTCCTAGCCCACATATGACATGTGTATGGGGAGACGGTAGAAAACTGGTTGGAAGCAGCCTGCATAAGACCCTTTGCTGGTGCTGGGTTAATGACCCTGTTGAATTGCCCATACACAGTTCCAGGTGGCAATCCCAAACCAAGAGGACTGATAGCACTTGAGGTCACAGGGGAGCATGAGCCCTAGTCCCAGTTCAAATGTGGAGAAAAGTGCTTGTGGTCACTCATAGGATAGTCGGAACCCTCATCTCAATTCCAATTCAGAGAGAAGAGGCAGCAATTTTGACTGCAGGAGAGCTGGGGACCTGGTCACAGTACCAGGATTGTAAGGAGTGCTAGCACTTGAAACTATGAAGAACAAAGTCCCTTTCTGGGTAAAGACCACAGTAAAGAACAGGGGAAAAATTACCAAACTTTTCCTTGGATCATAGCACCTTGGAAGCACTGAAAACCTACAAAACCCTAGAGATAGCTCTGAAAATAGCAGCATAAAAAGCCTAAAGAATGGGAGAGTACCCCAGGCAGGAAATTTTAGCATAAAGTTAAAAGTCAAGGAACAAAATGAGTAAACAACCACAAGAAAAGAATCTGACCATAGCAAATTATCATGGTAACAGGGAACAACAAAGACACAAACAGAGAAGATGGCAATGACTTCAAAACAGCTACAAGCAAAGCCTCAAAAATGGGTATGACTTGAACACAAGACAAACAAGAATTTCAAGAAGCACTCAAAAAAGGATTTTGAAAATCAAATAATAGAAATATGGGGAAAATGGAAAAATTATGAAAAGATAGTCAATAGTTTAGTAAAGGTAGCACAAAAATAATGAAAAAATTACCTATTGAACAGAATTGGCCAAATGGTAAAAAAGGCACAAAAAAACAGTGAAGAGAAAAACACCTTAAAAAACAAAACAAAATTGTCCAGATGGAAAATTATGTACAAAAATTCAGTAAAGCAAAGAACTGGCCAATTCAGAAAATTCGGAATTGTAGAATTGACCAAATTGGAAAAAAAAAAAAAGAGGCACAAAGGTTCATTAAAGGAAATAATTTCTTAAAAATTAGGACTGGTCAAGTGGAAGCTAATGATTCCTTAAGACAACAAAAAACAATAAAGCAATCAAATTAATTAAAAATAGAAGAAAATGTGAAATATCTCATTGGAAAAACAAAAGACCAAGGAGAGATAATCTAAGAATTAATGAATTATCTGAGAGCCATGATTTAAAAAGAAAGCTTAGAAATTATATTTCAAGAAATTGGCAAAGAAAACTGCCCTTAGATTCAGAGAGTAAAACAGAAATTAAAAGAATCTACCAATAACCTCCTGAAAGAGATCTAAAAATGAAAATTCCCATGAATATTATAGCCAAATTCCAGAACTTCTAGGTAAATATATGTGTGTGTGCATGTGTGCGTGTGTGTGTGTGTGTGTGTGTGTGTGTGTGTGTGTATTATTCTGGAACCACAGTCAAAATTACACAAGATTTAGCAGCTTCCATATTAAAAGATCAGAGGGCTTGGCATTTATCCCAGGAGGGAATATATGCCAGAAAGCAATATATTACAGGAGTTCGGATTACAAATAAGAATAACTTATCCAGGAAAACTGAGTATAATTTCCCAGGGGATGGGGAATAGGCAGTTAACTCTCACACTAACCCTAAATGCAAATGTTCAATCATTCCTGATGAAAAGACTAGAGCCGAATAGAAAATATTACTTTCAAAAGCAAGACTCAAGATAAGCATAAAAAGGTAAACATGAAAGAGAAATCACAAGAGAATTAATAAGGTTAAAATATTTGCATTCCTACATGGGAAGATGATGATTGTAACTTCTTAGAACTTTATCACTATTCAGGCAGTTAGAAGGAGTTAGAAGGCAGTTAGAAGGAGTATACAAAGACATTTTCCAAAACTTCTCAACTAATGACTAGTGATTGAGAAAGTTTATTCTGAATTCCCAAGCCAATCTCAACATTGCAGATTTTAATGAGTGCTTTGCCCCTTAGAGGCCCTCTCCTGAAACCCCTGCAGTCAATGAGGAGGAGAGATGAAGGCTAATTTATCCTCCTTTCCAATTATTCTCCTCCTTTTGAGTTGGTTCCGTTCTGATGCTAGCTTTTCATCACTAGAAGATTTCCCTGAGATTATAGGTGTGTGGGGGATGAGGAGGTGGTAGCATTTGGAAAAGAGAGGCTAGATGGAAAAAGAGAAAAGTTGGTCTTGGGGAGCTTGGAAGTCCAACTTTACAAGTCTTTTAACTTTTGGAAGACCAAGATCCATTGGTTCCTGGCATCTTTGTGAAGCTACCCACATTACAACTGCAAGAGAATGGTTTGGATTCCTTTGGAGAAGGCTTTCTATCCTAGGTATGTTTTTTGAGAGCCTGAGTGGGTAGTGGAGACACAGAGGTGGGGAATGATGTTGAACCAGAGACATTTTCTGCTCTCCTATTCCCTTTCATTTGCTCCATCACTAATGCTTTCAAAGAGTAAATAATGGAGAACTTTGTGAGGTGGATCATGGAGGACAGTGAATGTATATATGAAAAAGAGGGTGTTATGGAACAAAGATAAGGCTAAATTTTCTTGAGAGATCCCTCTTCCTAAAAGAATGAAATATCAGATCTGGAGAAGAACAAGACTGTTAAAACACAAAACGAAGAGATACATTATACAATTTAGAATGTAAGAGAGTTTGTTAACCTAGAATGTAGCAGGTTGGAGCTAGAAAGAACCGTGGAACATAGAACATAGAATTCAGAACCTCCATGGGTTTTTCAGACCAACCTCATACTTTTATAGATTAGGATATGAAAATGAAGAGAAGCCAATCTGGCAAGCATGCACACTTCCAACAGTGAGTAGAACTGTTTAACTGTCATTAAAAGCCAGTTGCCTTGATGATTCCAGGAATTTTCCCTTATACTATACTGTTTCTTAGTAGCTGTTCTTAGATTTGAGCTACAGCTCCATGAATACCTGCTTCCACTTTCTGGCAGGAATCTGCTATTACCAGATATTCCCTAAAGGAGATAGTGTCTGCTTCAGACTGCCAGCTTTAAATGAATTGTTTGATCAGCTTGAATATGTTCCTTTGCACTGGGGAAATGTTTCGAACTGAATCAAATGAGCTGACATATGGCAAATAATAATAACCACATTTATAGAGTGCTTTAAGGTCTATAAAGTGCCCTGAACATATTATCTATTTCTTATGCAAAAATAATTATCCTAGGATGTAAATGCTATTATTATCCCCATTTTACAGATAAAAAAAACTGAGTCTGAGGGAGATTAAGTGATTTGCCCAGGGACATGCAACTAGTAAATATCTGAGGATAAATTTGAACTCAAATCTTTATGATACAGATCAAAGTGCCACTTACTATTTGTGGTGAATCCAATTTATTATGTCACATTTTACAACAGAGAGAGAGAGAGAGAGAGAGAGAGAGAGAGAGAGAGAGAGAGAAGGTATATCACATCCAGCGAACTATGACTAGTGTGATCAGGAGAGTAAACTAGGGCAATTTGGCATTGATTGAAATAATTGCAGATACTGAGTGTGAAAAAGAGAAAACTGATAGAGATAAGATTACTGTCTTAAGATATCCAGAGCTCTCTCATGTGGAAAAATAAATAGGATTCTTCATGAATCCAAGGGGAGAATGTGGACATGGTATAGTGGGAAGGATGATCAGCTTGGACTTTCAAAACTTGGTATGAGTTTTGGCCATAATATTTATTGTCTTTGTGATTTCAGGACAATCAATTGACCTTTTCGGGTCTCAGTTTCTTCATCTGTAAACTGAGGTGGTTACATTAGATAACCTTTAAGGTCCCTTCCAGTTCTGAAATACTATGTTCCTTTGATTCTAAAAGTAATAGAGAAGCAGATATTTACTCAATATAAAAATACACTATTAAGCTATTAAACTATCAAGATGGATAATTGAGCTACCCTTAAAAATAGTGAACTCCTCATCACAGTAAATATTCAAGGAGGTCATGAAGTCATATCATGGCACTTCAACAAACATTTATTAATTGTCTACTATGTACAAGACATGAGTGATCCAATTTCAAAACCGATACAGTCCCTAGCTTCCAGGGACTTACATTCCTTTGGGGAAATACAACATTCATACAAATAAGTAAATTCAAATTATATACAGAGAGACAGAAGATGATTTAAAGAAATAATTCTAGCAAGTGGGGAGATGAGGGAAAGCTTTATATAGGAGACAGCAGATGACCTGTGACTAGAAGGCAGCTGGGAATTCTTGAAATGTAAATGAGCAGAGAACAATTGCCAGAATAAGGGACCATCACCTTTGCTGCCACACAAGGGCAAAATAAGATGCAATATCTTGGATGACACTATGCCAAGAATACCAGATTGGATTTCCGTAATTCACCTCCAAAGTTCCCTTCAATGTCATGAGATATATGCTTCTGTGCACATGTACATACATGTACACAGATGTAGATAAAATAGTGTTGCAATATTTTTGATAAAAGTACCAAATTTATGATTTTACAAAACCAAAGAGGCAGGACTTCCTGGGAAGGGGGAGTCAAGGTTAATATCACACAACTCTCAACTTGCCTAGAATGACTTGTCTCCTCCATTTGTTCATTTGTCTAATTTCAACCTAGCCTTAAAACTTCATCCTCATCATGTCTCTTCCATTCTGTATTATGTCTCCATTCGAAGCTGAATAGACTGTGGTACTGGTCTGGGAAAAAATATGGATAGTGTTCTTTTCAAAACAATCATTTTCCTTCCAGGAGTCTATAAGGTAATCATCATCCCCGTTCAGAAGTGACAAGGCTTTGATCTATGAAGAATGGATTTCCCTATGTCTTGAATATAGGATTCAAAAGTGGAACAAGTCAGAAGGTTTTCAGGGATGAAGATCTATTCACCATGAGCAGCCTATTGGCCAATAAGTGATCTATGATATCTGCACGTCTCTTCTATCCTTGGACTTGAAGTGCATGGCTGTACAGTTACAAACTCCATGCCTGGAGTTTCCTCAGGAATCCATAATGATCTCAGAAAATGTCAATACCATAGATGAGTAATAGGGTAATGAACATTTTATTTTTAATCTAGTGTGGCAAAATAATGCAACAATCATTCTGATTTAATAGATGATGAAACAGAGGTTTAGAGAGGTGATTTAGTTGGCTCATTGTCAAAAAGTGCGTAAGTTTTGACTTGAACACAGGTCTCCCGAATCTGTGTCCAATACTTTTTTTTTTTCACTAAAAATGAGATTAAATCTAACCCTACTGTTTTGGAAATGAGGAAAGGAGGGACTTACCTGTCATAGCATTGCCAAGAAGTTCCAGAGTCAAGACAAACCAATATCATGACTCCAAATTCTGAGCTCTTTCCACACTACTCTGTCTACTCTTTGCTGGATTTGGAGTCAAAGAACCTCGTTTTGGAACTGGTATATCAGAAACATCATCCGCTTTCATTTAGACACATTTTTCTTGTTAAGGCACAGATCAAAAGAGTTATTTCTGAATTACTCTCTCTTCTAAAGTCTTCCATAGGCTTAATTGATCAAGAATCTTGAATTAGTTTCCTCTTCTCTAGGTTGAACATGTCAAGTGTTCTACTCTTCCCTCCTGGTAAGGATTTTCAGTTTCTTTCACCATTGTTACTTCTTTCTCATTTCTCCTTAACATTCTCATGTGTGCTGGCCGGTATTGGACTTGTATAAAGATAAAATGCCTATATAAAATGCCATAGCATAGAACCACCCTTAGAAACATTGAGTATCATAGCAAAAGCACAAATATACCAGGAGTAATATAAGAAGACCTTCAAGATGTAAATTACAGAACAAAACTGGAAACTAAATTAGATCATGGGAATGAAAATGTGAGAGCTGGAATGTGGAATCTTACAGGGTGGAATATTCAAGCTATAACATGGATTAGAGAATTGAGAAGTAGATGGATTACTGGAAAACAGAACATAAAAGGCAGAGCTATAAGGTATGTTAAAAATCATGCAGAAAAATCTCTTCTGTCTACAGATGAGGAAAAAGAGAGGCAGAGTGACTTGTTGAATGCTGCAGTAAGCTTGAGTTAGTTCTAGATAGAGCACTGAGTCTGGAGTCAGGAAAATCTAAGTTCAGATCCAACCTCAAACACTTATGTGATCACAGTCAAGTCACTTAAGCTCTCTTTGCCTTAGTCTCCTCAACTGTAAAATGAGAATAATAATAGGACCTACTTCTCAGGTTGGTTGTGGGGCTTAGCACACAGTACCTGATGCATAGTAGGCACCATATAAATACTTATTCCCTCCCCAATCCCTTTGAAGCCAAACTGGAGCTAGAATCAAATTTGTGACTCCTGCCTAGGACTCCATCTGCTACCCCTGTGAATGACTGCTTATCTATAATTTCATACATCTTTCTAAATAAATCCTCTTATAAGCAATAAGCAACTTCAATAACAAGGTGTGTATATAAAGAAGATATAAATGCCATGGTCCATTAATGTCAAACCATACTACATACAGCCAAATTTTAATCTGAGTAATAGAGGATTTTTGCAATTCTTTGTGACAAGTTTGGCCTTCTATTAACCTGACCTTGTAATCACTTGGAACATACTTTAAAAGGATTATGTCCCTCCAAAAAATAATAGGTCGTATTTGCATAGTATTTCATGTCCATTATCTTGTTGTAGATATACAACAAACCTACAAGTTAGTTAGTGGATATATTACTATTCCCATTTTATAAATAAAGAAGATGAGTTTGAGAATGCACTTGACTTGATTTCTACATGTAGTAACTGATAGAGCTAGGACTCTAAGTCAAATATTGCTCCTAATTACAATGCCCTTTCTACCCAGCTAATATGTTTAAAATAAGACATTTTTTTGCTAATCAGTAAAAGTAAATTTATTTCTAGGTAAGCAGCTAGGTGGCACAGTGGATAGAGTGCCAGGTCTGGAGTCAGGATGCCTCATTTTCCTGAGTTCAAATCTGGCCTCAGATACTTACTAGCTGTGTAACCCTGGGCAAGTCCCTTAACCCTATTTCTTCATTTATAAAATGAGTGGAGAAGTAAATGGCAAATTACACCAGCACCTTTGCCAAAGAAACCCCAAATGGGGTCAGAAAGAGTCAGACAAAACTGAAAATGACTTAACAACAACAACAGATTACTTGGCTCAGAAGATCCAGGAAGTTAGAAACAAAACCAATTGGAATCTGAGACTCCTGACTTTTAGGTCTGTACTTTTCCCAGTATTCCATATTTTCTCTCCCTACTCTCTAATTGTTAAATACATGGATATGTATGTTGTTTTTTTTACTATTTTAATCCAATATTTCCATAAAAGGTCCATGTGGATTTCTTATCAAACCATTAAGGTTGATGATGGACTCTTGAAGTCCACATTAGTGAGCTATAAGTAATAATGAGTCCCACGAGATGAGAAGAATTTAAAGTATGAGTTAAACAATGGGTTAGGTATGTGACATATGAGAAGCTGCCTAAGCACAGAAAGTCACAGAAAATCAATCAATGACATATATACATGCCTAAGTGTATATAGAACGAATATGTCTATGCACACATATATGATATATATATGTATGTATAATGTCCTAATACATAATGATGTAATATATAGTATAATAATGTGATAATGTATAATATATTTTAATTAATATACTTAAAATTAGTTAAGGGGGGAACTAACATTTGGGGGAATCAGGAAAGTCTTTGAGTAGAAAATGACATTCCAAAAAATTGGAAAATATGTATTATTATTTCATAATCTCCTGAAGCCTTTAATGAAGGTGTATAGGGCTTTATGAAATCATAGAAATTTAGATCTTGGTCAAAATGGCTCATGCAAACTGGTCTGACATCCAAAGTATCTGCCAAAATAGTCACAATTTGAAAAAAGTGGTGACTTTTTTTTTCTATTTTACTCCAGATAGAGAAGAGAGAAGGCCATGGATGGAGGAAATGAAACAGATGTGACTTATTTTATTCTAGTTGGACTCTCAGAGTATCCTCGAGTTCAAGTCATCTTCTTCTGCTTGCTCTTGATGTCCTATCTTATCATATTACTTGGGAACAGCCTCATTCTCTTCTTGATCCACTTTGATTCCCGGCTCCACACTCCCATGTATTTCTTCCTCAGTAATCTGTCCTTCCTGGATATGTGCTACACTTCAGCTAGTGTGCCTCAGGTTCTCATCAACTGCTTAGCCAAGATTCCCTCCATCTCCCTGGGCCAGTGTCTGGCACAGATGTGTGCTGGCCTTTATTTTGGGGTTGTGGAATGCCTCCTTCTGGCAGTCATGGCCTATGATCGGTGCATTGCCATTGGAGACCCACTGCGTTATCCAGTTAGGATGAGTCCCCAGCTTTGTGTCAAACTAGCAGCAGTGTCTTGGGTGACAGCCTTTCTTCTGACTGTGGTTCCAACCCTTACAATGCCACTGGAGTTTTGTGGCCATCACGTGATCAATCACTTTTCTTGTGAACTCTTGGCCATCCTCAAGCATGCTTGCAATGATCTGAAGTTTTATGAGTGGTTGATGATGGCCACCAGTTCCCTAACTCTCCTTGCACCTTTTACCTTCATTCTTGCCTCCTATGGGCGCATCCTTGGGGCTGTCCTGAAGATGCACTCAGTAGAGGGTCGAAAGAAGGCTTTCTCCACCTGTAGCTCCCATATAACTGTGGTAGTTATCTTCTATGGTACAGCCATATCTGTGTACATGATTCCCCAGGACAAGGCCAGCCAGGATCAGGACAAGGTCATCTCTATGCTGTATGGTATCCTTCCACCCATGCTCAACCCCCTCATCTATAGTCTTAGGAATAAGGATGTGAAGATGGCATTAAGAAAGCTAGTAGGGGAGAAGACTGTCTCCTAAGAGGAGATATTTGGTTACTTTTTAAGAAAACTGGAGAAAATGAAAGAAGTGATGGTTTTACTAATGAAAAAAGAAAAGTTTTCTTTTCCAAAAACCCCTGTAATCACTGAGGCATTAAATGATGAGCTGGCATCTTAGGCAGTTGCTTTCTCAGAAGTGGAGCTTTAGCTGTCTCAGAAAGTCTAAACACTCCCTTTGTACATAACAAGTTCACCTTGAGGAAAAATCTCAAAAATCTCCCTTATTTCATCAATGACCTTCCCCTGCCCAGAAGTTCACCTTGAGGTAGTGTGAATCAGTGCAAAGAACTCTGGTGTTGGAATCAGAACCCACCTCTGCCCCTCTGCCACTTGTCAGTAGCATGAATTTGGGCAATTCACTTAAACTCTCTGAATCTCAGTTTTTTGTTGTTCAGTCATTTTCAGTTACAACTCTTAATGACCCTATTTTGGGGGTTTATTGGCAGAGATACTGGAGCTGTTTGCCATTTCCTTCTCCAGTCCATTTTGCAGAAGAGGAAACTGAGGCAAACAGGGTAAAGTGATTTGTCCAGAGTCATACAGCTAGTAAGTGTTTTAGGCCAGGTTTGAACTCACAAAGATGAGCCCTTCTGACTCCAGGCCCAACATGCACTGCACAACTGAGCTGCCCTGGGCCACTTTGCTAGTATGTAAAATGAAATTTTACATTATGACTAACAAAAACAACCATAAAAATAATAACTGGCTTTCACAGAGTGATTTCATCCTTCAAAACACTTTCCTTTTTGTCATCATTTTGTTCATTACAACCTCCTTTGAATCAAATGAAATCCTTGTCACTATTTCTTAGATGTGGAAACAGACTGAATGCAATTCATTGGCTTATCTATGAACAGTAAACTAATGAGTCTGGCATAGAATTTGGACAGAAGTCTTCTTGACTCCAAGCCTAATTTTCTATTCACTCAGCCAAAGAGACTTTTTAAGGTCTTTTCCATCTCTAAATCTCTGGTTGTATAATAGAAAGCATTTTCTGTGAAATAATTATTCTTCCTAAAAGCTAACAACAGAAGGCATCTGTAAAATATTGTAATAGTCTCTAGTCTTCTTCCTTAAAAATTCCTGACACATGCCACCTCTGCATGCTCTTAATACCATCACAGATAATAACAAAAACAAGACTGCCATCAAAGAAATAATGACATGATTTGTACTTGACTTTGTTTTGAGTGAGGGAGGGCTGTGCAGGTCACCACCCTTACTTCTCCTCCAGAGCCATATGAATCCAATAACATATATACATGTATGTATGTATATGTGTGTATTGCTTTAAGGTTTGCAAAGCACTTAACACATTAGTAGAACTCAACAGAAGCTAGTTAATTGCTTTTTCTGGCCACAGTGCTGAAGTAATCAACCACTATCCACTTCACTGCTACTCCTGACTAATATTGGCATGAAAAAGAATATGTCTGGTCCCTGTTAAGCACAGAATTACTGCAACAGCTCTATTAACCTGTCAGATAGCATTTCTTACCACTTGGGATGCTCTTGTTTTCGAAGACCAATGAAATGAACAATAATCTCTTCTCCCATATTCAGCACTTTGATCCCTTTGGTGTTCCTCAAAAGCAATGAAGGGACTATTGCAGTCTATGTACAATCTTTGTACACAACAGTCTTTAATAATTCAGTCAGCACCTTAGACAGCTCCCAGAACTCAAAGTTGGCTCTCCTCTTCCAGAATTTTTAAAGATATCGGTGCTTCAAAACTTTATTTATCTGATTAAACCACAAGTTTTCCCCTAGGTTTACTCTGAATTACTCTTTGTTCACAGAATTAGGTCCTCCCAGAGGTGAAAAAAATAACAAAAACCTCAGAGATCCTCAAAATCAATTGTTACAATAATATACAGCCCCTCCACAATTCCCCAGCCTCTGCCACAGGCATCCAAATTTGTGGAAATTTACTTCCTGTGAAGGCAACCTGTCCCATTTAGATGAAGTTCTACATTTAGCAAGCATTCCATTCAACTGAAATCCACCCCAGCGATTCCCATTGATTTGACTTCTATTCCTTGAGGATAAATGCAAGAGGACTAACCCTTTCACATTATAGCCCTTCAGGTATTGAAAAATCGTTACCATGGTAACAATTTCCTGTCTAAGTCTTCTCTACTATCCAGACCCTTCAGTCAATCTTTGGGAGGCAAAATGATCAATCGTACTCTTCCATCTTAGTGGCCATTCTCTGTTTGCCCTCCCATTTTTCAATACCTAAAGGGCTATAATGTGAAATTTTAGGTAAAATATTGAAAAATGGGAGGGCAAACAGAGAATGGCCACTAAGATGGAAGAGTACGATTGATCATTTTGCCTCCCAAAGATTGACTGAAGGGTCTGGATAGTAGAGAAGACTTAGACAGGAAATGGTAATTTTTCAATATTTTACCTAAAATGTAATACTCAAAACTGAAGGCAATACCCCAAATACTGCCTTATGAGTGCAGGATTCTAGGATTGCCTTGATGTGATTTTGCTCTGTTCCTCATCCAGTTATAACGTGAAGGAAAAAGATACAGGATATATTCAAACTGTCCACAGAAGGGGCATTTTCTACTTCAACTAAAGTTTCCCTATAATTACAAAGGAATATCCAGACTAGCAAAAGAATGGATGAAAATTGTCAAGGATAAGTCAGATTTACATGGTTTCTCAGTCAATAAGAAATAATGAACCCACTATGTCATTCATCTTTTTAAGGTCCACCTTGCCTCATTTCATCGATGGAGCTGTCCCCATCTACTCCGTTGGATCAACTTCCAAACTCCTTAATATCACTTATATCTTATTACCTCTTTTTTGTGTGTTTATGTTTATGTGATAAGATCAATAATACTAGAACAGAGAATTTCTCTGCTTTGTTTATTATATTTCTGGAATCAGCCAGCAAAGTACTAAACTAAAAAGAGATGATCAATTTTGAAAAATTGCTGAGATATACTGGTACAAACACTCCTCTTACTTTACTGTGACTATCACCTTGGAAAATTTTATTTGTATTTAGATCAACTCTAAATCAGTTCAGAAAGATATCAGGGGTAGGAGTTGCTGAATATATGAAAGGTAACTGTAATGTTGTTTGCTCATCATTTTCAAAGAGGACCAATGAGATCATGAGGGTGATGTCTTAACTTGCATATGAATTGAATTTAAATGAGGTAAAGACTCACAAAGTTGTGCAGCTCCCTTTTCCCATTTCTAGAGTCATTGAAGTCTAGTGGCAAGACAAAAATTAAGAAGACTGGCCATGGCCCAGAATGCAGAGGATGACCTTGGTGTCTTTGATATCTGACCAAGCTCTAAGTGCTCCACAGGGCCTGCTTCAGGTGCCTTCATGTAGCTGAAACAAATTGTTATCTGCCCATTCCACCAGGTGAAGTCTTCACCTATTTGGGATAGACATCTTCCCCCCATCTCATCAATGAGCTTGAAGCGTATCAGTTACCCTCAACCTGGTGTAGCCCATCTGCTGAAATGGTTTACTGTGCATGCTACAACTTGTTGAAGGCACAGGTAAGAGTATGTAATGAGAGCTATGAGGCAACTGGGATAAAACAACCAAGTATAGCATATCAAGAGAGCAGGATTTTGTCTTGGTTCTACTAAAAATTGATTTTTTTGGCCATGGGTAGGATATGACTCATCTACAGGCATCAGTTTTCTCGTCCAAAAAATAAGAACAATGGACTAAATTATCTCTAAAGTCCTTTACACCTATAATTTTCTGGTCTAAGTGTGTGATCACATTGTACAAGGTAAATTTGCCAGGTTAAAGTTTCCTGAAGATAGCCAGAATTACATTACCTCAGAGTAGAAATTTATTTCAGAGGTCACCTAATCTGACCTGTATATGGATAAGTAATATCTCCAACAAGTAGACAGTCAACATTTACTTCCAAACCTCTTCTGGGTCAGAGCCCACTGTCTCCCGAGGTGATTGCTTCCATTCCATGTTGGGGCAATTTCAATAATGAAATGCTTCCTTCCCCACAAAGCCTCATTCTGCTCCTCTGCAAGTCCCATGGCTCCTGGTTCTGCCCTTTCAACCGTGACAGAACAAATTTAACCCTCTTCCACTTCAAAGGCCGTCAAGTACTGCAGGACAGCTATACCTGACCCCTCTCCTCCAATGCTAATCATCATCCTAATAGCTGGAATACACAAAGTGCTTTAAATTGGGAAAACTACATTCCATTTGAACCTGACAGTAATATTTTAGTATTATCCTCATTTATACATGTATATCTCTGATACTATAAATATTAGTCAATTTCCTCCAGTGATGGAGATGACAATCTATCCATGTCTGTCCATTCTAGCATGATGTTTTTCACTGTCTCCTGTAAATCTTCCATCACAATTCCATCAAATATTCTTTTAGACTTGGATTATCCCTTACCTTGTAGCTAAACAACTTTACTGGAAAGATTAAATTTCAGTGCTCCCTTTCCCAAATTCCACTATATGTCCATTTAATTTCTTTCCCCATCTCCTTCCTCTCTCTGAAACACTTGTTATTCTTGTACATTTCTTTTCTGGTTTTTCTCACTGCCTGTTCTTCCATCTTGTTCTTAGGCTTCCTAGAGAAAATGAGATGTGATATTTGGAGACTTCTCATTCCCAAATGTCCATGTGGATTATCCTGTGGTAGAGATTTCTGAGCTTATATTGATTTTATCAGGTACATTGTACATTAATTCTGACATTGTGATTTTGTCATTTTGATGCTCTTTGATTACTGAGGACAATAACATTTCTTGTTCTTTCCTAAGTACTTCATATTGTCCCTTTCTAGTGCTTTCCATCACTTGCCAACTTATCCTTCATTAGTGAATTTTTTTACCTGCCAACTTTCTGTCCTCCCTTACTCATATCCTGTCTTCCCCTCCCTCTTCCCTCTCTGCTCTTTTTCCATTTTCATATCTTCATTTGCTCATTTCATAGTCAAACGTTTTTTTCTGTAACCCATGTGTCAATTTATGATAGACATACTGTGTCCAGTCCTGGAGATCAATCAATAATATTCTATGATTCCTGTCCTCACCTAGATAAATATGGGACCATTAGGATTTAGCTGATGCATAGGGTAGTTGAGTTAGCTTATGTGTTAGAAATTAAATAAACTTATGAGCATATGTTTAAACATGTTTAACTATACAAGGATGTAAATGGTGCTCATAGGCAAGTCTAGTTGCAAGGAATAAAGTCACATCATGAGAGAAGTACTTGTAATATAAGTGGAGTTAAAGTTTCTTCAGTGAGGGTTGTGTCAATATGTCCCTTGGACTGTGTCACACTTCCTTTATCTTTCCCTGGAATATTATTGTACTCATTTTGTTTAGTTGAGGGCTTGGTGTAGTACAAGAATTCCTCTCTTGCTCAACCACAAAAAGATCATGTCCCATATTAGGATCCCCTACCATTTTCCCAAGGTTCAACTTCCACCTCCACAATTCTACAATTTAAGAAGTTATAAATCAATTTTATCATTTCATGTGGTTCTCTCTCTCCCAGATATCCCCATTAAGTTCTTTGAAGAATAATTCAGATGTAATTATGCTGTGAGTAATTTGTTGGGTGTTATATAAAAATGTATCTGTAATGTTTGCCATTATGGCATAAGGTAACATCCAGCATTGAGTGTGAAACTTGTTCACTATCAGACCGAATGATAATATATTTAGGATTAAAGGTACCTCTGAGGTCATCTAATCCAACCTCCTCATTTTAAAGATGAGGATCTAGAGTAAAATTTTTTCAGTTCCACAACCCAGTTGTAAAGATCCAATCCATCAGACAACTGGAAGCAATGAAGAGAGTCAGCCACCACCAAGAAAAAAGAGTATAATCCATTATATCACCATCTAACCCTCTACTGTTCTTCTGCAACTTGGAACAGCTACTCTGGACCTTGCACCTGACCTCCAAAGATTATGCCTCTCCTTAACATCTCGGAAGATGTTTAAGGGCATGTAAATTCTGAGTTCATTGCCAAAAATGTCAATATTATTAATTCACATTTCCCCCAGTAGTTTTAAGTGACCTGCAAGACCCCTAATTAAATCTGAACCAAACATCTTGTCCTTCTAAAATAAGAAATTCTTTCTGCCTCTGTCTTTGTCTCTGTCCCTTTGCCTCTGTTTCTCTGTCTCTCTCTGTCTCTCTCTGTCCCTCTCTGTCTCTCTCTGTCCCGCTCTGTCTCTCTCTCTCTCTCCCCCTCTATCCCTCTTTCTCGTAAAATTTGTAGTGTTCATAATACATTACTATGATATCACAGAGTTATAACTGGTAAAATCATTCCATGTATATATTAGGGGGTTACAATAATCAGAAAATTTTAACTGATATAGGTGTGTATTATGTAGAATTTTGGCATCCAGTACACAAAGCAAATAGAATGAAAAGTCCTTGAGTGGTGGACAGCAGCAGAACACTGAAGGTTTCTAACAGAATGTAACATGCAGAAGAAAGATTTAGGGAGTATGTGTATGGATTAGTGCAGGATTGGGGAACCTGTAGCCTCGAGGCCCTTTAGGTCCTCAAGTACAGTCCTTTGACTGGATCAAAACTACAGAACAAAGTTTGGATTCCGTCAAAAGGATGCATTTGAGGACCTAGAGGGCCACATGTGGCCTCAAGACTGCAGGCTCCTGGATTAGAATAAAGAGACATTGAATGTGTTAAGATGAGTCAAGAAGGTACAGGTGGACGGCAAAAAAAGGAGTACAGTGGAGAAGCAGCAATGCAAAGAGACAGGAGAGGATGCATAAGAGAGATTTAAATATCTAGCCTTGTTCCCATTCCTCCTGGTAAGTATGTATGATCAGAGAATGGATGTGTATATAACATTGTCAGCTCAGTCTTTTAGATTTCTCGCTCTAAATTGCATTATAACTTGGCTTTTTGAGGTGTGGTTTTTGGTGCAATTTAACCCAGTAATTGAATATTGTGGGGAAAAAAAGTTATTTGAATTTGGTGGAATGCTCCAATTAGTTCTTTAACCATCAACATGTAATTGTGCTGTTTGAGTTCTCTTTGGATATGGGGGGGGGTCAGGATGTGTCAGAATGGTACACATGTGTGTGTCTATGCAAATGTACACAATATATGGTGGGGTATTCTGTCTAGGGGAAGGTACACTTCGATGACCAAAAGCACCTTTTTTTCTTTAGATTTACTGGCTATATTTCTTAATCAAAGATCAAGTCTTCAGCCCAATTCACTCTGGAGCTCATAGATAGGACAATAGGTCCCTGCTCTCCTAGCACAGAGTGAATGTAAATATTAAATAGCAACTGCTTCTCTTGCTCAGGAGCCTTGAGGGTCTTCCCAATCCAGTCTGATTTTTTTAAAGGGTTCATCCCTTGAGTAACTACTTAAAGAAGTCTATTCATGGAATAGGCTTTATCTCACTCAAAGTGAGAACCTGAAAAGACCTTAGCCTAAAGGGGCCAGGGTCTCCCATTGCATCCTGGGCCATCTTCAGTGGTGCTGATGAATATTTGGCCACTGGCCACAGGTGACTCTGGAGCAGAAAATGAGGCTGGTGACCTTGTACAGCCCTCCCTCACTCAAATCAAAGTCAACTGCAAGTTGTGTCACCATCTCCCTGATATCATGGTCCTATTTGAGAACAAAAGACAAACACTATGTGTGTATACATACATGTGTGTATTTATGTATGTATACATACATGTATGCATGTGTGCATGTGTGTGGGTGTGTGGGTGTAGGCTTACAGTGAATGAGGTTTTCTGTCCCCTACTCTCTTGACCTCCAGACTCTGGTCATCTCTCTACTGTGTTACCAGTGAGGTCAATTAGTTATCCCAATAAATACTCTAATTGTACTATGGCCTCTCTATCTTCTACTTCAGCATGTCATAGAGTGTTTACTCAGTTCCTGAATTATTTGTTTTTTTATTTGATCAAATAACTGTACCTTCAAAAACTTTCTGATTCTAAGTGAGTCAGAAAGTTTCCTCCTGGTTCCCCAGCCACTCTCAGAGCTCCTGATTTTAATGAGCACTTGGTCCCACAGAGGCCTCCTCCTGCAGCCCCTGGAGATAGTGAGGAGCAGAGGTAAAGTTCAATTTTACTTCCTTCTCTGATAATTCTCCTCCTTTCATTTTGATTCCATCTGAGGACCAGCTGTCTATCAGAAGGGATTGTCTTTGTGATTGTGTGAGCAAAGCCTTGAAGGAAAAAGAAATTGTGGCCTTGGTGACCTCTCCACCTCAACGAACTGGTCTTTGTCAGAAGTTGACTGGTTCTTGACATCAGTCTAAAGTCACCCACGATGCCACAGGAAGAGATAAACAGGATGTCTTTGGAGAAGACTTTCTGTCCTAGGAGTGTGTTTATGGAACTGTGGAAGTGGGCAGGGATTTTTTCTTATCCAAAGTCAACTTCAAATGTCTTTCCTGCTGTCCCCTTCCACATGCTGTGTCGGGAAGACCACATAATAAGAAATAAGAGAGAGTCTTGGGAGGGGACAGCACAGAAGACAATGAGAGCATATTTGAGACAAGGAAAGTTGTAAAACAGAGAAAGCCTAGACCTCCTTGAAGGTTCCTATTTAATAAAAGAAAATGTCAAAGGTGGAAAGTACCTTCGAATACACAACAGAACATATAAAATATCAGTTTGGAGAAACATGAGGACATAGGAAGTTAGGTTCTTTGAAACAAGGTACATAAAATGTGGGACCTGGAAGTGCCCTCAGAACATAAAATATTAGCTTTGGAAGGGCTGATAGAACATAAAATGTCAGAGGAGAAGTGTCCTTAAGATATAGAATATCAAAACTAGAAAAGACTTGAATGCTCGTAGACTCTAACTCCTTTCTTTTATAGATAAATAAATCACGATTTAGAAATGAGTGCTATACCCAAGAGCTCACTACAAGAGTGGCCAAGTTCTAACCCAGGCCACACAATGAGTGGAAGTATGAGTAAAGACAATGAGCAGGCATTTATTTACCCTTTTTGTTTGCATATATCTTAATGCACTATTTCTTTGGAGCCTCATGTCTCTCTAAAGTTACTCGGAGAATCATTGTTCTCATTGTACAAGGGACAGTACTGAGACTTAGAGAGATTAGGTGACCCCATGGCTAGAAAAGTGTCAGGGGCAGGGATGACAGGTCATGGTGAGAGTGACAATAGGCACTTACAGTGTAAGCAGAGAGGGGTGATCAGGTTAGCAAAGAGTCTCCTACACACATACACACACATGCATGGCATATTTGGATTGGTTGGACAAAATGAAGATGGTATAAATGGAAAGGAGATTGAGTCAAGAGGACTTGATCACGATTTGACAATATTTTTAAGTCTCGCACAGGGAAGAGGAACAAGATAGCTTCTGTGTGACTCTAGGGGAAGGTGAAAAACTGCAAGGCATGGAAAGTGCCTTGGACTTGGAGTTAGAAGTCTTTCTGTGAGTCCCTATTTTGA